>NC_057810.1:669973706-670629651 GCF_018294505.1 Triticum aestivum | reverse complement strand
AACACTTTTTTTGTTTTTTTGTTTTCTTTCTTGCTTTATTTATTTTATTTTGTTTCTACTTACAACAAAATACTTATTGTTGTTTTTTTCTTTTGTTTTCTGCATTATTTATTTTCTTTTGTTTTTTTCTTTATTTTTTAATTGTTTTTGCTTTTAGTTTTAGGAAAATTATAAACTTTCTGTTAGTGCCATTAGTTTTCAAATTTGAAAACACTTTTTTTGTTTTCTTTTGTTTTCTTTCTTGCTTTATTTATTTTATTTTGTTTCTACTTACAACAAAATACTTATTGTTGCTATTTTTAATTATTACGAGGGCCGAACCATAAGACATTAAAGCATTTCAAATGAACTCTGAAAAAGTTGAAAGTTGGCATGGTATCATAAATTGACCCACATAGCATGTGCATGTACAAAACGGACAATGGTATCATACTCGTCAGTTACAAAGTTGGCATGGTATCATCATAATAGTTGTGGGAGAAAGTCTTCACTTTTTCTTCGCTTGTGTCATTTTCTTATTGCGCCGTAACCATGGATAATCTTCATTGTTTATCAGGATGCTGGGGTCAGCCTTGACTTTGAAGGGAGGAATTTCATGAAACTTTTCATAATCTTCAGACATGTCTGTCTTGTCCTCCACTCCCACGATGTCCCTTTTTCCTGAAAGAACTATGTGGCGCTTTGGCTCATCGTATGATGTATTCGCTTCCTTATCTTTTCTCTTTCCCGGTCTGGTAGACATGTCCTTCACATAGATAACCTGTGCCACATCGTTGGCTAGGACGAACGGTTCGTCAGTGTACCCAAGATTTTTCATATCCACTGTTGTCATTCCGTACTGTGGGTCTACCTGTACCCCGCCTCCTGACAGATTGACCCATTTGCACTTAAACAAAGGGACCTTAAAATCTACTCCGTAGTCAAGTTCCCATATGTCCACTATGTAACCATAATATGTGTCCTTTCCCCTCTCGGTTGTTGCATCAAAGCGGACACCGCTATTTTGGTTGGTGCTCTTTTGATCTTGGTCAATTGTGTAAAATGTATTCCCATGGTCCCCTGGACAACAAGTACAGCTCATCACAAACAGTGTTGTCACCTCTGATACGTGCTTCCAACCAACTGCTGAAAGTCCTGATGTGTTCACATGTAATCCAGTCGTCGCACTGCTCCGGGTGTTTGGAGCGCACACTGTTCTTGTGTTCATCGACATACGGGGTCACCAAGGTAGAGTTCTGTAGAACTGTGTAGTGTGCTTGAGACCAAGAATATCCGTCCCTGCATATTATTGAGTCCCTTCCAAGCGTGCCTTTTCCAGTCAGTCTCCCCTCATATCGCGATTTAGGGAGACCTATCTTCTTAAGGCCAGGAATGAAGTCAACACAAAACCCGATGACATCCTCTATTTGATGGCCCATGGAGATGCTTCCTTCTGGCCTAGCGCGGTTACGGACATATTTCTTTAGGACTCCCATGAACCTCTCAAAGGGGTAAATATTGTGTAGAAATACGGGGCCCAGAATGACAATCTCGTCAACTAGATGAACTAGGACGTGCGTCATGATATTGAAGAAGGATGGTGGAAACACCAGCTCGAAACTGACAAGACATTGCACCACATCACTCCTTAGCCTTGGTATGATTTCTGGATCGATCACCTTCTGAGAGATTGCATTGAGGAATGCACATAGCTTCACAATGGCTAATCGGACGTTTTCCGGTAGAAGCCCCCTCAATGCAACCGGAAGCAGTTGTGTCATAATCACGTGGCAGTCATGAGACTTTAGGTTCTGAAACTTTTTGTCTGCCATATTTATTATTCCTTTTATATTAGACGAGAAGCCAGTCGGGACCTTCATACTAAGCAGGCATTCAAAGAAGATTTCCTTCTCTTCTTTGGTAAGAGCATAGCTGGCAGGACCTTCATACTGCTTTGGAGGCATGCCGTCTTTTTCGTGCAAACGTTGTAGGTCCTCCCGTGCCTCAACTGTATCTTTTGTCTTCCCATACACGCCCAAGAAGCCTAGCAGATTCACGCAAAGGTTCTTCGTCACGTGCATCACGTCGATCGAAGAGCGGACCTCTAGGTATTTCCAGTAGGGTAGGTCCTAAAATATAGATTTCTTCTTCCACATGGGTGCGTGTCCCCCAGCGTTACTCGGAACAGCTAGTGCGCCAGGACCCTTTCCAAAGATTATGTGTAAATCATTGACCATACCAAGTACGTGATCACCGGTACGCATGGCGGGCTTCTTCCGGTGATCTGCCTCGCCTTTGAAATGCTTGCCTTTCTTTCGACATTGATGGTTGGTCGGAAGAAATCGACGATGGCCCAGGTACACATTCTTCCTGCAGCTTGCCAGGTATATACTATCGGTGTCAAGTAAACAGTGTGTGCATGCGTGGTATCCCTTGTTTGTCTGTCCTGAAAGGTTACTGAGAGCGGGCCAATCGTTGATGGTCACGAACAGCAACGCCTTTAGGTTAAATTCCTCCTGTTTGTGCTCATCCCACGTACGTACACCGTTTCCATTCCACAGCTGTAAAAGTTCTTCAACTAATGGCCTTAGGTACACATCAATGTCGTTGCCGGGTTGCTTAGGGCCTTGGATGAGAACTGGTATCATAATGAACTTCCGCTTCATGCACATCCAAGGAGGAAGGTTATACATACATAGAGTCACGGGCCAGGTGCTGTGATTGCTGCTCTGCTCCCCGAAAGGATTAATGCCATCCGCGCTTAAAGCAAACCATACGTTCCTTGGCTCACTTGCAAACTCATCCCAGTACTTTCTCTCGATTTTTCTCCACTGCGACCCGTCAGCGGGTACTCTCAACTTCCCATCTTTCTTATGGTCCTCACTGTGCCATCGCATCAACTTGGCATGCTCTCTGTTTCTGAACAGACGTTTCAACCGTGGTATTATAGGAGCATACCACATCACCTTCGCAGGAACCCTCTTCCTAGGGGGCTCGCCGTCAACATCACCAGGGTCATCTTGTCTGATCTTATACCGTAATGCACTGCATAACGGGCATGCGTTCAGATCCTTGTACGCGCCGCGGAAGAGGATGCAGTCATTAGGGCATGCATGTATCTTCTGCACCTCCAATCCTAGAGGGCATACGACCTTCTTTGCTGCATATGTACTGTCGGGAAATTCGTTATCCTTTGGAAGCTTCTTCTTCAATATTTTCAGTAGCTTCTCAAATCCTTTGTCAGGCACAGCATTCTCTGCCTTCCACTGCAGCAATTCCAGTATGGTATCGAGCTTTGTGTTGCCATCTTCGCAATTGGGGTACAACCCTTTTTTGTGGTCCTCTAACATGCGATTGAACTTCAGCTTCTCCTTTTGACTTTCGCATTGCGTCCTTGCATCGACAATGACCCAGCAGAGATCATCATCATCGGGCACATCGTCTGGTTCCTCTTGATCTTCAGCAGCTTCGCCCGTTGCAGCATCATCGTGCACATCGTCTGGTTCCTCTTGATCTTCAGTAGCATCACCGTATTCAGGGGGCACATAGTTGTCATCGTACTCTTCTTCTTCGCCGTCTTCCATCATAACCCCTATTTCTCCATGCCTCGTCCAAACATTATAGTGTGGCATGAAACCCTTGTAAAGAAGGTGGGTGTGGAGGATTTTCCGGTCAGAGTAAGACTTTGTATTCCCACATATAGGGCATGGACAACACATAAAACCATTCTGCTTGTTTGCCTCAGCCACTTCGAGAAAATCATGCACGCCCTTAATGTACTCGGAGGTGTGTCTTGAACCGTACATCCATTGCCGGTTCATCTGCGTGCATTATATATAATTAAGTGTGTCAAAAATCATTACAGAACATCATGAATAGATAATTAAGTGACCAAATTAATATAAGTTCATCATCACATTAAAACCAAAGTACATACATAGTTCTCATCTAACAACATAAAGCTCTGCAGAGCATCTAAATTAATTAAACCATACACTGAAACTATGTAAAACATTTCAATGCGAAAACAAATGCGATCATAATCGCAACAAATGTAACAACTGATCCAACGGCATAATGATACCAAGCCTCGGTATGAATGGCATATTTTCTAATCTTTCTAATCTTCAAGCGCATTGCATCCATCTTGATCCTGTGATCATCACGACATCCGCAACATGCAACTCCAATATCATCTTCTCCTCCTCAATTTTTCTAATTTTTTCCTTCAACAAATTGTTTTCTTCTTCAACTAAATTTAACTTCTCGACAATAGGGTCGGTTGGAATTTCCGGTTCAACAACCTCCTAGATAAATAAAATCTATGTCACGATGGTCGGCATAATTGTCATAAACAATAAATGAACCAATAGTTATGAAAAGATAATATATACCACATCTGAATCATAGACAGGACGAGGGCCGACGGGGGCGGATACCAAAACCATCGCACTATATAAGATGCAATAATAAAATTAAGAAAATTATACAAGTATATATATAAACATACAAGTAAGAGTTTTTTTCCTTTCAGAAATAAGATAAGAACAAGAGGCTCACCACGGTGGTGCCGGCGACGAGATCGGCGCGGGCGATCGACGGCGGTGAAGACGGGGACGGGACGTGACGGACCGCTAAACCTAGACAAATATTGAGAAAAATGGAGCTTGGAGGTGGAGCTTGGAGAGGAGAAAGCTTAAGTAGTGTGGCTCGGGCATTCCATCGAACACCTCGTGTGCATAGGAGGTGAGCTAGAGCACCACAAAGCTCTCTCGTCGCTGGCCACGAAAAACAGAGCAATGAGAGTGCTCTGCTCGCGGGGTATATATTGGCAATTAATTGGTCCCGGTTCGTGGCTTGAACCGGGACTAAAGGGAAGCCTTTGGTCCCGGTTCATTCCCCCAACCGGGACCAATGGTGGTGGGCCAGGAGCAAGGCACATTGGTCCCGGTTCATCCCACCAACTGGGACCAAAAGGTCCAGACGAACCGGGACCAATGGCCCACGTGGCCCGGCCGGCCCCCGGGGCTCACGAACCGGGTCCAATGCCCCCATTGGTCCCGGTTCTGGATTGAACCGGGACTAATGGGCTGACCCGGCCTGGACCATTGCCCCCTTTTCTACTAGTGAGTGTATACATTTGAAGATGTGTACCCTGATCAGTTCGGTAAATCCAAACACATCTTGGGATGAAAAAGGAAAAAAAACAATAAGGAGAGGAGAAAGGGAAAACCTAGTTAAAATAGAAAACAAAAGGTAGTGCGTCCGAACTATCCGTAGAATCTTCGGAGCCGAGCAACGTTCCATGGATTCGGCTCAAGGCGATTATCCGATGCATTACGAAGGCGATAGACTCCTCCTGCGAGAACTTCATTTATAATGAAGGGGCCTTCCAATTTTGGTTTAGCTTATCCTTCTTCCTCTCTGGGACGTGTAAGACGAGGTCACCGACGTTATATGTCTTGGCCCGCACTTCTCTGCTCTGGCATCGCCTGACATGTTGTTGATAAAATTCAGAACGGGCTCTTGCGGCATCATGCTCTTCTTCCAGTCTGTCTAGGTCATCCTGTCGATCGAGCTTGGCCTCTCGCTCTTCATACATGCGCACTCGAGGTGAGTGATGAATAATGTCGCGGGACAGGACAGCTTCTGTGCCGTACACCATGAAAAAGGTGTGTATCCGGTCGTTCGATTAGGCGTAGTCCGCAGCCCCCAGAGTACGGAATCGAGTTCCTCAACCCAGTGCTTATCTGACTCTCGTAAGGAGCGCACCAATCTGGGTTTAATGCCGGCCATGATCAAGCCATTGGCCTGTTCGACCTAACCGTTAGTTTGAGGGTGGTAAACGGATGCGTAGTCGAGTTTAATGCCCAACATAGCACACTAGTTTTTCACCTCATCGGCTGTAAAATTGGAGCCATTATCAGTGACGATGCTATGCGGGACGCCATAGCGGTGTACCACGCCGGATATAAAGTCGATCACTAGCCCTCCTTTAGTTGTTTTTATAGGTTTGGCCTCTATCCATTTAGTGAATTTATCTACCATCACTAGTAAATACTTCTTTTTGTGGCTTCCCCCTTTAAGGGGTCCAACCTTATCAAGCCCCCAGACCGCGAAGTGCCAAGCGATGGGGATTGTTCTTAAGGCAGTGGGAGGCATATGGCTTTGATTGGCAAAAAGCTGACAGCCCACACAACGTTGGACAAGCTCATGTGCGTCTGCTTGGGCTGTTGGCCAGAAAAAACCTGTCAGGGAAGCTTTACTTACGAGGGCCCGAGCTGCGGCATGATGACCGCCTAGACCAGCATGTATTTCTGCCAAAAGCTGTTGTCCCTCCTCTTCGGAGATGCACCGTTGGAGAACTCTAGTAGTGCTCTTCTTGTACAATTCACCTTTGTGAACTTTGTAGGCTTTAGAACGCCGAACTATGCGACGGGCCTCATTTTGGTCATCAGGAAGTTCCTGTCTATTAAGGTAGTCTAGGAAAGGTTCGGTCCATGAAGCAATGATGGCCATGATCTCATCAGCCGAGGGCGTTATTTCGGCGTTCGAACCTCCGACGATATCTGTATTGTGTTCGGCTGCTGGGAATGTGACCAGGTCTGAAGAAGTTCGACTACATCAACCGCGTTACTAAACGCTTTTGCTTATGGTCTACGAGGGTACGTAGACACACTCCCTCTCTTGTTGCTATGCATCTCCATGGATAGATCTTGCGTGTGCGTAGATTTTTTTTTGTTTTCATGCAACGTTCTCAACATGATTCCTTGTTTACCAATTTGATTCTTTAAAGACTAGGAACTTCCCTTTATTGAATCCGTACACCTCAAGATTACTTCTTTCACCATAATCACATTCTTGTGAGAGATCGAGTGTCCCTATGGATTCCTAAAGGGGCTTTGATTGAAGGTCAATCAAGGAGTTCTTGTCAAGTGTTTGTGTTTTGCTTGTTACTCTTGGATGGTGTCGTGGAATTGTCACGTCAGATGTCCTAGTGTAAGGACTTAGACATGGAGCCATCGCAACTAGGAAGCTTAAAGGGGTTAATCGGGACAAAGGACACGAGGTTTATACTGGTTCGGCCCTTTACGGTGAAGGTAAAAGCCTACGATCCAGTTTTGAGTGGGATTGCTTATGACTCGTTAACTAGGGAGCGAATCGCTTGACCTAGCTCTCGAGTTGATGTTACTTTCCCTGAACTGTCGCCAAGTCGTCCCTTTATATACAGAGATCGATGCCCAACGGCTCTACAGAGTCTTGGCTGGCTCATAAATAGTGTTCGGCTCGGTCTCTTAACTATCATTGCCTTACAATACAAGTCACGCATATATATGGCGGTTTATCACTACGGGCCTTAAATCGCCTCTGGGCTTTGGGCCTTTAACTGAACCGCCATCTTCAACCTTGGTCTTGGGCTTCAAAGGTACTTGTAGGTATAACCCGGCCCCTCCTGGGCGGGTCATACCAACAGTTATATCCCCAACATTAGGCCCCGGATTGATTTGGACTTTTTCATGTCAATCTTCAACATTTAAGAAAAAATCTTCTGCCCTAAAACTTTCGTAACCCGCCATGACGTCATCCTCTGGATTTGTGGTAACCCGCCATGATGTCACCTGCCATAAATGCATGTTTTGTTCAATGTATCCCAATGGATCTTTATCTTGATGACCATCCCAAAAATCGAGGCGTCCTTGTAGTTGGATAACTTATGTTTTTGGCCTCCTCGTTTTTCGCGCTCTTTTGGTGGTCTTTCCTTATAAATAGACCCGACCAGGTCTTTCTTCATTCTCCCCCTTCGTCTTCTTCTTCCTCTCGCACCCCCACTGTCACTCGAGCTCCGCCGCCGCCGCAGCGCACCTCGTCTTCGTCAACCTTGGCCGCTGCATCAACCTGAATCCAACCGGAGAACGGCGGCGCCCTTCCGCAACAGATCCGGCATTGTAGTTTTCCCCTTTCTGCATCTTAAATCCGTGCTAGGGTTGGCGAGTTCCTCTGTACGGTTTGTAGTTCATCCCCGTTCTTCGTGTTTCCTCTGCTATGGCTTCTTTTGATCCAACAGTAGCATAGATCTCATATGGTAGCTATTCCGCATCCATTTTATGCACTAGCAGATCCTCTTTCTTTGTAAGGAATCCTCATTAGGACGCATGAACTCCTCTGTACCATGTTTTTAGGTCTAGAAATTTTTCTTTTCTGAACAGTCATTTGATTGAAAATAATAGCTGTAGTTTGTGAAACCTATTTATGCAACACTTAGGCAAAAATCTGAATTTGTTAGATCCATCTAACCATGGCGACTCTTGTCACCGGATTTTTAAAGAGGCAATGCTCACTTGATAATCTTGACCACTCAACCTATGGCAGCTTAAATAACCATGACATAATCATCCTTATACCATTAGGCCCCTTCATAAGCCGCCATCTTAATCTGTACTGTAATGCTTCCGTTCGGCTTGAAGTTGAACCGGAATTTTTTACTCCTTAGGCTTTTGTCATAATGGCACCAAAAGCACCCACTTCCTGCAACTGGGTCAAATCGATTGTCACAGAGAGTACACTTGAGGACTTTGTGAAGACCGGCTATCTGCCGAAGAAAGAAGTCATGTCCTATCGTGCCCCAGACCCGGAACAAAAATTTCCCCAGCCCAAAGAGGGGGAGGTTATTGTTTTCACGGATCACATGAACTGGGGTTTCTCTCCACCCGGCTCAAAATTATTCAGAGATGTGTTGCACGTCTTTGATCTTTGCCCGCAAGACATCAGACCCAATTCCGCGTCTAACATCTGCAACTTCCAAGTATTCAGTGAAGTATATCTTGGAGAAGAACCCAATATATTGCTCTTCAGAGAGTTATTTTACTTAAACCGCCAGAATGAATGCGCCAGCAGCTAGAGCTTGGAACTTGGTGGTGTCTCAATCCAGCGTCGAAGGGACGTGATCTTTCCTTATGCCAATCCGCCGAGTCATCCCAAAGACTAGAATCAGACATGGTTTTACTACAAGATACCTCTCCGGCTGGTGAAAATCCTCTGCCCAGCCTTCGTGCTCTCCATCTGGACTCCACACATCCGCTCCTCGACAAGATAACAGCCGCTGAACGTAAAACGCTCGCACCCACCCTGGCTAAGATCAAGGCTCTTCTGGGGAACGGGCTGAATGGCATTGATTTAGTCTGGGTTTGGCTCGCCTGGCAGGTTATTCCATTGAGCCGCCACCCCGGTTTGATGTGCACTTATACTGGCAAAAAGGATGACCCTCTGCGGCACAGCCCTGATGACTTGCCTGAACATGTCATCAGCGATATGACAAAGTCACTTTTGAACGAGAGTTTAGCAGACTACGGTAAGGTGGGCTTAGCTCCCTTATGTGAAGCTAATCCGGCTCCAGCGGTAAGCTGCCCAACTGAATATATTACTTTGATTTTTTGATGTTTTACCCATACTCATGTCTCTGCTTAACTTCTCATAGGCAGTTGATTAATTCTAGAAGGCCAAATATGATCACGAGGCCGCAAAGAAAGTCAGAAAGCTGAAGAGAGCTGCCGGGAAAGAGGCCGCCAAGAAGAAGGGCAAGAAAGCCACCGCCTCCGACTTACTTCGGCTTAAAGATTCTTCTGAGTCAGAGGTAGCCCTTGACTCTCTTGGCTCCTTTTGTAATTATCTTATTGACACTAATTATCAGCAGGAGGACACAGGGGCAAGCCGTAACAAGGCTGATGAGGTAACTATCCTTTCCTCCGACTCCGAGCCTTCACCAAGACGGAAAATTTGCGGAGTGACCCGGAAAGTAAGGTTTTCCCATCCTTTAGCTTGTCACGATCCTCAATTTCTTTTGAAGCAGCAGATTCATGAGAACCGGAGGTAGACCCGGACCACCAAGGATGCAGAACTCTCCTCCGGCTTACCAAACACGCCAAGGAAGCGCCGGAACAAGGTCACCTCTGTTTTAAATATTCTTTACCCTTTGGCGGGTCTTGCTCGTCAACCACTCAACCCTTCTGACTCAGATTATCAGGAAACTTCCCCTTCCTCTGGCGATTCAATGCAGTCCAATCTACTGGCTTTCAAGACTGCACCAAGGTGACAATAATTCCCTTATCTTGTATTTACTTTAATCCCCTACATCTGTATTAACCTTTGTTCTGACGCAGTGGACAAGCCAAACCCAGCAAACGGGTTAGAAAGAACAAGCCGGCTGAAGACACAGCCGTGACTGAGCCGGTTCTTGAAACAGCTGCACCGAACTCGTCAACTCATGATCCGCCGTCTGAGCCAGCTCAAAACATACCAACTCCCATTGCTAACGTGCCTGCTGAACGAGCCATTGATGACTCAGCAAATCCAGAAGCCACTATCCCGGTCCGAACAGATGACCAGCAAAACACTGACGTTGAGATTACTAGAACCGGGTTTGTTGAGCCGGGAAGGCCAACTGTACTGGCCAAGTGTCCCGCCAAAGAAGAACTTCTGGACCATTGCCGGGTCAAGCTTGATGTTACAAATTATGCTCACATGAGTATTGGAGACATTTTTTCCGGCTACATGAGCCAAGTGCACAGTAGCCATGACGTTGAAATCGATATGGTGAAACAGATGCACCATAAATTTGAGGTATGACTTCCTCTTTCCCCCAAGTCTATTGCTTATAAAGAATATGTTGTAGACTTAGAAAAACATCAGACACTCATTAACAATACCTTTAGATTAGAAACCTGTAAAAATTCCGGCTTAATCCATAGCCCCCAAGGACCGGTTTAATCAAAATGAATGAGCCGGTCCTTCACATGCTTGCATAGGTCATATTTAACTGTGTAATTTTGAACTGTAATATGCATTAGCCCCCAAGTGCCAAGTAGTCTTGCTTGCAAAGTGCTTGGGACTTAAATTTTGTGAATCACCAATCTTTATGAACCGCCATTATAAATAGACTTCCGCGGTAGACATTAGCCCCCAAATGCCAAGTAGTCTTGATTGCAAAGTGCTTGGGACTTTCAAATATAAGATGCTAATGATTTTTTGACCCGGTCCTTGTGCAGGCTACCACCAGTCAATTGCAAACAAAAATTGCTGACTTGAAGAAACGCCTGCAAGCTCAAGAAACAGGAACCCAAAAAGCTAACTCCAAGTTTGAATTCAGTGTTTCTGAACAAGAGAAGCTGAGGGTTGACTTTGAAGCAGAAAGAAAAACTTGGGCTGATGAAAAGAATGCTTTAACTCAACGGGCTGCTGATTCAGAGGCGGCTCTTGAAAAGGTAACCAATGAACTGTTCGGCTTAAACCGTCGTGTGACTCAGATGGTTACCGCAATCTTTGGTAAGTCTCCCTGCAAGTTAGAGAAACTATAATTTTCAATGATCATATAAATTTTATCTCTTAACGTACCTGACATTGCTATGCAGGCCCTAGGAGCTCAAATCTGAACCAGGACTCTCTGATCAAGTTGACGGCGGTTTATACCCTGGTGGAGCAACTCTACATCGGGTCTCAGCGTGCTTTAGCCAGCGTGGCTCTGTCCAATGAAGTTCCTACCCTATTGGCGGATGTGTTAATAAAGCTTTCTGTGTTGCCCCAACGGATTACAGAACTAAAGAGGGCATTTGCAAGATCTGGTGATGTAGCTGCGTTGAGCCGGGCCAAGGCTTGGCTTCCGGAACTAGACCCGGCTGACATTGCCATTGGGTATCCGAGCCTCAAAGAAGATGGTGCGCCCTTTGAACAAGAAGATTTTGCTACCTGTGTGAAGGCAATACGCCCTGTAGCCACCGTAATTGCCGAGGAAATGGATCTCTCCAAATACCAAACGGGTTACTATGTGGAGAACCGGAGAATCCGAACACCACAGTATACCCTGACAAGCCTGATTCCACCAACTCGTAAGCATACCTTCACCCTTGAGATTGACCCGGCCAGGCTAGTTGATGACGAAGCTGAATTTAAGGCTTTGAGTGGCATTGACTGGTCATCGTCAACCTTCCAGGACCAGGAGCAGGACGAAGAAGTGGAAAGGGTTGATCCGGAAGATTCAGGCAATCAGGGGAACTAATCCGTCGGGCGGCTCATAGTTGTAGCTTTGCTGAAAAACAATGCTTAATCATTTTGACTCGGGGAGTCATGTAATAGGAGTAGAGATGACTTTTGCTGCACCGTGCATTCACGCATGTTTCGATGCCTTAACATTGCTTTAAATCGCCACGATATTTTTACTCCGTCTTATGCTTTTTGATTTCCTTTGTGCATAAGAAATCATGTAATTAACTCTGCACAGAGGTAAATCACAGAGACCCTTGGCGGCTCACCGCAGGGCGGGTTATAATTGTCCCATGATACGTCTCCAACGTATCTATAATTTATGAAGCATTCATGCTATTTTATCATTTGTTTTGAATGATTAAGGGCTTTATTATACACTTTTATATTACTTTTGGGACTAACCTATTAATCGGAGGCCCGGCCCATATTGTTGTTTTATTGCCTATTTCAGTGTTTCGAAGAAAAGGAATATCAAATGGAGTCCAAACGGAATGAAACCTTCGGGAGCGTTATTTTTGGAACGAGCATGATCCGTGAGACTTGGAGTACAAGCCAGGGAACCTTCAAGGAGGCCAGGAGATAGGAGGGTGCCCCCCTGGGTGCGCCCCCTGTCTCGTGGGCCCCTCGAGCGTCCCCCGACCGACTTCTTTCACCTATATATCTCCATATACCTCCAAAACATCAGAACATAAGATAGATCGGGAGTTCCGCCGCCGCAAGCCTCTGTAGCCACCAAAAGCCAATTGGGACCCTGTTCCGGCACCCTGCCGGAGGGGGGGTCCCTCACCGGTGGCCATCTTCATCATCCCGGCGCTCTCCATGACGAGGAGGGAGTAGTTCACCCTCGGGGCTGAGGGTATGTACCAGTAGCTATGTGTTTGATCTCTCTCTCTCGTGTTCTCTCTATGGCACGATCTTGATGTATCGCGAGCTTTGCTATTATAGTTGGATCTTATGATGTTTCTCCCCCTCTATTCTCTTGTAATGGATTGAGTTTTCCCTTTGAAGTTATCTTATTGGATTGAGTCTTTAAGGAATTGAGAACACTTGATGTATCTCTTGCCGTGCTTATCTGTGGTGACAATGGGATATTCACGTGATCCAGTTGATGTATGTTTTGGTGATCAACTTGCGGGTTCACCTTGTGAACTTATGCATAGGGGTTGGCACATGTTTTCGTCTTGACTCTCCGGTAGAAACTTTGGTGCACTCTTTGAAGTACTTTGTGTTGGTTGAATAGATGAATCTGAGATTGTGTGATGCATATCGTATAATCATGCCCACAGATACTTGAGGTGACAATGGAGTATCTAGGTGACATTAGGGTTTTGGTTGATTTGTGTCTTAAGGTGTTATTCTAGTATGAACTCTATGATAGATCGAACGGAAATAATAGCTTCATGTTATTTTACTACGGACTCTTGAATAGATAGATCAAAAAGGATAACTTTGAGGTGGTTTCGTACCCTACCATAATCTCTTCGTTTGTTCTCCGCTATTAGTGGCTTTGGAGTGACTCTTTGTTGCATGTTGAGGGATAGTTATATGATCGAATTATGTTTATTGTTGAGAGAACTTGCACTAGTGAAAGTATGAACCTTAGGCCTTGTTTCCTACCATTGCAATACCGTTTACGCTCACTTTTATCGCTTGCTACCTTGCTGTTTTTATAATTTCATATTACAAATACCTTTATCTACCATCCATATTGCACTTGTATCACCATCTCTTCGTGGAACTAGTGCACCTATACAGTTTACCATTGTATTGGGTATGTTGGGGACACAAGAGACTCTTTGTTATTTGGTTGCAGGGTTGTTTGAGAGAGACCATCTTCATTCTATGCCTCCCACAGATTGATAAACCTTAGGTCATCCACTTGAGGGAAATTTGCTACTGTCTTACAAACCTCTGCACTTGGAGGCCCAACAACGTCTACAATAAGAAGGTTGTGTAGTAGACATCAAGCCTTTTCTGGCGCCGTTGCCGGGGAGGTGAGTGCTTGAAGGTATATCTTTAGATCTTGTAATCAAATCTTTTTGTTTCATGTTTTATCACTAGTTTAGTTTATAAAAGAAAACTATAAAAAATGAAATTAAGTTTGCCTCATACGCTTCATCTTTTTAATATCTTTCGTGAAAATGATGGTAAGGAAAATTGTGCTCAAGTGCTAGAAGAAGAAATCTATAAGATGTTTTGCACTATAAATTTGAATGATGAGCATGATTGCAATGTTGTTAGTATGAACTCCTTGAATATCCAAAGTACTAATGATGATTGCACTAGTTATGATGAAAATGTCTCCTATAAGCATGTCAATTTTTGTGGAGTGGATTGGGTTTGCAAGTACACACCAAATAGAGAAGATAGATATTGCAAGAGGCATAAGCATTTAGAAACTAAATTGTTGCAAGAAAGGCTAGATAAGAATGCTGAAAATTCACATTTCCTTTGCCGTAATTGTGAACTTTGCAATGAACGCGGTCATTTAAATCTCCGATGCAAATTGTTTCATGATCGAATCGTGTCCAAAAATTGTGATGACTTTGATTTCCCTTGCACATTATAATGAACTTAGTTTGCTTTTGGGTTATGAAGAAATGAAACATTTAACTAAGAATCTTCCAGAATTTGTCCTTGAGAAACTCTTTGATTTTGATCTAGAGGAAATTTATATGTATTGTGCAGTGAATTGCATTGAAAATCTTTATATTGCCAATTACATAAAGAAAACAAAGCAAATAGAAGATGATGAGAATACTAATGAAAGGGAAGAGACTTCCCAGTATCCTCCTATTATTGCTTATGATGAATCAGGTAACGAGGAGGAGCCTTCTATTCAACCAATCTCATCAATAAGGAGATCAAAGAAGAGGGTTGAACCCACACGTAATGTGAAGAAGAAAAGAAAGAGAAGGAGCAGCAAAGGTAAAAAGGTATCCCTCCCAAATTATGTTGCTCCTACTACTCATTGTGATGTGATAATTGCTATACTATTGGTGCTATCCATACTATTAATGATGAGAGTGATTATGCTTATGATATGAAAAGGCCCAAGCTTGGGGAAGCTATGTTTGATGAGTATGAAATATTTGAGAATATATTTGCTGAAATTGATGTTTGTCCCAAGCTTGGGGACGCTATGTTTAATGAAGATGATATTTTTAGCATCCCATGTTTTGATATGCAAAGTTGTTATGATGATAGCATGCCTCTTACCTATGATGATTATATTGATGAAAGTGGGTTTGGAAGAGTGTCAACTTTAGGAAGTAGTGATCCCACTATTTTTGAGGGTGTTGAATCTTATAATGTTTATGAAAGTGGATTTGTAAGAGTGTCAACTTTATTTAGTGATGATTCCACTATCTTGGAAGAGGTTTCAATCGATTATGATGAGAACAAAGTTGCTACTTATGATGATTATTGTGATAAAACTTATGCTATAAAAAGTAGTGATGATTATATTTATAAAACTTGCCATGATTATGGTTACCCTTTTTCTGAACATTACTCTTTTAATGTGGAAACAATTTATAGTATTCGAGTCTCTTATGATACTACCACCATTCCGAATGAGAATAAATTTGCTTATGTGGAGAGTAGTAAATTTTCTATACAAGTAGATCATGAAAATAATGCTTTAGGTGCTGGTTATATTGTTGAATTCATTCATGATGCTACTGAAAATTATTATGAGGTAGGAACATATGCTTGTAGGAATTGCAATAATGTCAAGTTTCCTCTCTATGTGCTTAAAATCTTGAAGTTATGCTTGTTTTGCCTTCCTATGCTAGTTGATTATCGTTCCCATAAATTGTTTGCTCACAAAATCCCTATGCATAGGAAGTGGGTTAGGCTTAAATGTGCTAGTCATATTCTTCATGATGCTCTCTTTATGTTTCAATTCTTATCTTTTATGTGAGAATCATTGAAATCATCATGCCTAGCTAGGGGCGTTAAACGATATCGCTTGTTGGGAGGCAACCCAATTTTATTTTTGTTTCTTACTTTTTGTTCCTGTTTAGTAATAAATAATTCATCTAGCCTATGGTTATATGTGGTTTTATGTTTTAATTAGTGTTTGTGCCAAGTAGAACCTTTTGGAAGACTTGGGTGAAGTCTTTGTGACCTTGCTGTAAAAAACAGAAACTTCAGCGCTCACGAGATTAGCTGCCATTTTCTACTGGAGAGTGATTTTAGATTTATTATTTTTTTCAGATGATTAATATACAAATTCCTCAGGTCCACCAATTTATTTCAAAAATTTTGGGGTTCCAGAAGTATACGTTTGATACAGATTACTACAGACTGTTCTGTTTTTGATAGATTCTGTTTTCATTGTGTTGTTTGCTTATTTTGATGAATCTATGAGTAGTACCGGAGGGTATGAACCATAGAGAAGTTGGAATACATTAGGTTTAACACCAATATGGATTAATAATGAGTTCATAACAGTACCTAAGTGGTGATTTATTTTCTTATACTAACGGAGCTTACGAGTTTTGTTTTGAGTTTTGTGTGGTTGAAGTTTTCAAGTTTTGGGTAAAGATTCGATGGACTATGGAATAAGGAGTGGCAAGAGCCTAAGCTTGGGTATTCCCAAGGCACCCCAAGGTAATATTCAAGGACAACCAAGAGCATAAGCTTGGGGATGCCCCGGAAGGCATCCCCTCTTTCGTCTTCGTTCATCGGTAACTTTACTTGGAGCTATATTTTTATTCACCACATGATATGTGTTTTGGTTGGAGCGCCATTTTATTTTGTTAGTATTTTCTTGCTGTTATATATAATAATGTTTTTCATCTTTATTTTCAATAAAAATGTCAAGGATAGCCTTTACCATGATTATTTTGCTAGTATACATGTTGCTGTTTCAAAACAGAAAGTTTACCGCTGTTGCAAAAATTCCCTAGAGAAGTCAGAGAGTGATATAATGTTGAATATTTTTGCATATAGAGGTATGATAAATCTTCTACAACTTAGTATTTTTCTCATAATTTTTGGAGTTATGGAAGTATGATGAATCTTGCATTCTTTACAGACTATACTGTTTTGGCAGATTGCTGTTATGATTGCATTGGTTGCATATGTTTGCTTGTTTGATGATTCTATTTTAGGATAGGAGTATTAAAAATGCAGAGGCATTTAGTATTCAATGTTGAATAATAATTTTAGTGATTTGTTACAGTAGAAGATGATAAGGTTTTTGCATTGGTTTATACTAACTTATCTCACGAGTTCTTGTTGAGTTTGTTGTGGATGAAGTTTTTGAGATTTAGGAAACCGAGATTTAAAAAGGAATTAAGGAGACATAAAATCTCAAGCTTGGGGATGCCCAAGGCACCCCAAGATAATATTTCAAGAAGTCTCAAGCATCTAAGCTTGGGGATGCCCCAGTAGGCACCCCACCTTTCTTCTTCAACAATTACCGGTTAGTATCGGTTGAACCTAAGTTTTTGCTTCTTCACATGAGTTGTGCTATCCTTGCAATGTCATTTTATTTTGTTTTGCTTGCTGTTTGAATACAATACCAAGATCTGAAATTCTTAAATGAGAGAGAGTCTTCACATAGTTGCATAATTATTTAGCTACTCATTGATCTTCACTTATATCTTTTTGGAGTAGTTTGTCATTTACTCGTGTGCTTCACTTATATCCTATGAGTAAATGGTTGAATGTCATAAATCTCAAATTATATATGTCTCATTTGCTTATCCCATGGGGAGTAATGACTTCACATCTAAGAAGTAGAGGTTGTAAATTTATTGAAGGTTAGCAAGCATTGTATTGGTCATTTGAACAATTCATGAAAGAATATTGAAGGAAGAGAGATTTGACATATAAATATAATATCATGGACATCTTTTATAATTGTGAGCACTCATTAAGTATGACATGCTAAAGAGTTGATGTTGGACAAGGAAGACAACGTAATGGGTTATGTTTTATCACATCTCAGTTAAAATATATTGTCATGGATCATTCAAACATGTTGAGCTTGCCTTTCCCCCTCATGCTAGCCAAAATTCCTTGCACCAAGTAGAGATACTACTTGTACTTCCAAATATCCGTTAAACTAGTTTTGCCATGAGAGTCCACCATACCTACCTATGGATTGAGTAAGACCCTTCAAGTAAGTTGTCATCAGTGCATGCAATAAAAATTGCTCTCTAAATATGTATGACTTATTAGTGTGAAGAAAATAAGCTTTATACGATCTTGTTATGGAAGCAATAAAAGCAACGGACTGCATAATAAAGGTCCATATACAAGTGGCAATATAAAGTGGCGTTCTTTTGCATTAAGATTTTGTGCATCCAACCATAAAAGTGCATGACAACCTCTGCTTCCCTCTGCGAAGGGCCTATCTTTTACCTTATGTCTTTTACTTTATGCAAGAGTCAAGGTGATCTTCACCTTTCCCTTTTTCATTTTATCCTTTGGCAAGCACCTCATGCTAGAAAGATCCTGATATATATATATCCAATTGGATGTAAGTTAGCATGAACTATTATTGTTGACATCACCCAAAGGTGAATACGTTGGGAGGCAACACTATAAGCCCCTATCTTTCTCAGTGTCTGATAAAAACTCCATAACCATAAGTATTGCGTGAGTGTTAGCAATTGTAGAAGACTATATGATAGTTGAGTATATGGAGTTTGCTAAATCAAAGCTCTGACATAGACCCTTCCTGAAAATAAGATGAATTGCAATTGTTTGATGACTGAGAATGAAGTTTTCTAGGTTTCAAGAAAGTTTATGGTCTATGCTTTAACATGTGAATAGCTTGTTACTTGTTCGTGAGAAGTTTTATGAGATGAACTACTGTTATGACATACAAGCATGCTAGAAAAGGTGACTGAAATTATCATTGATCAAACTTGTGCACCTGCTAGCATTCACACTTCATAAATTCTTTCTTTTATCATTTACCTACTCGAGGACGAGCAGGAATTAAGCTTGGGGATGCTAATACGTCTCCAACGTATCTATAATTTATGAAGCATCCATGCTATTTTATCATCTATTTTGAATGATTATGGGCTTTATTATACACTTTTATATTACTTTTGGGACTAACCTATTAACCGGAGGCCCAACCCATATTGCTATTTTATTGCCTATTTCAGTGTTTCGAAGAAAAGGAATATCAAACGGAGTCCAAACGGAATGAAACCTTCGGGAGCATTATTTTTGGAACGAACATGATCCGGGAGACTTGGAGTACAAGCCAGGGAACCTTCGAGGAGGCCAGGAGATAGGAGGGCGCCCCCTGGGCGCGCCACCCTGTCTTGTGGGCCCCTCGAGCGTCCCCCGACCGACTTCTTTCACCTATATATCTCCATATACCACGAAACATCAGAACAGAAGATAGATCGGGAGTTCCGCCACCGCAAGCCTCTGTAGCCACCAAAAGCCAATCGGGACCCTGTTCCGGCACCTTGCCGGAGGGGGATCCCTCACCGGTGGCCATCTTCATCATCCCGGCGCTCTCCATGACGAGGAGGGAGTAGTTCACCCTCGGGGCTGAGGGTATGTACTAGTAGCTATGTGTTTGATCTCTCTCTCTCTCTCTCGTGTTCTCTCTATGGCACAATCTTGATGTATCGCGAACTTTTCTATTATAGTTGGGTCTTATGATGTTTCTCCCCCTCTATTCTCTTGTAATGGATTGAGTTTTCCCTTTGAAGTTATCTTGTCGGATTGAGTCTTTAAGGATTTGAGAACACTTGATGTATGTCTTGTTGTGCTTATCTGTGGTGACAATGGGATATTCACGTGATCCACTTGATGTATGTTTTGGTGATCAACTTGCGGGTTCACCTTGTGAACTTATGCATAGGGGTTGGCACACGTTTTCGTCTTGACTCTCCGGTAGAAACTTTGGGGCACTCTTTGAAGTACTTTGTGTTGGTTGAATAGATGAATCTGAGATTGTGTGATGCATATCATATAATCATGCCCATGGATACTTGAGGTGACAATGGAGTATCTAGGTGACATTAGGGTTTTGGTTGATTTGTGTCTTAAGGTGTTATTCTAGTATGAACTCTATGATAGATCGAACAGAAAGAATAGCTTCATGTTATTTTACTACAGACTCTTGAATAGATAGATCAAAAAGGATAACTTTGAGGTGGTTTCGTACCCTACCATAATCTCTTCGTTTGTTCTCCACTATTAGTGGCTTTGGAGTGACTCTTTGTTGCATGTTGAGGAATAGTTATATGATCCAATTATGTTATTATTGTTGAGAGAACTTGCGCTAGTGAAAGTATGAACCTTAGGCCTTGTTTCCTACCATTGCAATACCGTTTACGCTCACTTTTATCGCTTGCTACCTTGCTGTTTTTATAATTTCAGATTACAAATACCTTTATCTACCATCCATATTGCACTTGTATCACCATCTCTTCGCGGAACTAGTGCACCTATACAGTTTACCATTATACTGGGTGTGTTGGGGACACAAGAGACTCTTTGTTATTTGGTTGCAGGGTTGTTTGAGATAGACCATCTTCATCCTACGCCTCCCACGGATTGATAAACCTTAGGTCATCCACTTGAGGGAAATTTGCTACTGTCCTACAAACCTCTGCACTTGGAGGCCCAACAACGTCTACAATAAGAAGGTTGTGTAGTAGACATCATCCCACATAAAAATATGAGTTATAAACAATTCTGATCAAAACTTGTAATATAACGGTGATAACATTATACCTGAGATATCAAGCTTTCACTGCCGGCTTAATGACCCGGACAGTAACGGTGATGACTCAATTTATAAACCATGACTTTCTCTTGGAATTTGTCACAAGCCGAGCTACTGATTGCTTCAAAGTTAAGCCGGCTCAAAAACCTTATATGTCTTGAATTATGGACAAAGAAGATCATAGGACAAATCCAAAGTGTTCTTTCAAAAAGACTCAAGCAAACACAGAAAAAAGACAAACTTAAGGTTTCTGATTCGAATACGATCAGTCAACCATCCCAAAGGGGTTAAGCTAGGGTTCGAATATGACCATGTAGCCCCCAATGGCTTTGGCATTGCGCCGATCAAGCGGGTGCCGACAACTATGTTCTCTTTGGTTCGAATACGACCTATGTTTGAACAGGAAGCTCCCAAATGACCTTAAGAATATTTAACGACTCTGATTCGAATACGATCTGGGTCGGACCCAAGAGAGGTTAAGCTATGATTCAAATACGATCAAGAAGCCCCCAAGTGAGTTTTGGTGTTGCGCCGATCAAGTGGGTACCGACAGCTATGTTCTCTTTGGTTCGAATACGACCTATTTTTTAACAGGAAGCCCCCAAGTGACCTTGAGAATATTTAACGACTCTGATTCGAATACGATCTAGGTCGGACCAACAAAGGGTTAATCTAGATTCGAATATGATCAGCCCCCAATGGTCTTTGTGCAATTATGAAAATGAAGACATATGATCTGTGGGGATGAAAAGGACAGAGGTTCTGCTTTATTACTGATAATATATACATCACCAAGATATGTACATCATGTGAGCCTGTGGCTCAAGTGTAGTAAGGCCGAAGATGAGCTATGTTCCATGGCCGGCGGGTCTCCTGTTCCGACTTACGTGAGTCTTTGCGCTCTCGAACATCGATAAGATAGTATGACCCATTGTTCAAATTCTTGCTGACCACAAAGGGCCCTTCCCAAGGTGGGGATAACTTGTGTGCATCAGTCTGATCCTGGATGAGCCGGAGAACCAAGTCGCCTTCTTGAAAGGTTCTTGATTTAACCTGACGGCTGTGATAACGCCACAGGTCCTGTTGGTAAATCGCCGAGCGAGCTGTTGCTAAGTCACGCTTTTCGTCCAACAGGTCAAGTGCCTCTCGTCGTGCTTGTTCATTGTTAGCTTCCACATAAGCCGCCACTCGGGGCGAGTCATGGCGGATGTCACTAGGAAGAACCGCCTCTACTCCATAAACCATAAAGAAAGGGGTATAACTCGTAGATCTGTTGGGGGTAGTGTTGATGCTCCACAACACTGATGGTAACTCTTCCACCCAACAACCCGGCATTCATTGCAAAGGAACTAAAAGTCGGGGTTTGATACCCTTTAAAATCTCCTGATTGGCTCTTTCTGCTTGACCATTGGATTGGGGTGAGCTACTGATGAGACATCAAGCCGGATATGCTCACGTTGACAGAACTCCTCCATAGCCCCCTTGGACAAGTTAGTGCCATTATCAGTTATGATGCTGTGGGGGAAGCCAAAACGAAAAATCACCTTTTCATGAATTGAACCGCCGTTGTTGCATCATACTTACTGACCGGCTCTGCTTCCACCCACTTGTGAATTTATCCACTGCCACCAAGAGGTGAGTCTTTTTTTCCTTGGATCTTTTGAAAGGCCCAACCATATCAAGCCCCCACACAGCAAACGGCCAAGTAATTGGTATCATCCTCAATTCTTGAGCCGGCACATGAGCTCGCCGTGAATTTTTTTGACACCTGTCACATTTACTGACTAGATCTTCTGCATCTGCATGAGCCGTTAGCCGATAAAATCCGTGACGGAAAGCTTTGGCTACAAGGGACTTTGAACCGGCGTGATGGCCACAATCCCCTTCATGGATCTCATGAAGAATCTCTTGGCCTTCTTCAGGGGATACACAATGTTGAAACGCCCCAGTGACACTGCGGTGATGTAACTCACCATTGGTAATCGTCATTGACTTAGACCGCCGGGTTATCTGTCGAGCCAAGGTTTCATCCTCAGGCAGTTCTCCCAGGGTCATGTAAGCCAAATATGGCACCGTCCAATCTGGGATGACATGAAGATCCGCCACCAACTATGCCTCGGGTCAGGCACAACCAAGTCTTCCTCTATAGGTAAATTGACAGACGGATTATGCAAAACATCCAAAAAGGTATTCGGGGGTACCGGTTTACGCTGAGACCCAAGTTGGCTTAGAGCATCAGCCGCCTCGTTCTTCCTACGATCTATGTGTTCTACTTGATAACCCTTGAAGTGTCCAGCCACAACATCAACTTCGCGGTGATAAGCCGCCATGAGAGGACCTTTGGAATCCCACTTGCCTGAAACCTGTTGAGCTACCAAATCTGAGTCGCCAAAGCACCTTACCCGGCTTAAGTTCATCTCCTTAGCCATCCTAAGACCATGGAGTAAGGCCTCATACTCAGCTGCATTATTAGTATAGGGAAACATCAATCTTAGCACATAACAAAATTTATCACCTCGAGGGGAAGCCAAAACAACTCCAGCCCCCGAGCCTTCCAATTGCCTGGATCCATCAAAGTGAATTGTCCAGTATGTGTTATCCGGCTTCTCTTCAAGTGCCTATAACTCTGTCCAATCGTTGATGAAATCCACTAGTGCTTGAGATTTGATAGCAGTGCGAGGCACATATTTTAAGCCATGAGGCCCAAGCTCAATAGCCCACTTGGCGACTCACCCTGTAGCCTCTCTGTTCTGGATGATATCCCCAAAGGAGCAGAACTGACCACATTGATGGGATGACCCAGAAAATACTACTTAAGCTTCCGGCTGGCCATGAACACCCCATAAACAAGCTTCTGCCAATGTGGATACCTTTGTTTGGACTCAATAAGAACCTCACTGATGTAGTAAACCGACCGCTGGACCGGATATTCCTTACCAGACTCCTTACGTTCCACCACAATGGCCACAGTGACCGCACGTGCATTAGCAGCCACGTATAACAACAACGACTCTTTATCAATGGGAGCAGCAAGGACTGGCGGCTCAGCTAGTTGTCTCTTCAAATCTTCAAAAGCCACGTTAGCAGCATCACTCCAGACAAACTCGTCTGTTTTCTTCAACATCTGATATAGTGGTATGGTCTTCTCACCTAACCGGCTTAAAGCGGCAATACGACCCGCCAATCATTGAACATTATTGATGCACTTGGGTTTTGCCAAAGAGGTGATAGCCTTGATCTCCTCCGGGTTAGCCTCAATGCCTCTATTAGAAACCAGAAAGCCCAAAAGCTTACCTACTGGCACACCAAAGATGCACTTCGCCGGGTTAAGCATCATGTTGTACACCCGGAGATTATCAAAGGTCTCCCTGAGATCATCTATTAGTGTTTCCTTCTCTCTAGACTTCACCACAATATCATCCACATAAGCATGCACATTACAACCAATCTGAGTATGAAGGCAATTCTGCACGCAACGCTGATAAGTCACCTAGGCACTCTTAAGCCCAAAAGGCATAGAAACATAGCAGAAGGCTCCAAAAGGAGTAATGAACGATGTCTTCTCCTGGTCCTTAACCGCCATCTTGATCTGATGATATCCAGAATAAGCATCCAGAAAACTCAAACGCTCACATCCCGCTGTAGCATCAATAATTTGATCAATACGCGGAAGAGCAAAAGGATCAGCCGAACAAGCCTTGTTTAAGTCCGTATAATCCACACACATACGCCAAGTGCCGTTCTTCTTGAGCACCAGCACCGGGTTAGCCAACCACTTCGGATGAAATACCTCAATGATAAACCCGTCCGCCAAGAGCCGGGCCACCTCTTGTCCAATGGCCTCGCGCCTCTCTTTGTTAAACCGTCGAAGGAACTGCTTGACCGGCTTAAATTTTGGATCAATGTTGAGAGTGTGCTCAGCGAGTTCTCTCGGTACACCCGGCATGTCAGAAGGTTTCCATGCAAAGATGTCCCAATTCTCACGAATGAACTCGATGAGCGTGCTTTCCTATTTGGGATCCAGATTGGCACTGATACTGAACTGCTTAGATGAATTGCCAGGAACAAAATTGACCATCTTGGTATCCTCCGCCGATTTAAACTTCATCTCTGGCTCACGCTCTGTGGTGGGATTCTTCAAAGATGTCATATCTGCAGGGTCAACATTGTCTTTATAGTATTTTAACTCTTCTGCGGCATAGACCGACTCAGCATAAGACGCATCACCTTCCTCGCATTCCAGAGCCACCTTCCAACTGCCGTGAACCGTAATGGTCCCTTTATGACCCGACATCTTCAGCTGTAGATATACATAACACGGCCGCGCCATGAACTTGGCGTAAGCCGGCCTCCCAAACAGAGCGTGATACGGGCTCCTGATCTTGACCACCTCAAAGGTTAACTTCTCAGCCCTGGAATCATACTCATCTCCAAAGGCTACCTCCAGCTCGATCTTACCAACTGGGTATGTCGACTTACCAGGAACCACACTGTAAAAAACAGTGTTAGACTATTTAAGATTTTTATTTGTTAACCCCATACGACGGAAGGTTTCATAATAAAGGATAGTGATGCTGCTGCCTCCATCCATGAGCACCTTAGTGAAATTGTACCCCCCAACTTGAGGCGCCACCACCAAAGCCAAATGACCTGGATTGTCGACCCGGGGCGGGTGATCCTCCCAGCTCCACGTGATGGCCTGCTCAGACCATCGCAAGTAGCGAGGAAATGCCGGCTCAACGGTGTTCACTGCCCTCTTATGAAGTTTCTGGTCCTGCTTACATAAGATTGTGGTGAAAACATGATACTGTCCACTGTTTAACTGCTTTGGATTACTCTGATAACCAGACTGCTGCTGCTGACCCCCCTGGCCAGACTGTTGATTGTAACTGCTTTGATTGTTCTGGTGGCCCTGAAAGCCGGAACCAGAGCCGTCACCTCCATTGTTCGGGCCATGAAAACCGCCGCCACGTGAACCGCCGCCCGACCCGTGATTTCCATTGAACATGTTGGAATTTTTGAAGGCCTTCATGATAGTGCAATCCTTCCACATGTGTGTAGCTGGCTTTTATTCTGTGCCATGCTTCGGGCAAGGCTCATTTAACAATTGCTCAAGAGTAGGACCTGACCCGCCAGATCGTGGAGGTGGCCTCCCCTTACGCCGCTGATTTTTGCCATGTGTGTTGGTGTTAGCCACAAACTCTAAGTTACCATCCGCCTTACGTTTATTGTTGCCGCCTTGATTTGTCGGGTTAGGCTGAGTGCCCTTAACGTTGCCGCTATTCTTTCCCTTCCCTGCCTTCTCATCGTCATACTCGGGATCCTTGGTACTATCAGAGTCAGCATATTTAACCAGAGCCGCCATCAATTGACCCATGTCAGGACATTCACGCTTGAGCCGCCCCAGCTTCATCTTTAAAGGCTCAAAACGGCAATTTTGCTCTAACATTAACACTGCAGAGCCAGCATCCATCTTATCAGAGGAGTGTATTATTTCCTTGACCCGGCGCACCCAATGGGTCATGGACTCACCCTCCTGTTGTTTGCAACCAGTCAAATCCACAATTGACATGGGTTGTTTACATGTATCCTTAAAGTTCTGGATAAACTTCTCTTTTAATTCTGCCCATGAACCAACGGAATTAGGTGGCAACGCCTTCAACCAATTACGGGGCATTCCATCCAACATCATGGTGAAGTACTTGGCCATCGCAGCGTCGCTCACCTCTAGCAACTCTATGGACATCTCATAACTTTCAATCCATGCTCCGGGTTACAAATCGGCCTTATAATTTGGTACCTTACGAGGCCCCTTAAAATCCTTGGGCAAGCGCTCGTTACGCAGAGCCGGCACCAAACAAAGCACACCTCCGGTTCTGGTGACTATTCCTGCCTCAACTGACACTGCTGGATAAACCGGCAGGTGCTGATAAAAAAAGCCGCCTACTGAGCCACCTATTGAGCTGCTATTTCTGCTTCCTGTTGAGCCGCCTGCTCAATTTGCTGATGCACTCTATCCTGATTACGCACGTTAGAATCCCCACCCTGAGCCAGGTCGTACCCGCATGGCTAGTTATAGCGCTGGGCATTGCTTGACACGGCTGGCGAATCCAAATGCCTGCTGTAACTCTTGCTCCGGCTCGGACGTGGGGTAGAATGAATCATGTCTCTACTGTAAGAGTATGCCTCCTATTGTGCCAAGGCCGTTTGAAGAAGATCTCTGACTCTTCGTGTCTCAACCGCCGCCGGTGAATCACCATCAGTTGGGAGAGCCGCCGGTCGTGCTGCCGCCGCGACCATGTTCTCCAACAGGTTAGAGTAATGACCCGGTGGTGTCGGCACATAAGGGGGCGGAGCAGTATTCAGACGTGGGGGTCCCATAACCTGTGGTTGAATCGACGTGTTGATCTCGGGCGATGTGACCTGATTTACTCCCGTCGGGTTACTGGGTCCTGCTCCAAGTGTTTGGAAAAGGTTCCTAGGATCATAAGCCAGAGGTAAACGAGATTGAGCCTTCTGGTACCTTCTCCTCATAACCTCATTGGACGCATTCTGTTCCATCGTGAGCTGAAAAGCCTGTGATTGAATCTGCTGTGCTCGGACATCCAGAGCCACCCGCTTGGTCGTCATCCTGACGTCTTCTGCTGCCAAGTTTTCTTTAGCCTATGCTATATCAAGCTTCAACTGTGCCACTTCTGCATCGTGCTGAGCTTGATCCGCCGGGTTAACCACGGCGGTTAATAGGGTCATCAACCTATCAGTGAGATCCATCAACACCTGAGCCGGTGAGCGCACAGGGCCTCCTGCCCCGGCTGTTGTTGTCCCGGAGGTCATGGCCGCCGCAGTTGATGAAGTTAATGCAGGTTGAGTACCTGCCATGAAGATTCCAACTCTGCTTGGCGGCTCAAAGGGGTCCGGAATACTACCGCCATCAGAACAGCCCCAAGCCCGCCGTCTTGCAGTTGATACAACAAATCCGTCTCACCTGTGGACGACTCACCATCGGAGTAGATGGTCGTCTCACCACCGGAGTCAGATCCTTCAGAAAATTCTCCTCCATGGATGCATCCCACGAAGGCACGCCTCACGGCGGGTTGAGCCCGGGCGGGTCTCGCACTCTGAGCTGTCTCGATGATGTCAGTGCAGATGTCCGGCTCAGGGCCCGGCTCGCTGATCTTGCCGATGAAGACGTGGATTCCACCGAAGGGGACCCGGTACCCGTACTCAATTGAGCCGGCGTCGGGGCCCCAGACCGTGTCGTCGATGTAGATCTTGCTGCGACGACTCTTGGTCATCCGTCCCACAGTGTATCCCTTGAGCCCTTCGAAGCTGCCCTTCAAGAACTCAAATCCGCTGTGTGTTGGCCCCACGGTGGGCACCAACTGTCGTGGAATTGTCACGTCAGATGTCCTAGTGGAAGGACTTAGTCGTGGAGCCATCGCAACTAGGAAGCTTAAAGGGGTTAATTGGGACAAAGGACACGAGGTTTATACTGGTTCGGCCCCGGTGAAGGTAAAAGCCTACGATCCAGTTTTGAGTGGGATTGCTTATGACTCATTAACTAGGGAGCGAATCGCTTGACCTAGCTCTCGAGTTGATGTTACTTGCCCTGAACCGCCGCCGGGTCGTCCCTTTATATACAGAGATCGACGCCCAATGGCTCTACAGAGTCTCGGCCGGCTCATAAACAGTGTCCGGCTCGGTCTCTTAACTATTCTTGCCTTACAATACAAGTCACGCATATATATGGCGGTTTATCACTACGGGCCTTAAGTCGCCTCTGGGCTTTGGGCCTTTAACTGAACCGCCATCTTCAACCTTGGTCTTGGGCTTCAAAGGTACTTGTAGGTATAACCCGGCCCCTCCTGGGCGGGTCATACCAATAGTTATATCCCCAACAGATGGTGTGCGTATCCTAGACGGTGAGGAGTCAGTTGAGGTCCTAATAAAGTTCTACGTGCGAAGGAGTCAATAGTTTGTACCGAGTGAAGATCTACCCTTAGCTAGGGTTTGTAAGTGCATGTCGTGGTGGAATATGTTGGTTTGTGCCCGGTGGGACACTTGGGGGACGACACAGCTGGGATCCTAGCACCTTTTGGTTCAAAGTATCCATTAACGTGGACCTTGTGATCCTAGCACCTTTTGGTTCAAAGTCTCCATTAACGTGGACCTTGTGATCCTAGCACCTTTTGGTTCAAAGCCTCCATTAACATGGACGTAGGATAACACCAACTATCGCAACCATGGGAAACATCCTCCTTTCTCGAGTGTTTGCATTTTCTTAACCCTACCTCCTACTTACTTGCAAGTTATTATTTTTCTACTTTTCAATACTCTTGTGTACTTTTTTTGAGGGAAAACTCTCGCCCTTTATTCATCTAATGAATACTATTGTGTACTTGCATGCTAAGTTTCTTTGGTTGTCGGGTCCTTCTTGTCTTTTTCTAAAAACTGTCAACCCTAAAACTGGAACGAGCTATGTGGGAATTTCATTAGTTTTTTTCTTTCTATTTCCTTATGTAAGGCGAGAGGCCAATATGGCCGCTCATCTTTATGCCCAACAAGCAAGTGAAGTACGTAGGAGATGCCTCTGGATAAATTATAATCCAGATTTTCGCCACCATTATATTACCCGTGAATGTTTTACCACCAAGTAACCAATAAAGCTCCAAGTTACAAAAAAAAACCTTTAACTTTTCTATCTCCAAGCGTGATTGCTCGTAAACTGATTACTATTCATAGAAGATATAGTAAGACTGATTTTACAAAAAAGGCTAAAACTAAGTTTCTATAATCTCATGGCTAATTATCGGTACGACTATCGACTAAACAAAGTTGTTCTTCCATCGGGCTGTTTTTCTGCCTGTCTTCTCTTGTAATTGCTCTCTCGGTAGAGCGGCGTGCTGATAACGTGTAAGAATGTGATTGATGGATCGAACGACAAAAAAACTTTCATCGACTCCAGAATTGTATTTTTATACAAGAATCCGAGCCGCGTTGAATAGGCGCCTGTATTGACAGATTCGTCCGCACAACACTTGGACACTAATAACCAACTAATGACAGTCCAGTGATGGTTCCCTAACGACCCTTCGTAACACAAACAACCACTTATAGCTCATGGGGCTAGCTCATGAGGTGCCCATATTGCAATCCCTGTTGCAATCACTAGATTTGAAATTCGGCTGCTGTTCATTCATTCAATCTCTTTCACTTTTTACAGAATTCACAAGTCTCGGTACAGTTGAGACTTGAGAGGATTGCAGTTGAACGACCCGCCGCTTCCCCCCGGTACCCAAAGTAACCTTCCCGTCACCGTCCCCCGGCTTGCCGAAACGCAGTGAGTTCCAAAACCAACCGGAGCCCCACGGGCCACCGGCCCCGCCCCCGGGGGGACGGCACACGGGGCTACGACGATCCCCACCGCTGTACCGGCCGGCCGACCGGCGCGGTCAGAAATGGGTGGACGCGTCGCGTCGGGAGGGGGATAGTTGAGATAGCCAGATAGCCCCTCGAGGCTCGTGGCCGCGCTGCAGATAGGACACGGAGGCGTGGAGGCTTGGAGATTGGGTGAGATGGGGATTGGCTCCGGGGTGACGAGATGAGGGGGCGGCCTCTGGCCATTGGTTCTGGTTCCCCCGCCGGGATGCCGCCAAATCCCCTGAGCCCCGTCGCTCTCGCCCCGTGGCCAACGCGCTCGCCCGCCCGCGCGTACACTGCACTGCGCTGGGGCTGGGGACGCTCTGCGCCATTGGTTTCGTACCGTCCAGACCTTCTCTACTGACTGATAATCACGGACACAAAGTTTACTGGCACTTCAGTTATTCGAGCTCCGGAAACCTGTACGGTTGAAATGAAGAGTTTTCGGCCACTTCTAGAAAGTCCTGCTCACCCTAGGCGTCGCTCCCGCTAGGGTTTCCCTCCGCCGCCGCCGCCCTCCCCCGCTCCCGCCGCCCCGGCCGCCGGCGGGCGCGCCCCGGCTCCTCCTCCCCCTCCCCTCCTTCCCCGTACCCCCCGCGTCGCCTCCCCGAGCGAGGCGGCCGGGGGCTCCCTTCCCTGCCCCTCCCAGCGGCCCCCCTCCTCCTTTCCCCTCCCGCCGCCGCCGGCGTAGGCCACCGGGCCTGGCTCGCGTGATGCCGGCGGCGGCGGCCCTGTTCTCTTCCTCCCCGCGCGGCGCTGTAGCTCGGGCGTTGGCGCCGGCGGCGGTGCACCCAGGTCGGCTTCGGATCCGGTGGCGGCTCGTCTTCGCAGGCGGCGCAGCTCCGGGTGGCATGGTGGCGGTGGCGTGGGTGCTTGGCTGCGGGGCGGCGCGGTGGCTGGCGGCGGCGCCCTTCCGGCCCAGATCTGGGCCCTTTTGGGCCCCATCTGGGTCTGGGTGGGCCTGGCGTGTGCTTTCCGGCGTCATCTCCGGCGGACGGAGGTGTGGCTTGGGCTGGGGGTGGCGGAGACGGTGGCGCGTGTACTGCAGCGCAGCGACGGGAGCTTCACGAGCCCGCTTCGGGCTCGGCCGGGCAGGGGTGCCTGGTTTGCTCCTGAACTACGTCCGGTCGGTCACCGCCGAGGGTGGTGGAGGTTGTCCCCTCCCACGTGGCCGCTGACCCTGCTGCTCCTCGTTTTCGGCTGGTTCCTCTCGATCCCGCCGGTCTCGCTTCGCTTGTCACGGTGAGACGGCGATGGTGACTGCGTGTCCGTGGTGGCACATATTGGTGGACGGCAAGTATGGTGGAGCGCGATGGATCGTCTGGGGTCGTGGTTGGTAGGAGGTTGGGAGAAATCCTTGTCTTGTTCGGCACCGACGCGGTGACGCCCGTGGGCATCGCCGTGCCTTCCTGAAGGGCGTCGGATATCCCCCTTCCTCCCACGGCCCTTCGCGTACCGGGGGAAACCCTAGGCCATGTCCGGTAGCAGCGTCGTTGTCGTCGCGTTCCTTCTTGAAGGTGTTACTTGGTATGCGGCGTTTCATGGTGCTAGGAGCGTGGTGGAACTCTCCGGCGGGCGCAGCGGTGGCGAGTCATCTTCGTTTTTGTTGATCCGCCGTTGTCGGCATTTTTTTCCTTTTGTGTTTTTTCTTTTTTTCTTTTGGGCGTGCCTGTGCTGCTTCCGCCCCAGCACCTATCGTGGGTTGTATCGATGTTGTTGCTTTGTAATACAAAGCGGGGGAAACCCTTTTTCGGTGTTCAAATCACATACGCCGGATGAATCCATGACGAATTATTTACTGTGCTCTCTCGCCGTGTATTTAGCCCGATACAAGTTTTGATAACACTACTATAGTTCTTTTCATCCAAGCAAGAAGGAGAAGAAGACATCACTAGTAGTTCTTGAAGCCAACATTTTCGTGGCTTACGTTATTCGTACACGGATGGCGGTAAAAGAACTCTCACCCGCGTTCTAGAGCCTCTCCAGGCGCCGTGAATGGAAAACCTGCAAGTGGATAAATATGCGCCATGTGTTTCTTTTTTCAGGTTAACAAAAGATACTCCAGAAGAACCAGAGATAAATACAGTAGATGTCATCACATACGAAACACCATACCCTTTGTCCCTTTTTTCCAACAAAAAAGAAGACCAATTTCTTGGTACTGCAAAAGTTCTCGCCAGGATACAACACATGAGCTCGTTGCTAATGCCAGCAATCACTTGCACACGCATAAAAACTTCACCATTTGGCCGACAGAAGACTCGTGCCCAGCCTCCCCTGCTAGCTCTCTGTAACCACAACATTTTTGCATCCACTATTCCAAGCAATACATTCAACATTCTATCCACTATTCATATTCACTCGCTCGCTGCCTTTGCTGCGCTCTTGTCCTCTTCCCACTCTGCCCGCGCCTTCATCTTCAGGTTCACAGAGCCAGTGGAAGCTGTTCAGCTCAGCTCAGCTCAGCTCAGCTAGCTAGCTCGTAGCAGCATCTAGGCACGGCTATATATCACCTTATCCTCTCTCTAGCGCACCTCTCTCGCTCGCTCGCTCCCTCGCTATCTCCTCTCCTCCCCTTCACCACCTCGCAGCAGCAGCAGCTCCGCAATGCCCAGAGCACGGTAGCCCCAGCCGTGCCTTGAGATTCTCATTCCGTTGCGAATTCGGGATAGAATTTGCCAGCGAGCGAGCGAGGTTTGTGGAAGCAGCAGCAGCAAGCAAGCTAGCGTTGCGAGGGCCGGCCGGGCGGCATGGCGCCCAAGGCGGGGAAGGCCAAGCCCAAGGCCAAGGGCGACAAGAAGAAAAAGGAGGAGAAAGGTACCACCTGCTTCCAACTCATTTCTCCTGCCTCCCAGGATTTCCATGCAAGTTCAGAAACCTTTGCTGAATGAACTCCGAGTTCATAAGAGATGATGAAATTCTGCCGAATCTCAATCTGTTCCGAATTCGTGTGGTTAGCAGTTTATTACTCGCTCTTGTTTGTGACTTAATGAATGGTGCGAACTGATGATGCAGTTCTGCCGACGGTGCTGGACGTGACCGTGGAGGCGCCGGACTACACCCACCTCACGCTCAAGGTGAGAAGACCGACCGCCCCGCCCCGCCTGGCTAAGCTTATCTTCTTCCTTCCCCACGAGGTTTTACGTGGGGAGAGCTCCATCAGTTACGGCCCACGCGATATACACACCTTTGGCATTTTCTTATCTTCCTCTTGCGCCTGCGGTCGTGCATTCCTGCCGTTTGTCCTTCTTCTGCTATGCACAACGAGCTCGCGTGCTTAGAATTCACGCTCGTATTTACACGTCCACACGATAAAAACCACGAAAGATTTGAATCCGGGGCACAAACTGTGCCAAATTCTCTGTAAAAAGGGACTCCTAAATTTCGAAACAAAATGGTCCATAAAACAACATCCGTGCCATGCATGCCGGGTGAAACACCGTACAATTGGAGCAAGAGGTTAGAGGCCCAAGTGGCTTCCGAAATATTTTGCTTAGTTTTTGACCCAGTTCACTAAAATTAACCGAGCAACTCTCTCCTGCTTAATCGATTGACGAGACAAATTTTTCCCTCGGTTTTAAAAAGACTGACCACGGAGTAATAAGCTAAAGAGAAATGAGTACTGTAACAGCAACTGATGAGCAACCAATGCATATGCACCTTCTTGAACTTTCAGGGCATATCGACGGACAGGATCCTCGACGTGCGGAAGCTCCTGGCCGTCCACGTGGACACCTGCCACATCACCAGCTTCTCCCTCTCCCACGAGGTACACGTCACAGCCCCAAGCGGCTGAAAACTGCTTCAAGGTTCGTGTCAGCTGACATGCTGTACTTGTTACGTGGGCACAAATGCAGGTCCGCGGGCCCCAGCTCAAGGACACGGTGGAAATCGCCTCCCTGAAGCCCTGCCACCTCAGCATCGTCGAAGGTAAGGACGAACCCGCGAATAGCGCGTAAGTCGAGGGCCAAACCGCAAAACCGCGCGCTGACACGCTCCGTGTCTCGCAATGGCGCCGCAGAGAAGTACACGGAGGAGCTCGCCGTCGCGCACGTGCGCCGGCTGCTCGACGTCGTCGCCTGCACCACCGCGTTCGGGGTCAAGAAGCCCGAGCAGAAGCCCGCGCCCGCCACCGATGCGGCCGCCGAGGCCGCCAAGCCAGGCTCGCCCGGCGCCGTGGTCGCCGGCGGCGGCGGCGGCGGCGAGGAGCCCATGTACCCGCCGCCCAAGCTGGGGGAGTTCTACGACTTCTTCTCCTTCTCCCACCTCTCGCCGCCGATCCAGTGTAAGTGCCAGTGCTAGTCATTTTTTTTCTTCTTCTCTCTGTATTTTTCTAGCACATTTGGTACCTACGTAAATGAGTAGGTTCGAGTTGCATTTGGAGAGGAAATTCTGGTAGGGTTTTCCAATAATATGATTGTGATCCATTGCAGACATCAGAAGGTCGACGCGCCCGTTCGTCGATGACAAGAGAGAGGAGGACTTCTTCCAGATCGATGTAAGGTTCCTACTGAATATTGTTACTGATTCGAAGATAATGTAGAACAGTGACAACTAATAGTAGCTACTGTCTACTCCTATGTCAATTGTATTGAATGTACCAGTAGACTTAGCTCGTCATATGAAAATTGTAGCCACAAGTCATATTCTCCCCCCCCCCCCCCCCCCCCCCCGGCCCTCGCGTCGCCCCCCTGGGCGACTCGGGGGCGACTAGGGTTCCGCGGCCGCCGCCACCCCCCTCCACTCCCTTCTTCCCCTCGCCGCTACCGGAGACGGCCGCCGGGAAGCCTGCGCGGGCGCCGGTGAAGGTGGCGGCGAGGATCTCGGCGCTCCATCCCCTCTCGGAGGCCTGCGGTTCCTGGGGCGGCGGCCCCAACCGGAGAGGCGGCGTCATCGGGCGGTGGGCGGCGTTCGCAGGGGTGCTGGCCAGTGTGCCTGGCCGCGCGGGCGGCGGGTGGTTGGTGGAATCCGGCCGCGGCGCGAAGATTCTTCGTCAGATCTGGAGGTTCGAAATCCCTTCCCGGCTACCTCTCTCTCGCCGTCGGCGGTGGCTTGTGATTGGCTCTCTGGCCCTGGCGTTGGTGCGAGTTGGTGGCCAGCTAGGGGACCGGGGGAAACCTTGGCCGGTCCGGCCGGTCCGGCGGCGGCAACGCCCAAGGGCGCTGCTTTCCTCCATGGGGGCGCAGCCGAGGTCCCCTGCTAACACCCCGACCCACCCTGCCCGGGTGAAAACCTTATATCCTCTCGGATTTGGCGGCGGCGGCGCCTTGCGCGCCGTGACCTTGCTGGAGGTGCCGTTAGGGAGGCAGGATGCGGTCGGGAGGCGCTGCAGGTGAGGGACGGAGCTGCCTCCTCTTCATCGTCCGATTCCACGAAGCGTATTTCCACCTAGCTGGGCATGGACCGTGGCGGAGCGGCCGGCTAGGGATATCCCAAATTGAAGTGGCCGCACTATGTCCACCTTCCGATGTGAGGGCGGCATTCTTCGAGCTCTAGGGTGAGCTCCTCGAAACCCCGACGGTGCGGCGCCTACGAGCCATGGCGAGGGGGTAGGGTCCCTCTTCGGTGATTGAGATGGAAGATGTTGTTCCCCTTCTTCTCTAGGTGTTCCTGGAGCATGGCCATCTTTGAAGGTCGGATATGCCCTGCTTTGCTGCTCTGCTTTTCCTCATATGATCCTAGTGTGGAGTGCTCGGCCTTTGCAAGCTGTAATCTTAATTTCCTTTGCATTAGCTGCTTGTGGAGGTTGTAGTTAGCGTTTCAGTCCAGTGTTCCCATTGTATCCTGCTGACCGCTGTAATTTGGTTGTTTGCTGTAACTCCTGGCCGGTTGATGGCTTTGTTAATTCAAAGCCGGGCTCCTCGCGAGCCTTCGTTCTAAAAAAATTCAGTGTTGTCAGTATCACTGTAATGTCTAATGGTGCCAAGGTTTTCAGTGTAGCTGTATAGTATCAGTTGCAGTTATAGTTCGCTACCTTCTATGTTCTTGAAAAAAAAAACCGTTCGCTGACTTCGCTCGAGTTTGGGTGCCGGTACTCAGGTGAGGGTTTGTAACGGGAAGCCAGTGACGATCGTGGCATCCCGAGCTGGATTCTATCCGTCAGGGAAGCGAGCACTCATTAACCACTCCCTTGTTGGGTTGTTGCAGCAGACGAACCGTGGATTTGAGGCAGTAAGTAAAATATTGAGCTTGTTTAGTTTATTTCTTATCAATGGTTGATCATTAATATGGAAAATGTGTTCCAAATCTGCAGGCTTACAAGGCTCTTATGAAGGCTTTTGTTGAGCACAACAAGGTGAGATTCACTAATGCTTGGTTTCTAACCAAAAACAAAATGTAATCAGATGTGCTTCAACCTCGTTACACTTTCAGAATCTGAACCAATATTTTTGGGCAAGTGGGGGCGTATGCTAGTTTGCATCTAAAATAGAATTCACAACTGCAATTTGGAAGTTTGAAGTTTGCTCTTTAATTCTCTTTCTTTCCAGTTTGGAAATCTTCCATACGGGTTCCGGTCAAACACTTGGGTCGTTCCCCCTGTTGTTGCGGATTCGCCATCAGTGTTCCCACCCCTTCCAACAGAAGATGAAACTTGGGGTGGCAATGGGGGTGGCCTGGGAAGAGATGGGAAACATGACCATAGACCGTGGGTGAAAGAATTTGCCATCCTTGCTGCAATGCCTTGTAAAACAGCTGAGGAGAGGCAAGTCCGAGACAGGAAGGCATTCCTACTCCATAGCTTGTTTGTAGATGTTGGTGTCCTTAAAGCTATTGCAGCTATCCAGAATTTGATCCCCGATGACAAGAGTTCACATGAAAAAACAAATGGCACAGCAAGTTCAGTTCCGCACACACAACAAATTGGGGATATGAAAATAACCATAACAAAAGACAAAGCAGATGCAAGTTCTAAGTCAGATGTTAAGTTAGATGGAAGTCAGGCTCCAGGAGTATCTTTTGATGAGCTTGCTAAGAGGAACCTGCTGAAGGGAATCACTGCTGATGAGAGTGCAACAGTACATGTAAGATCTTTTCTTCGATACAGACGATTACAAGATGCTTATATTTATTTTTTCTGTTAACTAAGAAGTATTTCAACTGGTTTACAGGATACTGCTACTCTTGGTGTGGTTGTTGTGAAGCATTGTGGATATACAGCTGTTGTCCAAGTTCCATTGGATGCTCAACTGACAACCGTTGTTCCAGCGCAGCAGGACATTCACATTGAAGACCAGCCGGAGGGAGGTAGCAATGCTCTCAACGTCAACAGGTTAGTACTGGGAACATTTACATGATGTACGGTTATTTTCTTGTCATGAGTTCACCCAAAACCATTCAAGTCATTTACTTCAGCTCCCGTGCACTTGGTCCTTTTCTATTTTATTTTTCTGCCACTGTATTGGTTAGATAAAACCAGCAATGACCGCTTTTCCCTTTGTCAGCTTAAGGATGCTGCTTCAGAAGTCATGTGTTCAGTCACCTGGAGCAGTTCAGCGGTTGCAGAGTTCTGATCCTGAAGAAAACGAGACTACCACAAATTTTGTCCGGAAAATAATTACAGATAGCATGCAGAATCTTGAAGCTGAGGCTCCAAGAGAAACAAGACCAATCAGATGGGAGCTTGGTGCTTGCTGGGTACAGCATCTACAGAATCAAACTTCTGAGAAGGCCGATGGTAAGAAAAGCGACGAGACTAAGGATGTTCCTACAGTAAAAGGCCTGGGAAAACAATTTGGTCAGCTTAAGGAGATCAAGAAGAAGTCAGATGACAAGAGTGGAAAGAGTGCATCCACAAAAGATAGTACTTCGCTAAATACAAACGATGCACATTCAGACAACACTGCCAGCACAAAGGAGGATAAAGAGGCTATTCTGCAGAAAGCGCTAACAGAAGCTGCTTTCCAAAGACTAAAAGAATCTGAGACTGGACTTCATGCTAAGGTTTTTCCCTCATCATGTTGGCATTGGAGTTTCCTTAAATGTTTTCAGGCGAAATGAACTAATTTTGTACTAGATCCCACTTCTCCAAACAACAGCACACCAAGTAGATGTCCAAACGAAAATTTACATTAGTCCATGGGTGGCCTTGCCGTGACTCAACTATCATTGTAGTTAGTTTGTTCATAAATTATGTTTCTATAAGGACGCCTAGCCCCTCATCAGTTAGTGAAGAATTTGCCCATTTGTTGATTGTTGTGTTGCTACAGGAAACAGACTGATATGGTACTCTGTCGGTGGCGTTTATGTCTCTCAACATGCTCTTCCCATTCTTTAACGTTACAGTATGCTTTACGATCAGATGTTTTTTTCTGTGCAGTCCCCCGATGAATTGATTGAGATGGCATACAAATATTATGATGATACTGCCCTGCCAAAATTGGTAATATACTGTACTCATGTAGCAGCTACAATAACGTATTCCGGGTGGCACATTATTTTGACTGTCATCCTTATCCTGTTATCAGGTAGCAGACTTTGGCTCACTTGAGCTTTCCCCTGTTGATGGAAGGACATTGACAGATTTCATGCACACCAGAGGCCTCCAGATGCGCTCACTGGGACAAGTGGTACACACTATGTAGTTCGGTCAAGTTCAAGAACATATCTTCTTTTATCTGAATAAATAAAAGAACATAAAACATCTGATAAAAATCACAACTGAAGTACTCTTTTATTTTGCTGTGTTTCAGGTTGAGCTTTCTGATAAGCTCCCGCATATACAGTCACTGTGTATACACGAGATGGTAGTTCGAGCATTTAAGCACATAGTTCGTGCAGTTATTGCAGCTGTCGATGATATAAATGACATGGCTCAATCAGTTGCATCGTGTTTAAATATATTGCTGGGACCATTTCCAGAAGAAAATAACGATGGCAAGTGCGGAGAGGATCATAATCTCAGGCAGAAGTGGTTGGAGGTCTTTCTAATGAAGAGATTTGGCTTGGCATGGAAAGACGACTATAGCCTTGATCTAAGAAAGTATGCCATTCTTCGTGGCCTCTGCCATAAGGTAATAGTTTAGATGTCAGGGTAACTTGTTATTTTTAGGTTCAACTATTCTGATTATTCCTGTTCACTACTGGAACCATGATTCCAATAGGTAGGACTTGAGCTAGTTACCAAAGACTACGACATGGATACACCACATGCATTCAGAAAGTCTGATATCATCAGTATTGTTCCCATCTACAAGGTAAATTTTAAACTTATGAAAAATGCAAATACCTGAGAAATGCATAAATAATTAATGGTTATTATCTGCAGCATGTTGCATGCTCGTCAGCAGATGGTCGCACCCTGTTGGAGTCATCCAAGACCTTCCTGGACAAAGGAAAACTTGAGGATGCTGTTAACTACGGCACAAAGGTATCCTGATCATACTATTACATCCATATGTTATGATTTCTTAAACATTACTCTAACTACTTCATACAATCTGGACATGACTGTATATGATGGCGCAGGCTCTTGCAAAACTGGTTGCTGTTTGTGGTCCGTATCATAGAATGACTGCAGGAGCATACAGCCTCTTGGCAGTAGTGCTTTATCATACTGGGGACTTCAACCAGGTACCAAAATTTTGGGACCTTGCTGCTAGTTCTCTTTCACAGTATTCAGTAACACTGCCTAGTCTAATTTACATGAGCATTAGCTTATGTACAAACATTGTTAGTTCAAGGAATTGCACTAGGATTCTAAAAAAAAATTGGGTATTATAATTGGAACAAATGCAGAATCATTTTGGCAACACTGAAATGTGATGATCATGTGGAATCCATAGATCGTAAGCTTCTTTAGTGTAACAAATGCAATAATATTGCTCATCTGAGTGACCTGGAGCTGTCATGCACTTATCACACGTTTAGCTTTTTAATGCATATAACTATCTGTTAGTATCCCCTATTGTGGAGCTGGCTTTATAAATCTTGTTGCTCCTTGGACCAGGCAACTATCTATCAACAGAAGGCTTTAGATATTAACGAGAGGGAACTTGGACTTGATCACCCAGATACTATGAAAAGCTATGGAGATCTTGCCGTTTTCTACTATCGCCTGCAACATACAGAATTGGCACTAAAGTAAGTGCACGCTGTAATTTATTGAAATTGCATGCTTAGTAGTTTGTTTTTGGCTCAGTTACCTATAATTTGTGTATTCTTCTTCCTGTGTTAACTACCTTATGTTCTGATTTGTATATTTCAGGTATGTGAATCGTGCCCTCTATCTTTTGCACCTGACATGTGGCCCGTCTCACCCTAATACTGCTGCAACTTACATCAATGTTGCTATGATGGAAGAAGGGTTGGGTAACGTCCATGTAGCACTCCGTTACCTGCATGAGGCGCTAAAATGTAACCAACGGCTGCTTGGTGTTGATCACATACAGGTATGCAACTCAACCTCCCCTTGTGTTTCAGTGTGACTGTATGTTGCGCTCTGGCACATACACTAGTGCCCACTTACAAGGCTACACTGAAAGCTCATCTTTATTGACAGACGGCTGCTAGTTATCATGCTATTGCTATTGCTTTGTCTTTAATGGAAGCATACTCGTTGAGTGTCCAACATGAAAAGACCACTCTACGAATACTTCAATCAAAGCTCGGATCAGAAGATCTTCGGACACAGGTAATCAGAAATAAAAATGCTTCTGATGGTGAATTCTTCCACTTAGTCTTCAGTTTTTGTTTCCCAATGATCTGCCTTTCTCATAGCAACAAGGAAATCTGATGACCCATATTTTCCACAGGATGCTGCTGCCTGGCTGGAATACTTCGAGTCCAAGGCACTAGAGCAGCAGGAAGCAGCACGCAATGGTACTCCAAAGCCTGATGCTTCAATAGCAAGCAGAGGCCATCTGAGGTAGACGACATAATAGCTTGTGATAGCTAAATATTTTCATTGAAGAGATGGGAAAGATTTTTTTTTTTTTTGGAGTCGGTTTGCTAGTGAACATCAATATTGTGAGTGTGAACATGGATTCTCAATAAAGTTTAATAGAAGTGATGACCTGATCCAAAATGGAAACTTTTACCTTTATAGCTGTTCGGTTGGAGACAGTGCAAAAGGAAGAGAGTCTACTGAAAAATCTAAATGCGTGGCTGTATTTACTGAATAATCAATTTTGAATACTGTCTGCTTCTTCAGTATGGATCTTATATTGTCCTTTTGTCAGTGTATCAGATCTTCTAGATTACATCAATCCAGATGATGAGCTCAAGGCTAAGGAAATGCAAAAGAAACAAGCCCGTGCTAAGGTAAGTTCATCATCAGGACCTTTCTATATGCTGTCTTATCTCTCTTGTGGTTATCCTCATGCATTTACATTATGTATCGTAGATAAAAGGTCGTACTGGGCAAAACCCATCTGAATTAGCCGATGATGAAGATCAAAGGAGCCCTCCACCTAACAGTGATCGTTCCTCAACCGAGAAGGAAAACTCTGATGTCAAAGAGAAATTAACTGAGAAGAAAAACTCTCAAGCCAAAGAGAATGGAACCGTTGTTGAGCATGTGAAAGTGAAACTGGAAGAGGCAAAACCAAGTAACACTGTGGTCCACATGCCTCAAGATGATTATACTGAAGAGAACATATCTGAGGAGGGGTGGCAAGAGGCTGTTCCAAAGGGACGTACCACGGGGAATCGCAAAACTGGTGCAAGTGTGAGGAGGCCAAACCTGTCAAAGATCAGTACAAATGCCATCAATAATAGTGAGAATGGAAGATACAAAGGCAGAGTTCCATCCAACTCTTCCCCTCGAGTTTCACCTAATGAGACTGCAGCTTCTGCTGCTTCCAGCCCTCTTGCAAAGAAATTGGCGAAGAGTTCGAGCTTCAATTCCAAAGCAGGTAATCCCGCTATCACATCAAACAGTGGGGAGAATTCACCCAAACCTAAATCCATGGCAGCAAGCTTAGTCACCACCCCTGCAGCTGCCAAGGGGATGCCATCTGCAGCACCAATTGTCAGTCAAACAGTAAGGAAGTCACTGTCATACAAGGAAGTGGCAATAGCTGCACCAGGAACTCTTGCCAAAGTATTGAATGATGTGCATACAGAGCAAAAGGATACAACTGATCCAGCTGTAAATCTTGAAAGTGCCAAGGCTCCCAAAGAAAGCAATGTTCGCCCTTCTGAAGAGAAAAATGGGGCAATACAAGTGTCACCAAAGGATAATAATTTGCAAGTATCAAAAGCAACAGATGAGCACAAATCTCCCAGTTCTGATACTGAACAAGCCAATGGTTCAGAAGGATCAAATCAAGCTGAGAAGACCTCAGATTCAGCAGAGACATCTACAGAGAAGAACCAATCATCAGCAGCCCTAGCGGACGTCCCAAATGAAGAAGAAGCAACTTTGACTGAGGCAAATGATTCTTCCTCCAATGATGATGAAAGAGGTCCAGGAGAGGATAATCAAGAACAGCTGTCTAGTGGGGCCGAAAATGAGAAATCTTCACCATCTGGAAGTGAAAAGAATGATTCACCAGTAGAAGGTGCGAAAGAGACAGCCAGTAAACTTAATGCTGCCGCTGCTCCATTCAGTCCAGCCACCGTACCAGCTTTTGGTTCAATGGCCGTACCAGGTTTCAGAGAACACGGAGGACTATTGCCATCGCCAGCCAATGTGCCCCCAATGCTGGCCATTCCTCTCCGTAAGCACCCTCACCAGTCTGCAACCGCAAGGGTCCCTTATGGTCCACGTCTAGCCGGAGGGTTCAACAGATCAGGGCACCGGGTGCCTCGTAACAAGCCTGTGTTGCCGAGTGGTGAAGTTCTTCCAGAGGCAGCCACATCCCCTAAAGTGATGAATCCTCATGCAGCGGAGTTTGTGCCGGGTCAATCTCGGAGTCCTGATGGCCATCCATCATCTCCTAATGAACCTCTGGCATCGCCAGCTGGTATTCAAGCATCACAGGATGGTCTTCCATCATCTCCAAATAGTACTGTCGAGTCACCCAAGACTGCTTCCCCACAAGTGTCTGAAACTAGTGAGACTAGTCCTGAAGGAAATGATACATCTAGTGGAATTCATGTTGAAGCTGAGGCTGAGAGCAAGAACACGGAGGAGAAGAACAACCATGTGGAATGTGAGGACAGTGAAGTGAAGCCTGATGAAACTATAGTTTCTGGAGGTGCTGAAGTTGATGCAACGGCCCCGATAGATGCTCAAGATGATGCTTCAGCCCCAAAAGATGCTCAAGATGATTCAAGCATGACTGAAAAGCCGAAGTCCTGGGCTGATTACAGTGATGGAGAAGTCGAGGCCGTTCAGGTTGCGAGCTGAGAAAAGGTGGTCTTCTCAGCCTCTCAGGTAGTTACAGGAAGTTTTATTCATACACAGATGAGCCCTCCTTACGGGCAATAAAAGCATGCTAATGCAAACTGACACGCTGCTGTTTTTGCTGAAAGGAGGAGATGCTGGTTTTCTCGTTAGAGAAGTAGTTGCTTTCTGATTTATTTGATGGTTTCTAGTACCTATTTGTTTCTGCCGCCCTGCACGGCTGCACCGGTGCCATGGTATTGCAAGGGTTCGCATTGCCATGGAACTTTAAAGGTCTTCCGAATGTCCCAACTGTCATCATGGTGACCTTGTTTCAGCTTGCTTTGTCATTGCAAAGGAGCTTGGGAAGATCAGAGAGGTGGTAAACACGCCATCGTTCCCCCCATTTTGCTCGGCGTTTTTATTTCCTTTGTCGATGAACTGGACACACTGCCGACTTGACATCTTTGTATGTAGTTATTTCTTTTGAATTTTGATAAATTAGACTGTTGTAAAGAAAATCGATACTTCCCTGAGCAGGAAGTTTGTATCAAGTGTCCCTGTAATCAGGTTGTTGCTTTTTGGACAATTTTGCTTGTACAAGAATCCATGAGACGCCGATCCATTTTGTGATTATTACTCGATTTGATCGATTCGAAGAATAAACATGCCAATGACACTCTGCTTCAGCAACGAAGGGAAAAGGATATCAGCATTGTGTCAATGAAAAAGGCCAATTATCTTTTGTACAACAACTGAGAGAAAATGATGTCATCATTGAGTCTATCAAGAAGACCAATGGGTCTCTGCTGCAGCGACTTGCTGGAAAAGATAGTGCCATTGGGTCTATCAAAAATATCAATGCTGAGAAGAATAATGTCATCAAAAAGCTTACAGCAAAGGGTGGGATAATTCACTAAATATTGAATCTTCAATGACAATGAAGCTTTAGCATATAGTTGATTGTCCCCTTGATCAACAAAGGCAGATACTGAGCGGAACATGACTCTTCTTAATGTGCAGAACATTTGCAAGTACTCCCTCTGTCCCAAAATTCTTGTCTTACATTTGTCTAGATCCGGCTGTACCTAATACTAAAACATGACTTGATACATCCGTATTTGGACAAATCTAAGACAAGAATTTTGGGACGGAGGGAGTATCTTGACCAGAACACAGTTCTTGCTACTGAATATCTGCAGTTCACTGGCACATATCCATATGATCCAGAACCAAGTTTCCCTGATGATGAAGAGTTGCCATCCACGAGCTATGGAAGCCCTGAACATGTACTGTACCTTATATGAGGAGCTCCCCGAAATCTTTCTGAAAGTGAGGGCAATTGCTCTGGATGATGAGGAGATCTTTTTGACAGCGAGGGCAATTGCTCTTGATGATGAGGAGATCTTTCTGACAGTGAGGACAAGTGCTCTGCGGAGGTCCCACCGTGATCACTGATTCTACATTACCACCCCATCATCATGACTATCTGCATGATCGTTTGGTACTTCCAGTTCACCATCTTAGTATATGTAACCTCCGTGCATTTGCCTTCTGATGAGATGCAATCGATGCCCTACTATGCAGCACCTCCTACTACTAGACTTAATTATGTAAATACACTCCATCTGAAAATATTTGTCGAAGAAATGGATGTATCTAGACGTATTTTAGTTATAGATACATCCATTTTTATCCATTTCCGTAACAAGTAATTACCGGACGAAGGGAGTATATATGGTGTGTACTGATACTGTACTATGCAATCCCTCGTCCTAGCAAACTTATATGGTGTGGGTTTTCTATCTTGATCAGAGATAATTATCTTAGGTAAACAGTGTGGTTCACAACACTGCTATTATGTGTGTGTGTGTGTGAATGCATTTTGTGTACAAACTTTATTTTTTGTTGAGTGGTCATCAACATGATTTATAATTATATGTTCACCAAAATTCCCAACATCAAATGTGCTCCCAACTCTATCATATTTGTTGGCCGACCGTTAGTCGGACAATGCGCGGCTTGCCGCGTCCCCTATCTAGTTGGCTTGAAGTTATAGAAGACAAGTGCAAAACATCAACTCTTCATCTATGTGTGTCTTCATGTTGGGTTTTTCCAATCAACGTTGTGCTTTATCGGCGGCTGTTGCTATTCTGGTGCGCTGGTTCTATGGGGTCTTAGCATGACGACTTCCCGACTGCCTACTGTAATAAATCTTGCCGGCTCCGGCGAGGGAGGGTGATGACGGTGGCGCGTCTTCGGCTCGCTTCAATGTTTATAGTCGTCGCTAGATGGTTATGTTCATTGTACTGCTATGATTGAAGATGAATAGGTAGGAAGGTTTCCCGCAAAAAAGAAAAGAAAAGCGCACAACATCAACGAGCTAGCCAATTACAGGTGGACCAAAAAGCCCCTACCAAAGCCCGATGTACAAGGCTAACATTCTCATTTTCTTTTAAATGGAGGCAAACGATTTTGCCTCATCCATTAATTGAGCGGAGAATAGAGTTTGTTACATAAGAACACTTACACGGTACGGGAATTAATCTAGAAAATAATTGACCCTATTTTTTTGCACCGGTGGTGACCCGAAGGTGGTTTGCCTCACAAATGATAGTGTTGAACAAAGTTGGTGGTGGAGCACTCTTGTGACGGAGCACCCGGGCGTTCCTTACATTCCAAATAGTCCAAGAGACTAGCATAGATAGCGATGCCATGGCTTTTCTATTGGGAGAGCTAACATTCCCATGGAGAATTTAAGAGATAGAAACCATACAGCAGGTGACTCGCGGATTCAGTACTTTATAATATTATGAAACAAATAAATTAGGTAGAGGTAGAGATTTATAAAATTCCTAGTTATTAATACAATAATTTATATTAATTAATAATAAAACAATAGTTGCTAATAATACTAAATAATAATAATATTGTGTCAAATAGTATATCAATACAGCTAGTCATGTTTGCCAAACCAATTCACACATACACATTAGTTAATAACAATAGTGTTTATATGTCTCGTCGATCACCCGTGAGCATGAGTAGCGGCTGGGCCAGTGGTGAAGATGTGACGGGGGCGCTTACAAAGAATATGAGCACCCCTGACGCCTGGAGGCAGTTTGCGGCAATGCACAATAGTGTGCTCTACAAGATTTTCCACAGTGATGGTGCACACCGCAGCCGCAAACATGACGTTTAGCATCACTTGCAACGATCCACCATGCATGAAAATGTTGCAATTCCGATCCCCGCTAGTCCACCCGCCAATCCATCTCTGCTCCAGCTCTCCTTCAATGTTATTCATGAAAAGAGAGGGGGCCAATGCCCCCCCCCCCCGCCCACTAGACACACCCACCTATTCCTTAGCGGCTAATCTGAGGAACCCAGTCACTCCTAATCAAGATGCTAATTGGTGTTTGGGAGAGATATGATAGCGATCATTAAGTGATTAAGCCGATGTGGCCCCTCGTCTATTTAGGCTTTGTTTGGTGACCAGCAGGAGAAAGCCCGGGATATTAAATCCCGATAGGGGAATTTCCCGAGCACACAGGATCGCCTTCCTTCCACGTGGGAGATCTACTCTTTGGAATGGTTATTTGATGGTAGAGGAGAGGGGAACAGAAGAGCATCGGAAGGCAACACTTGGGGGATGTTGTGTGATGTGATGGTATTGGGCTACTCCCCGACGCAGGCCCTCGACATTGCCAACCGCCTTAACTGCCGCCTTGGCTCCTTCCCCACAACCTACTTGGGCACGCCCATCAGTGACTCTCGGCTTACAGTCGCTGACTTGCGTCCGACCGTAGCCAAGTTGCAGACTCGCATTGAGCCATGGCAGGGTAGGTGGCTGTCCAAGGCGGCCCAGACGATTCTCATCAACTCATCCCTCTCCAGCCTCCTCTTGTTCCTCATGAGCTTCTACAGCCTTCACGAGACTCTTCACCATGAGATCGCCAAAATCCAATCTCGACTCTATTGGGATGGCGATAATAATAAGCAAAAGTACCATATGATTAGTTGGCCTGACATCTGCAAGCCCCGTGATCAAGGAGGCCTCGGTATCATGTGCTCTAAGCGCATGAATATTACCCTCATTTCCCACTGGCTTTGGCGCATTTCGCAAGGGCACTGCGGCCTCTGGTTAGACATCATCCGGAACAAGTACCTGCGTGGGCAACCCCTGGCCTTCTGTCAAAGGTCCGGCGGTTCCTAGTTTTGGCAGTCGGTCATCCAACTGCTCCCCGTCCTCTGCATTGGAACGTTCATCTCGGTTGGATCGGGGGCGGCGACTTTGTTCTGGCTTGACCAATGGGCGGGTGCCACCCCCTTCGCGGCACGCTTCCCCGACCTCTTCTCCATCGCTGTCGCCCCCATGATCTCTGTAGAGAGGGCCCTTGTTGACTTAGGGCGCCTCGCTTTCCGGAGGCCATTTGGGCCTCCGGAGGCCGCCGCTTGGCAGGAGCTGCTTGACTACGTCGCTCTCCACGAGCCGGTTGTGGATGCTGGCCCGGATGAGGTTCGGTGGTGCCTTGAGCCTTCGGGCCAATTCTCCACCAAGTCCCACTATCTGGCCATCGCCCCCTCCTCCGCCCCGCTCCCCTTTCGGCGGTGTGGTCCATCCGCTTGCCACTAAAAATCCGGGTATTCATGTGGCAATGGATCCGCGGACGGATCCCGTCTAGGGTGGAGGTTCGCAAGCGTAACAACCCTGGGTCTGGCCTCTGCCCGCTGTGTGGTACCCCCGAAGATTCCAATCACATCTTCTTCTCATGTGTGTCCGCTCAATTCGTTTGGAGCTGCTTTAGAGAGGTGGGGGTGGTGATTGGTGCCACACCAACTTCCCCGACCTCTTCGCCGAACTCCAGAACTCCCCCCCTGCCCTCTCGCCACATTAGGTGGCTTGAGATTGGGGCACTCGCGTGGACCCTCTGGACGATCCGCAATAAGCTTGTGATTCAGCGCGTCCCTCTCCGACGGGCTACTGACGCTCTCTTCAAACTATCTGGTTTCTTGCAGCTCTGGCGGCCGCTTAGCCGCCTTCGGGATCGGGACGCCATCTCCGTCTTCATCGCCGACCTCCGCTCGATGGCTGTCCGCCTATCGCCGCCGCTCCCTCCGCCACCCTCAGAGCCTGATTAGATGCCTGGCATGTTCGTCGCCGGCTGCGGCCTCCTTTTTTATGATTGTTTTTTGGGCTTCTTGAGTTGTGCCCTCAGCAGAACCTTTGTACTCCTTGTTGTGTGACCTGGGTGTGTGTTCTGAACTAGTCCATGTATGTGTGCTCTTGGTGGTTTGCTTTATTTATAAAGCGGGACGAAAGCCTTTTTCGGTAAAAGGATAGCAGTATTGTGTCAATGAAAAAGGCCAATGTATCTTTTGTACAACGACTGAGAGAAAATGATGTCATCATTGAGTCTATCAAGAAGACCAATGGGTCTCTGCTGCAGCGACTTGCTGGAAAAGACGGTGCCATTGGGTCTATCAAAAATATCAATGGTGAGAAGAATAATACCATTAAAAAACTCACATCAAAGGGTGGGATAGTTCACTAAATATGGAATCTTCAATGACACTACAGCCTCAGCATCACTACAATATCTAAGCTCCCTCGATTTGAAACGCTAGGAGCGCTCTGGGGCTGGGAAGGCTCAAGTGACCATGTCACTTATTTGTACAGAAGAATCACTTAGTTTTTATTAAGAGAATCATGGTCTTTTACTTGGGTATTGTTTTTTAACACGTTACAATGGAAGTCACTCACATATACGAGTATAAATCATTCCTATAAATGTACGCACGCACATCCTATCTCTATGAGCACCTCTGAGAGACTGAGTCAGCACATCATCTTAAGATTGACGAAGTCGCCACAGACGCCTTCATAGTCGAAGGGAACGTCTACTCCAACTGAAGTCACATCGCCAAAAAGCCTAGAATAAATCCATGAAAATGCGAGCACCGTACCAAGGTCAAGTCTGAAACTTGAACTCTGGTGGAAAGGGATACCAATGTCATCCTAACCATCCAATAGCAAATATTCTTTACTATTTGGGCCAACCATCCAACTATGTGTGTCCAACACTTGATGGGTTACGTGTCACTTGCTCTCTGAACTAAAACCATGACATTTATTTTAGACCAGAGGGACTACTTTTTTGCGAGAAAAAAAGAGACGGTATATTTTGAAATTTGCCTCTCATGTACAACTGGTATGAGGCAAATTAATGATGGACCAACTATATTCACGCATATCAAAGTGATGTACCATCGCACATCCGCATGGTCACCCCAGCTTGGTCCATCACCGCCTCCTCTACATCACATGGCTGCATGGGCGCCGTCAGTCCACCACCACGCCACATGCCCTGCCCATCTCTCCATCTTTCTCCCATTCTCTCATGGCGGTACGCCCGAGCCATCACTGCCTCCTCCGCACCACACAGTTGCATAGGAACTCGAACCATCATATGCTCCTCCGCGTCATATGGTTGCAGGGCGCCAGTCCATCAACGCCTTCTCCACACCACACGGTTGCACGGGCGCCCGGCCCACACCGCCTCCTCCACACCACAAGGCTACACATGATTTGCTTGTCCACCACCACGCCGCACACCCCGCCCATCTCTACATCTTTCTTCCCTTCTTTGTGCGGTAGTTAACGTCCAACGACGACGAAGCTTGGGGTCTAGAGGAGCAGGCGACAAGGTAGGCTGCCATGGCTAGCAATGGCGCTGGACAGGGACGGTTGCCGTCTTCGGAACTTGGTCGCCTTCATCAACACGCCATGCTTCACAAGGTTTGCAGTACAACTCCCGATACCTCCTTCCTCTCTCTCTGTCATCCTTTCTTAGGCACCCTGATTCAAATTCAATCTCACTCGCTTCTGGGCTAAACAAGTAGTACATTATACCGGGATTTTATCTCACTATGTAAAGTTCCTATCTAAAAGCCTCATGCTTCACTGCTCGAGTACCATGTCTGTGCTTGTGGATTAACAACCTTAGGCAGTTTATACATGACATGCTTTATGCTACCTCTATTCCACAATGCAGTGCATATTAGTTTTTTTCCAAAAGTAAAAAATGTGTATGTCTGACGAAGTTTCTAAAATAAACTATTAATGTCTTAAGTACTAAATAAATAGACTACAAAGGTACATGTGGATGTTGATTTTTTTTTTAAAAAACTTGGTCAAACATCGATACGCTTGACTTTTCAAAACAAAGTATGTACTATATTTTGGAACAAAAGGAGTATTAACTAGCATATGGTTCCACGCCAAAGGAGCACGGTCTCTAACTGAACTTAATTGGCACCAAAATAATAAGACAAGATGATATCTAGGTTTTTCTGTGGAGATAATTTGGTTAATTGTCACCAGGTCGCTTATGTACACAGCTAACCAGACCTTATTAATGTATCAATAATGGTACATTTGAATGAAAATTGAGATCAATCACTTGTACTATTATTTATCAGTCATCCCATTTTCATATCTTCCTCTTAGAGGCCGTTATTCATTCCCTTTCCTGTCGTTAGTCAGTGCAAAGCGTTGTTTTTATTTAAAATATATTCTGTCTATTTTGATTCTAACTACCCATACGAATGGTCCATATTGAAATCTAGAAGCCATATACTTTGGTGCAGTGCTGCAACTTCCAAGTATTTCACACTTCCACTGCCCTTTTACATTTACCATTATTGTTGGTGTTTTATATTATTTGTATGTGACCAAGGTAAGTTATGAAATATTGGTTGGTCAAATCATAGAGTTGTATGATTCTTGTAGATGGATACTACAATCAGAAGCCTTAGTTATGCATATCATAGTTCTAAATTAGTTTTACAGATGAATATTATCTTCTCCATCAAGTACTATGCTTTAACCGTGCAGGTCCGGGACATGCGTGACATCAACCACTACTTTGGATATGTTTTTGATAGTGTTGCTAACATATCATTTTTGTGAAGAACAATAGTTGTAAAAAGATGAGTAATATCCTACCAACTAGATGATGACGTGTCTTAGCATCCGAACATATACTGCAATGCAATAAAGGGTGTTCTCACCCTAAAATTATGGAAACCAAAACCCAGAAGGCCCTTGAAATGAACAACAACCCCTGACCCTCAAATAGAGCGGCAAGAAATCTATTCGTCAATTAACAATTAAACAAATAAACGGTAGAAAAGTAGAACGACGCAGCAAGGCGCGCGTATGCTTCTAGTATAGTTGATGAGGGCATGTCCCCTTGATCAACAAAGGCAGATACTGAGCTGGACATAACTCTTCTTTGCAGACTATTTGCGAGTATCTTGACCAGAACACAGTTCTTGCTATCTGCAGTATGGCGTGTACTGATACTCTGCCACTAGCAGGCGGAGGCGCGGCGTGCCCCCGCGCACGCCCGTACGCGTGGCTGCGTTGTTGTTCTTATATAAACAAAAGACAGTGGATAAGCGAGCTGGCAGTTGGTGATGTGTGTTGGAATTTGCTAGTGGGTTTTTGGCCCAAAGCCCAACTAAAATTCTAAAATTCTCTTGGCCCATTCATGCACACATGTGAGTGGAGTGAGTGAGGCTAAAAGTTTAGGGCCTGTTCGGCAGCTCCCCAACTCCCAGCTTCCCTGAATCCAGGAGCGGAGCTGGCCCGAACACCCTGGCTCCAAGAAGCTAGCTTCTGGGATGTGTGGCCTGGCTACGTGCAAAAACCGGGAGCTGCTCGTTTGGAGATCCCAGAAAACGCAAAAGCTGGAGTTCACTTTTATTACGAGGATGTGCCACCGCCAAGTGACATACCTGTTCGATAGATAGGCTGGAGAAGTCTCGATACATCTCGATCCCCATTCTCCTCCTGCCGTATCCCCACCGGCTAGTCCAACCCTAGCCGCCAGACATCCCGCCACCGCATCCTCACCGGTCAACTTCGTCCGGCAACCTCGACCCCACCCCAAAGAAGGTCGTGTCCTCGAGCAGCCCTTCTTCGTGACGCTCGCGACTCCTTCAAGCTCGCCCCATTCCGCCCCCACCTGACAGCAGCCGGCACCCCCGTCGTCGGCGACGCTGCTCCTCTGCCCCGCCGTCGCCGCTCGAGAAGCTCAAGGTGAGCTCGTGCAGATGTGCAACCTCACCACTCTCCATTCAATTTATTTTACATTGAGTTACAGGCCATTTGGTCCAGATTTTTGGATGTCCAGATGCACAATCTTTTGTAAATAAGATGAACTTTTCTGAATGTGAGCATACATATTTGTAGACGAAAGCTATCATTTGGTTCAGATTTATAGATGGGAGCTATGATTTTTAGATTTATAAGTGAAATAGTCCCTGTACAGAATTATAGATGTAATAGACTCTGTATATGTTTATAAATGAGATATTCCATATACATACGTACAGATTTATAGATGAAATAGTCTCTGAATATGTTTATAAATGAGAGCATACAGTTGTTTTTATGACATGAATCTTTATATATATGAGAGCATAGAATTTTATTAGCACACACAAAGTGACATGGACTTTTATATAGAGTTGTTGAAAATGGTTGCCGAATGGACTATTGAGAACACTCGGATTATCACCGAGTTGTTTGTCCAGCAAGTGAGAGCTGGAAATAGGCCAAATACTCACTTGACCTCCAATGCATATGATGAGGTGGTGAGGCAATTCAAAATAAGAACAGGGTTGGAGTACACAAATGATCAATTGAAGAACAAATGGGACAAACTAAGAGGTGAATATGGTGTATTCAAGAAACTTAAGTTGAAGGAGACAGGAGCGGGATGGGACACAGAGCGCAACACTGTGAAACAAGATGCTGAGTGGTGGAAGAAGGCAAAGATAGTGAGTTTTCATCCTCATGTTGTGCATATCATATCTTTCTTCATATTACTTGTTGTTGACAAATGTTGTCTTGTTTGTATATTTACAGGACATTCCAGGTTGTTACAAGTTCAGGAAGCATGGACTTCGCAATGAAGAGAACTTGCGCATCATGTTTGAAGACATCACAAGTGACGGTTCCGATCATTGGAATCCGACTTCTGGCATCCCCCCTACTTCTACTGCACTAATATCAAGTGCCATAAATCTTGAGCAAATAGAAGATGTTGATCTGTTGGAGGATCCCGAAGAGGCACCATCTCCTATTACACCAAAGGTTAATAAGAGGCTTGGCAAGATCATTTGTGACACAAACAAGAAACCCAAGACCGCACAAGTGATGCAGGAGCAGATTACAATGATCGGGGACATTTGTAAGGAATCACATTCGTCGTTTCAGTCGTTCTTTAAGCACGATGACACCACCTCTGTTGCATCTGTTATGAAGGAAGCAATTGCTTGTGGTGCAATAGAAGGCAGCGATGAGCACTTCATTGCCTCTGAGCTTTTCATCAAGAGAGAGCAAAGGGAGATGTTTTTGAGCATGAGTGTTCACACTCGTTTGGGTTGGCTAAAGAGGAAGTTCAATGTCAAGTACGGGAACTAGTAGTTCCCAGTTTATGCCATATATGTGATGGTTGCTTATGTCCTATGCTACCGAACCATTTTATTTACTATGTCAGTGGTTGAACAATATTTTAAGTACTCACTCTTGAACAATTGTTTCCTATATGGCTTGTAATAACTGGATCGATAATATTTATGTATGGAGTGGAGTTTCGTCTTCATATTTCTTGTTCTCCATGCTAACCATTGTTTGTTAACTCATTGGCTTTGTATGTGCAGATGTCATCTGACAGTGAAAGTGACAATGAAAACTATTATGAAATGAAGAAAAGAATGATTCGTGCCCATGCACAAGAAATGAACATTATGTATCTGAGTGCATCAACCATATTTGGGAAGTATTGTGACAATTGGGTGATGAAGGCCAATCCTAGGACATCTATCTTGAGTGGATTTGGATGGTTGCAGGAGACTATTGGTACACCCGGAGAGACATTCACCATGCTGAGAATGAAGGCGACGGTATTCTTTGAACTTCATGACTTGTTGAAGGATAAGTATGGGCTCGGCCATTCCCCATTCGTTAGTAGTTATGAGTCTCTTGCTATGTTCCTGTGGACCTTGGGTGGGTGTGAATCAAATAGAAGAACCCAAAACCGTTTCAAGCATTCCGCAGATACAATCCACCGCAAATTCCATGAGGTACTACTTTGTGCCGTGAAGATGTCTGCTGACTACATCAAGCCTAAGGACCCAAATTTTAGGACCATACATCCAAGGATTCTGAATGACAGGAGGGCTTATCCACACTTGAAAGACTGCATTGGTGCAATAGATGGGACTCACATTAGGGCTTCTATTCCTGAGGCCGGACAAGTGAGGTACATCGGAAGAACCGGAGCAATAACTCAGAATGTGATGGCAATATGCGACTTTGATATGCATTTCACTTATGCTTCTATTGGTCAACCTGGTTCTATGCATGACACAACTGTGCTATATACCGCAATGCATATGGACAAGGATACCTTTCCCCATCCTCCAAAAGGTGAGCTTTTTTACTTGTTGCAAGTTATGTCATATATCCAACAACTTACATTCATTACTCTATATGTTATTTAGGCAAGTACTACCTTGTAGACGCTGGCTATCCTAATAGAATTGGATATCTTGCACCCTACAAAGGAGAAAGGTATCATGTCCCTGACTTTCAAAGAGGTGCACCACCGAATACTCCTAAGGAGAAGTTGAATAGATCCATTCATCCAAACGCAATTGCATAGAGAGAACCTTTGGAGTTTGGAAGATGAAATGGCAAATACTTTTGAAGATGCCAAGCTACTCAACTGAAACCCAAAAGATGATAGTTGCTGCTACTATGGCATTGCACAACTATGTTCGCTTCCATGACAAATCAGATCTCCACTTTGTTCGATGTGATAGGGATCCGGATTATGTGCCAACAATTCCTGAACGGTATAGGAAATTTTCTGTTCCGACAAATGCTTCAGATACATCTACTTCGGAGGAAAATGGTGTTGACATGGATCTGTTTAGGAACCAACTTGCTACTGACATATGCTCTAGGTTGGTGAAGTACATGTTAGGAACATGTACCACTTTTGATTTGCAAACTTATGCAAATATTGTGCCCTTTGTTATATGAAATACGTGCAGACTGTCTTGGTCCTTAAGATATGTGTTGCCATATATGTATTTTCATTCAAAATACATTTCTGTTTAATAATTTATAATTTATATGCAGAAAGTATTGCAAACTACCCTTTATAGTTCTCTGGTTAGTAAAAATGCACAGAAAAGAAAAGGCAACTCTTTGCCCCAGCGAATCTGGTCATCTCTGTTAGAGAAAGAAAGCAAAGGAAAAGGAGAAAAACGCTGCCTGCCAGCGAAATAGGCTGAAAAATGCGCCCCAGGCACTCCAAACCAGGCTTTAGCCATCTTTTCAGCCCCTAGGAACAGGGCCTCACGTGGATTTCCATCCAGCCTCCATCTTGGGCTCACTTCGGCCTCTCCTCAATGTCCAATAAGGCCGAATCCCACTGAAGATGGCTGGCAGCCCATCTATGACGATCGAAACCTGGAGCTGAGATACCGAACGGATTTCTAAGCGCTAGCGCTCGCGTGGGAAGCTGGCGATCGAAAAGAGAAGCTGGATTTGAGGATTTATTGGAGTTGGGGAGCTACCGAACAGGCCCTTAATCCCACCTCATAAGTTGAGAGAGAGTTGCACCTTTTTATAAGGTGAGCTCTCCTACCACTTGTATGAGCATGAGAAGAGGAGACCTACACGCGCGCTCCTCCTCCTCGCTCGCCTCGCCCGCGCCGCGCCGCGGGTTGCGGGATTGAGCCAAGGACAGAGCTATGCACGTTGTCTATATTTTTGCTGCTCGGGAAAAATTAATGAGTCATTAATTAATAATTAACGAACGCGTTAATTACTGAACAGTTTCCTATTCTTTTGGATCGTCACGACTCGGACATGGGGTTTACTCCCACGACCTACCCAGCCCGCACTATATAGTCAGGCAGACGTCTACCCTAGCCGCTGCCGCTTCGTATGGTTTCTCACCACCGCTCCAGATCATTGCGCCGCCAAGCAAGTCTTCTCCATCCCTCCTTTCGGCGTGCACTGGGAGAAGGGTCAGCAGGCCTCCGGAACCCCGCCTCTCGTGATCCTGTACGGGAGAGGGGCGATCAGGTTTTTGGGGAGCGCACTCGCGCGACTGCTGGCAGCGACGACTTCGTGAACGACGACTTCTTCCCCGACCTCGACAACCTCATCCTCGACGACATGGGCGACAACGTCAACGCCGGTGGTGCTGCTCCCGCTGCACCGTACGTGATTCTATCTTTTCTGTTCGAGATCGTGGTAGAATTCATGTTTCTAGTATGTGCCCTAGATGTGATCTATTCATCTGCTATGCTAGTTCGCATGATTAGTTCAATCTTTGCTACTGAGTCATGGTTTATCTTTTGTTTATTCATATTAAATCTTGTAGTAATTTGCTCATATTTCCATCAATCCAAAAACCTGATCATAGGCAATTTACTCCGAGTGGTTTTGCTGCGCATCTGAAGCTGCCTTCCTTTAAGGGGGCGAAATATAAGAGGTGGCGCACGAGAGTAGTCTACTGGTTTCAGACCATGGGCTGCTATGACGCCTCTAAGGGCAAGCCTGAGGGCGATCTTAATCCAGCACAGCTGGAAGCTTTTGGGAAGATCGATACTCTCTTTAAAGGCGCTCTTCTGGGTATTCTTGATGATTCCATTGTGGATTCGTATATGTCATTTGACAACGTCAAGGACATGTGGGCTGCGCTCGAGGCCAAGTTTGGTGCCTCGGACGCTGGTAGCGAGTTGTACGTCATGGAGCAATTCTATGACTACAAGATGTCTGATGAGCGCTCTGTTGTACAGCAGGCTTATGAGATACAATCGCTCGCAAAAGAACTTGAGCACTTCAAGTGTGTGTTGTCGGACAAATTTGTTGCCGGAGGCATTATTGCCAAGCTTCCACCTTCGTGGAACAATTTTGCTACTTCACTGAAACACAAGAGACATGAGTTTTCCGTTGCGGATCTCATTGGTACTCTTGATGCTGAAGAGAAGGCGAGAGCAAAGGACACACGTGCTTGAGTTGCCGAGGGAGCTTCTAGTGCCCACATGGTACAGAAGAAGAACTTTCAGCCCAATAAGTTCAAAAACAACAAGAACAAAACTCAGGGAAAGGCAAGTTTGATACAAAGAACAAGCCATCACATTCTACCAACTTCAAGAAGAATTCTCATAAGAAGGGGAAGGGACTTTGCCATGTCTGCGGTGATCCTAATCACTGGGCTCCAAAGTGTCCTAACTGCTATGAGGAGCGCGAACATGAGAAGGGCGGCAAGTCCGCTAATGTTGTCATCGGTGATACTGATATGAAGGAATCAGGGTACGGTATTTTTTCTACCATCCTTTCAGTATTTCAATCCTCTGATTGGTTAATTGACACTGGTGCCAATGTACATGTTTGTGCTGATGCCTCCATGTTTTCTTCTTACCAGGCCACAGGGACTTCTCCCGTGCTGATGGGGAACGGGTCACATGCCATCGTTCGAGGTGTTGGTACGGTCGATCTGAAGTTTACTTCGGGGAAGACCGTGCGTCTGAAGAACGTTCATCATGTGCCATCCATCAATAAAAATCTCGTTAGTGGTTCCCGTTTATGTCGAGATGGTTTTAAGTTGGTTTTTGAGTCCAATAAAGTTGTAATTTCCTAGTGTGGACAATTTGTTGGAAAAGGCTATGAGTGTGGAGGCTTGTTCCGCCTATCTTTGTCAGATATTTGCACTAAAGTTATTAATACTGTTTTCCACAATAATGAGTCGGATATTTGGCATTCACGACTTTGTCATATTAACTTTGGTTGCATGAAGCGGCTAGCCAATATGAATTTAATTCCGAAAATCTCTACTGTCAAAGACTCTAAGTGCCAAGTATGTGTGCAAGCTAAACAACCTCGCAAGTCCCATAAGACTGCAGAGGCAAGAGACTTGGCGCCACTAGAGCTTATACATTCTGATCTTTGTGAGATGAATGGTGTGTTGACAAAAGGTGGAAAGAGATATTTCATGACATTGATTGATGACTCCACTAGATATTGCTATGTGTATCTTCTGAAATCAAAAGATGAGGCTTTAACTTTCTTTAAAAACTATAAAGCTGAGGCAGAGAACCAACTTGATCAAAAAATTAAACGGCTTAGGTCCGATCATGGTGGAGAGTATTTTCCAATGAATTTTATCTGTTTTGTGCGGAACATGGTATAATCCATGAGAGGACGCCTCCCTACTCACCTCAGTCTAATGGGGTGGCCGAAAGAAAGACCGAACTCTAACTGATTTGGTTAACGCCATGTTAGACACATCGGGTCTTTCCAAGGAATGGTGGGGGGAGGCGCTAATGACCACGTGTCATGTCCTAAACCGAGTTCCCACAAAGCATAAGACCATGACTCCATTTGAGGAATGGGAAAGGAAAAGGTTGAAACTCTCTTACCTACGTTCTTGGGGTTGTTTGGCGAAAGTCAATATACCAATTCCCAAGAAGCGCAAGCTTGGACCAAAAACCGTGGATTGTGTTCTTCTGGGCTATGCTTTTCATAGCATTGGCTATAGATTTTTGATAATAAAATCTGAGGTATCCGACATGCATGTTGGTACGATTATGGAGTCTAATGATGCAACTTTCTTTGAGGACATATTTCCTATGAAGGATATGTCAAGTTCATCAAATCAGGAGATACCTACTCCATCTAGTGAGGAACTCACTTTAATTCCTGAACCCACCATTGCGATGGAACACGTTGAGAATCCTGTTGAGGGTGACAATGAAACTCCTATAAGGAGTAAGAGACAGAGGACTGCAAAGTCCTTTGGTGATGATTTCATTGTGTACCTTGTGGATGACACACCCAGGACTATTTCAGAAGCCTATGCATCTCCTGATGCTGACTACTGGAAGGAAGCTGTTCGTAGCGAGATGGATTCCATCTTAGCTAACGGAACCTGGGAGATCACTGACCGTCCTTATGGGTGCAAACCTGTAGGATGTAAGTGGGTGTTCAAGAAGAAGCTTAGACCTGATGGTACGATTGAAAAGTACAAGGCACGGCTTGTGGCTAAGGGTTATACCCAGAAAGAAGGTGAAGACTTCTTTGATACTTACTCACCCGTGGCTAGACTGACCACAATTCGGGTGCTACTATCACTGGCTGCCTCACATGGTCTTCTCGTTCATCAAATGGACGTTAAGACGGCTTTCCTCAATGGAGAGTTGAAGGAGGAAATTTACATGGATCAGCCAGATGGTTTTGTAGTACCTGGTCAGGAAGGAAAGGTGTGCAAGTTATTAAAGTCTTTATATGGCCTTAAACAAGCTCCTAAGGAGTGGCATGAGAAGTTCGAAAGAACATTAACTGCTGCCGGCTTTGTAGTAAATGATGGTGACAAGTGTGTGTACTATCGCCATGGTGGGGGCGAAGGAGTTATTCTTTGTCTGTATGTCGACGACATATTGATCTTTGGAACCAAACTTGATTTAATCAAGGAGGTTAAGGATTTCTTATCTCGCTGTTTTGAGATGAAGGATCTAGGAGTAGCTGATGTTATCTTAAACATCAAGCTGTTGAGAGATGAGAATGGTGGGATCACACTGCTTCAGTCTCACTATGTGGAAAAGGTCTTGAGTCGTTTTGGGTATAGCGACTGCACACCTTCTCCAACTCCATATGATGCTTGTGTGTTGCTTCGAAAGAATCGACGGATTGCTAGAGATCAACTGAGGTATTCTCAGATTATTGGCTCGCTTATGTATTTGGCGAGTGCCACGAGGCCTGACATCTCTTTTGCTGTGAGCAAGCTGAGTCGGTTTGTGTCAAAACCGGGAGATGATCATTGGCGTGCGCTTGAGAGAGTTATGCGCTACTTGAAAGGCACTGCGAGCTATGGGATTCACTACACCGGGTATCCAAGGGTACTGGAGGGTTATAGTGACTCGAACTGGATATCTGATGCTGATGAGATTAAGGCCACAAGTGGTTATGTTTTTACACTTGGTGGTGGCGCTGTTTCCTGGAAGTCTTGCAAGCAGACCATCTTAACGAGGTCAACTATGGAAGCAGAACTCACAGCATTAGACACTGCCACTGTTGAAGCAGAGTGGCTTCGTGAGCTATTGATGGACTTACCTATGGTTGAAAAACCAATACCCCCTATCCTGATGAACTGTGATAATCAAACTGTGATCGTCAAGATAAACAGTTCTAAGGACAATATGAAGTCCTCAAGGCATGTGAAGAGGAGACTAAAATCTGTCAGAAAACTGAGGAACTCCGGAGTTATTACGTTGGATTATATCCAAACGTCGAAAAACTTGGCAGATCCCTTCACAAAGGGTCTATCACGTAATGTGATAGATAATGCATCGATGGAGATGGGTTTGAGACCCACCGCATGAGTTGTCCATAGTGGTAACCCACTCTATGTGATCGGAGATCCCGTGAAGTAGAAGTGGGAGACAAGCTGTTGGTCAGCTAAGAGGAGAGTATCCCTATTTTAATTATCCCACTCCGTGAAGATGCAATACTCTCCTGATCTGCATGGCAGGTTGATACTTATCTTAATGTGTTCCAAGTGGCTTATTCGAGTAAGCAGAGATGTTGTCCTGCAGAGCATCTCCTGAGGAACACACCTATATGAATTTGACTGTTAACGTCGCAGTCTGTGAGAATTGGGTGTTCTCTAATAAATTCATGAAAGGCCCTGGAGTACGACGTATACGCTCCACCCGCGGGGAAGCCTTGCGGCAGCCCAGTATCGGTCAAGAATTTGTGTGAAACTAGTCTCGCAGAAAACTTGTAGTTCAAGGCATAGTCCAATATTCAAGTTGTGATCTAGTGTAGCATAAATCTCTAAGTGGAAGTTCAACTTCACAGTCTCCACTAAGCACCGGTATATAAACAATGTTTTGGAACAAATGGTGAAATGTGCCAATGAGACTTTGTGGGGGATTGTTGGAATTTGCTAGTGGGCTTTTGGCCCAAAGCCCAACTAAAATTCTGAAATTCTCTTGGCCCATTCATGCACACATGTGAGTGGAGTGAGTGAGGCTAAAAGTTTAGTCCCACCTCATAAGTTGAGAGAGAGTTGAACCTCTTTATAAGGTGAGATCTCCTACCACTTGTATGAGCATGAGAAGAGGAGACCTACACGCACGCTCCTCCTCCTCGCTCGCCTCGCCACGCCACGCCTCGCCTCGTCACGACACGCCGCGGGTTGCGGGATTGAGCCGAGCCGAGGACAGAGCTATGCACGTTGTCTATATTTTTGCTGCTCGGGAAAAATTAATGAGTCATTAATTAATAACTAAAGGATGCGTTAATTACTAAACAGTTTCTGATTCTTTTGGATCGTGACGACTCGGACGTGGGGTTTACTCCCACGACCTACCCGGCCCGCACTATATAGTCAGGCAAACGTCTACCCTAGCCGCTGCGGCTTCGTATGGTTTCTCACCACCGCTCCAGATCATTGCGCCGCCAAGAAAGTCTTCTCCATCCCTCCTTTCGGCGTGCACTGGGAGAAGGGACAGCAGGCCTCCGGAACCCCGCCTCTCGTGATCCTGTACGGGAGAGGGGCGATCAGGTTTTTGGGGAGCGCACTCGCGCGACTGCTGGCAGCGACGACTTCGCGAATGACGACTTCTTCCCCGACCTCGGCAACCTCATCCTCGACGACATGGGCGACAACGTCAACGCCGGCGGTGCTGCTCCCGCTGCACCGTACGTGATTCTATCTTTCCTGTTCGAGATCGTGGTAGAATTCATGTTTCTAGTATGTGCCCTAGATGTGATCTGTTCATCTGCTATGCTAGTTCGCATGATTAGTTCAATCTCTGCTACTGTAGTCATGGTTTATCTTTTGTTTATTCGGATTAAATCTCGTAGTAATTTGCTCATATTTCCATCAATGTGTAAGCCAATTTAACTCAGGTAAAAACCGAAAGATACCCATGGTTACAAACACTTAGCTACTCCGGAGTCTGCAGTCGCTCCTATCCTTCGCCTCCGCTGCTCCATCCCTCGCCGTAGTCGTCGGATGCCGTCTGGCTAAGCCCACGGTGAAGACATGTGTTGCCTCACCTTGGTGCCCCCAACTCGTTCCTCAGATCCAAGGTCCCGGAGTCACCATCTCCTTTTTGGTCGGCGAGTGCTGACCCTTCGACGGCTTCTCGCACTCGTCGCCGCCATGGGGAGGCCCCAGATGGATCCAACGTGGACTGTGGCGCCACGAATTGATCTACCTTGCTCAAGATTTGGTTATGTCGACTCCTTGGAAGACGGGTCAGGCAAGGTTATCTCCTGTGAGATGGCAGTCGGTGGTGATGTGCTTCGTCTTGATGTTGGACAGTGTGGTGACCACTCCGGCCTACAGTGGCAGCCTCGCCGCCGATTGTGGGGCCACCAAAAGGTCTTTGTGAGGGTTTCTCTTTCCGGATCCGGTGGTTGCCTTGGCAGTGAAATGCATTCCATGGACGACGGCTTGATGCATAGGATATGATTGTGCAGCAGCAGCGATCAGTGTTCTAGCCCAACGCATGTAGCTGTTAGGCGGAAAAGTGGTGGCAACAACACATGATTGACTCCGATGGTGGTGTGTACCTGGTCTCGAGCTCTGTGGTGAAAATCTAGGCTTGGCCCAAGTTGGTTATACCTGCCAATGGTGACGTTTTTTGCATCGTTACCTTGTTGAAGGCATTACCCGGATATGCTCATACCAGTTCTTCAGGGTGAAAAATTTAGATTATGGCCTTTGGTGATTGGATTCGGTGACAACAACGCTCGAGCGACTCTCTTTTCCTGAAGGAGTTGCTGTTGAAGAATCTCACTGACCTTTTGGTGTTATGAGATGATTGGTACGGATATGGTCATTGTTGTAGTTTCCGATTATGGAGTTGATCACTTCATTTTTTCCTCTCGCCTAGACATAGCTTTGGTGTTATATTACTTTGTTATTTGCCGGCATTTTTCTCTCTGTGTGTGTGGGCGTGTGTGTGTATCCTACCTACACAGAGGCCGGGTGTGTGCTCATTGTGTTTGTATCCACTTGATGCCTCCTTTTGAGTAAATAAAACCCACCCTTTGTTGATAGGAATGCCCAATATTTTCAGAATTTTGCGGATGCACGAAAGGAAGAAAAATAGAATAAACTGTCTTCAAGATGACCAAGGGAATTGGCGTGAAGGCACGGCCTATCTGAATCCTTTGATCAATGATTATTTTGCGCGTTTGTTTGCTACTGAAATTGGAGAGACGGACCCAGATTTAATTGATAAGGTTGTACCTCGAGTTACAAGGGAGATGGATGATGCACTAGGTAAGCCATTTTCAGTTGAAGATTTTAAAAGGCCTTATTTTCCATCGGGGATACAAAAGATGTCAGCATTTAATTGGTGATGTTTTGAGAAGCGAAGTACTTGATGTCATCACAACTGAAAGAATATCCCTGATGGATGAAATGATACCGTCATAGTGCTTATTCCCAAGGTGGTCAGTCTAAAGAAAATTTCACAGTATCGACCTATCAACTTATACAATGTTCTGTACAAGGTTATCTAAAAAATGACCGCATTTCGTCTGAAAGGTATACTCATTCAAAAGATCACCTGTAATGGTGAGACAGAGGTTCTGACCCCATATGCAGTAATCATGGCTGAATATTTTGCGATCGCTCAGAGAATAGGTAATATCACTTTCCAACATTGTCAAGGGATGCAAATAATGTGGCCCATAGTCTAGCTACGCATGCTTATGATTCAACTTCTACTGTTTTCTGGGATGGTGATCCACCCATGTTTATTATGCCCCTTGTAATTAACGATGTAACCATCAACTTATTGCAATAAAGAGCCACGAGACATTCCTTTCAAAAAAAAGCTGGAATTAGGCACTTAGTTGGTCATATGCAGACGTGGGGTGGGATGAGCTTTCCTGGATTCATGATGTTGTTGGGATCCAGCGTGGCCTTTATCCTTTTCATCGTCCTCATTGACTCCATCCCCAGCTCCTTCTCTAGGTACTGCCAATGCACGCACCAAAGCACTTTTCACTTGTCACTCATGGGTGGTGACTTGTTTATGAATCATGTGGAAATTTGAAATAGACCACGGCCTTGATGAGATAAAGAGGTCATAGGTCACCGACCTTCATTTTTCCCGTGCCAACACCATCACTAGTAGAAAAGGGGGCAATGGTCCAGACCAGGTTAGCCCATTAGTCCCGGTTCAATCCAGAACCGGGACCAATGGGAGCATTTGACCCGGTTCGTGAGCCCCGGGGGCCGGTCGGGCCACGTGGGTCATTGGTCCCGGTTCGTCTGGACCTTTTGGTCCCGGTTGGTGGGACGAACCGGGACCAATGGGCCTTGCTCCTGGTCCACCACCATTGGTCCCAGTTGGTGGCATGAACCGGGACCAAAGGCTGCCATTTAGTCCCGGTTCATGGGACGAACCGGGACCAATGAGTTGTCTATATATACCCCTCGCCCGCAAGCAGAGCACTCCCACTGCTCGGTTTTTCCTGGCCGGCAAGGGAAGAGCTTTGTGGTGCTCTAGCTCACCTCCTATGCACACGAGGTGTTCGATGGAATGCCCGAGCCACACTACTTAAGCTTTCTCCTCTCCAAGCTCCATTTTCCTCAATATTTGTCTAGGTTTAGCGGTCCGTCACGTCCCGTCTCCGTCTTCACCGCCGTCGATCGCCCGCGCCGATCTCGTCGCCGGCACCACCGTGGTGAGCCTCTTGTTCTTATCTTCTTTCTGAAAGGAAAAAAAATTCTTACTTGTATGTTTATATAAATACTTGTATAATTTTCTTACTTTTATTATTGCATCTTATATAGTGCGATGGTTTTGGTATCCGCCCCCGTCGGCCCTCGTCCTGTCTATGATTCGGATGTGGTATATATTATCTTTTCATACCTATTGGTTAATTTGTTGTTTACGACAATTATGCCGACCAACGTGACATAGATTTTATTTATCTAGGAGGTTGTGGAACCGGAAATTCCAACCGACTCTATTGTCGAGAGGTTAAATTTAGTTGAAGAAGAAAACAATTTGTTGAAGGAAAAAATAAGAAAAATTGAGGAGGAGAAGATGATATTGGAGTTGCATGTTGCGGATGTCGTTGATGATCACAAGATCAAGATGGATGCAATGCGCTTGAAGATTAGAAAGGTTAGAAAATATGCCATTCATACCGAGGTTTGGTATCATTATGCCATTGGATCAGTTGTTACATTGGTTGTGATTATGATCGTATTTGTTTTCGCATTGAAATGTTTTACATAGTTTCAATGTATGGTTTAATTAATTTAGATGCTCTGCGGAGCTTTATGTTGTTAGATGAGAACTATGTATGTACTTTGGTTTTAATGTGATGATGAACTTCTATTAATTTGGTCACTTAATAATCTATTCATGATGTTCTGTAATGCACGCAGATGAACCGGCAATGGATGTACGGTTCAAGACACACCTCTGAGTACATTAAGGGCGTGCATGATTTTCTCGAAGTGGCTGAGGCAAACAAGCAGAATGGTTTTATGTGTTGTCCATGCCCTATATGTGGGAATACGAAGTCCTACTCTGGCCGGAAAATCCTTCACACCCACCTGCTTTACAAGGGTTTCATGCCACACTATAATGTTTGGACGAGGCACGGAGAAATAGGGGTTATGATGGAAGACGACGAAGAAGAAGAGTACTATGACAACTATGTGCCCCCTGAATACGGTGATGCTACTGAAGATCAAGAGGAACCAGACGATGTGCACGATGATGCTGCAACGGGCGAAGCTGCTGAAGATCAAGAGGAACCAGACGATGTGCCCGATGATGATGATCTCTGCCGGGTCATTGTCGATGCAAGGATGCAATGCGAAAGTCAAAAGGAGAAGCTGAAGTTCGATCGCATGTTAGAGGACCACAAAAAAGGGTTGTACCCCAATTGCGAAGATGGCAACACAAAGCTCGGTACCGTACTGGAATTGTTGCAGTGGAAGGCAGAGAATGTTGTGCCTGACAAAGGATTTGAGAAGCTAGCTACTGAAAATATTAAAGAAGAAGCTTCCAAAGGATAACGAATTGCCCGACAGTACATACGCAGCAAAGAAGGTCGTATGCCCTCTAGGATTGGAGGTGCAGAAGATACATACATGCCCTAATGACTGCATCGTCTACCGCGGTGCGTACAAGGATCTGAACACATGCCCGGTATGCGGTGCATTACGGTATAAGATCAGACGAGATGACCCTGGTGATGTTGAGGGCGAGCCCCCCGGGAAGAGGGTTCCTGCGAAGGTGATGTGGTATGCTCCTATAATACCACAGTTGAAACGTCTGTTCAGAAACGGAGAGCATGCCAAGTTGATTTGATGGCACAATGAGGACCGTAAGAAAGACGGGAAGTTGAGAGCACCTGCTGACGGGTCCGCTCTTCGATCGACGTGATGCACATGACGAAGAACCTTTGCGTGAACCTGCTAGGCTTCTTGGGTGTGTATGTGAAGACAAAAGATACATCTGAGGCACGGGAGGACCTGCAACGTTTGCACGAAAAAGATGACATGCCTCCAAAGCAGTATGAAGGTCCTGCCAGCTATGCTCTTACCAAAGAAGATAAGGAAATCTTCTTTGAATGCCTGCTTAGTATGAAGGTCCCGACTGGCTTCTCGTCGAATATAAAAGGAATAACAAATATGGCAGAGAAAAAGTTTCAGAACCTAAAGTCTCATGACTGCCACGTGATTGTGACGCAACTACTTCCGATTGCATTGAGGGGGCTTCTACCGGAAAACGTCCGATTAGCCATTGTGAAGCTATGTGCATTCCTCAATGCAATCTCTCAGAAGGTGATCGATCCAAAAATCATACCAAGGCTAAGGAGTGATGTGGTGCAATGTCTTGTCAGTTTCGAGCTGGTGTTCCCACCATCCTTCTTCAATATCATGACGCACTTCCTAGTTCATCTAGTTGATGAGATTTTCATTCTGGGCCCCGTATTTCTATACAATATGTACCCCTTTGAGAGGTTCATGGGAGTCCTAAAGAAATATGTCCGTAACCGCGCTAGGCCAGAAGGAAGCATCTCCATGGGCCATCAAACAGAGGATGTCATCGGGTTTTGTGTTGACATCATTCCTGGCCTTAAGAAGATAGGTCTCCCTAAATCGCGGTATGAGGGAAGACTGACTGGAAAAGGCACGCTTGGAAGGGACTCAATAATATGCAGGGACGGATATTCTTGGTCTCAAGCACACTACACAGTTCTACAGAACTCTACCTTGGTGACCCCGTATGTTGATGAACACAAGAACAGTCTGCGCTCCAAACACCCGGAGCAGTGCGACGACTGGATTACATGTGAACACATCAGGACTTTCAGCAGTTGGTTGGAAACATGTCTCAGAGGTGACAACACTATTTGTGATGAGCTGTACTTGTTGTCCAGGGGACCATCTTCGACTGTTAAGATTTGGAAAGGAAAACGAGATAAATGGGAATACATTTTACACGATTGACCAAGATCAAAAGAGCACCAACCAAAACACGGTGTCCGCTTTGATGCAACAACCGAGAGGGGAAAGGACACATATTATGGTTACATAGTGGACATATGGGAACTTGACTACGGACATGATTTTAAGGTCCCTTTGTTTAAGTGCAAATGGGTCAATCTGTCAGGAGGCGGGGTACAGGTATACCCACAGTACGGAATGACAATAGTGGATCTGAAAAATCTTGGGCACACTCATGAACCGTTCGTCCTAGCCAATGATGTGGCACAGGTTATCTATGTGAAGGACATGTCTACCAGACCGAGAAAAAGAAAAGATAAAAAAGCGAATACATCATACGATGAGCCAAAGCGCCACATAGTTCTTTCAAGAAAAAGGGACATCGTGGGAGTGGAGGGCAAGACAGACATGTCTGAAGATTATGAAAAGTTTCATGAAATTCCTCCCTTCAAAGTCAAGGCTGACCCCAGCATCTTAATAAACGATGAAGATTATCCATGGTTACGGCGCAATAAGCAAATGACACAAGCGAAGAAAAAGTGAAGACTTTCTTCCACAACTATTATGATGATACCATGCCAACTTTGTAACAGACGAGTATGATACCATTGTCCGTATTGTACATGCACATGCTATGTGGGTAAATTTATGATACCATGCCAACTTTCAACTTTTTCAGAGTTCATTTGAAATGCTTTAATGTCTTATGGTTCGGCCCTCGTAATACCATTAATCCCGTTTCGCTCCTTGCCAACTATGTTCTCACCAAGAACACTCTCAACAGAAAGTTATAATTTTTCTAAAACTAATGGCACTAACAAAAAGTTTATAAGTTTGCTGACCTAAAAGCAAAAAGAATTAAAAAATAAAGCAAAAAACAAAAGAAAATAAATAATGCAGAAAACAAAACAAAAAAACTGGAAAAAAAATAAAGATAGCAACAATAAGTATTTTGTTGTAAGTAGAAATAAAACAAAATAAATAAAGCAACAAAGAAAAAAAAACAAAAAAAGTTTTTTCAAATTTGAAAACTAATGGCACTAACAGAAAGTTCATAATTTTTCTAAAATAAAAGCAAAAAAGAATTAAAAAATAAAGCAAAAAACGAAAGAAAATAAATAATGCAGAAAACAAAACAAAAAAACTAGAAAAATGAAAAATAGCAACAATAAGTATTTTGTTGTAAGTAGAAACAAAATAAAATAAATAAAGCAAGAAAGAAAACAAAAAAACAAAAAAAGTGTTTTCAAATTTGAAAACTAATGGCACTAACAGAAAGTTTATAATTTTTCTAAAACTAAAAGCAAAAAGAATTAAAAAATAAAGCAAAAAAACAAAAGAAAAAAAATAATGCAAAAAAACAAAACAAAAAACTGGAAAAAAACTAAAAAAATGTCACCTATTGGGCCACCACGGCCTGAATACGACTAGAAACCCAACCTGGGCCAGGATTCAGGCCCGCAGAAGGCCCAATAGGCCCACAGCAGCAAAGTGTGAGATTAGGCCCGAAAGCCTGCAGTTGAGAGGAGCTCGAGAGGGTGGGCACAGCAGCGCTTATAAACCACTCTCGAGCCCTCTCAACTAGCGAGGTGGGAGTAAACTTTGGCCGCGACGCGGGCAGCACAGGGGCCTTTGGTCCCGGTTGGTGGCACCAACCGGGATTAAAGGGGTGCATTGGTACCGGTTCGTGGCACCAACTGGGACCAATGCCCCACCTTTAGTCCCGGTTGGTGCCACCAACCGGGACCAAAGGCCGCCGCTTCCCGCCCTTTGGGCTGCCGAAAACTGGCCTTTGGTCCCGGTTGGTGGCACCAACCGGGACTAAAGCGTGCATTAGTCCTGGTTGGTGCCACCAACCGGGACCAATGACTTTGCTATATAAGAAAACACTTTGCAAAAATTCAGAATTTCATCGCCAGTTGCCCCCGACGACACCGACCTCCTCGACGCCGCCAGGCTGCTCCACCTCACCATCGTCGCCGCCACCGCCAAGGCCGTCGCGTCCCCGAGCCCACGCCGTCCTCGTCGCCGGCCTCCCCGAGCTCGCGCCGTCCTCGTCGCCGGCCTCCCCGAGCCCGCGCCGTCCTCGTCGCCGGCCTCCCCGAGCCCGTGCCATCCTTGTCGTCGGCCTCCCCGAGCCCGCCGTCCTCGTCCCCGTCGCCGCGTGCCTCCCCGAGCCCACCCTCCTCGTCCCTGTCACCGTGTGCCGCCCGAGACCGCCGTCCCCGTCACTGCGTGCCACCCCGAGCCCCTGCCCCGTCCCGCCCCCGCGCGCCGGCGCCCTCGCTGGCCCCACCGTCGCCATCGTCATCGCTAGCCGCCCCCGCTGTGAGCCGCCGCGCCGCCCCGACTCTGTTTTTTCATTTTTATTAGTTTAATTTTTCTGTTCATATATATATATATAATGTATATGTGTATGTATGTGGATATGTGTATGTAGATGTTCAAAATGTATAAAAAATTATTCAGAGCATGTTTTTGTTCATATATGTATTTTTTGTTCATATGTGTATTAATGTTTTCATATATGCAAAAGATAGATTTTTAGAAAAGTTAGGATTTTTTCCTGTTCATAGATTTTTTGGTGATTTTAGGTTAGTGCATTTTAGGTTAGTGTAGAGGAGAAAGGAAAATAAGGAAAAGGAAGAAAAGAGGAAGAAGGAATAAGGAAGAAGAAGAAGAGAAAGAATGAGAGGAAAAAGGAAAATAAAAAGAGGAGAAGAAGAAAGGAATAGAGGAGAAGAAGAAAAAATAGAAATTTTCTATTTTTTCTTCTTCTCCTCTATTCCTTTCTTCTTCTCCTCTTTGTTTTTCTTCTTTTTTTCTTCTTCTTCTTCCTTCTTCCTTCTTCCTCTTTTCTTCCTTTTCCTTATTTTCCTTTCTCGAGGGAGAGGAAGAAAAAGAAGAGGAGAAGAAGAAGAATAAAAGGAATAGAGGAGAAAGAAGAAACTTCAACACGAGGGGGGGTACCAATACCCCCTCCCCGATAACATTATTTTCCCATGTATATGTATGTCGCGTCGTTGTCGATATAACCCCCTCGAGATAACTTCGACATGAGGGGTGGTCGATATATATACCCCCTCTCGACCGTGATAACTTATACCACGGCAGCACCCCCCTCGGCCCTCTCGCTCGACCAAAACTCTCGAGGACACCCAAATCCTAGAGAGAAAACGATGTTGGTCGTCTCCTACCCCCTCCCGTCGCGCCCCTACCCGACAAATTAACTCTCTCGAGGCCACCCAAATTTACCAAGTTAAAAGAGCGTTGCCGTCGAGGCCACCCCAAACCCTTGAAGCGTTGTGTCGAGGCCACCCCAAACCCTAGAGAAGCAGCATCGAGGCCACTAACATGATTCCTTATTGTGATTAGCTAGCTAGTTCTACGTTTTCCACTAATATATATCCATCTGTACCATGTTTGAATAATAATTGACATGTTGTAAATATTTGCAGAAACTATGGAGCACTCCCAAGACGAAGCAACAGAAGCGATGTTGGGGGACATAATCACACAAGGAAGTGATTAAGTTGCATCATTTCTCAACGACACCGATGGTCAGGAAGGACTGGGTGAAGAAGAGGGCTATGTTCATGATGGCTTCGGCCCATTAATGCTGGTACAAGAAGAGGGCTATGTTCATGATGGCTCCGGTGACACAATGGAGGTACAAGAAGGAGACCATGATGACTGCTCCGGTGACCGAACCGAGTCCGGCCAGGTATATATATATTAGTTAAGTCTGTGCTGACTAGTTAATTGATGCATCCATTGTTTTGGTATATGTACACATATTAATTACTCTCGTCTTTCTTCCTTTTAATTTCTAGCCCTTCGGATCGAGCACAACTTCGGTAAGGAGACGAGGCCCGAAGAAAAAGTTGAGCTCGGATGAAAGGTTTGAGATCAGAGAAATCGCGCCCGACGGCGAACCGATTGAACCCATCCGGACAAAGAACGCATTTTCTGCTCAGTGCGGGGTTCTTATTAGGGACAAGATCCCGATCAGCATCCAACAATGGTATAAGCCTAAGGAGGAAGACCCTGAGGTGTCTTATGTCAAAGATATGCAGAAAGAAGATCTTTGGACTCAGCTGAAGGCAAATTTCACCCTACCGCCAGAGGAGGATCCGGAGAAGCCAGTTAAAGAGCAATTAATCAAGTCTTGTGCTCTTAAGAAGATGGCAACCCTATTCAGGAGGTGGACGAAAGAGTTGAACAAGTTTGTCGACAAAGAAGAGACACCAGAATTCATTGGCAAATATGAGAAGATCAAAGATCACTGGCCCGCATTTGTGGCCCACAAGACATCGGAAAAGAGTAAGAAGATGTCGGCGACAAACAAGAAAAATGCTGCGAAGAAGAAGCTTCACCATCGCACGGGGTCAGGTGGCTACCTCAAAGCCCGGCCTAAGTGGTCCAAGGCTGAGAATGATCTACTTGAAAAAGGGATCGAACCAGAGACAATGAACTGGCCAGACCGTTGCCGGACTTGGTTCTTCGGGGCTGGCGGAACCTTGGACCCTGTATCAGGGAAGTGCCGTTGGACGGACGAGCAATTGAAAATACCAGTCAAGAAGCTTCAGCACTATATCAATGCAGCGCAGTGAGGGACGTTCATTCCAGACAGGGAGAAGGACGAGCTCACAATGGCCCTCGGGAATCCTGAGCACCCTGGACGGACACGAGGCACGCCAGGCTCCATTTCGTGGAAGGTTGGTTTTCCGGACACAGGGGGTTACAAAAGCCACGAGAGGAGGAAGAAACTGGAGCAGGGCCAACTGCAGGCGCTGCACGAAAGGGTAATGGGGCTAGAGGAACAAGAAGAGGAACGAGAAGCAGCAGATCGCAGCAAACGACCTGCCGAAGCTTCCCCCGAAGCTACCCCGTCATCTCAGCGGAGAAGCAGCGTGGCTTCCACCGAGCTACTTCAGCCGGAGCATGTCTTGACGGCTCCTGCCAGCTATCCCGTGGATGCTATCACAGAGTCTCAAAATTGCCACATTATGACGCGATGGATGAATTTGAAGGTCAAGGCTGCTGTTGGCTCTGTTTATCCTACTGGACCCGGTGCAACTTATCACTGCCGGCCGATTCTAGAAGGATACGCTAGGGTGATGGTGGATGAAATAACAGAGGGATTTGAGGACCTCCTGCTTGACCACCCTACCGGTGAAGGGGAGACTAGGCTGGGTTCTGCTTTGAAGACTCCATGCCTATGGCGGAAGGAGCTCATCAACCTTCCGAACTGGACGCCTCCGCCTCCTCCTCCGACGATGACGAGTCAGGGCACTCCGCCTCCTCCACTGCCTCCTCCTCCGGCGAGTGACGATCAGGGCACGCGTGGCGGCACTCCGCCTCCTTCTCCGGCGCGTGGCGGCACTCCTCCTCCTTCTCCGCCTGCGCCTGCGCTCCCGAGCAGCCAGCAGCCTCCTCCTTCTCCGCCTCGCCAGCAAGGGCGGAAGAGACCTGCCGCCGCCTCGGCTGCTCCGGCACGTCGTAGTCCTTCTCCTCCGCCTCGTAAGCAAGCACGAAAGAAGACAAACGCCGAAGCCGCTCCGTCTGCTCCGGCGTCTAGCAGCACAACCGGAGGCAGGAGGCAATACAGATACGGTCCACCTCTCAAGCCTCTAGAGAAGTTACCGTACGAGAGGACCGAGGAGGAAAATGCGACGATAATGCGGACCCACGTGAAGGAGTTCTTTGAAGGGGTGAAAGCAAAGAGACATCCACCTCTGGAAGAGAAGGTAGATCCGATGAAAGCAAAGCGCACTCTCGATGCCCTGAGGAAACCGGCAAGGTCTCCGCCGAGAACCAACTATGAGCGCATTACTGAACAGACATATCTCCAAGCGGAGCGGTCGGGAAGTACTGTCAGACATCAAAGGTCAAGAGAACGAGCAGCTGCGGAAAAAATTGACCAGCTCGGCGAACAAGCAAACCAATCATGCCCCTCGCTCAATGTGTCTAGCGGCAACATCGTCGCTAATGCTCCGGGGATGGTGGCTGGTTATGGCAATCTACAAGATTACCTGCCTGACGATCAACTTCCTGATTTCATGGAGGTGGACGAACACAGATACGAGTACGGGAAGCCTCTCGTCAAAGATGAAAAATCTCTAACAACGATGATGCGAAGATTCCATAATTTATACATGAAAACCTGCAGAGAGTCTGGGGGGACGAATAGTTTGTATCTGAACATTAAAGAGGAGCACGACCTCGTTGCAAGTGATCTGTGTTGTGTGTTCCATTTGAGGAGTTCTTCGCGTTCTTCAATCAAAAGGCCCTCGATAAATTAACGGTCTTTTTCTACTGCATGTAAGTACTATTTCTGTCATTAAGTCTCTATATATAGCTCGGCTCTTTCATTGCATGTATTTATAATTAATTATCCTCAATATATTATGCAGATTGAAGATCGTCGAGTGCAAAAAACAAGAAATTTATGATATTGGGTTCATTAACACAAATATCATAGATGAATTTCTGGTTAAAAAGCACGCCAAAGAGGCCGAGGACAACTTGCTACAATCATTGATCAAAAATCAAAACAAAGATACCATACTCTTTCCTTACAATGGTGAGTGAGTGTTACTGTCATGTGCATATTCGGTTTCCCTTATTACTCGAGTAAGGTTATAGTAATGTAATTGATGATTTATGCATGCGTGCGCAGGTACCACTATGTTCTTCTGGAGATTAAGCTTGAGTGGGGACTAGTAACCGTCTTAGACTCGAGACGAAAAGATCCCGAAACCTATGCGGAAATGACTGAATTGCTCAACAAGTAAGTTCAATCGATCATTAATTATCGCACTATATCGGCAACTTTTTGTTCATTTCCTGATATCTCAAGTAATAATAATTATTTTCTTTGTCTTGCAGGATTTGGAAACAGTTCACCGCAGAATCTCCGGGACTGCCGAAGGAGCTGCGATATACATACCCGAAAGTAAGTACTACTGGCTAGCTAGTTGCGCGCATCTCCCGTTGATTCTATAGCTATACTTTCATCAATGCCATTTATAATGCTTCATTATCAGTTTGATTGACCTCTATTTCTCGTAAACTGCTTGTGGCAGGAACAAGGGAATGATTTCTGTGGATACTACGTGTGCGAGTTCATCCACAACGTGACTTTGAAAAATAAGCGGGGCTACTCTAAAAGACAATATGGAGTGCGTAAGCAATAATATTCACAATTTCATTTTATTACACCATCATTTCTGTTGAGTTTCATTCATATATATGTATTAATTAACCCCCTTCTTCAAATTAGACGTAGCAGATGCGGAATGAACTCCTAGAACCAGATCGCATGAAAGCAATTCAAGAGGAATTGGCGGGATTCTTTCTTGACCACGTCATCAATAAAGCCGGAGAATACCATGTACAAGTTGATTTCAATTGCTAGGGGATTGTAATTAAGAGATCTTACATATTGTATATGTATGTAGCCAGTAGCGTCGGATAGATAATACAAAAACTTGTTGTTCGACCAATCTCTCGGAGAAGGAGAGGTCGATCGATCACTTCTCTCGGTATGCATGATGAACTTCTGTACTTAATGGTTCCCTTCATTTTTTTACTAGCTAGCGTGTCGAGGGCCTCTCTATGTATAGTACGTAGCGTCGACCAAGCACGGACATAAAAGAGGACATTTCTCTCTATTAATTAGCTAGCTAACACAATATATGAAACACCTAAATTAACCCCCCAAAACCCCCAACCCCCCCCCTCCCTTTCAAAAAAAACAAAAACCCCAGCCACTGGAACGCTGACGCGTGGAGGCCTTTTGGTCCCGGTTGGTGCCTCCAACCGGGACCAAAGGCCCTCCTGCCTGGGCTCGACGCACCGGCCACGTGGAGGCACATCTGTCCCGGTTCGTGTTTGAACCGGGACTAAAGGGGGAGGTATTAGTAACGACCCATTAGTCCCGGTTCATGAACCGTGACTAAAGGCCCTTACGAACCGGGACAAATTCCCCCTTTTCTACTAGTGCATGCTCTCCTGGGCATGTACCTTCCATGGACAGAGCAGTATGAACCATGAGATGGTTTTGTCTCTCTGCTTCCCTTCGCTCTTCCTCCTGGCTTGGATCAAATAGGATAAATGTGTGGAAATTTCCGTCACCGGCATGGGTGATAACCAAACTGAAAACATATACAAGTCAGAGAGAAGGTCCTGGATAATTAAAAGGATAGCATACTGCTGGAGCTGCGATAAGAATTGCATGCTACTTCATCAAGAGTTCGAATTTTCAAACTGCCTTGCTCTCCTATAAATATAAATCTAATGCAAAAGAGATGTCCATGGCTTTCCTAGCTACATCAGAAAAACCTAGGTACTGCATAAGGGAGAATATGTACCAAGTCAATGGTGATGCATCAAGTAGTTGCTTAGATACAGATATGCATTCTGCAAGTCCAGACAATGGAACACAAACATCCTGCATGAACAACAATTGGGGCGCCATTAGAATTTACAAGACTTGATGCGGCTCATCCACTAGAAAGCGGCAGATAATAAGGCTACAATGATCATAAATGACCATTAGCCGATCTATGTGAGCATATGAGATAACAAAATTTATGAAGCTGACAAGATCTACATTTATCACTAAGGGACAAAAAAGGCATATGTTGATTCAAACCGCCAGTCACCCTTACTTAACTGAGAAGATATTTCGTTGCTATTTGCTAAGTACCATATACTTGAATGTGAACTAAAACTGGATCATATTTCAGCCCATATTTTGCCAAATGATGATTAGGGCATGTTGACAAATGCCAAGATTCACAAGTAAGGAGGCAGACATAATGGTATATGATGCATGCCACTAGAGACTAACTATCTCTAACTGATCATACTGAGCAAGCAATCAAACCGTTATCATAGCTTGACGATCAGGTTCCATGGCAAAACCAGCCCAAAGTGCCTCCTTCCTGATCTGCGCATAGAGGAAAATGACATTAAACTATGCTCCAAAACCAAATGTCCTATATATCACAGTACTACTATTGTCCAGAAACCAGGGAACATAATGTCATACTGTATGACACTGGTATCGCATGGCATGTGCACAATCATGCAGAAAGGACCATATGTAGATTAGCTCTACAAGTTCAGACGACTGACCTTCCACAGTTCCTCTTTAGCATTTGGCTCTTCCACAAAAACAAAATCAGAACCATGGTGCTCTGCAGCAATCTTTTGAACTAACAGCAGACCTGCAAGAAAATGTGGTCAAATTATGGGTATAGAAGATATAAGTGTAAATAATCTAACGTAAGTAATTATTCAAGAAAAGATAGGGGACAATTGCCCTTCCCCCTCTACTGTTAGACCTAAGCCACGCATGTGTGTGCGTGTCGAGCAAGACCCCGGTGCATGGCTGCGTCGATCGCCGTGACGAGCGAGTCGGCCAAGTTAGCCAGCTGCATGTCTGGTGAATCGGTTGGATCCTGGAGTGGGTCTAGGAGAAGATCAAGTCAAAGATTTGTTAGCTTGACCAGCTCGTACGTGCATGTAGGAGTAGCCAGTACATGCGGTTAGTGGCGGAGGTTGTTAGCAGGCCGTGGGTGTGTGTGTCGTGGAGTTAGTGGCCGGTGTGGTGGCCGGGTCGTGTGTGTGTGTGTCTGGGTATAAAACTCCCTCCCCTGTATTGTTGTCTTGCGTCGGTATGAGCCGAGCCTAGGAGCCAGAGATGAGGTAGTCTCCGCTGGGACCATGGTATGCGCCGGGTCGGTTGTGAGAGAGCTCCTCTGGATAGGCTGCGGTGTGTTGCCGCGTCCGGGTATGTGCCCAGTAAAGTGAGGCCGTTCGTGCCGCCGAGGCGCTGTTTGTGCGGCGGAGGCGTTTGTGCGCCGGAAATATTTGTGTGCTCCATCTTTCACCTTCGTTTGTGCGAGTGAGAGAAAGAGAACGGCAACAACATTTGGTATCATGAGCTTGGTGTCTTGGGCGTGCTTGCCGTGCCGGAGGCTTGACAGCGATGGCGGCGCTCGCCGGCGGCTGCGCGATGGAGTTTCGGTCCGTGTGTCGGCCTATGAAGGTGGGCGGCGCTGAGGCTGTCATGGCGCGTGGCGGAGGCAGCGGGCGGTGATGTTGTACGTGCGGCGAGCGCGGAGGCCACGGAGGCAACGATGCGTCATGGCGCGGCGGCGTGGAGGCGCGGCACGACGGCATGGAGGCCGCGGCGGCCGGGAACGTCACCACAAGGGACGCGGCGCGGTGAGCCACGACGGCGCGCCGAGGAGGCCGCGGACGTGCAGCGGGCATGGCGGTGACCGGCGCCAGCGTGCAAGGTCGAGTCCGCGGGAGTGACGAGGATGACGACAGGCGGCACGCCACAGCGACGGACGGACGCGTTCAAGACGACGTCGACGACGAGTCGGGGCTCCTGCTCGCGGGCCGCGCGGTGAGGTTGTGGCTTAGGGGGAGAATGTTAGACCTAAGCCACGCATGTGTGTGCGCGTCGAGCAAGACCCCAGTGCATGGCTGCGTCGATCGCCGTGACGAGCGAGTCGGCAGTTAGCCAGCTGCATGTCTGGTGAATCGGTTGGATCCTCGAGTGGGTCTAGGAGAAGATCAAGTCAAAGATTTGTTAGCTTGACCAGCTCGTATGTGCATGTAGGAGTAGCCAGTACATGCGGTTAGTGGCGGAGGTTGTTAGCAGGCCGTGGGTGTGTGTGTCGTGAAGTTAGTGGCCGGGTCGTGTGTGTGCGCGTCTGAGTATAAAACTCCCTCCCCTGTATTGTTGTCTTGCGTCGGTATGAGCCGAGCCTAGGAGCCAGAGATGAGGTAGTCTCTGCTGGGACCGTGGTATGCGCCGGATCGGTTGTGAGAGAGCTCCTCTGGATAGGCTGCGGTGTGTTGCCGCGCCCGGGTATGTGCCCAGTAAAGTGAGGCCGTTCGTGCGGCCGCGGCGCCGTTCGTGCGGCGGAGGCGTTTGTGCAAGTAAGAGAAAGAGAGCGGCAACAACATCTACTACGTATTAGGATTCCTCACAAATTGTTAATGCAAAATTGGGTGCGTATGTTCATAAAACCATCACATTCGTGGTCCTAAAATGGGGGGAAAGCAAAGGGATGGCAACTGAGTACGGCATCTTGGTAAAAGACTAGAGCGGCATCGTACCCTAAACGGATGATGTGGATCATTATCTGTATCGGGAGGATCATCTTGTCCGTCCCGGCCATACCAGGTCCCAGTCATGCACTCTCTCTACAGTCTCTCTCTCTCTCTCTCCCTCGCCACTCTGATCCTTGGTGGATCAATTCGCGCTAAACTACGGGCATCATCAGTCTGTCCTTGGCGCGTGCAACTCAGATCCAGTGCGCTGGGGGTTCACTTCACCCTCGCCCACTGTACCATCCCGTGGGGAGAGCTGGGATCATTGGCTTAGGCGTTGAGCATTGTTGGAATTTGGATCACGTGTTGCACACACCATTCAACTTCACAAATTTGGAAAACAGGTAACGTACAGTCAATCATGTAGTAGAGGCAGCCTTTTATTGATCCATGCCTTCAGATCCAACAAAAATAAATAATACCTCATAATCTGAATTTCTGACCACTGAGTGTCTGTGTTTATGTGCACAAGGCTTTCATTTTCTATTTTGATGATCTGTACTTTCCAATCAAGAAGAAATCTGTTAGGGCATCTCCAGCCGTTGGCCCCCCCAGGACGCATACAAATCGCCCCCTGGGGCGAGCCGGCGATACACTCGGTGTTGGGGGCGGTTTTGCGCCCAGTCGTCGCCCCCAGCTCGCCCCCAGACGCTGAAATTGGCCCACTTTGCAGCCCAATTTCGGCGAATAAACGGCCCATATGAGCGAGAATAGGCCCATATTCGGCGTGGTTTCGCCGTGTCTCGGCGTTCAATTATCAACACAATTATTTCTTATCACATATTTCATCACAGAAAAATCAAATACTTCAACAAAATACTACAACAACAAATTGTTCAATACAAATTATATAGTTCAACAAATAAAAACTCGTATTTTATCACGCGGCGTCCCCCTTGAGCCTCCATAGGTGCTCAATCAGATCTTTCTGTAGTTGATGATGCACCTATGGGTCTCGGATCTCCTGACGCATACTGAGATAGGCAGTCCAAGTTGCCGGTAGCTGGTGATCAACTTCGGCTAGAGGACCCTGCCTGTAGTATGGTTCAGTGTCAAACACTGGGTCTTCTTGCTCGCTCTCGATGATCATGTTGTGCAAGATGACACAGCAAGTCATGATCTCCCACATTTGATCTTTCGACCAGGTCTGAGCGGGGTACCGAACAACAGCGAATCGAGATTGGAGCACACCAAATGCCCGCTCGACATCCTTCCTGCAAGCCTCCTGAAGCTTCGCAAACCAGGCGTTCTTGCCTCCTGCCACAGGGTTTGAGATCGTCTTCACAAATGTCGACCATCTCGGATAGATGCCGTCAGCTAGATAGTACCCCTTGTTGTATTGGTGCCCACTGATCTCGAAGTTCACCGGAGGAGAATGGCCCTCAACGAGCTTGGCAAAAACAGGAGAGCACTGCAGCATGTTGATGTCATTGTGAGTTCCTGGCAATACCAAAGAAGGAGTGCCAAATCCAGAGGTCCTGTGTGGCTACCGCCTCAAGCACCACACTGCAACCGCCTTTGGCACCTTTGTACATCCCCTGCCAACCAAATGGGCAGTTCTTCCATTTCCAATGCATGCAGTCGATGCTTCCAAGCATCCCAGGAAATCCTCTTGCTACATTCTGGGCTAGGATCCGAGCAGTGTATTCCGCATTGGGTGTTCTCAAGTATTGTGGCCCAAACACTGCCACCACTGCCCGACAGAACTTGTAGAAACACTCTATGCTGGTGGACTCGGTCATGCGCCCATAGTCGTCGAGTGAATCACTGGGAGCTCCATATGCAAGCATCCTCATCGCTGTCGTGCACTTCTGGATGGAGGTGAATCCAAGAGCGCCAGTGCAATCCATCTTGCACTTGAAGTAGTTGTCGAACTCCCGGATGGAATTCACAATCCTGAGGAAGAGCTTTCGGCTCATCCGATAACGGCGCCGAAATGTTCTCTCGCTATGAAGTGGAGCATCGGCGAAGTAGTCGGAGTAGAGCATGCAGTAGCCTTGCAGACGATGCCGGTTCTTTGCTTTCACCCGCCCCGGCGCCGAGCCACGTCGACGCGGCTTTTCATTGCTCGTCAGCAGCTGGGCGAGGGCGGCGAGCACCATCAGATGCTCTTCTTCCTTGACGTCGGCCGCGGCTTCCTCCTCCAGCAGCGCGGCGAGCTCTTCCTCCTCATCCGAGTCCATCGCCGAGACAGTCAAAACGTCGAACACCTTGCGCTCGGTGGGCGTGTACCCGCCGTTAAACCGCGCCTCCGCGGCCGGAAACGGCGGCCGGAAACGCCCAGCTGCTGCAGGAGGGGCTGCCACGGCGAAGCGCTGCTATTTTCCAGCGGGGAATGGCTATCTAGCGGAGTAGGCTGGCGGCCGTCGCCGGGATATAGCTAGTGGTGGCCGAGGGCGCGGGGTGCGAGGCGAGTCGGGGGAAGAAAACCTTGACTTTTTCCCTGTCGGTGTGGGCCAGGCGTGCTTTTCCCTAGCGCCGGAGCCCCCAACGGCTTCCCAGCGCGCCGGGTTCGGCCTGTGACCGCCGGGCGGAAAAAAGGTCCGAAACGACGATTTTCGGCGTCCTGGGGACGCGACTGGGCCGTTTTCTCGGCGCCGGCGCCGAAAAAGTGGCCTGGGGGGGCCTGTTGTGGGCGCGGCTGGAGATGCCCTTAATGCTCTGCAATCCTAAACCCCGACCACCAAGTATTTGTGTTTATGCCTACCAAGCTGTTAAAAAAACTCCAAACATATATGCTGCTATGTAATTTTGTACAGATTTGTTATTTGATGCAGCAACTCACTTTAATTTGTGCACGATCGGTCATCTATAAGGGAATCATCTATGAAGAAAGGCAAAGAAAGCTCAATCATTTAGCGGGGTCCATTGATGTACAAGCACATAAACCATTTCAAGATATTACAAATGTGGTTGCTTCTCGAAGGTTATTGGACGATAAACATGGTATGGACTCCTTACCTAATCAACATAGATGACTTTTTTTAATATTATATGTGAATTTGAACAGTTATAACTTATTAAATGAGTGTGCACAGGTCGCCTCCAAGTATCCACTTCAGCACAAGACTTTCTCCGATCTGTGGGCCATTCTGTTGCTAGAACTCAACACTCACAATTATTACCATTAGTTTGTGGTCAATGTTGGACTTTGTGAAAGTATATAACAGCGGCACCTTCCACGCCCCAGGATCACGCCGCCGGTAGCGCTGGCCGCGTTCCTGCCGGCTTCACTTGCGGGTGCGTCATCTTCGGCGTCTCCGAATCAGCAGGAAGAAACGGCAGCGGCTTGTACGGCATGCGACGATCCCGCGTTTCAAACTGCGCTGACTCGGGACTCGGGCTCGTCGCATGCTCGTGGGCCCTGCGTGAGCAAGGCCATGCAGGCCTCGCGGCTGGGCCGTACGCTACGTCGAGGCGATCTGTTTCAGTACACGGTATCGAGACGCCCTAGCACCACGGTTTCGCATCTGCTCGGATCGACTTTCACGTGTTCCGCCGCCGCCATCGTACGCCGACGTACTGCGCCAGGCTTCTGCGCCGCCGATGACCGGCCGGGGTGGCAACCCGTCCAAGGGGGCTCCACCGGTGGGACAAACAGGTCCAACTTTTGCATCAAACCCTGGACTCTCCTCCGGCTTTGGTGTGGCTGCTGGACCTATTCGCTTCGGAGCGTTGCCGGCATCGACATCCACCGCTGCTCCGTCCGTCCAGCGGGCCTCGGCTCCGGCGCCGGCGCCGGTCATCTTTGGTGTTAACAACCAGCAAGCGCCGGATGCACCTCCAGCCCGGCGTCCCAAGAGCAAGCGCAAGGGGGGACGTCGTGATGCTACTGCCGCCGGCGCGACCCCCGTGGCTGCGCGTTCTACACCAGCGTTCCTGCCGGCGTCAGTGACGGCCGCCCCCAATGCTCAAACTCAATCAGCCATACACGCTAATGCGGCGACATTGACCACTATTGACACTACTGGACATCTACCGAAGGGTAAAAAGACTGGTCTTTGGAGTTTTAAATGCAGGTCAGATGATCATATGTCTAAGGATTGCACGGTGGTTCATTACTGTCACATTTGTAACAACTACAAGCATCCTCCGCACCGCTGCTCTGTTCTCAAGCAACCAAGGCCAACCGCCTCCCTCGGTGGTTGCGGTTTAGTTAATGCAATGTTTGTACAGCTTCCGGACTCACTCTTCAAGGAGAATCTCGCCCCACCTACTTTGCTGACTGGTTTGGTTACGATTTCGGGTGGTTCCTTGTCTTCTTCTGTGGTGGAGGCCGAGGTTGCAAAGATCGCTGCGGTCCAAACTTCGTGGAAGTGGGAAGCTATGCCTCATGCAGCAAATGCTTTCTTGGTTTCTTTCCCTTCAATGGAGATTTTGCAGCGCGTGGCAGCGTTTGAGTATAATGTTAAATCACATGACGTGAAGATCACTTTTAGTGAATGGAAAATCGAGGAGGTTCCGTCGCTACTTCCCTTGCAGCCTGTTTGGGTCCACGTCACCGAAGTCCCGCCAGCTCTTCGCCATTTCCTTGGTCTGTGGGCGGTGGGATCAGTTATTGGCGCCACTCAGGATGTTGACTTGGTTTGCTTGCGCCGTCACGGTATTGTGCGGATCCAGGTGGCTGTTCATAACATGGATATTTTTGTCAAACATGATGGGTCTGATGAAAGCTCGGTCTCCTCTGATGTCTATGTCAAGCTTAATGGATATGCGTTTCGGTTTGTGCTGGAGGAGGATGATTTTGTTCCGGATGATGACTTTATTCCTCGGATTTGGAAAAACCATGATGATGGGCATGATGATGGTGCTAACCGGGATGAGGATATGCCAGATAGGGATGCTAGCAAGCGAGCAAAAAAAGTCCAAACTAATGGCGGTAATACAACGTGTGGAGCTCAATCTGTCTCCACTGTTGTCCCCATGCAGACTACTCATTTGGGCTTTGAACATGCTACAGTACCACCACAAGTCAACCTTCTGCATGATCCTGTGCAAGACGTTGCAGCTACATTTCTTGTGCCAACCGTGTCTGCTCAAGCATTGGCATCATCCAACGCTCCTTCAGGCCAGGGAGCTAAGCACATGCATGTGCAGGCAGCGATCATGCAGCCACAAGACGTGCATGATGTGGCCACTCACATGCAGCCAGCAGTGGCCGCTGCTACAGGGCCGTCAGCGGATGCATGCACACCCATAAACCCACAAGCGGGCCTCCCGTCTCATAGCATTACTAGTAGAGCCCTCAAACCCTCAAACCCCTAAAAATAATTGCATTTTTAAAGTTTTCGTGGAAAAAACGCCGTAGACTAGAACCTCTAAACCCTCAAACCCGTAAAAAAATTTAGAGGTCCAACCCTCAAACCAGTTTGCAATCCGTAGAAGTAGTGGTTGAGAGGAAAATCGCCCCCCCAACCCGCACTCGCTCGCTCGCTCGCTCCTCGCTTGCGCGGGAGCCAACTGCTCCTCCTCCCCGGCCTCCTTCTCCGGCCATGGAGGGCCCCGCCACCGCCGCGTCTGCCCCGGCCGCCTCCCCCGCCCCCGCCTCGCCCGCCACGGCCGCCGCGCCCGCCCCGTCCCCGCCCCGGCCGCCTCGCCCGCCCCCGCCCCCGCCCGCCCGACCGTCGCCGACATGGTGGCGGCGACCCACGTCGGGGCGAAGCGGCGGCGGGCGGGCCTCGCTGCGCCTCCTCCCGCCTCCCAGGCTCCCGCCCCGGCCCCCGGCCCCGCCCCAGTGCCCGCCCCGCCACGGTCGCCGCTCCCTCCCCCAAGAAGAGTCGGCCGAAGGCGGCCGGTCGTGGGCCTCGAGGGGCTTCGACCAAGGTCGTCGGCTCGTCCCCGACCGTGAAGAAGCCGCAGAAGAAGCCCGCTGCCGCGGCCGCGGCCCCGCCCGCCACCGTCGCCGAACCTCCTCCCGCCGCGCATGAGGTGTTCGAGGAAATGGCAACCCCATCCTCGTTCATGGACCTCCTCCAAAATGCGGAGGTGGACCTCGGAGCTCCGCCTCTAGACCCCTTTAGGGTTGGCGACGACTTGGAGGAAAAGGAGGAAGATGAGGAGGATGAAGGGGATGACGAGGAGGAGGTGGCCGAGATAGGGGTGGAGGCATTCACCGCCGCTTCCCGCCCACACGCTCGGTCGACAAACTACACCGAGGCGGAAGATGTCCTCTTGGTTCGTGCTTGGGCAGCTGTGGGAATGGATGCTACCACCGGCACCGATCAAACCGGTAAATTGTATTGGCAAAGGATCGAGGACGTCTATTGTAGGATCAAGCCGAAGAATAGTGGGTTCATCCATCGCACTTTCCGGTCGCTTCAAGGCCGGTGGGAGTTGATCAAGCCTGCTTGTTCTCGTTGGAAGGCGGCCATGGACCAAGTGAGGTATGCACCACCTAGTGGAACCGTGGAGAGTGACTATGTGAGTACATATTTCTTCACTATTTTGATTATGTGTGTGCACTATGCTATTGGTGGGTTCTTATGTGATTTATGTGTGGTTGATAGGAGACAATTGCCGGCTTGAGGTACAAGGAGATGGCCACTTCCAAGGGCAAGCCATTCCCATTTAAGCATGTTTGGTCAATTCTTCAAACCTTTGACAAGTGGAAGTTGAGGGATCAAGAGACCGCACCCAAGAAGTCGGCAATGCTAAGGATGGACGATAGTGAAGATGAGGAGGAGAGGAACGTCGGCAAGCCCGAGGGAAACAAGAAGGGCAAGCTAAGGGTGAAGATGGAAGAAGAGGCGTCAAGCCTAAGGGAGAAGATGGACCACATGATGAAGGCAAGAGAGGAATTAACAACGAAGACATTGGAGATGAAGCTTCTGATCACCGAGAAGAAGAAAGAGGTCAAGCTTGCACAAGTTGAAGCAAAACGTGAAGAAGCAAAGCGCAAGGCCGAGCTGGAGGAGAGGATGATCAAGCTCAAAGAGGCAAAGGTATGGAAAGAACTCATGGTGGAAGAGAAAGAGCACATGATGATGTCCAAGAAGGACACGGATCAAGACCAATTGCAATGGTGGAAGGACTACAAGGAGGACATCACAGAGAGGAAGAGGATGTTCCGTGTTGCGTCCTCTACTTTTCGAGGTGACACTCCGATGAGTAGTTGTGGTGATGGCGGTGTGTATGACTCCACCGGTGCTGATGGAGATGCTTGATGGAGCCCGCTTGTGGTCTAGGAGATGGCGCCGAGGTGCAACTTTTTGTGATGGTGCCGATGAGAGGAGGAAGATGATGATTTTGTGATGTAAACTATTAAACCATGCATCAATGATTGTCATTTGGTAGTTTGTTTGGAAGTTGATTGTGTTCTTGTTGTCATAAATTGTGAGATGTCAAATGATAGATTTAAAGGTTGGGGTTGAGGCAAAGACTAGAACCCTCAAATCCAACCCTTAAAGCAGTTTACGGGTTGGGTTTGAGGGTTCTAGTATTTGCCCCTGTTTTTCAACCCTTAAAAGTGTCAAAAAGTGGCACTTCTCAACCCTTAAAAGTGCTTTAAGGATTTGAGGGTTTGAGGGTTCTACTAGTAATGCTCTCAGGTGCATCAGCCGGCAGACCTTGAGCAGGCGACGCTCAGGCAGTCAGGCACGAAAGCGGGCGCAGCGCATGTTTTGCATGCTCCCGCTTATGCTCCGGTACAAGTGCAACACACGGTGGCGGGGTCTGCGACGGCTTCCACAGCTCGCGCTCCGGTTGCCATAGTTCCTCTCGGTCCAGCGGCGGCTCGTTCGGGTCCTTCTGCCACGACACCCGTTGCGACTATTCCGGTGGGACCGACAGCACATTCTTCTTCATCGACCTCTGGGACAAGGGTGATTCCGCAGCCTTCATCGATGGCCCACCCGGCGACACCGGTGGGTACTATGTCTGGAGGATTGGCTTCGCCCCTTCGATGTAGTAACCGCCACCCAATCTCGGCGGATGGTTCTTCTCCGACAGATGAGCATGCACTGGCGAAGGCAATGCGCCGCCAGGCCTCGAGGAATTTGGACTCCACGCCAGGTACCTCTTCCGTTAAATCATTTCTTTCTTTTCCGGATACTCGCATTTATAACAGCTTAAATAACATGGGGGTCTCTATGGGAAAGAATGATAATGATATTAATCTGTCGGTTGGGGTACTTAAACATATGGAGATTGACCGTTTAAAGGTTTCTCCAAAGTGTAATACCACCATTCCTGACCCAGAAACAGAGGACGATGATGAAGCGGATGCCAAATATGATGGTTCGCTAATCTCCCACTTGGTTGGTGAGATTACTGAGGTTGTATTGGATGACGCAAGACTAGGGTCCAAGTTATGTGACTTCACACAGCGTCTTTGCGGAAATCTAAATCACACGCCTCTAAAAAGAAACAAAAACCACCCAAGAAGGCGAAGAGTTCCACACCAATCCGAGTTTCCATATGAGAGGCATGTTTGGAATAGCAGAGGTCTCTCAGACTTGGCTAAACATAAACACATTGGTGATTGTGTACGGGAACATGCTTTGGATTTTGTGGCAATTTCTGAGGCTGGTAAGTGTGACTTTCGCCCGCATGTCCTCGATCACCTATCAGGTGGTTTCGACTACACATGGCATAGTCTACCAGCTCGTGGAAGGTCTGGAGGAATCCTTCTTGGGATACTGACAACAACCATGGACTTGTTAGCTTTTTCGATCGGTGAATTTCATATAAAATTTCACCTAAGAAATAGAGCTGATAATTTTACATGGACTCTTGTCGCTGTCTATGGGGCTTCCCAAGATGAGCATAAGTCCGCTTTCCTTCGGGAATTGGTAAATCTGGCTAAGGATAACCCGCATCCAATGCTTATTGGAGGGGACTTTAATATCCTTAGGTATCAGGAAGAGAAAAATAATGACCGTTTTGACACTCATTGGCCTTTCCTATTCAATGCTGTGATAGACAATTTGGATCTTCGGGAGGCCAGTATGTCGGGACGGCAGTTCACTTGGGATAATAACCGACATGTGTCGACATACGAGAAGCTTGATACGGTACTCATGGATACCGAATGGGAGCTAAAATTTCCTCTGGTAACCGTGCGAGCCCTAGAGTGTATTGAGGCTTTATCGGATCATGCACCCATCATTCTGGATTCTAATTCTACGAAACCAACTGCTCGACACCCTTTCAAATTTGAATTGGGATGGATGCATAGGGAGGGATTTGTAGACATGATCAAGAATATTTGGGAGAGGCCCGCTGTTGGTCGTACACCTATTCATAGATGAAACTTTAAAATAAGGGCCATGAGGCAACACCTCTCTGGATGGGCAAAACATACCAACGGGATTTATAAAAAAGAAAAACAACGGCTCTCTACCATTATTGATGACCTCGACAAAATTGCAGAGACACGCATCTTATCTCAACAAGAGATTGAATTAAAAAATCAATCTAATGAGAAGATTGCCCGTCTTCTGCAAGAAGAGGAGATCAAATACTACCAGAGATCCAAAGCCGATTTAATTTTGATGGGTGATAGTAATACAAGATACTTCCAATTGGTCTCTAATGGGCGACATAGGAAGAAATGTATTTATAGTCTCCAACAAGATGAGGGGCGGATCGAAGGTCAAGAGGAGCTCAAAAAGTATATCACCGACTACTACAAATCTCTGTTCGGAGCGCCGGCTGAAGGGAATTTCACCCTTGATGAGACCCGAATAGATGACATTCCACAAGTCACGACAGAAGAAAACGATATTTTGACGGCACCATTCTCGGAAGAGGAGGTGAGAGCTGCAATGTTCCAAATGTAACATAACAAAGCTCCAGGCCCAGATGGTTTCCCCGCAGAATTCTATCAGAATTTCTGGGATATCATCAAGGCTGACCTTATGGAGTTGTTCAATTGTCTTTATGCCGACCGACTTGAGCTATTTAGGCTTAATTTTGGCGAGATTGTCTTGTTTCCAAAGATCAAGGAGGCTGAACGGATCCAGCAGTTTAGACCCATATGCCTCCTCAATGTCATTTTCAAGATTTTCACCAAAGTGGCTATGAATCGGCTTAACTCGGTAGCGGACCATGTTGTCCGACCATCTCAAACGGCTTTCATGCAAGGAAGGAATATACTTGATGGTGTAGTAATCCTGCATGAGACCGTCCACGAGAAGCATCGGAAACACCTAAGTGGAGTAGTATTCAAAATTGACTTTGAAAAAGCCTATGACAAGGTCAAATGGTCTTTCCTCCAACAGGCCCTAAGGATGAAAGGTTTCTCTGAAATATGGTGCCATTGGATCCAAAATTTTGTAACTGGAGGTAGCGTGGCCATCAAAGTCAATGATGATGTAGGTCATTACTTCCAGACAAAAAAAGGACTACGGCAGGTTGACCCCATGTCCCCAATGTTATTTAACATTGTGGCTGACATGTTGGCAATTCTAATTGAGCGCGCCAAGCAGGACGGGCAAATTGCTGGGGTAGTGCCACACCTTGTGGATGGTGGCCTCTCTATTCTGCAATATGCTGATGACACAATACTTTTTATGGATCATGACCTGGACAAGGCTCGAAACATGAAACTCCTATTGTCAGAGTTTGAGCAAATGTCAGGTCTTAAAATTAACTTCCATAAAAGCGAAGTGTTCTGCCTTGGAGAAGCCGTCGAGGTAGCGGCCGATTACGCGAACCTATTTGGTTGCGCACTTGGCAAATTCCCGATCAAATATCTGGGAATACCAATTCATTATCTACGTCTCACCATTGCGGAGTGGAAGCATGTAGAGGAGTGGCTAGAGAAACGGTTGAGCAGTTGGAAAGGCAAGTTGCTCTCAGTTGGAGGACGGCTGGTTTTGATAAACTCTGTCCTCACAAATATGGTTCTCTATATGCTTTCTTTCTTCCAACTCCCAAAAGGGGTCTTGCAAAGATTGGACTATTTTAGGTCCAGATTCTTTTGGCAAGGAGATGGTGAAAATAAAAAATACCGGCTGACCAAATGGAGCGTGGTTTGTAGGCCGAAAGACTAAGGTGGCCTTGGAATTCATGACCTGCAGGTCAAGAATGAAGCCCCACTTAGTAAATGGTTGTTCAAACTTTTTACTGAGGATGGTGTTTGGCAAACCATGCTGCGTAAAAAGTATCTAGGCCAAAAGGCGGTGTCTCAGGCATATTGGAAACCTGGCGACCACTAGTAGAAAAAGGACCTAATATGAGACACATTAGTGCCGGTTCGATTTTGAGCCGGCACTAATGTGTCCATTAGTGCCGGTTCCAACGGCTAGCCGGCTGTTCTCATTAGTACCGGTTCGTGGCGAACCTTTAGTACCGGTTCGTGGCACGAACCGGTACTAAAGAGGGTGGTGGCAGGGTGTTGTCAGTCTGGGGCCCGTCTAGCACCTTTAGTACCGGTTCGTGGCACGAACCGGTACTAAAGGTCGACCTACATGAACCCTTCGTCCACCCGAGCTCGCTCTGTTCTTCCCCTTTCCCCTCTCCTCCTCTGTTCTTCCCCTCTTCCTCTCGAGCTCATCACACATTTTGCCCAAAATTTGTCAAGATTTGAAGGCCCCCATCCATTCAAATGATCACAAAGGTTAGCAACTTTGTCCTTTCAACTCTCATTTCTAGATTAGCTCTTACAATGCTTTGTATAGTTATTAATTTGGGAGGAACTATATTTGCTAGTATTTGATTTATATGCAATTTGAGGTCAAAAATAACACTTAGTTTGCATATGTAGGTGTGGTTTACTTAGTGCCTTCTAAATCTCCGTCGTAACCACCGTCGATCGCCCGCACCGTCCCGTCGCCGGCACCACCTTGTGGTGAGGCTCTTGTTCATGAATGTTTTACATTATCAAACTGATGTTTGTGTGATTTGGATATATAGTTAATCGTATAATTATCTTACCCGTACGTTGTTTGTTATACATAGTGTCATGGTTTTGATATCCATCCCCGTCGGCCCTCGTCCTTGTTATGATTCGGATGTGGTATATTCTCTTTTAAAACTAGTTGTTGCATTTCGTGTTTATGACAAATTATGCCCATCAAGTTGACATAGATATTTTTATCTAGGAGGTATGTGAACCGGAAATTCCAACCGATCCTATTGTCGAGAGGTTAAATTTAGTTGAAAGAGAAAACAAGTATTTGAAAGAAAAATTGAAAAGAATTGAGGGGGAGAAGATGGAATTGGAGTTGCATGTTGCCGATGTCGTCATTGATCACAAGATCAAGATGGAGAAAATGAGGTTGAAGATTAGAAAGATTAGAAAATATGCTATTGATAGTGTGGCTTGGTATCATTATGCTGTTGGATCAATTGTTACCTTAGTTGTGATCTTCATCGCATTTTTTGTTGCATTTAAATTCTTTATCTAGAGAATTATTTGTATGTTGCATTTAATTAAGTGTTGTATATGAACTTTATGTATAAACTTTATGTATGAACTTGTATTAATTTAGTCTATTCGATGTTGTGTAATGAAGATGAGCTGACAATGGATGGATGATGACCGATTCTCTCCCGAGTTCATTAATGGCATGCATACTTTTCTGCTTGCCGCTGAGGCAAACAAGCGGGCGGATGGTTTTATGCCTTGTCCATGTGCTGGCTGTAAGAATGGTCACAGTTACTCTACGTCAAGAACCATTCACATCCACCTATTTGAGTCCGGTTTCATGCCCCACTATAATGTTTGGACCAAGCACGGAGAAATAGGGGTTATGATGGAAGACAATGAAGAAAAAGAGGACGACGATGGCTATCCTGGCCATGGGTTCCCTGAATACGATGATACAACAATGGGGGAAGAAGCTGAGCCGGCAATGCGGGAAGAAGCTGAAGAAGAGGCATCAGATGAGCCCGCTGATGATCTAGGTCGGGCCATTGCCGATGCAAAGAGAAACTGCGCAAGTGATCTGGAGAGGACGAAGTTGCAGCGCATGTTAGAGGATCACAAGAAATTGTTGTACCTGAATTGCGAAGCTGACATAAAAAAGTTGGGCACCACACTTGAATTGCTGCAATGGAAGGCAGAGAATGGTGTATCTGATAAGGGATTTGTAAAGTTGCTGGTAATGATTAAGAATATGCTTCCAAAGGACAACGAATTTCCCGAGAGTACGTATGAAGCAAAGAAGGTTGTCTGCCCTCTAGGGTTAGAGGTGCAAAAGATACATGCATGCCCTAATGATTGCATCCTCCACCACGGTGAGTACGAGGATTTGAATGCTTGCCCGGTATGCGGTGCATTGCGTTATAAGATCAATCGCGATGACCATGGTGATGTCGAGCGCGAGCGCCCCAGGAAGAAGATTCCTGCCAAGGTGATGTGGTATGCTCCTATAATACCATGGTTGAAACGTTTGTTCCAAAACAAAGAGCATGCGAAGGCGATGCGGTGGCACGCAGAAGACCGTAAGAAAGACAGAAAGTTGAGAGTACCTGCTGACGGTTCGCAGTGGAGAAAAATCAAGAGAAAGTACTGGGAGGAGTTTGCAGGTGACCCAAGGAACGTATGGTTTGGTCTAAGCGCAGATGTCATTAATCCTTTTGGGGAGCAGAGCAGCAACCATAGCACGTGGCCCGTGACTCTATGTTTGTATAACCTTCCTCCTTGGTTGTGCATGAAGCGGAAGTTCATTATGATGCCAGTGCTCATCCAAGGCCCTAAGCAACCCGGCAACGACATTGATGTGTACCTAAGGCCATTAGTTGAAGAACTATTACAGCTGTGGAATGGAACAGGTGTACGTGCGTGGGATGAGCACGGACAGGAAGAATTTGACCTAAAGGCGTTGCTGTTCGTGACCATCAATGATTGGCCTGCTCTCAGTAACCTTTCAGGACAGACAAACAAGGGATACCGCGGATGCACGCACTGTTTGGATGATACCGACAGTATATATTTGGATAGTTGTAGGAAGAATGTGTACCTGGGACATCATCGATTTCTTCCGACAAGGCATCCCGTAAGAAAGAAAGGCAAGCATTTCAAAGGTGAGGCGGATCACCGGACGAAGCCTCGCCACCGTACTGGTGCTGATGTACATGATATGGTCAAGGATTTGGAGGTAATCTTTGGAAAGGGTCCTGGCGGAAAACCTGTTCCGAAGGACGCTGGCGGACATGCACCCATGTGGAAGAAGAAATCTATATTTTGGGACCTGCCATATTGGAAAGACCTAGAGGTCCGCTCCGCAATCGACGTGATGCACGTGACGAAGAATCTTTGCGTGACCCTGCTTGGCTTTTTGGGCGTGTATGGGAAGACAAAAGATACACCAGAGGCACGGGAGGACCAGCAACGTATGCATGGAAAAGACGGCATACATCAGGGTCGGGCTAGCTACGCTCTTACCAAAGAAGAGAAGGAAATCTTCTTCGAATGCTTGCTCAGCATGAAGGTACCGTCTGGCTTCTCGTCGAATATAAAAGGAATAATAAATATGGCAGAGAAAAAGTTCTAGAACCTAAAGTCTCATGACTGCCACGTGATTATGACGCAACTCCTTCCGGTTGCATTGAGGGGGCTTCTACCGGAAAACGTTCGATTAGCCATTGTGAAGCTATGTGCATTCCTCAATGCAATCTCTCAGAAGGTAATCGATCCAGAAATCATACCAAGGTTACAGAATGATTTGGTGCAATGTCTTGTCAGTTTCGAGTTGGTGTTCCCACCATCCTTCTTCAACATCATGACGCACGTCCTAGTTCACCTTTGTGAAGAGATTAACGTTTTGGGTCCTGTATTTCTACACAATATGTTCCCCTTTGAAAGGTTCATGGGAGTCTTGAAGAAATATGTTCATAACCGTGCTAGGCCAGAAGGAAGCATCTCGAAGGGCAATGACAATGAGGAGGTCATTGAGTTTTGTATTGACTTCATTCCTGACCTTAAGCCGATTGGTGTTCCTGAATCGCGGCATAAGGGCAGACTAGAAGGAAAAGGCACGCTAGGAGGGCAACAAATAATATGTATGGACGGGCATTCTCTCACTGAAGCACACTACACAGTTCTACAGAATTCCGCCTTGGTGGCTCCATATATGGAGGAACACAAGAATTTTCTACAGTCCAAACACCCGGAGAAGTCTGACGACTGGATTACACGCGAACAAACGAGGACTTTCGCCGGTTGGTTGCAGAAACGTGCCCTGAATGATGGCGATATTCAAAATGACCTGTACTCGTTGTCCCAGTTACCATCTTCAAATATAATGACTTTCAAATGGTACCAGATAAATGGGAATACATTTTACATGATCACCCAAGATAAGAAGAGCACCAACAAAAACAGTGGTGTCCGCTTCGATGCAACAACCAACACGGGAAAGGAAACATATTATGGTTACATAGAGGACATATGGGAACTTAACTATGGATCAGGTGATTTGAAGGTCCCTTTGTTTCGGTGCAAATGGGTCAATATGACACGAGGCGGGGTAACGGAAGACCCGCAGTATGGAATGACAATAGTGGATCTCAACAATCTTGCGTATGCAGACGAACCATTCGTCCTAGCCAATGATGTGGCGCGGGTTTTTTATGTGAAAGACGTGTCTACCAGGCCGAGAAAAAGAAAAGATAAGGAAGCGAATGGATCATACGACGAGCCAAAGCGCCACATAGTTCTTTCAAGAAAAAGAAACATCGTGGGAGTGGATGACAAGACAGACATGTCAGAAGATTATGAAAAGTTTGATGAAATTTCTCCATTCACAGTGAATATTGACCCGAGCATCCAGTTAAATGATGAAGAATTTCCATGGCTACGGCGCAAAGGGACAGACGCGAAGAAAAAGTTTCACACCCAAAGATCTGGGATGTGATCAGCTTCACTATCATCACTTTCTTCTGTGTTTCACACCCAGGAGGGAATGTCTGTAATAGTTACGGTAGTTATGTGTTTTGGCATTTGAAACGCGACGAAATTTTATGTGCAAACAAATTCTTTTCATGCATCTACTGATTTTTTCCAGCTAAATGACCTTGAAATTGAAAAGCATTTCAAATGAACTCAGAAAAGGTTGAAAGTTGGCATGGTATCATAATTTTATACAAATAGCATGTGCGAAAAAGTAGAGAGGGTTACGGCAAAAACTGAATACACTTCATGTACAAAATGGACAATCTCTTTCGAAGTATCAGGGTTTCTGACGAAAACTGAACTGTTACAAAGGCATTTCATTTTTTAAATAACCTAAGCATTACCAAATTGAATATAATTAATGATAAAACACACTAATATTAAACATAGGAAAAAAGAATCACTAAAAAACCTTTTTTTCAAAGTTAAGTTATTCACAAACTAGTGATTCATACAAATTTCAAATAATTCAAAATTTAAACTATTCAAATTTGAAAACTACCGGCACTAATAGAAAGTTTGTAATTTTTTATACCTAAAGCAAAAATATTCACAAAGAAACTCTAAATACAGGAAAAAATAACTCAAAAATAAATAAAACAAAAATAAATAAAGCAAAAAAATTAAGAAATTAAAAAAGCCCACCTACTGGGCCAAAGCGGCATGCATACGACTAGGAACACAACCTTTAGTTGGGCCAGGATGCAGGCCCGTAAAGGCCCCGTAGGCCCACTTGGCAGAAAAGGACAGGTAGGCCCAGTAGGCCTGCTTAGGAGAGGAGCTCGAGAGAGCTACCGCACTGGGGCTTATAAACCAGTGCGGTAGCCCCTCGGCTAGCGAGGTGGGACTAAACTTGTGCACCGCCTGCAGCCAGCGCACCCCCTTTAGTACCAGGTCGTGGCTCCAACCGGTACTAAAGACCCCCCATTTAGTATCGGTTGGAGCCACAACCCGGTACTAAAGGGGGTGCGCTTCCCGCCGCTTGGCCTGGCCAAAACAGACCTTTAGTTTGCCTCTGTACTAAAGGTCCATCATATATATACAACACTCGAAAAAAATTCAGTTTGCCTCTGTTTCTTCCCTCTGTTTCCTCCCTTCGTCGCGCCGCCCTGCCCCGATCGACGCCGTCCCCGTCGACGTCGCCGCCCCCGCCCCTCGTCGCCGACCCCGGTCGTCCCCGCCCCTCGTCGCCGCCCCCGTCGACGTTGCCGCCCCGGCCGTCCCCGTCCCCGTCGTCCCCGTTGTCCCCGTCGCCGCGCCCCGACCGCCTCGTCGCCGCGCCCGCCCCGCCCCGTCGTCGCCGCCCCGTCCCGTCGCCCCGGCCGCCCCGCCCCGTCGTCGCCGCCCCATCCCATCGCCCCGTCGTCGCCTCACCGGTGAGCTCGCCCCGGCCGCCATGTCCACACACACACACACTACACACACACACACACTACACACACACTACACACACACACACACATTAGTTTGTTTGTTATAATTTTTTCTGTTTTTTAGTTATAGAAATGTTAGAAATTATTCTGTTTTTTAGTTATATAAATATTATAAATGTTAGTTATATAGAATTGTTATAAATGTTTTCTGTTTTTTAGTTATAGAAATATTTATAGAAATGTTAGCAATTTTTCTGTTTTTTAGTTATATAAATATTAGAATTGTTATGGAAATGTTAGTTATATAATCAGGAAATTTTAGAATTAGTTTTAGTTAGATGAATTATATTGATGTCAAATTGTTAGAATTTGCATATATATAGAATTTTAGTTATCACAATCCAATCATTTAAAAAATGTTACTTTTTGCGGGTATATAGTATTTGTTCTCGATGATATGCCCGGCCCGCATCCTCGCTGTCGACCCGTTCGCGACGACGTCCTGCTTCAAGGGACCCATGTCCGGGACTGGGCTCCGCCGGGCTGGCACTAGGAGGTGCTACCTGGAGGGGGGCGCCGCTTGGTGAGGAACCCGACCTCGGGTCCCGTCGTCGACCCTGATCTTCTTTGGTGGCGTTCGCGTGGGCCACATTCGGTGCAAAGGCAGCCGGCCCCGCCGGAGGTGGTGCGTCGTCGTGTCAGGGAGGAAGATGAGCACGTCCATCGCTACATGGCTGCTATGGACGACGTCAGGTTCTCCACTACTTGGCAGGTTCTTTGGGAAGATGACCGGAGATATGATCCTGTGATGGTTCCTTCTCTTTGGGTGTGCACCGCCCGCGCCCCAGGAACTGCGAGTGGCGCCCTAGATTCTTCTATAGTACTCGATCTTTATTAGGTACCTAGCCAGTGATGTATTCGATATATAATATTCAAGACGATGTATTCAAGATTATATATATTAAGACGATGATGTATTCGAGATTATATATTCGAGACGATGTATTCAAGATTCAGTTTTTCCTTATTGATTAATTGCATCCATGCATTGTACTTTGAATACTAAATTGTTTTATATTTCTTTTGTATTAGTAAAGTAAAAGCTATGGCGGACAATACCGGCAGAGAGAGAGAAGAGGAATTGTTCGACATCATACGCAGCCCTCACAGGCTAGATGATCTGAATGAAGCAGATGACGGCTCCCAATATCTGAATAATACCGGAGAGGGTGATGAAAAGATATTCAATCTCGACGACCGAGCTAATGAAGTCATGAACTATGATTATGATTATGATGACACAAACAATGTTTGTGATGACACGAACAATGCTGATCTTCAAATAACAAAGATTACCGGCGAGGTATATTTATATAAGCATGCATCATGGTGATCATCACATGTTTTTTTTATTGAAGATATATTAACGAATCGATCTTTCTTCTTTCAGCCCTCCGGATCGAGCAAATCTGCTTCTACAGACAGCAAGACAAAGCGAGGCTCGGGCAGAATGTTGAAGGAAGGTGTAAAGTACCACATCGAATCCATCAAACTTAGTGGCGAACCCCTCATTCCTAAGAACGTTGCGGACAAGTGGACTCGTCAGTGCGTAGTTCTTGTGAAGGACAAACTCCCGATCTCCATTCAAGAATGGAAAGAGCCAAAGACTAAACGTCCAGGTGTTACTTGGATCGACAACAGAGCCAAAAAAGACCTTTTGAAATCTCTGATGGAACATTTCACCCTACCAGATCATTTCACTGAAGCAGATGTGGAGAAAGTCAAGGCCGCTGCTCTTAAGAAGATGGCAATTGCATTCAACACCCACAAGAAAACTGTATGGGCCAACTACCTCGCTAATGAAAGGAAGACTCCAGATTTCAAGGGAACACTGGAGAAGCAAAGAGAGAACTGGGATGATTTCGTGACCTTCAAGGATTCAGAATTATCTAAGGAACGGTCGATGAAAAACAAGGCAAATGCCGCAAGAAAGACGCAGTTCCATAGGCTGGGTCCAGGTGGCTACGCGGTGGGATTGCCTAAGTGGGATAAGTCTGAGCGAGAGATGGAGGATGCAGGGGTCACTCCGGTTAGTAGGAACTGCCCCCCCCCCCCAGGTGCAGAACTTGGTTCTATGCGCATGGGGGAGCGTTGGACCAGAAGACAGGCGAAGTTTCGCAGAAGGCAAGTCTAAAAGGAGCCGAACAAAAGATAATTGACGCAATAGAAGAAGATCGAAGGGGGGAGTTCACGCCAAACAGAGAGAACGACGAGCTTACGCGCGCCCTGGGAAATCCTGAACACCCGGGAAGAACACGAGGCAAGGGCGTTATTCCCTCGTATGAGGGCTTTTCGGACTGGAATGACGACTACAGGTCCCGTGCAAGAAAGAAGATGGAGGAGGAGAAGAAGAGGAAGTTGGAGGAGGAGCAGAGGAAGCAGGACGCAGAACGCCTTCAAGGCCTAGAAGCAAGGCACACGGACCTAGCACTCAAATTCCAGCAGCAGCAGCAGGTCGACTCACTTAGCCAGGAAAGGGGGTCTCAGCAGCGGCAGAAGCAAGCAGATGATCGTCCAGCATTGGATAGCACCATCCCATCCATGCAGAGAAGCAGCGTTGGTTCTACCGCGGGCAACACACTGCTGGATACATACCCTGTGGATGACATCATAGAGAACACTAACTGTGATCTACACTCCAAAATGAAGAACATATCCATGAAGGTGGCGGACGGCGTTGCTTTTCCAGTTACCCCCAAAGCAACCTACCATTGCATCCCGATTCCAGAGGGCTATGCTCGTGTCATGGTTGATGAAGTGGTGGACCCATATTCGGGGCTAACGCTTGACATTCCTGGAGGTGAAGACGAGCGCACACTGGGAGTGGCCATACATCGTATCATCCTATGGAGAAAGGATTGCATCATCTTTCGAAGTCAACCGACACCACGTCGTCTGCCGACTCCTCCTCGAAGTCCGCCACCGAGTAAGCAGACTCCCACTCCTCCAAGTCCACGAACGCGTGAGACGACTCCTCCTCGAAGTCCGCCACCTCGTCCAAGTCCCCGAACGCGTGAGCTGACTCCTCCGATTTCAAGTCTGGCACAGCGTCATGCCACTTCTCCCATTTCAAGTACGGCACCGTGTCAGGCCACACCTCCTGCTTCAAGTCCGGCACATCGTCAGGCCACTTCTGCTGGTCCAACTCCATGTCAGCCATCTTCGCCGTCTCAGCAATCGCAGAAGAGACATGCCGTAGCTTTGGTGCGTAGCGGTACGAGTCGAGATAGTTCAGGAAGTACAGGCGGAGACAAGCGATATAAATATGGTCCAAGCCTCGCTCCTCTTCCTCAGAGGCCTTACGACATGACTAAGGAGCAAAACACAGCCATAGTGCAAGCCCAAGTGGACGCCTATTTTGGACCGAAACCGGCACCTCCGCCAAAGGAGAAAGTGCCTGAGAAAGTAATTGACCACTTCATTCGTATGACTAGAGAACCAGCTCCCAAGCCTGTTGACTCGGACTATGAGCGCCAAATCAGGAAGGCACATTGAGTATGAGTACAGAAGGAAGCGAGCTCAAGCTCGAGCCAATAAGCAGCTGGCAAAAAATGCGGGAGAACCGTTCCCTAGTTGGGAGAACAGGCGGCGCAAGCGATCCCCCCGCTTGTTGTGCCAACAACACATGAGAGGAGTAGTACGCGCACCAAATATTATTGTGGGCAAACCGTTAGCGTTCCCCAGCATGGCGATGTGTTAATAACAGAGGATCATATAATGCAGGCTCAAATGCTCAATATCTTTGTTGGACAACTCCTCGAAGTCGAGCCCATGCCTACGCTTAAAGAATCGGAAATAGCATGGCAATATGTCCGGGGCAAACCTTTGGTCCATCCAGACAAGGTCAAGGACCTCCCAACGAGAATGTATCAATTGCATCAATGGTACATGAACATTACCAAGATTTCCAATCGAGAGTCCCTCATGGTGAATGTCAAGCATGAGCATTATTACCATGAGAAAGCTCTGACCATTGAGTATCCAGAACTATTTCAGTTATACAATCAAGACGCACTCGACAAGTCTATCGTCAGTTGCTATTGTCTGTAAGTGATTTCTTTCTGTAATTTAAGTCTCAAGCTAGTTATGTAGTGATAATTTTGATCAATCATTACATGTAATTATCCTCACTATATTCTTATTCTGTGGTATTATATGTAGGATGAAGATGTATGAAATGAAAAAAGCTGGACGCTATGGCGTTGGGTTCATTGACCCAAATACCATTAATCAGGACATATGGCAGATTGAACATTGTCAAGATGCTGTAGAGGAAAGCATGCTAGAGTTCTTAAAGCGCCTCAATAGCAATGAAGATATACTACTTCCTTACAACTTCTCGTGAGTCACACTGTCTTGTACTGCAAATTCTGTTTTTGCTTACTAGCTAGCTAGATGTTAATAATTAAGTGTATACGGTTTACGGTAGTTGATTAATTTTATGCACATGCCCGCTTAATTAAGACATGCAAACGTGTGCGTATGCAGTTGGCACTGGGTCTTGTTAGACATTAAAGTTGAGGAAGGAAAAGTTGAATTACTGGACTCACTAACTAAAGAAGATAAAGACTACACCATCGTGAAGGGGATAGTCAACAGGTAATTTCAATCATTATTAACTATATCTCGGCCTATTAAGTTTTAGTTCGTTATTTCCTGATATGAACTATTTAATAACTTTTTTATTAATTTTCTTTGCCAGCGGGCAGGGCATGGGCAAAGTTCATCAAGGTGACTCCAGGCACGTGGCCAAAAAAGTTGTTTTGGCATCAACCCAAGGTAAGTAATTAAGTACTACTAGCTAGCTACCATCTCTTTAACTCTTGTTTCAATATTATTAATTAATTATCATGCTTAATTAATTATTATCTGATTCAATTCCATTCTCGTAAAGGCCCTGAGGCAGGCGTCGGGGAATAATCTGTGTGCATACTACGTTTGCGAGAACATTCGCATGATGACGTGCGAAAGAAGCAGATCTGATAGACAGGACTGGGTACGTTTGTCAGAATACTATTCACACCATTATCGATATCTAGTCACACAACTAACACACATGCATATATTGATCTCCTTCTTAACAGTTCAGATCGGTGCGGGATAAGCTCCTACCATCAGACCGCATACTAGCACTTCAAGAGGAAATAGCCGGATTTTTGCTCGACCAGGTCATAGATCCCAAAAGAGAATACTATTACCCGCTACCGCCCCCATGAACCACTTGTCATCGTGATCCGGAGGCACCAAATGCAACATATATATGTAGGAGAAATTGTGTATATGTGAATAATTAATGGTGTTGGTTTGTGAGACATTTGATGACATATATATATATATATATATATATATATATATATATATATATATATATATATATATATATATATATATATATATGTATATATATGCGGTTCTACGGACAAAAAATCTATTTATATATATGCATAACGTGTACAATTTATAGTATCGTGAAATACCAGCAAACAAAAAAATTGAATGGAAAATAAATCAAAAACCACCCCAAATATTTAGTATCGGTTGGTGTTACCAACCGGTACTAATGCCCTACGCGCACCCGGACCTGGCTCAGGCGGGCGCGCAAAACCAGCCGCAGCGCGCGCGCTAACAGGTTTTTTGCGCGCGGCGCTTTAGCGCGGCTGTTGGAGATGCTCTAAAGGCCGGTTCTGCACTAGTGGACTCACACTTTTGGGCTGGCCTAATGGCGGCAAAGAAACAACTCTTCCGCTTTGGGTCTTTCGCGATAAAGGACGGGTCGGAGATTCGTTTCTGGGAAGACATCTGGCTAGGCAATGCCAGTCTCCGAGAACAATATCCAGCCTTGTATAACATTGCTTGCGATAAGAACAATACTATTGCGCAGGTGCTCAGCTCATCCCCGCCGAATATTTCGTTCAGACGGGATTTGGTTGGCGCCCGACTTATGTCATGGCATAATCTCTTATCCCATCTGTATCTGATTAACCTGACGCAAGGCCGTGATATGTTTCGCTGGAACCTTACTACATCGGGGTCTTTCACGGTAGACTCTATGTATCGTCCGCTCACGCATTCTGAGTTACCGGAGAGCAATAACAAAAAAATCTGGAAGGCAAAGATTCCACTAAAAGTTAAAATATTCATGTGGTATCTTCGTAGAGGTGTTGTGCTAACCAAACACAACCTTGCACGACGCAACTAGCCAGAAAGTAAGAAGTGTTGTTTTTGTACTCATAACGAGACAATCAAACACCTCTTTTTTCAATGCAAGTTTGCGCGTTCTACGTGGTCAGTCATTCAAATAGCGTCAAATTTATATCCGCCCACAAGTGTTGCCAATATTTTTGATCATTGGTTGGATGGTATTTCAAATAGGTTCAAAACGCTAATAAGGGTGGGAGCGTACGCCTTACTATGGTCGCTTTGGCTATGTAGAAACGATTTGGTTTTTAATGACAAAAATGCTTCTCCTTTGCAGGTTATTTTCCGTTGTACGCACTCGCTTCGTTGTGGTCTATGCTACAGCGTGCGGAGTACCAACCGCTATTCAAGGCGGTGTGTATGCGATTGGAGCAGGTGGCTATGGAGTTTTTTACCAACATGGGTGGCAGCATAATCTCCGCATCGGTCCACCAACCGTTTCGACATAGGCATAGTGTCGGTCTATAGGACTCTACTCTTGCCGAATTGTCATTTTTTTTCTTGTCAGCTTTTTGATGTTTGGCTGTGTGCATCCTAATTGTGCAGAGGTCGGGTGATACTCTAAATGCTTTGTATCGCTTGATGCTACATTTTAAGATAATAAAAGTGCCCTTCATCGAAAAAATATAACAAGGGCACATATGGATGATCAGTTGGTCCAATACGGTATATGCGCAGAAACCAGTTTAAGTGCAAAATAAACATGATTACACTGCCAATGTCTTTACATCTTGTTGTTGTTCCTTTTGTGCTACGAATTTTGTCGACAATTTTCTTGCACCCTAGCGTGGCGCCCTATGCGCTGCTTTACGCTCGCGGCTTGCATGCTGTAGACGCGAAGGAGGACTCGTGGGTCTTTCTGATCTCACGCCCGGCATCATGGCCTCAGGGGACGATGCGATCATAGCATCGAGTTCGCCTAGGACAAGCGTCATGAGTGGGCCGTGGCGCCTCGCGAGGTCGTGCAGAGCGCGGTGCGGCAGGGCGCCTACAAGGTCACTTCCTGGGACACCTACCCGTTGGGTGGCTGCCTCCCCATCATCACCGTGCTCCAGCGCCAGTTCCGCCATGAGCACGGCATCCTCCGCTGCCTCCACGCTAGCTCCGCCACTACCGCCGCTGGCTCAGTTTTCGTCTCCCCAGTCTATACCAGCCCACCACTCACCGCAGATGTTCCTCCAGTCAGTCCCCAGCTCAACCTGATGCCTGAAACCTGAAGTTACTTGTAAGTGTTCAAAAGTTCAAAATGTTCAGAACAGAATTAGACAGATAAGGGAGAGAGGGATCGATCTGATAGTCTACATTTCGGCGTACTCGGTGTTCGGATTAGTTGTAATTTTTCGCACCTAAAAAAATTGCTTAAATTATGTAAACAATGTTTGAATTACTGTAAACCAAGTATGGGCGCTGCCTCTCTAATATAAATGACAGCGCAGAGGGTGGATGGAAGGCAAGCCATCAAGAAAACCAAATTTATCATTCTTTTATATTTTTCTTTCCAGTCATTTACTTTCTCCTGCAAACAACTCTGTTTTTCTCTTATCTCTGTACCACGGCAAGCCAGCCGCCTCTTGGATTCCACATGCAATTCGCGAGGTGCTACTAATTCTTCCGGCGACGACCACACCATGTACTACTTCGACATTGAGCACAACTGCGCATCAGCAGCGTCACGATTATACAACGACGACGGGTGCTGATCCATCACTACAGCGGACGACACAGCCATACTACTACTACTACGATAACGCTATACCAATTGCTATTCAAACACACTGCTACTGCTGGCAGCCATGTGAACGTACGAGTATGACGAGATCTTTTCTTCCGTGTCACGCCTCTGAATTTCATCCTTGATTAATTCTGTGTTTCTGTTTGGTTTGGTTTTCAACAGACGATCTAATTAACCATTGCATATTATTTGCCTATGAAGATACCAGCTCCTAATGATTTATCAATTATTGTTGTCATGTTGTATGCTAGCTCTCGAGGTGCTGATTAACCATGGCAGTACTGATTAACCATGGCAGTACGTGATGAATGGCCAATCAGTACGGTGACATTGATTTATGCTTTATCTGATGATACATTACAATCACTTTAAACCTTTTTTCCAAGACATTAAAATAGGTCTAAAGGGTGGAAAGGTTACAACAAATACACTCCAAAATACGGAATAAAAGATTTCCCGCCTCTTTGGAATTACTACAACATGGATGGGAAAATTAATGATCAAATCAAATAATCACTTTTCAGAAAAAAAAAATATAAGTACAAGAACTATGTAGTGTTGTTAAGTTACAAGTTTCTTACATTTCACATGCATGAATGTTCACAATGATTGTGGTCAGTATCAGGCTTGCTTTCTTTCTTCGTCGATGCTGTTAAAATGACGAACTTCAGTCCTGTCATGTTCCCCAACATACATTTTATCACTGGTTATAACAAAACAACCTCAGGTTTCACTTCTATTGAGTTCTTAAATATTGCAATTTTTTGTAGCATCATTCTTGCATTTTTAGTATAATTAGTTGACCCTAATTAAGATACATGGGGAAAATAGTTGCTCCAATTGAATTGCAATTTTGGTGTTGTCAAACCGCATAGTGAACATTGGAATATTTGCTAGGAAATAATTGGAATAATTGATGATCTCTCTCTCTCTCTCTCTCTCTCTCTCTCTCTCTCTCTCTCTCAGAGACACAGACCCTCTCTCTCTCTCTCTCTCTCAGAGACACAGACCCTCTCTCTCTCTCTCTCTCTGAAGTAAAAAAACAATCCTTTCCTGCAGACGAAGCCCAACCAAGATATCCAAGAACTTTAGGCATGTTTTGGCCACAATCATTTCCAGAACTATGTGTTCTTTAAACTATAGCGAACACGATAGCCAAAAACTTCAGGCATTTTGGACCAATCAAGCCATTTTTTGTTTCCTGTACTTTAAACTATTCATCATGGGCACTAATCCTGTAGGAGGCTACACCGGGATGTTCTATTTTAGCAATAATTATCTATGTTTCTTTCATCTTACCACAGTAGAGTCATGGCACGGTCCGCAAGAATAGATTATCCTTATCAGAGATTTATGAACATGTGTTTCCTTCTTTAGCAACATCCAACATGCATGATGCTAATAAATTTGCTTCTTTCTTACTTATTTTTCTATGTCCACAATTGTACATACAATGATCCGCTATCTTAAATTGATAACTTTAATTATAAATAGTAGACACAATCCATATGAACACATCGTATCGATGGGCGCGGCGTGCCGCCGCGCGGGCTATGCTAGTTACTTAAATCTCTCAGTTCGCCCTGTCTGTATCTCTTTTCCTCTCTGAAACCTGATCAGCAAGTTTCATCCACTCACGCCTCGATTCACTTCAACATCAACGCATACGGGTGTTACACCCTATATTCAGTATTCGGTATGCAAGCTTGTTGAGCCATTTTCAGAAACGTGAAATTGCAGGGATGAGTTGTCGTGAAGTGCAATATGTAATACCTCCGATCCATAATAGTGTCATAGTTTTAGTTCAAAACTAGGACACTTATTATGTATCGGAGGAAGTAGTATATAAGTACTGACCGAAACACTCTAAATCCAAAGTCATCGCTAATGCTGATGCTCATCACCGCGAAGACAGCGAGCAAGGAGACGATCCCACGCAAACACCCTCAACGCCAGATTTGTTGGACGTCATCTTCTCGCTGATCGCTAGTCTCTCTCTCTCTCTCCCTCCCTCCCTCTCTCGCTTGCAAGCCTCTCTATCCGATCAATGCGCTTGAGGCTTGATTACGCCATCGTTCATATAGTGGCCATCCCTCCAACTCTCCTTTAATAACTATTCATGTAAAGAGGGGGGGGGGGGGGGGGGGGAATGCCCCCCTCCCCCCACCCACGGATGGCCTTCAACTGGATTGTCCATCTATATATTACTCTTGTGTATGCTTGATTGTAATTGTGTAAACATTGGGACCCTCACGTATCAGTCCCTCTGGTAGTATGCCGTAGTGTGTAATATTGAGCTCCATCGCCAGAGTTTTTTTGGATACCATCTCCTCTCTCTCTTTCTCTCTCTCTCTCTCTCTCTCTCCATAGACGGTTTGCTTCACTACTTGCTAGGCTCGTTCATATACCACGATTGCATTTCCGTCAATACGTTTCCCTTAACGCGTAAGCTCTCGTGGGCGGCTAATCCATTTTGGGACGATCGCCCTGCGTACGAGATGTCGCATCGATCGCTGCCATTGGTGCCTAGTGCTCTATTTGGACGATCATGGTCACACGGCAGGGGTGCATGCAGTATGTACGTATGGATTCAAGAATGAAAAATGCAGAAAAATGCACCATGAACTTTCAAATCAATACTTTTGATCTGCCAAATCCCCCCCCCCCCCCCCCCCCCCACACACACACACACTTGCGCTGCTGGTTTTCCGGGCCTGGCCAAGAACGCGCGCTATTGTAGGCCAGTCGCCATTTCGTTTCGGGGCCGGCTGGTCGGTTTTATTACTCCATCATTGCCGCAGTCCACGGTTGACCCATCAGTAATCGACAAGTTGACTTTTGTAAAAACAATTGTATCTATAAACCTATGTAAATTTGAAAAACAGCTGTTGAATATGAAAAAAATTCAGAACTTTCAATAAGTTCATATATTTGAAAAAAAACATAAGTTTAAAAAATGTTTGTTGATCTGAGTAAGTTCATGTATTTGAAAACGGTTCGCAGATTTTGTGGATTCGAAAAGCAGTTCACAAAATTCAAAAAAAACCACAAAATAGTTCATAAATTAAAAAATCAAGGGTCCAGAAAAAGTTCATGGGTTTAAGAAAATGTTCACATGTGCCAAAAATCATGAATTTGAAAATAATGTTAGTTTGAAAAAAAATCAAGTTTTTTTCAGAATACAAAAATCCGAATATAAAATTTGTGAAATAAAAAATCTAAAGATTAAAAAACAAAAGATAGACGAAAACCAAAAATCAGGCGAGAAAAACCGGACACAGAAAACCAGGGGAAGCGTCAAGATTTTTCCCCAAATCGGGATGTACCAGTGACTCGCGAACCTGGCATGTGCGCCGCTTGTGGGGACCTCCTATATGTCACATTTTGCGTAATAGTCGGCGATTCACACAGTTGTGCCGACTGGGCGGCATTGTGGCATTATAGCATAAAAATCCCCAAAAAAGTCGCACGCTCCTGATGGATCAAACACCAGACCTCCGTAGAATAGAGGTCGTGCTGTATGCGAGTAGAGATAGTGAGCGTTTATCTTTTTTGAAGCAAACATTCATGCTTTATTATGTCATCACAATGTTTACAAGGACGAAGAGCAAATCACTATAGAGAGTTACTCCAAAAAAATCACTATAGAGAGCGTTCATGATTGTAGCAGCGTAAGACTCCAGAACCAACAACAGCCAAGATCCGAACATTTTCTTATGCGTTTTATGTTTCCTTTTATTTTTTTCGTTTTTTCTTAAAAATGTTCCGAAGATTTCCAAAATGATTGGATATTCGAAAAATAATGATCAAGGTTTTGAAAAAAAATCCTATTTTTCAATTTTCTTAGCTTTTTTGAAAAATGTTAAGGATTTCAAAACTTGTTCATCTTAAAAAAACATTTTTAAGAAAAATGAATGTTTTTGAAAAACAAACATTTTTCGAAATTTGTGCATATTTTAGAACAACACAAAAAAATTCTAAAACCCCAAACATTTTTTGAAAATCCTGAATATGTTTTTCATATGTGAGAATTTTTTAAAAATGGGGGTCATTTTTGAAACCCTGAACTAAATTTGAAAACATGAACGGTTTTTCAAAAAAGGAACATTTTGTGAAATCAAAAAACAAAATTTGAAAACATGAATAATTTTCCTCTACAAAAAGACATGAACAATTTTTCGAAATACGAATAATGTTTGGAAAAGGGAACAATTTTGAAACCCCTGAGAAAAAAAATGAAAATACCAATATTTTTTAAAATTTCAAACATATTTTGAAAACAGGATTTTTTATTAAATCACGAATATTTTTTGAAATTTTTGAAGAAAAGAGATGTATCAAAAAAATAAGCAGAGTGCGTCAAATAGGGTTTTCGCCTGCTTGTGTACGTTTGCACGGCAGTGAACAAGGAAGAAGAAAAAATGCGCCAAGCCTAGGACGAAAGTAGATGCGCGACAAGTTTCAGAAATAGTAGCAAACGGCGCTATAAGGGCTAAATAGAAAACACGCTTGGAACGACACGTGCTCCCGAATTTTAAAATTATTCTCAATTACAAAAATGATCATATTTTCGAAATGGGTTCGTGAATTAGACGAAATGTTTGTGATTTTAAAAATATTCACAAATTCAAAGAATGCTTAGAGTTTTGATAAATGATTGTGAATTCAAATTTTTTTGTGAATTACAAAAAATATTGGTTAATTTGAAAAAATATTCTCAAATTCAAAACAAAATCAAGAGTTCAAAAAAATAATTAAATAATTGAAAATTTTAATAATATTCAATAATTTTAAAAATGTTCACTGGCACAAAATAATCCGTGAATTTGATTTTTTATGATTTTAAAATGTTCATGAATTTGAAAAAATTTGCACATGTAAAAAATGTTTGTAAATTTAAAAATAAAACAGAAATAGAATATAGGAAGAGAAAAAAGTTCATTTAAGGTTCTATAACCTTCCCAAAACCGGTGGGGAAGTCACTGACCCGGCGGGGTGCGTGTTTGTATGCCATCTCCCAACCTGCTCGGATACTAGGATCTCCGCCCAAAGTCTTTGGCCTTGAGTGGGTGAGCCACGTTGCTACTACTTAAGTCATGCAAGAGTAAACCAATCAGATCGATTGGTGTCACGGAAACTCCTCCTCTTGGCGTCGATCTGCCGCCGTTGAGACACTTCTTGTCTCAACAGTGATTTCCGTTATCAAGACATCATTCCCTGCCTCCCCCATCTCCCGAAGAGCAGCCCGCCCGTGGTGGCAGGGGGCTAGATTCTTTTGCATGGCATCTTCTTCTCTAAGTTAGGGTTGCGAGATTTCATGGTCCAACAAGTATCGGATTCAGATTCGGATCTGAGCAAGGTGGAGGCTGTGTTGCAATGAGTATCTTATGTTGGAACTGCCACAAAGCGGGGCAGTGCGACAATTCACCACAAAACTAACGTTTTGAGATGCTAATTGATGGGCCCCGCTGATGAGACGGTTCAACCAGGCGAGACGGTGCAACAAGGTGAGACGTCACATCAATCCACCACGAAAATGTTGCAACTTTGAAAATGTGACCTAGCTACGTCATCGCGCTGCTAATCACCGGTAATCAACACACCAGTCCATCTATGCTCCAGTTCTCCTTCAATACTATTCATGAAAAGGGAGGGGGCAATGCCACACACACACACACACACACACACACACACACACACACACACACACACACACACACACACGCAACCACATGTGGATTTAGGCTGGAACGTACATCTCCTTTTCTCTCTCGCGCGTATCTTAGCATTGTACTAGTGAACCCCGCGCAGCGGCACGCCGCACCTGTCAATAGGGAATAATGTACATGATGTTTTATCTTGTGTGTGGACTTTATTTACCATATGATTATTGGAAGAATATATTATTGGATTGCAAGCATCGCACAAGGTAACTGAACATAGAAAGCTCGCATTCATAGATAAGATACAGATAGCATACACTCATACACTATTACATCACGGAGGAGATTCTTTTATTACAACTGAACACAACTTGCTAAAACGATGCGAACTTGCATCACAGGAAGCCACAGGAGACAACATAGGAACTCAAACGTGGTTGCAGATGGTACTGGAGTTTGAAATCAAATCATTCTGGAAGACTCTCCCATAGGGTCAGTACCAATAATGAAATGATAGAATACTTTTGTGAAGTGCTCCAGTCGTGTGACAGGTGGGCAGGTTCCTGTGTAACTGATTATGCGGTCTTCAGTAAATGGACGTTGTGGATGCATACAAAGAGGCACCGCATTAGAGAAATCATTGCATAGTATCTCTGTTTGCGTCACAGACTCAGCTTGGCGAGCAGCAACTTCACGCTTAGCCATATTAAATTGCCAATGTTTCGCACATACTTTTTCTTGAGCTGATGTAAGCTTCTCCTTTGTTGCCTGTAGCATACAGTAATTGTAATAGTTGATGGTGATGGCGTAGTTCTCACAGATGTAATTCAGCGCTGCTTGAGCGACTCCTTCCTCGGCCTCGTCCTGCGTGGCAACATGGTCTCCTTTGAAAATTAAGGAATTTTCATTGATGCTGCCTCTAGAATGTGACGCCCCCATATAGACGGACCCTTGTATCGTGCCATCAGGGTACATGCAATGAAGGTATCTTTGCACGTCCTGCTTTATAGCTGAACCGACAATTTGGACAATTTGGATGCTGCCTTGGTATATATACCATCAAATCGTCCTGCTGTATATGGATAGTAGCTAGTCATTGCACCGTTTTGTACAAATTTTAAACCTAGGTTCAAATCTGAAAACGGATGCATACCATATCGACGGGGGTAGCATTGGACGAAGAACTTGAAGCAGCTTTCTTGTCCTTCTTCTTTGACTGTTTTCCTGATAGGAAACTCTTGGCGGACTGGTTGCTACTCATGGCCGCTGACTTTGTCTCTCAATGCTTGAAGCGAGTGAATACCGCGGATGGCAGCACGGCTATATATAACAGTTTGGAATAGCGGTGACTCACCACATTGCTAATGTAAGCGTGTCAAGTGGCCCTTGTTGCATGGGTGAACTCGCTGTAAGTTTGATGCCAAGCGGCACACATACTCTGAGATTGGCTAGGCACACGGCACGTTGCTTATTAGGTGGCATGAAGCGAGTCAATCGGCATGGCTCGCTGATGCAGCTGGTGTTTCACCAAGCGGGCAGGTGCACAAAGACTCACAGTAAGCTTATTAAAACGTGCACGTACAAACTCACGTACTTCCTCCGTTCCTAAATATTTGTCTTTCTAAACATTTCAACAACTGACTACATACGAAATAAAATGAGTGAATCTACATTCTAAAATATGTCTACATACGAATGTATGTAGTAGTTCATTTGAAATGTTTAGAAAGACAAATATTTAAGAACGGAGGGAATACTAATTAAGCATGCATGCATTAGCAAATGTAAGTTTCGAGCGTGCATGCATTTATTGTATACTCCTTATTATATTTTATGTGAAACGTTGGGCGGTTATCAAAAGCAGACATTGATGTGAGTACTGCATGGCTGCTTTTTCTGGCTAACCTGAGGAGTCGCACATGCACGTACAAATTCTGCAGCAGTAGATGTAAATATTAAGCGGTGCATGCATTCTCATATATTTATTTCTGTTTTTGTGTGGTAAAGTTCGGCAGTCGTGTAAAGTAGAGACTGATGTGACTATTGCATGACCGCCCTGCTTGGATAGCCTGAGGAGTGCTCTAATTATCCTCTTGGCTCGTCAGCGCCATCTAGATGGAGAGCGACCAAGCGATTTAAGGCGGCACCGCGTACGAAAGCAACAACAACCGGCCAATAGCAGCACGCATGAGACCCAATGGACAGCAGAAAGCGACGCGACAACTGGCCCAACAGCGGCATGACCAGAACAGTCGATAGTGACAAAACCAGAACCCAATGCCGAATACCCAATAGAAATCAAAGGAAGCATCGAAGCAGAACGAAAATGCCAGGGGACAAACTCGGCCGTACAACATGCCGCACAGGCAACAAAAAATGCTAAACCAACCAACACAAACGCCACGCACGTTCAAAAAAATTCAAACGAAACCCTGAATACACAACGCATTTGTACACCGTCATTTATAAAAAAAAAATACACGTGCCATGTTCAAACTTACCCATAGGTCATTTTCAAACAAGTGGATGAATATTGGAGCGAAAACGCCCCCGGAAATAGGGGCTTGGGCATGTGTGTACCTAAATATTAATCCTTTGTACAATTTTATATATGAACATTTATAATTATCTAAATTGTTATGTGCTATATGTGTAAATAATTATTTTGAGGGCAAGAGGGATGGAGGAGATGACATCCGTTTTTTTACGAGTCTCTGTTCACTTTTGAGGGAATGCATGCTATGGAAGGTAACAATTGCGATGAATGAAGCTTTGACTGCAGATTGACATTGGGAATATGGACTGCCGCGTGTCTCCACGGCTCGACGAGCGAGGTTTATATATAAGAAGAATTGTCTGTATTAATTTTAATTTTGTTCTTGTCGATCGACTGTAGTCTCCCCGAGCGTCACCGAACCATTTTTCCCGCCTGGGAATTTGCTCTTCCATCTTACGTCCCCCTCTCGTTGCTATGCACCTCCTAGATAGATCTTGCGTGAGCATAGGAATTTTTTTGAAATTGCATGCTACGTTTCCCAATAATGATAGCAACTTCTCGCAATATCCTTATACCTTGGATCTTGCCTGCTCTTTGACATGGACAAAATTATGTTCTGTAATCCTTCCTGTTGCCATGGGCAGACCCAAATACTTCTCTGACAGGGCCTCTCTATGGATCTGCAAGGAGTTTCTTACCCCCACTCTAACTGATGCCCGACAATTTGGGCTAAAATATATGGAGCTCTTTGACTGGTTAACGCACTGACCAGAGCCTACACTGTAAGCTTGCAATATATCATTCAGCCGTTGGGCACTCCGAGAATCATCTTTATTAAAAGCAAGCAATCATCTGCAAACAAAAGATGTGATATCCACGGACATCTCAGTCCCGGATGAATACTACGATCAACCCAACCCCCGTCATAATTATTGAGAAGATATGACAACCCCTCCCCGCATAACAGAAAAAGGTACGGTGAAATCGGGTCACCTTTTCTTATACCTTTTGACGGGCGAAATGATGGCAGCAACTCTCCATTCATCTTGACTTGGAAGGTCACTGAGTTGACGCATTTCATTATCAGCGATACCCACTCCTCCGAGAAACCAAGCTGAAGCATAATCCCTTGGAGATATGTCCACTCCACGCAGTCATATGCCTTCATCATGTCAATTTTGACCGCGCACCATCCCTGCTTGTTCCTCTTTTTCTTTTCATTTCATGGTATGAATACATTCATACGCGGTGATGACGTTGTCCATGATCAACCTGCCTGGAACAAAAGCACTTTGTTCTTTGGCAATTATTTCATCCAGTATCTCTCTAAGCCTGTTAGCAAGCACTCTTAAACAAAGTTTATAAATCACATTATAGAGAGAAATCGGTCTATATTGGGTATTGTAAGTTGTACTCTCTCTGTAAACGCTCTTATATTTTATTCAGTATGTCCGGGCCAGGTATTGTAAGTTGTACTCTCTCCGTAAGCGCTCTTATATTTTTTCTTGTAACTCATGTAGTATGTGTTTGTATCCTCCGTGGACGCATTCAATGGCTGTTAGAGTTAAACACGAATTGTGCACGGAACGCTGCACGTGGCCAAGTAGGAGTAGAATCCATGTACGAGTGTGTCCGGTTAATGCATGTATAGGTGGCCGAGTTGGATTAGAGTTGGTGTCCGAGTAGGTTAGCTTGTAGTCTATCGTGACCATATTTATATGCGTGTAACCTGGCTTGTAAATCGTAAGTTGAAAGCAATAAAGCGAAGACAAGGCTCGAGACGAGCCTTTGGCAATACATTAGATTTGTGTGCGTGCGTGTTGCTTCCGGCCGGCTGGCCGTTGTGTACGTACATATACTGTGGTATTGTTTGCTGCAACTTCACGTAGAATCGATCAGTAGCAGGACGGCTAGCTTGGGCCAGCTTTGCACTGTGTTGGTGGATCGATCAGGAGCCGCTAGCAGGAGGCTAGCTTTTGCACTGCGGTGCATCTCGGCGTAAAGTAACTTCGTCGAATTCGTCAGCGAGCTTCGTTTGTCATCGTCGTTCGTTGTCGGTCGTATCGCCGTTGCCGGAAGTACTCGGCATCGGGACAGAGCCAACAATTGGTATCAGAGCAAGGTTGATCTTCTAGTAACGGAAGATCATGTCGGACGACGAGAAGGACAAGACCAAGCAGCTGGTGGAGTACTCCGGTGCAGCTAAAGTAATTGCTGCTCCGGCGAGTTCGTCGTATCCACGGTTTGATCGCGAGAACTTCGGGGTCTGGAAGGCCCTCATGGAGTGTGGTCTCCGCGCCAACGAGCTATGGGATGCGGTGGATCCCGGAGGCGACGCGTTCAAGAAGGAGGGAGCCGAGCACCGGAAGGATCGGCAGGCGGCGTCAGCGATTTACTCGGTGATGCCGATGGATGTCCTCCAACACCTAATCGCCAAAGAAACGGCGAAGGAGGTGTGGGATACGTTGAAACTCATGTTCGAGGGACACACCCGTGTCAAGCAAGCCAATCTCCAAACTCTCCTAAGAAACTACGAGACTTTGGTCATGGGCGATGATGAGTCCGTGGATGCGTTCGCTTCACGGGTGGCTACTCTCGTCAATCGGATTCACGCGCTTGGAGAGAACCTCACGGAGGCCTCGGTTGTCCGGCGGTTTTTGCGCGCGGCCCCTCCCCGGTACCTGCAAATTGTCACGGCGATCGAGCAGTGCGTCGATCTCGCGACTCTCTCCATCGACGATCTTGTCGAACGGTACAAGGCTCACGATGAGCGTATGCGGTACAGTCTTGGGGACGGGAAGAACGATGCGCTTGTGATGCTCACAAAGGCGCAGTGGATCGCCCTGGAAAAGCGAGGCGGATCCATAAGCAGTAGCAAGAAGAAGGGGAAAAAGGCGTAGACTCGCTGTCAACGTTGAGCACCACCGGTTCCGGATCTCGATCCATGAGATCACTGTATAGCCTCCCTAGCCACACACCTTGACACTCTACTTCACTTGAAGTCGATGTCACCACTTTATGCTTTCGTGATATCCAGCATGCTAAAAGTGAGGGGCAACCCAACAATTCTACCTGAAAGTCCATGCGCAGTTGAGGACGGCTTTGGTGGCCCAGGTCAGGCTGCTGATTTACCAGGGAGACCAGAGGTCTTATCAAGTGCAGTTTTGCAAAACTTGGCCACTGCAACGCTGGGAGGCAGGAACGACAAGGTAACACTGGTGTCCATGAAGGAGGGAAGGGCATCATCACCTACACCTGTATTGCTTCAACCAGAGTTGCACCCGTATCCGGAGAAAATTCTTCGGATGATTGACCCGGAAAAGGTGAAAAGGAGTGGGCGACGGTGTCTAAGCGCCAAGGAACTGGCGGATTTTGAGGATGCGAACACGAAGAAGTGTTTGCGTCACGCTATGGAAGAAGAGTTGAGGTCGATCCACGACAATAATGCATGGGTGCTTGTGGATCTTCCCAACAATGAAAAAGTCATGAATCTCAAGTGGGAATTTATGATCAAGAAAGATGCCGATGGGGCTGTGAACCACAAAGCAAGGCTAGTAGACAAAGAGTACATGCAAGAGGAAGGTGCGGACTTCGAAGAAGTGTTCGTTCCCGTTGCAAAGATGAAATCGGTGGAATTACTCGTCGCTCTCGCGGTTCAGGAATCATGGAAGATACATCGCATGGATGTAAAACCTGTGTTTTTGAATGGGGAGTTAGAGGGAGATGTGTATGTGAATCAGCCACCGGGATTCATCAAAGAGGGAGAGGAACACAAGGTACTGAAACTACACAAAGTATTGTACGGGCTACGGCAAGGCTCTCGGGCATGGAGCATCAAACTTGATCAAACTTTGATTTCTCTTGGATTTGAGAAAGCCCCACTAGAGCATCCAATGTACAAGAGAGGTGAAGTCAGGGATCGTCTACTAGTTGGCATCTACGTCGACGATCTGTTGATAACTGGAGCAGATGAAGAGGCGATTGCAAAGTTCAAGCTACAGATGAAGGAGCTTTTCAAGATGGATGATCTAGGCCTTTTGAGTTGCAACCTCGGGACAGAGGTACATCAAAAGCTGGAGGGGATCACATTATGCCAGGAGGCATATGCAAGGAAGGTACTTGAAAGCCGTGGCATGAAAGATTGCAATCGCATTGTCACTTCAATGGAACCTCGTCTTGAACTGAGCAGGAAGGAGATGGTGAATCTACTCGGCTATAGTGGTAGTGACAAGGAAATGATTGTTGACGACCGTAAGAGTACCTCGGACGTGACATATTTTCTTGGAAGAAGCATAGCAAGCTGGCTATCACGAAAGCATAAAGTGGTGACATCGACTTCAAGTGAAGTAGAGTGTCAAGGTGTGTGGCTAGGGAGGCTATACAGTGATCTCATGGATCGAGATCCGGAACCGGTGGTGCTCAACGTTGACAGCGAGTCTACGCCTTTTCTACGTGAGGATCCAGTGCGGCATGATAGGAGCAAGCACATTGACACGGTGTATCACTATACAAAGGACTGCGTGGAAGAAGGTAAGACAGAGGTCAACTACATTCGCACCGATGATCAGCTGGCGGACATCCGAACCAAGGCTTTGGATCGACAGAAGCTTTTGGAGATGAGAAGAAGGATCGGCGTCCGAGCTGTGACGCGGCCACGTCGTGTTTAGGGGGTGATTGTTAGAGTTAAACACGAATTGTGCACGGAACGCTGCACGTGGCCAAGTAGGAGTAGAATCCATGTACGAGTGTGTCCGGTTAATGCATGTATAGGTGGCCGAGTTGGACTAGAGTTGGTGTCCGAGTAGGTTAGCTTGTAGTCTATCGTGACCATATTTATATGCGTGTAACCTGGCTTGTAAATCGTAAGTTGAAAGCAATAAAGCGAAGACAAGGCTCGAGACGAGCCTTTGGCAATACATTAGATTTGTGTGCGTGCGTGTTGCTTCCGGCCGGCTGGCCGTTGTGTACGTACATATACTGTGGTATTGTTTGCTGCAACTTCACGTAGAATCGATCAGTAGCAGGACGGCTAGCTTGGGCCAGCTTTGCACTGTGTTGGTGGATCGATCAGGAGCCGCTAGCAGGAGGCTAGCTTTTGCACTGCGGTGCATCTCGGCGTAAAGTAACTTCGTCGAGTTCGTCAGCGAGCTTCGTTTGTCATCGTCGTTCGTTGTCGGTCGTATCGCCGTTGCCGGAAGTACTCGGCATCGGGACAGGGCCAACAATGGCGGCACCACGACAAACTTGAACAACCCAGCGATCTTGTCACCTCCCGTACGAGGCGACTTCTAGGGCGACTAGGGTTTTCGCTGGCCAGCTGCTGGCCACCTCTTTGGGGACGGTGGGGTGGTCGGCGTTTCGCTGTCCCAGGGCGGCGCCGTCTTGTGGCATCGTCGCTGGTCTCTCTCTCGACAACGTGAATGATAACTGATGAAGTTCACACGTAGAAGATCAGTTTTTCTTCTCTGGTTGCTTTGATGGAATCTGCTGTCTGTCCATGCGAGCTTGAGAGAGACTGTGCCTTTGACCTCATTAGAGAGTGCTCTGTCTCAAGGTTTTGTCGTCCCCTAGCAAGTTAAAAGCTAGGGTTCTCTGTCCTTCGGCAGCTTCGCCGACTGTGAGTTGTTTGTCAATGAAACTACTCAGACTTCATGTGACTCCACCTGCAACTGTAGTCCCTTCTCGTCTTCTTCACAGTCAACACTTGAGCAAAGTTAAGTTTTTCATTACTCTACTTTGTGCTTCCAACTTCCAGAGTTCCCGTTCAACGCCATCACACACCGATAACTTATCTGCGTGAAAATGAACAACTCACATATTGGATGTCACATACAAGAGTTACCCGAACTCAACATCACCGCTCTTTCTTGACCGTCTGTCTGAAACTTGAAGGAATTTCACCGTCGCCCTGTGTCCCCCCGAGTCAAATTCACAGTTGTCTCATCCTTTTTTCCCGGATAGTCTCTGACATGTCCCACAGCTATAGCACTCCGCCTCCTTCTGTGCTTGTCATCCGCACTTTGCCATGTGCACTGAACACCACAGAATATACGACCATGTACTCTCTCAGCTTTTGACAATTTCAGACTTTCCGCCACTTTCTCAGATTCTCCACGGTCAACTCCTGTCCATCAACTAGCACCGATAGACCCAGTCACCAACTTGAATCTGGTACTCGTCAACACTGCTTCAGCACCCTTGCACACTTTGTCTGACCACATGTCTGACCACCAGTGCCTTGGTCTGTCGCTGTGTCCCGTGCTTACCGCACGCCTCGTCGCTATCATCGCGTCGAGCCTCTGCTGTCCTAGTCGAGTCTCCCGGGTAGCTAGCCCACACTGCCTCAACCCCCACTGCAGAGAACCACCGATCATCACCGACCGATGCCGAGTATCACGTCTCCAACAGACCACTGGTACCCAGTCTGAAACCACGTGTCTCTCGCTATCCCACTGAAATAGGCTTCGACTCTCCGAATTCTTACGCCGTAGCCCCTCCATCAGCACAGAGTGAAGTCTTCCGCCGGACTCCAGCTCCACCTTCAACATGACTCCATTATGGTTGTACGTGCCACCTCCACGCCCCGTCGACCTCAAGCTCTCATGTGTACACAACCTTGAATCAACCTGCGTCATAGTCTTGTCGAAGCCGCACAAGCCCTCAAGCCTGCACCACGTGTTTCCACGCCCCAAAAGTTGGTCACCATCAGCATCACGCTCCTATGTCGTCGTCGCTGAAATCACCATCGTCTTCTACTTTGACCAACATCCATGTCAGTCCATCAGACAATCTAGTCCGACCCAGCCGAAAATTATCCGACTGCAACCATGCTCCACCCTGCGTCGTGTCCATCCGCACTCCGTGCATTGCTTGACGCCCTGTGTATGCATGATCCTGCCACGACATGCTCCAGACTCCTCCGAGCCTTATACGCATGTCCCCATCTTCGGTCCTCTTTTGACTGCTAGCCGAACAACATCACTACTGACATGTCGAGATCTCCTTAGCGTACGAAACAAAGAACTCCAAGTAGTCCTTGTAGTCTGTATGTGTGCAACCAAGTCAAGCAATTCCATTACTACATCCGCTGCACAGCCATAGCACTACGTGACTTCTAATTATCTTCTTTTATTTTCCATGCTCAAAATTGACATGCTAGTCTCCAGTGAATTCCACGTTCCATCACGCTGCAGCACCTTCCAGAACCGAACCTTTTTCCAAACAAATCTTGTGTCTCCCCAGTGGCAAATTTGACCATTTTGACCTATGGACGAAATCAATTCACGGAATGAACTGACCGTGAAACTATTTCACAGCCCTAACCTTTTTGTGTAGCGCCCGCCACGACGGCGCCACACCCTACTGTGCAGCGCCTAGCACGGGAGCGTTACACACCAGTCCACCATGGCAGCCCCTGGGCCCGCACCCAGCAGTGCAACGCCTCCGTGCTAGGCGCCACACATGTAATGTGCAGCCCCTAGCGCTCGGGCGTTGCACTGTGACTTAGATGCAGTCGCACGCACTAGCCGTCCCCAACCCACCCCATTACCAGTTACAGAACAGCGGCGGCGACGGCCCTCTCCTCTCCCCCTCTCAATCCCCTCTTCAAAATCCTTCAGATCTGACGATTTGGCCCGTGGGTTCCTTCACCAATCCATCCTAGAAGGTACTTTTCTCCGATCTCCTTCTTTCTATCCATAGAATGTATGCTATTTCGGAGATTTGAGGAACCCTTGTTTGAATATTGCATGTATTAGATTTGGGGAACTTTTGTTTGATTCTTGCATGTATTAGATTTGGGGAACCCTTGTTAGATTAGAATGTGGTTTGGATACATAGGTTGACATGTTATTTATATAGTTTGGATACATAGGTTGACATTTTATTTATATGAAAAAGATATTTGTATTGAATCTTGCATGAAGTAGGCTTAGTTTAGTTTATTGAAATCACATTTGTATTGGCAAGAATGGTTTGGATACATATGCTTTGAAATTTGCATGTAGTAGCCATACTTTAGTTTTTTTTTATTCAAAAGATAATCGTGTTGACAAGAAAGCTTTCTTGCAAATTGCTAGGATGGTTTGGCTTCTCAATGATCATTGGGATCTACAACACCGGTCGTATGCTATGTCGGTGAAGCAGCAGGTAATAATGAAAGTTGCCGGTGTTATGAATTTCGTGTGTTTTTTCAAACACATACCCCCATATGTAATGATTTGTTTGTTTACTTGTAGGAGCTTGCACCTCTTAAGCTTCGGGCTCACGGGGTCAACCTTGGGTGGATGCTCTATGATGAGCGGTACACGCCGTATGTTAGGGAGACAGGACTTCTCCCTTTCATTCAGTTGGTCAGCAGGTCGACGCCACCCAACAATGCTCCAGCACTCACCGCGCTTATTGATCATTGGAGGCCGGAGACACACACTTTCCATCTTCGGACCGGGGAGATGACCTTGACGCTCCAGGATATAGCTATGATCACCGGTCTTCCTATCGATGGGAAACCTCTATGTATGAGCACCGATTCTGATGGGTGGCGCGAGCAAATGCTTGCCCTTATCGATATGGTTCCTCCGGAGCCGCGGGAACCAGAAGTAGAAGGCAAGAAGAAGGAAAGAGTCGCAGCCGGTGCTACTTTCATGTGGATTGTATCGAACTTCAGTAATTGCCCTGAGGATGCTAATGAGGACACAGTGAAGACATATGCTTGTGTCTACATGTGGTACGTGATATCCAGGAGTATGTTTGCTGATGGTACAGGCAAGAATGCTCCATGGATGTGGCTCAAGGCGTTGACCGTCTTCGATAGCAAATGGAGTTGGGGTTCGGCGACACTGGCTTACTTGTATAGACAGGTATGAAGTTGTTTCTGTTTCAATTCATTGGTACATTATGAATGCGATCTTGCTGTTAATTCAACCATGTTCTCTTTTATGTGCAGTTGGACGAAGCCTGTTGTAGGCTATCTGGAGGTATTGGTGGTTGTTTGCTCGCACTTTCCATATGGAGCTGGGAGCGTTTGCCGGTTGAACGACCGAAGACCGTGAAGTTGGAGGATTGGGACGAGAAAGACGACCCACTACGGCTCCCCACTTGGGCTTACAAGTGGGATGTGTTAAATGAGATAACGGATGATCCCTCGGTCATGTACAAGTTGTACAGGAGCGAGATGGATGCGATCATGCCTGAGCAGGTGAATTGACATTGCATAAGTTATTATCATGCTTCCATCGTAACTCGATATCAATTTTTCATTCTATCCAATTTTGTAGGTTGAATGGAAACCGTATGGAAAAGGAGAGAGTTTTGGGAACCCTATAGAGTTCAGGCTGAATCCGATGTGCACTAGGGATAGGGATCTCTGGCATATGCGGTGTCCACTCATATGCAACTGGGCGGTTGAGCTTCACATGCCACATCGGGTGTACCGTCAGTTTGGTTTGTTCATGCCACACCCGCCGGAGTTTGAGGACACGGATATAGTGCTACACGCGTAAGATATAATCAACCTTGAGCAATTAGCAGCTTCTCGGCGGTTTCGATGATGCTAATATTATGTTTCTAACTTGCAGGTTGGATAGGAAAAAGCAGCGGAAGATCAAGGATTGGTCCAAGCATCACAACAAGTATGTCATACAGTGGGCGCTTGCTTTGGAGCAAGCTAGGGCTGGAAAACGAGCCAAGCTTCGTGAGCAATTTGTGGTACAAAGTGGCGAAGCGCTTCTCGGAGAAAGCAAGACAACAATCTTGAAGATCATCGGCCAACTCCTTAAGGCCACATGCCCTATAGAAGTTCGAACAAAAGTGCCTCATGCACCATCGATGGTGCAACGGAGCATGCCCGGGAATGTCAATCTCCACCGCGTTAAGAATTCCTTGATGCCGATCCGATATGACACAAATTTCCCTTTGAGCGGGTAACACCTTCGTCCTCAAAAGATGCAGAAACCACTCCCAGTTGACATTGTTTTCCACCTCAACCAAAGCAAATGCCAATGGCAACACCCGGTTATTGGCATCACTTGCTATCGCAACCAACAAGGTGCCCTTGTATTGTCCGGTTAAGAACGTGCCATCAATTGCGATGACCGGCCTACAATGTTCGAAAGCCCTCACACATTGCTCGAACGCCCAAAAAGCACGGCCAAATACTCTGACTTTCCTTCCTTCATGAACCGTTGTTTGGTGCCCATGAGGCTCGACCACATGAACCATGCCCGGGTTTGTCGCGGCCATGGCTAACAACAACCTAGGGATTCGGTTGTATGCTTCCTCCCAAGTACCATACAACATCTTAAATGCGGCTTGCTTCGCCTTCCATGCCTTGCCGTACTTCACCTTGTAGTGAAAGATGGCTTTCACAAGATCAATGACATGTTGGACGCTCATTGTTGGAAGTGTGGATATTGAGTTGGAGAGCCTGTAAGCGATGAACTCAGACATGAGTTGTTTGTGGTTTTGGGACACAATCTTGCCATCCACCCTTTTGCCTTGGCACATGTGAGTTGGCACACAACTCACTACGTGCCAAGTGGGACCTCCTTTCCATGGTCTTGCACGCACAATCCATGGACATATTTCATCTTCACATGCACATGCAACCGTGTAGCGCACTTTGACGTCCGAGTGCACCACCTTATGTGGACGATAATGCGTAACCGAGTAGTTGTCGAGCCACATCTTCAACTCCAAGAAGGTGTCGAACTTAGAACCTTTAGCAATGCGGTTCTTGTCGTCTCCCAAATCACGATAAGAGCTTGGCCTAACCCCAAGAGGTACACATTGGCCACCATCTACCACGGCTTCATCCGCGAGACTAACATCCTTGAACAATGTAGTCGATGATCCCGACCAAATACCTTCTCGAAAGCTTCGGCCTCCTTCACCGTGAACCCCTCCGCATCAACTTGTTCATCGGGACCATCGTCATCCGAGTCCGATGCATATGCACGGGAAAAAGGGATGGAAGGGTCCATTGTCTCTTGCAAGTGATATTTGTCGAGATCACCCACATTGTTGTCATGGAGATCAACTTCATTGTCATCGTCCGCATACTCATCATTGTCCTCTTGCAAAGCTTCATCTTGGTTGTTTGTAAACGGGCTCAATGTTGGCCTCACTTCTTGGGTCAAAAGAGGTTCAACAATTTCATCTCGCTTCAAGGGTGTGGGGCTACTAGCAACCAAAGGGGAGGGGTTCCGATTCAAGTCCAAATGCAAACTTGAATCAACCTTCTTCGTTGCAAATAACTCAAGAGCCTTGTCTAGTGATTCGGACACCGTCTCCTTGTATGCAACCCAACGTTGCTCCGAGTTGACACGCATTGTCTTCCAACGGATGTGCATTCCAAAACCAACATTATGCCTTCCCTCCAACTCTATGATATCACTAGGGTCCGTCCAATTCAAATCTTCCCTAATTTGTTGCAAGAGCTCTGCATAGCTAGGACTACTATCAAACACCATGTCAACCTCATCCGGGTCCGGTTCTACATTGCCTTTCAAAAAGGCGTCCTTGTCCCCATGATGAACAAACACACATGTTCTTCCCATTCCTATAAGCATTCCAATAACACAAGGTAACATTGCTTTCATGAGTACTAATACAAGGATTAACACGGAATAGAAACCCTAATATATATATCAAACAACAACCCTAACCCTAACCATAACCATAACCATAACCATAACCATAACCATAACCCTAGCCCTAAACCTAACCCTAGCACCAACATAAGAACAACCATAAGAATAACCCTAGCATACTAACAAAGCCTAACCATAGATATTGGCAAACAAACATCTCACATTTCCATGCAAATCTCTAGATCCAAACAAAACTAAGATTTCCCCAAACAAGCAACAAATGAGCAATGGGAACTTTACTTGGATCAAAACAAGGGGAATGGAGAATATTACCTTGAGGGAGGGTTTGACTTCGAAATCCACGGACAAATTCTTCAAATTTGCAAGATTTGGGAGAGGATTTGAGAGGGGGAGAGAGAGGGAGAGGGGGAAAAGCTCGGGGAGGAGAGTGGGAGAGTGTGTGGTGTGGGGGTGGGGGAGGGGGGCCTGCCGAGTGGCTGGATAAGTCACAGTGCAGCGCCTATGCGCTAGGCGCTGCACTTTACAAGTGTGGCGCCCGAGCGCTAGGCGCTGCACAGTAGGGTGTGGCGCCGTCATGGCGGGCGCTACACAAAAAGGTTAGGGCTGTGAAATAGTTTCACGGTCAGTTCATTCCGTGAATTGATTTCGTCCATAGGTCAAAATGGTCAAATTTGCCCTGCCCAGTTACCTCAGCCTCTCTTGCGTCCGCAGCGCGCACGTAGACCAGCCTACGAGCCTGCCTGGGCCACAAACCCTTTGAGCCACGCTGCTACCAGTTGCCCCCTTGACGTGGCCTTCTGGCGACTTTGGCCACGTGCGTCACGCTCCGATGCGTCTCTGCTGGCTGCTGCCCCTAGCGAATTCCGCCCCTAGCGCCGCTTCCCAGATCGATCTGATACGCCGTCGCCGCACGCGCTATCCATCCGATCAAGCCGACGCCCGACCGGGTCTTGGGCCCATCGCATCGCCTGGGCGGCCTCCTGCACCGCGCTCTGCTGCTGGCCGCCAAGCACCACGTACGTGACCTAGCCTCGCCACCGCCGCATGAGTCGATGCCCAGCAGCTCCGCGTCTGCCACCGCCACGTGCCTGCTGCTTCCGATCGCTTCAATCCTTTCCGAGTGCTTCGTAACACAAGCCACACGTCGTCCCTTCCGATCGCTTCTCGAAACAAGCCGACAGCTCCGCTTCTAGATCTTCGAAGTTGCAACTCAGTGACGATGTCATCGATTTGCTGCCACAGCCATGATCTATTCGCGCAGAACTCCGTCTTCTCCGTCGATCATCCTCTAGATCAGCACCATGTCCTCTTCGAACCTTGCTCATGATACCACTTGTTACGCAATCACGGGTCCGCTATCACCAGCGTTTTCGACCCACATGCATCACCAGGCCCAACCGGAGAGCAACACCGACTTATGAGAGGCCTTGAGCCCTCTCCCCCCAAAAGACTAGCCTGTTAGGTGGGGACACCCCCGCCCTTATAAATCGTGTTATGTCTCCCCCCACAACCGATGAGAGGTCTAGGATACAAGTGTCCTACTTGGACACGACTCCGTATCATGTCTACACACCGTACGACTTCAACTCCAACTGTAACCTAACTTGTACAATAATACTCGACATAATTCTAACAAAGAGGGCACTTGTCTACGATAAAGAGTCCCCCTCCCCCGCTTTATATTATAAAGCAAACACCCGATACATCCAGCTCGCTGGAGCCGCAACACGGAAAAGCCCAAAAGAAAAACAACAAGAAGAGAGAGAAATAAATGCCGACACCGGCAGATCAACAAAGAAAGGAAGACAGGCAACCGTTGCACCCTCCAAAGAACTACCACCATGCTCCCATCATCCCGAAGCGCCGCGCACCAAGCAACATCTTGAAGAAGGAATGCGACGATGCCGCCGCTGTTGCTCGAACAAGTTCTAGGGTTTCCCCCGGTACGCGGGGATAGTGGGGAAGGGATATACCCGATGCCCCTCAGGAAGGTCCGACGGAGCCCGCAGGCGTCATCGCATCGCTGCCGGACAGGCCGACAGGGATTTATCCCGATCCACAACCACCACCGCCACCCCAGGCACTTCGTAGTGCACCACACACGCAGCCGCCCACCAGCATGTGCCACCACGGTTACCAGACCATCCTCGCCGTCTCTCTGGAGCTGCCAACACGAGGCCTGGAGAGGAAAAGGAGACAACAGCCACGAGAGCGACCACTACTCGACCGGTGGGAGGGAACAGCCTCCATCGCAAGAGCAAAGCCGACCGGACGCGGCGACGAGGACTTGCCAGGCCCTACGGCCCGGCCAGGCCGATGTGGGCCCGGATAGTCCCTGTCACGGCGCAGCAATGCGCCGGACCAACGAAGTTTCTCGCCACCCGTAGACCGCCGCCGCCACGCCACTGCCACCAGGAAGCGACGCCGCCGCCACGCCACTGCCACCAGGAAGCGACGCCGCCGAGCGCCGTGCCACCGGCCAGACCCAACCCAGATGGGGCCCAAACGGGCCCAGATCTGTGCTCGGCGGGCGCTGCCAGCCAACAGCGCCACCGTATCAAAGGCCACCATGGCACGCGGCATCGCCGCCGCCTTGCCACACCACCGCCGGCCGAAGGGCACCGCCGCCGGCCACCATCGCCCGAGCAGGGGGGGCGCGGGGAAGGACAGGCCCGCCGCCGCTAGCAGCACCACGCGGGCAAGGCCTGGCAGCGCCCACCGGCAACGGCGGAAGGAGGGAGGGGCGAGGGGGCGCTGGACGAGGAACAGGGAGAAGCCCCCGGTCGCCTAGCTCGGGGAGGCGATGCAGGGGAGGGAGGCGAGTCGGGAGGGGGGCGAGACTCGCCTGGATGAGTGGCTGGCGGAATGTCTTCGGCGACGATTGAAGATGGATCATAAAGAGGTGGTTAGAAGTAATGGGCAAAGTGGTGGACTTCTCTTACTTTGGAAAAAGGAGATTGCAATGTCTCTTAGGCCTCCTTTGATTTGAAGGATTTTTCATAGGAAAAACGCAGGAATTGTCATTCCATAGGATTTGCTGCATCGTTTGATTTGCAGGAACCAGTCCAGAGGAATACTGTTGCAATCCAAAGATACACTGTTCGTTTCCTGTGATTTTGCATAAAGTGAAACATTGAGTCAGACCTCTTTTTTACACAAAGACCGAGGCAAGAGGGACAAAGCTGCATACCAGTGCATGGTTTCCCTACTAAATAATGCATTCCTTCGATTTCAGTTCCTGCATTTCAAACGTTCATTTGTTTCATATTCCTCTACCTTTTCACTGTTTTTCAATCCTCTGTTTTACACCCGCAACCCTATAGTTTTCCTGTATTATTTCTATTTCAATGTTTTTGCAATCCTGTGAATCAAAGAGGCCCTTAGACATAAAACAAGCAACTATATTGACGTGTATGTAGGCAGTGGTCAGGAGAATTTTTGGCGTCTTACTGGCCTCTATGGATAACCAAAGTGGGCTGACAAGCACCTAACATGGCAGCGTCTTAGAGAGCTAGACGTGTGTGCAACACTCCCTGGCTGGTAATCGGAGATCTAAATGAGATTATGTATCCATTTGAGAAAGAGGAGGGAAGACCCAGACCAGCTCAATTTATGCAAGCATTTCGGGATGTGGTAGATGACTGCCAGCTATCTGATTTGGGTTTTGTAGGAGATAAATTCACATGGCATGGGGGAGACATCAGAGAACGCCTTGACCGTGCGTTATCTTCTGAAGATTGGAGTTACAGGTTTTCTGATGCCAAGTTGGAAACGCTCCAATATTACAAGTCGGATCACCGACCACTGCTGTTGAGCTTCGACGAAGCACCGGCCCAGGATGTCTCGGGCCTATCTGTGCTCAGGTTTGAAGCCTGCTGGTTAAGAGTCGGGCTTCCCTGTGACTGATTGTTGAAGAGGCTTGGGCTGCTTCAGGTACTCAGTTCTAGAATTTAAATCTGGCTGCGCGCTTGACTATATGGTTCACTCCCAATTGCAAAGATGGGATCGCGACACTTTGAAGAGAAAAAACCAGCTGAGGAAGGGATCTGGAAGAAGTCACTACGGGTGATTTGATGCCAGACAATATTAAAAGCATAAGGTTCTTGCAGCAGAGATCGAGAAGCTTCTAGAGTTTGAAGAAATTCAATGGGCACAACGCAGTACGATTGGCTGGCTCAAGTTCGGGGATAGGAATACCCAATATTTTCAGAATTTTGCGTATGCACGAAGGAAGAAAAACAGAATAAACCATCTTAAAGATGAGCAAGGGAATTGGCGTGAAGGCACGGCCTATCTGAATCCTTCGATCAATGATTATTTTGCGCGTTTGTTTGCTACTTAAATTGAAGAGCCGGACCCAGATTTAATTGATAAGCTTGTACCTCGAGTTACAAGGGAGATGAATGATGCACTAGGTAAGCTATTTTCAGCTGAAGATGTTAAAAAGGCCTTATTTTCCATTGGGATACAAAAGCCCCAGGTATGGATGGCTTACATGCAATTTTCTTTAAAAGATGTCAGCATTTAATTGGTGATGTTTTGACAAGCGAAGTACTTGATGTCATCAACTCAAAGAATATCCCTAATGGATGAAATGATACCGTCATACTGCTTATTCCCAAGGTGGACAGTTTGAAGAAAATTTCACAGTATCGACCTATCAGCTTATGCAATGTTCTGTACAAGGTTATCTAAAAAATGATCGCATTTCATCTGAAAGGTATACTCGATCAAATAAGATCACATGTAATGGTGAGGCAGAGGTTCTGACCCCATATGCAGTAGTCCTGGATGAATGTTTTTCGATCGCTCAGAGAATATTGAATATCACTTTCCAACATTGTCCAAGGGATGCAAATAAGGTGGCCCATAGTCTAGCTAGGCATGCTCATGATTCAACTTCTACTGTTTTCTGGGATGGTGATCCACCCATGTTTATTATGCCCCTTGTAATTAACGATGTAACCATCAATTTATTGCAATAAAGAGCCATGAGACGTTCCTTTCAAAAAAAAAGCTTGAACAACCCAACCCACAGGCATGGATTCAGGCACTTGGTTGGTCATATGCAGACGTGGGATGGGATGAGCTTTCCTGGATTCATGATGTTGTTGGGATCCAGCGCGGCCTTTATCCTTTTCATCGTCCTCAGTGACTCCATCCCTAGCTCCTTCTCTAGGTACTTCCAATGCACACACCAAAGCACTTGTCACTTGTCACTCATGGGTGGTGACTTGTTTATGAATCATGTGGAAATTTGAAATGGATCACGGCCTTGATGAGATAAAGAGGTCATAGGTCACCTACCTTCATTTTCCCCGTGCCAACACCATGCTCTCCTGTGCATGTACCTTCCATGGACAGAGCAGTATGAACCATGAGATGGTTTAGTCTCTCTGCTTCCCTTCGCTCTTCCTCCTGGCTTGGATCAAATAGGATAAATGTGTGGAAATTTCCGTCACCGGCATGGGCGATAACCAAACTGAAAACATATACAAGTCAGAGAGAAGGTCCTGGATAATTAAAAGGATAGCATACTGCTGGAGCTACGATAAGAATTGCATGCTACTACTTCATCAAGAGTTCGAATTTTCAAACTGCCCTGCTCTCCTATAAATATAAATCTAATGCAAAAGAGATGGCCATGGCTTTCATAGTTACAACAGAAAAACCCAGGTACTGCGTAAGGAAGAATATGTACCAAGTCAATGGTGACGCATCAAGTAGTTGCTTAGATACAGATATGCATTCTGCAAGTCCAGACAATGGAACACAAACATCCTGCATGAACAACAATTGGGGCGCCATTAGAATTTACAAGACTTGATGCGGCTCATCCACTAGAAAGCGGCAGATAATAAGGCTACAATGATCATAAATGACCATTAGCCGATCTATGTGAGCATATGAGATAACAAAATTTATGAAGCTGACAAGATCTACATTTATCACTAAGGGACAAAAAAGGCATATGTTGATTCAAACCGCCAGTCACCCTTACTTAACTGAGAAGATATTTCGTTGCTATTTGCTAAGTACCATATACTTGAATGTGAACTAAAACTGGATCATATTTCAGCCCATATTTTGCCAAATGATGATTAGGGCATGTTGACAAATGCCAAGATTCACAAGTAAGGAGGCAAACATAATGGTATATGATGCATGCCACTGGAGACTAACTATCTCTAACCGATCATACTGAGCAAGCAATCAAACCGTTATCATAGCTTGACGATCAGGTTCCATGGCAAAACCAGCCCAAAGTGCCTCCTTCCTGATCTGCGCATAGAGGAAAATGCCATTAAAATATGCTCCAAAACCAAATATCCTATATATGGCAGTACTACTATTGTCCAGAAACCAGGGAACATGATCTCATACTGTATGACACTAGTATTGCATGGCATGTGCATAATCATGCAGCACAAAAAAAACATCCGTAGATTAGCTAGCTCTACAGGTTCAGACGACTGACCTTCCACAGTTCCTCTTTAGCATTCGACTCTTCCACAAAAACAAAATCAGAACCATGGTGCTCTGCAGCAATCTTTTGAACCAACAGCGTTTGTTCAAGTGCATATGCTTCTGAATAGTTGCAATGGAAAGAGATTAACAAAGAAAAGGAAAATCAGTCAGTTCTTGATGTGTAAACTGAAGGAATGTTTGCAGCTTAAGAAGAGCTTTTAAGTAACTTGTCTAAGCAAGTGAACAACCAACAGAAGACGATAATAAATTATTGAATATATGTTAATTACATCCCCAAGATAAGGAACAACTGATAAACCACAAGCATGAACTATGGGTATCACTTCTAAAAATTGTCTAGAGTCTACTAAAAAGTAGTGTGCACAAAGTGAAGTTAGTTTTAATAGAGAGATTGGGTCTCACATAAATAAGGAGGGGTCAAAAGGGGTTGCCCAGTCAGCAGTCAATGTGGTCAAAATCAATCAACCGAGTCAAAACTGGGTTCAACTGACTGAGGGGTTGATTTTTGAAACAAGTGGAAAGTTGAGGCTATGAGACAACCGGTTTTGAAATTGAGGGTTGAATCCGAAACTGGGTGGCAAGTGTAGAAGTGCATGCTCTAGCCAATTCAACCAAAAGATCGATCTGATGGAAGAGACTAGACAATACGTTTATACGTCAACACTCCCCCTCATGTGTGGCGCCAGCCGGGTCTTGAACTCAAGACCTCTTAGCTCTGATATCATGTAGAAGTGCATGCTTTAGCCAATGCAACGAAAAGACCGGTCTGATAGAAGAGACTAGGCAATACAGTTATACGTCAACAACAAGTTCAAGGCTGTAAAGTGGACTTTTCTAGTACAGTATAATGGCTTAAAAGTGCAAGTTAGGTTACATGTCCCTATGAATTCAAACATCAAGGTCGGCACTTCAGGCAAGCTTTTACCATTTGCCATGTTTATTGCCCTTATCTGAACCTCATCCAACAATTCCACTCTCGAGACCTAACCAAGCAGAAAAAGATAAGTATCGGTAACTAACTAGCCAACAACAACCTTAGTGAATTTTGGTTACCCACCGATACATCTCAACAATGTAACTTCTACTCAAGCATTTCAACAGGAGTCAACCTAACACCTATAATAGTCCATGAAAAACATCTAGCACCACCACCGACGGCCACTTAATGTGCAATGAACAAATTGTGTCACATGAACAAATACAAGCATGGAGATATGAACGTTCACTCCATATATATGGAACAAAGGATGTCGATTATTTCATATCTGACTTCCATTTTTTTTTCAAATGTCATAGCAATGAAAAAAAACCGGAAGGACATGGACGAACCTGTATGCCAGAATGCATTGTTGCAATAGCAACATCAGCAGCATCCTTAACAGTTTGAAAATTGCACATAGCAACCTGAACACATAGAGCATTTAGAAGGAATGAGTTCATAGGCAAAATGAAGACGCGGAAAGAACTACAAATAAAAGGTCGACAAAGCTAGACAGATAAGGTAGCGTCCTATGGATGGGGAAATACACTTTGGTTCCTGGTTGTATATACACCCTATATAGAATTTTTATTTAATAATTAAACAAAAAGTCAAAATAGTTAAGAAATATTTTAGAATAAACTTGACTTACTTGCGCACTAGTATATAAATTTTCACAAAAAAATCAATGTTGACTTCACAGCGAAAAAGACAAGATTTATTTGCTATTATAGGTCACTGTTCATGCTATTTTGATGAAAAAAAATGTCTTTTTTAAAAGAAGTCAAAGTAAAATTTTCTTTTCATGGAACTTTTCTCACGAGTACAATGGAAGGTCAAATTTATTTTTAAAAAATCAGAATTTTTCAACTTTTTGTTGAATTACTATTTTTTTCCATGTACGCCCATTACTCTTCCACAACTTCAAACCTTGAAAATGGTACTCCCTCCGTTACCAAATATAAGTCTTTCAAGAGGTTCTAACAAGCGACTCCATACAGAGCAAAATGAGTGAATCTACACTCTAAAATATGTCTACATGCATCCCTATGTTGTAGTCCACTTAAAATGTCTAAAAGGACTTATATTTAGGAACGGAGGTAGTACATGGTTTGCTACTAGAAATGGCAAAACAAGATGATCGTTGTGGCGACGTGAACATCATACTGGTGCATTGTAAGAATAACCGTTTTGCGGTTTATTTTTTTATAACTTACAGGATAGCGGACCGCCTTTCCACGCGGAGGGCATCCATGATGGCGTAGGTGGGTCACCTCACCTGGGGGCTGGTACTCCGGACTAAGGATCCACTAGTTGTGGAGGATGTGCATCGACCCCGTCCACCCAGGGAGAGGCCTCGACCTGCAATTCTCCCGCGGTGAGCGTGAGGTGTTCGCTGCATCCACTATTAGGATGGTGGCTGGTGGTGAAACATCAGCCTTATTCTGGGAGGATTGTTGGCTCAATGGCAGTGTCATTTCTGAGATTGCATCTATCCTCCTAAAGTTGGTCTCGAGGCGCATCAGGAAGCGTCGGACAGTCAGTAATGCCTTGGCTGGCCGCCGTTGGATCTCGGATATCAGAGGGGCCCTGAGCATGTTGGCACTCTGGCAGTATATCAAGGTCCGGCGGTTGGTGTGCGAAATGTCCTCCAATGGCGCTGGATGCTGGACTCTCAATACTCCTCCAAGAGTTGCTACGACATTTGTTCCAGGAGGCGGTTCAAGTTCGTGGAAGCTTAACTGAAAGACTTGTGCCCCACCTAACGTCAAGTTCTTCGCGTGGCTTGCCTGCCAAGACCGTTGTGTGACTGCTGAGAGACTATCATGCCGAGGCCTTGAGCATGCATCGTGTTGCATGCTCTGTGATCAGTCGGAGGAGACAATGGCTCATCTCCTCACTGGATGTTCCTTCTTGCGCGCGGTGTGGCACGAGGTTTTTTCCTGGTTGTGTTTGATGGCAAGACACCCAGATGCGGAGGACGGCTTGTGGATTGGTGGCACCGAATGGGCCACTCGGTCCCGGCCTCTGCTTGGAAGGGCACATCCTCAGCCATCATGTTTGTAGCATGGTGCATCTTGAAGCATCGCAACACCATCATCTTCGAAAATGCTCCCCTTAGCTTGCCTTTCCTCATTGGTACAATCCAAGAGGAAGCCAGACAATGGTTTTCAGCGGGTGGTTGTGCTATGGGGTTAAGGTAGAGCCTAGGGACTAGGGCGTTGTGTTGTAACTCTGGGTGTGACCTTCTTTGAGCTTGTACAAACTCTTTCCTTCTATTCGTAACTCTAGGTGTGAACTTCTTTGGGCTTGTACAAACTCTTTCCTTCTATCAATGCATCGAAACCAAAAGCTTTTGCGTTTTCCCGGAAAAAAAACACTCGCCAAATTTATATCATCGAACATTAAGCCAATAAACATTTTTTTAGGAAAATAGGGAAAACATCACATAGGAAGGTTCTGGTAGAGAACAGGACCCCTCCCCATCCTCCCGCGATGCCCCCGCGGGCGCACGGGAGGCCAACCTTAGTTGTCGGCGGGTCATCCCTCCTCCCCTCCCTTACCGCCGCCAGGGGCGCGGCTGGGTGAAGCCCGGCCGACAGCGGTGGCGGGGTGCTCTTCTTACCCTCACGCGGGTGGCGAAGCATGGGGCGGCTCACCCGGGCCTCGGTGCTGCGCTATGCGCCGGGCGCAGCAGCACGACGGCGCGCCAGGGCTAGTCGACGGTGGTGGTGCATTGGGCGGCGCGGTGGTGGAGGGCGCGCCTTGGTCGTCGGGATTGGTTATGTCGGGGCCAGATCTGGGGCCCCGACGGTGGTGGTGGTGCATTGGGCGGCGCGGTGGTGGAGGGCGCGCCTTGGTCATCGGGATTGGTTATGTCGGGGCCAGATCTGGGGCCGGGCGGCGCGGGCCGAGGGCGGCGCAGACTGCTGGTCTCCGCCCCTGCCATGGCCATGACGGGTGGTGGTGCGCCACAACAGCGGCTGGTCGGTGGGCGGGCCGGCCGGAATCCGGAGGCCGGACAAGGGCAAGCAGCGGAGTTGGGCTCCTCGGTGGGCTTCCTTCGTGATTGGCGGTGGTCCCTCGGGTCTCTTCTTGCCGGTGGGCAGGTGTATGTTGGTAGCCTCGCGTGTAGCCGCGTTCGCCGCTGAGGTGGGGTGACACAGGAGGTGTCCAGTGGGGAGGCAGCCTGGAGGGATGGAAGGAACTGACGAGCTCGGGCCATCCGTCGCTGGCACAAGGGTGTGCCGGCCCGGATGCGTCCACTCCCCCTCCTCCCTCGTTCCCCGGCCGTGTGTGGGCTCACACAGCTATGACGTTGTTTGAGGCGGGACGTATGCTGCGGTCTCTTCGGCCAGGTGTGCCCTTTGGCCCAAAGCCGGTCACTTTGTGGGTGTCTGGATGCAGGACGGCCCTGGCAGCGGGAGGCTTGACGTTCGTGGGCGGAACTTGCGCCTTGGGTGCGGTCCAGCGGCCATGGCTATGCGGGTGGGTGGTGGTTGGTGGTTGGCGGAGCAAGGATGCGTCGGAGGGGTGGGCGTGCCAGGGTACATCACTTGCTCAATCTTGAATTGTCCGACGGCGGCGGCGTTCGTGGACACTGTATCCTTCATGAGGCTCCGTCACGGTGCCCTTACTCCTTCGAGTTGCTCCGGGTGAAAACTCGATCTTTGGGATCGGATTGTGGCGGCTATCAATGGTCGTTCCCTTCTAGGAGGCACCATCTTGGAGTCCTTGTTTCGTCGTTTTTCTTCTCACCTCTCGTCGGAGGATTGGAGGTCTCCGTTGGCTCCAAGCAGATCATCCTCACGCATGTGTAGTGGCTTGGTAGTCGTTGGGGTAGTGTGGCGGTGCTCGTCACCCTTGTATCTTGCCTTGGGTGTTTGTGTCGTGTGTGGTGGTGGCGTGAGTTTGTATCGTGATGCTTGTGGATCGGTGCTTTATATGTAAAGCAGGGTGAAAGCCTTTTTCGTAAAGGTTCCGGTAATTGCCAAGTATAGGATAAGATAGACCAAACAACAACAAAGCCTTTAGTCCCAAACAAATTGGGGTAGGCTAGAGGTGAAATCCATAAGATCTCGCGGCCAACTCATGGTTCTGATACATGGATAGCAAGCTTCCACACACCCCTGTCCATGGCTAGTTCTTTGGTAATATTCCAATCCTTCAGATCTCTCTTTATGGAGTCCTTCCATGCCAAGTTCGGTCTACCCCTACCTCTCTTGACATTATCAACACGCTTTAGCCGTCCGCTATGCACCGGAGCTTCTGGAGGCCTGCTTTGAATATGTCCAAACCATCTCAGACGATGTTGGACAAGCTTATCTTCAATCGGTACTACCTCAACTTTATCTCGTATATTATCATTTCACACTCAGTCCTTCCTCGTGTGGCCACACATCCATCTCAACATGCGCCTCTTCGCCACACCTAACTGATGAACATGTCGCATTTTAGTCGGCCAACACTCAACGCAATATAACATTGTGGGTCGAACCGCTGTCTCATAGAACTTGCCTTTTAGCTTTTGTGGCACTCTCTTGTCAGAGAGAATGCTAGAAGCTTGGCGCCACTTCATCCATCCGACTTCGATTCGATGGTTCACAGCTTCATCAATACCCCCATCCTTCTCAGGCATTGAATCCAAATATTGGAAGGTGTCCTTCTGAGGCACCACCTGCCCATTAAGGCTAACCTCCTTCTCCTCGTGCCTAGTAGTACTAAAACCGCACCTCATGTACTTTTAGTTCTACTAAGCCTAAAACCTTTCAATTTCAAGGTTTGTCTCCATAACTCTAACTTCCCATCGACCTCGTCAGACTATCATCGACTAGCACCACACTATACACAAAGAGCATACACCATGTGATATCTCTTTGTATATCCCTTTTGACCTCATCCATCACCAAAGTAAAAACACTAGTAGAAAAGAGGGCAATGGTCCAGGCCGGTCCAGCCCATTAGTCCCGGTTCAATCCAGAACCGGGACCAATGGGGGCATTGGACCCGGTTCTTGAGCCCCGGGGGCCGGCCGGGCCACGTGGGCCATTGGTCCCGGTTCGGCTGGACCTATTGGTCCCGGTTGGTGGGACGAACCGGGACCAATGCGCCCCGCTCCTGGCCCACCACCATTGGTCCCGGTTGGTGGGACGAATCGGGACCAAAGGGTTGGTCCTCGTTGCGGCCAGAGTTTAGTCCCACCTCGCCAACCGAAGGGGAATCGGACCGGTTTATAAGCCCCTCCCTCTCTGCCATATTGAGCTCCTCTGAAAATGAAAATAGATGCCCTTATATAGGGAAATTCGTCTAAATTCATACGGATTTCGTTTGAAATTCGTTATGAATTTAAGTTAATTTTCCTCTATAAGCGCATCTATGCTCATTTCTGAGTAGTTTTTTATATTTTTTTTTCTTTTCTGCTATATTTATTTTTTTCTTTTTATTTCTGAGTTCTAATAAGCCATTAAAAATAAGGATATATGCTCCTTTTTTAGTACAGTTAACCACAACTATTTTTTGCTTCTATTCATTTCTGAGTAGTTTTGTATATAGTTTCTTTTTTCTTTTCTGTTATATTTATTCTTTTGTTTTTATTTCTGAGTTGTAATAAGTCATTAGAAATAAGCATCTATGCTATTTTTTTAGTAAAGTTAATAAAAATTATTTTTTCTTCTATTTATTTCTGAGTGGTTTTTATATAGTTTTTTTTCTTTTCTGCTACATTTATTTTTTTTCTTTTTATTTCTAAGTTGTAATAAGTCATTAAAAATAAAAAAGAGGCGCAATGCTCGTTAAGACGAAGCCGCTCCCCCGGAGCAATACAAGTGGGTCAACGGTAGTCACACGACGATGCCTTCATCATGGTAACGACATGGAACGCCGCCATCGCCCGCCGTCAGCTCGGTTTTCACCGGCAACTACGTCTCCCCGACTCGCAGCTGGTGCCAGATGACGGATCCCGAGATCCGAACACCCAGCCTCAGGCCGACCACCTCTGACTGAAGAGATGACCACCATCTATGCTCATTTTTTAGTAAAGTTAATCGTAACTATTTTTTCTTCTATTTATTTTTGAATTGTAATAAGTCATTAAAAATAAGCATCTACGCTCATATTTTAGTAAAGTTAATCACAACTACTTTCTTTTCTTTTTATTTCTGAGTTGTAATAAGTCATTACAAATAAGCATCTCTGCTCCTTTTTTAGTACAGTTAATCACAACTATTTTTTGCTTCAATTCATTTCTGAGTATCTTTTTATATAGTTTTTTTTCTTTTCTGCTATATTTATTTTTTTTCTTTTTATTTCTGAGTTGTAATAATTCATTAAAAATAAGCATCTATGCTCATTTTTTAGTACAGTTAATCACAACTATTTTTTGGTTCAATTCATTTATGAGTAGTTTTCTATATAGTTTTTTTCTTTTCAGTTATTTTTTTTTATTTCTCAGTTGTAATAAGTCATTAAAAATAAAAAAGAGGCGCAATGCTTATTAATTTGCTTCAAGCCTTTTGGAATAGTGTCAACTGCACTGCACATAGCTCTGTGTAGTCTACCGTATTCCTCAAGGCTTGAAGCTAACCAACGTGCAGGAGCATTGAGCCTCTTCGTCATCGTCTCTGCACTCAGGGCTTATAAACAGCTGCGAGTGCCTCTCGCTTGGCGAGGTGGGACTAAAAAAACAGCTGCAGGAAGAATCAAAATAAAATAAATAAAATAAAAAAAGTGTCACCTAAAGGGCTACCACGGCCTGAATACGACTAGAAACCCAATAATGGGCCAGGATTCAGGCCCGCAATAGGCCCAATAGGCCCACAGGCACATATAGTGCGTTTAGGCCCGTAAGCCTACATTTGAGAGGAGCTCGAGAGGGCAGCGGGACTGGTGCTTATAAACCACTCTCGAGCTCCCTCAGCTAACGAGGTGGGACTAAACTTTCGTGCCGCGACGCGGGCAGCACATGGCCTTTAGTCCTGGTTGGTACCACCAACCGGAACTAAAGGGGTGCATTGGTACCGGTTCGTGGCACCAACCGGTACCAATGCCCCCCCTTTAGTCCCGGTTGGTGCCAACAACCGGGACCAAAGGTCTTCGTTTCCCGCCCTTTGGGCTGCTGAAAAAAGGCCTTTGGTCCCTGTTGGTGGCTCCAACCGGGACTAAAGGGGGCATTAGTCCCGGTTGGAGACTCCAACCGGGACCAATACTCTTGCTATATATACTGGACTTAGCAGTTTTCGCCAAATCCCATCTCTTTCTCGCCCCTGCCCCGAGCCTCTGCTCCTCGCCGCCGAGCCCGCCCCACGCCGCCCCGAGCCCGCCGTCCCCGTCGCCGCCCCGAGCCCGCCGTTGTCGCCGCCCCTATCACCGCCCGCGTCCCGCGCCGCCTCGTCATCGCCGCCCGCGTCCCGCGCCGCCGCGCCCCACGTCGTCAGCCGTCGCCCCTGCCCCGAGCTCGTCGTCCCCGTCGCCGCCCCCGAGCCCGCTGTCCTCGTCGCCCCTGCCCCACGCCGCCCCGAGCCCGTCGTCGCCCCTGCACCGCGCCGCCTCGACGCCGACGTGAGCGTTTTTTTTATTTTTGTTAGATTTTTTTAGATTCTTTTTGTAGTTCATAGATTTTTTTTGTTAGGTTAGATGTGTAGTAATTTAGATATGTAGTTCATAGATTTCTTTTTGTTAGATTAGATTTTTTTGTTAGATTACATGTGTAGTAATTAATTTGTTCATATTATGTTAGATTTTTTTGTTAGATTAATTAGATTTTTTTTGTTAGACTAGATATGTGTAGTAATTAATTTGTTCATATTATGTTAGATTTTTTTTCTGTTAATAGATTTTTTTGGTGATATTATTATTGAATATGCATGTTTGGTGATATTATTGTTAATAGATTTTTTTTGGTGATATTTAGATTGTGTAATTAATTTTGTTCATAGAATTTTAATTATTTTACTATATATAGAAGTAGTTTGTTTTTAGTAAGTACTACTAATTTATTTATAGTAAATGCTTAGTAGTTGAACTACATAGTTGATTTTATTAATAAAACTACTTTTATTTAACTATATATAGAAGTAGTTCCCGCGTCGATGTCGGCGATGCCTATCCCGCATCCTCGTTGTCGTCGACTCGGCGGTGGAGGCCTGCTTGATCAGGGCCATGTTCGGGACTGGGCTCCGCCGGGTTGGTATTGGGAGGTGCTACCTTCCGGGGGACGTAGGTTGGTGAGGAGGCAGCCCGTTGTTGACCCGATCCTTGTTTGGTGGCGGTCGCGTGGGCCAGTGACGGTGGTGAGGCATCCGGACACCGCGGAGGTGGTACGTCACCGTGTCAGCGAGGAGGACGAGCACGTCCGTCGCTACATGGTTGCATTGGAGGGGAGGTTCGACAATACCTGGCAGGTTCTTCAGGAATCTCACTGGAGCTATGATCCTGTGATGGTTCCTTATCTTTGGGTGTCCACCGCCCGCGTCAATACCCGTCGGGAGCTACGGTTCTAGTTGTATTAGTGATAATATTCGACGATGTACGGACACCAAGAGATGATGTACTTTTGCTTATAATTATTGAATGCATGCTAATTTGAATACTATACTTTATTTTATGATTTGGTTTTGCTTATTTTATGATTTGGTTTTGCTTATTGAATGCTCATATTGGATAATTTCTCCTTCATTTCCGTGTGCTAGACAATTTGATATAATTAATAATGCATTCGGGAATGAAAGGAGGAGCTACGTACATCGATCATCGATGATCAATCCGTGATTAATAATAATGATCTAGTTTAATATTTGAATTATGAACATATAGGCCGGAAATGTCGTACTCATCGGACGACGAAAACCGCCCGGGGGAGTGCGACTGGTGCCACGACGACCGAGGTATCTGCGACAGGTTCATTGTGCTGGACGAAGATCGGCGCTTCAGCATTAAGCTCGAGGAGACCTTCGATGTTCATACGGTACGCAACCGATGATGATAGTTTTTTATCGTAATTACTCATGACTTCAACTATTTTAATCATGACAATATTTTTCATCTTTTTCAATTCGACTAGCTTATCCCATGCTTTGCAAGACGCTATGTCTTGGAGAGGATGGGTTTTGAAGACCATGAAAGTTTCGAAACCAAAAAAATTATCCTAAGTACCCATCATGGTGTGGATTTTCAAGTAAAGATGTACAATGCTCATAGTGTAACCCATTTTGGTTGCAAAAATTGGGAAGCACTTTGCAAGATGTATGGTTTTGATGAGGGTATGCTTGTTACCATGGATCTTGGTGATCCTACAATCGAGCAAGAGAGACCTACGATTTTCGTCCTTGTGGATACACCTCCAATTCTTCCCCCATGTGAGCTTAACATAGTTATTAAGTAATTTATATTGTTTATTTGAAAATAGTTGACAACTTATTCTCCATTGACAGCTTATTTTCATTTTTCAAAGAATGTGCGAAAGATGGTAGAGAGAACCTACTACACCGAAGGCTCCGAACTAACTTATCAGGAGAAAAATCATCTGGTCGGATTTTGTACTGATCTTGAGAATTACAATGCTACAATCGAACTCCTCAACATTATGGTCAATACGTGCCACTAGTGCACGTGTTGAACTACGGTAACTACCATGGAGATACCCTGGTATGATTTTTTACTATTACAACATTCGTGCATCTTTTTGCACACTTCTAAAACTAGTACATCATATCATTGCTAACTACGAAGTTATTACTATGTTTTTCAACAGATAATCCCAAATGATTGTGTGCCTCATCTGATGTATACACGGGGTAGCCTTCATGTTTTGAACATACACCCAGGTCGTCCTACGAATCTCAACTGTCTATACCGGGTTTCTAAAAGAAGTGGAGACATGATAATCAAAGAATGGAAAAAATGTATGGACAGTCGTAAGGAGCTTCTTGGAAGCAACATTCAGCGAAGGGAAAACATTGGAGACAGGATGATCGCCATTCTTCATAATGGAGAGTCACGGTCTATATTGTTTTATGCTATTTTACCTTAAGGGTGTTTAGGTCCTACCTGATACTGATGATCATGTGCTAAGAACAATTATGTAGGGTTGGGTTCGATGACTATGAGGATGATGATCGTATGACTTATTATTAATAACGAGTAGAAGTTGTATATGATGATGCATGATTAGTAGGACTTGTTATTATATATATATATATATGATGATGTATGATGCAAGCATGCATGAGCATTTTATATCTGCGGGGGTGCAATGAACATAGCAGCATCGTTGATAAACCAAGGACGAAGATATAAGAGAGGACACTTCTCTCTATTAGCTAGCTATAATAACAACCTAAAAATAACCCCTAAAGCAGCCACTTTTAAAAAAATTGACTTTTGGTCCCGGTTGGAGCCACCAACCGGGACCAAAGGCCCCTGACTGGGGTGGGCGCACAGGGCCACGTGGAGGCACATTGGTCCCGGTTCTGGTTTGAACCGGGACTAATGGGTGGAGGTATTAGTAACGACCCATTAGTCCCGGTTCATGAACCGGGACTAAAGGCCCTTACGAACCGGGACTAATGAATGGTTTTCTACTAGTGAAAAGATAAGGGCTCAAAGCTGCCCCATGGTGCAGTCCTATTTTAATTGGGAAGTCATCAGTGTCACCATCACTTGTTCAAACACTTGCCTCAACTTATTGTGCATGTCCTTAATAAGATAGACAGTTAAAAGAAAATATGGTGTGTTCATACAAATGTTGTTTCCATTCTTAAGATGCAAGATAACAGTTAAGTCATAGTAATACAGCATGAAGAATGGTGTTTCTCCACAACATGTGCTACATAAAGAGTGTATATCCTAAACAGAGAAACATGTTGAGTTGTTAAAACTTAATAGTTAATATTCAAGTATACCCAATGCAGTAAAAATAGGTAGCAAAATATTATTTCAACAGTGAATAAATCAAAACAGAAGACCTACCACAGAATGAGATGGAAGCTTTTGAAGTCGTAAAGTCACTTCTGTAATTACCCCTAAAGTCCCTTCACTTCCAATGATCAACCGAGTTAGGTCATATCTGACATTCAACATGGTGGAAAGTAAAAAAAATTGTTAATAGTAAAGGCAACAACAAATGTATAACCTCATATATACAATATGTAAGACATTATGGGAAAAAGCAAGCAAGCAGCACAGCGCAACTAAGATTTCACTCCCGGACAAATGAAGCCTTTTACTCTTAAGAAACAGGAGCGGTTCTTGTATACCCAGCTGCACTCTTTCGAGCCCGAGAACCAGTCTTGACAACATCGCCATCTGGTAGAACAGCCTGAAGTACCATAAAAGATTACTACTAGTATGCGAAGTCAAATGTATAAGGGGGGGGGGGTGGATAGCAGAAGGACCTGAAGATTGATCACATTATCTCGCATAGTTCCATACCTACAAAGTAAGAAGCAAATTCATCAAAGCTATTTAACATTAGTATCATATAAGAATATAATAGATAAACAGGCGAATCATGCACGTTATGGTTGTCCTTCCTCTTTGTGCGGATGGGGTTACAGATGCATCTTAGAAGCCAAAAAGTGGCCTGAAATTATAGAGAATTACCTCACAGCTAATGAACCAGAACATCGTGTAGCGCACATTCCACCAATAGTGGCTCCAGGTCCTGTAAATCAGACCAATGTAGATAAGCTACCCCACTAAGGTAGTGCAAAAGCAAGCAGCCGCTGATGCTATCTTGGACCCAGAAAGATGATCAAACTTCAGTGCAACTATTGAGTACTACAAACATGCACAATTATCTCCCTAGGACGGTACATAACACCTAAATGTCTGGAGGGTGCAATTACATTGTTCAACTGCAGTCGTGTTGCATTGATTATAATTTCATATTAGGTTATGTCAATCTGGATTTTGCATCTAAATGCCTGGAAGATGCAATTACACTACACAAATCAGTCACAAACAAAGATGTTCAACTCTAGTCGAGTTACACTGAATATGAAAGGGCAAAGGGGGGAAGGGCATAGGAAAGAAGGACATGATGTTGTTTTTCTTCTTTTTTTTGACAAGATTGATCTGTTTGGATATTGGTCAATGATGGCCTTTTTATTTATTTTGACGATTGGATAATTTCATAGCAGATTATGTCAATCCGGATTTTACATGGTCGGTTGAAAAGGTAAAAGGAAAGGACAGACCAAGTGCTCGAAGCTCCCACACGAGGTGTGGGGTCTGGGGAAGGATAAGGCTACCCCTGCCCAACAGAGGCGGAGGACGAAAGAAAAATAAGGTTTGGCGAACTCTTAAATAGATTTTTTTTAAAGTGAAACCATAATATATATATATATATATATATATATATATATATATATATATATATATATATAGTCAATACACGGGGAAAATGAATATTGATGTTATCATGTGATCTTCAACATAACCAAATACAATGAAAATGTAAACATATAACTCTAGAAAAACAATCTAAATCAGCCGTCCATCACTCATGCTCGACACCAGCCCACGACCGCCGCCTTGTCCCGGCCAGCCACCGCTGCGCTAGCTAGGGCTGATTTTTTCTCATTCTTTAAGGATCGGCTTTTTTGGAGAGGTTTTTAAAGAACAACTATCTAGGGTTGTTGCATGCATGTGCGGTGTGCGTTGCTGACTGGATGGCTTCGGGCGTCCTATGGGTCTGGGACGATTGGTTTATGCAGTTGGTTCATGGGCCTGGGTCTGCATCGCACTGTGGACCAATCGTGGCACATTTATCAAGCAAACAACCTCTCCAGCGACTTTTGCCAACGATTACAGCGAGCCTATCCAGCCAATCACACATTATGCATAGGTATAAATTTCTTTTTGCACGCAATCAAGGTATGACAGCCGCCACCCCATACCCACTGGGCTCCTCCGCCAGTGCTGCACAGTGCAACGCAGACAGGTTGCATCGAACCCAGAACTCTCGTTACAAGTGGGGAGTACTTCACCACTGCGCTAGGCCTGTCCTTTGTCGGTTGAAAAGGTAAATGAATAGGAAAAAATATTGAATGGAAAAGGAAACAAGGAGCTTACCTGGGTCAAGAGGGAAAAAGAGACCATGGGGTTTCAGGTATTCATTCAGCTCAATCCATCCAACTCCTGGTTCAACTACAATATCCATATCCTCAACATGCAGGGATTTGATTTTCTGCAATGAATTTATGATACATTAAAATAGATGAAAGTAGAAGATGGTATCCTGCATGTATAGCTCACTGCTAAGAAAGTGCTTGCCGGCTTGGTATAACAAAATATAGTAAAACCGATGAGCCGAGTACTTTAGCACTTTTTAGTGTCATAATTACATGGCTGTTGATTATAAAACTTACTATAGTATTTACCTTCATTGAAGACATGTCAATGCAAACGCCACCATGAGGTGCCAACGTATGGCCCTCAATTGATGTAGCCCCACCATATGGTACAATTGGCACCTGATTCCAAGAAAAGAAATAAAAAACACCCCTTAGTGTTACTGAAATGGAAAGTACCAACTCCTTCCACAAAGGCAAAATTGACAAATTTGACCTCAAAGCAAAAGTATTTCACAAACTGAACAGTTTCTGGAAAAAAATTCACACTGCTGACCCTTAGCTCCTTACAGCTAGGCGATGCACTCTACTGTGCAGCTCCTCACAGCTAGGCGCTGCACAGTGTAGTGCAGCGCCTAGCTGTCAGGCTCTGCAAAGTGTGGCGCCTGAGTGTTAGGCACTGCATAGTAGAGTGCAGCGTCCTGCTGTCAGGCGCTACACATTAGAGGTCAACTGGGTGAAATACTTTCAAAAACAGTTCACTTTTTGAAATAGTTTCGCCTCGAGATCAAATTTGTGCCTTTTGCCTTCCACAAACTCCTAAAGGAGGCACATAAAGAAGCTAAATAACTCCTTGACCAAGACTATAACATGATGTTTGAAAATCAATTTCTAATTCTCAAAACAGGGTCGTATGATATCCTACTAAATGTTATCTAAGAATGTAAAATGGGAGTTGTGTAAACCAAAATTACAAATACAACAACCTCCATTGTCAACAACTAGCTGATGGAGCCCAAAAAACTTCTCTCTGCATGTGAAAAAAGCTCTTTGCCCCGCGTCGTCTCTCTGAGGTGGCTTGGGGCGAACACCCTACTTCATGCCATCGGCGCCACCGAATATCCAGCATCCTCCCCTCGCCGTTGCCGGCAAACGATGACGGGCAATGCCCACGGGAAGCTGGTGGCGGCAAGACTCATTCGACGCACATCCGAGCTCACCCACACCCACCACCCCTCCTCCCAAGTCAGCAACTGCAATTCCCATTCCAGCTTCGGCCTCCCCCTCCCGCATTGTGGCCCCATGGGGACCACTGGCTTTCCGCTGTGCTCAGACCTTGCTGTATCAGGGATTGCACCTCCGAGCCCCGTCCTTAGCCGCACGCTAGCATCTAATCCACCGAGGCAGGGGCGACGTCCGGCTGCTGTGACTTTGCATTGCACGTGACAGCCTACGTGAATCGCCCACGTCCCTGATTCATCCACCACCTCGCGCACCCGTGCGGGTGGCCGTGCAACATGCACGATGCCCGACCACCATTGGTTAGCTTCCACCACTGTCCTTCTCACCTAATCTGCCTCCAGCATCATTCGGTGGTGGTTAGCAGGTACTGCTGCAATGTCGGCGGCCAACACCGGGTCTAGTTCTGGCCTACGCCATGCCACTATGGATCTGGACGGCATCCACCCAACCCGTTCACCCCTGCCCCCTTGCATCCATCGTGCCTTCTCCCATCCCTCTCCCTCAGATCCAATCGAACATCCACCTCCGTCTTTCCCTGGCCCGGATTCTCCATCCTTGCGCCGGTCGACGCTTGCTTGTTCCCCACAACAGCCCCACTGCTCTCTGCCTCGTGTTGTGCAGCTGGTGGTTGCCCTCCGGTCCTGCCGTGTCAGGGGTGTGGAAGCATTTGGAGGTTGTGAGGAGGCCAAAGAAATCTGCCTGGCGGCCATCAGTTGACTATGGCGACACCTGCAGGCGTCGCATTCCACCTTTGTGGCGTGTCAGACCTCATCCTCCACCTCAGAGGCGGGTGTAGAGTTGGGAAGAATCCCTTCCCGGCTCGTACAGCGACGACAACGGCGATGCATTCACGCCGTTTCCCATGTTGGTGGCGCTTTCTTCATCACCTACCTGTCATCAGGTGAACTTCTTGATATTCTCTATGAGCTATCTCCAACATTTCCAGACACCGCCATTGGGTAGCCCCTCTTGTCGTCTCTCGTTGTTGTGTGTGCCCTTCCTATACACTCCACCTTGGGCGATAACCACCCTCGTGTGAAGATGATTTCAGTAACGACATTCTCTTCGATCATGTCACTTCACCATCATAGTTATTTCACGACACGTCCACGGGAATGAGACCCTCCCTTCCGGCAGTGAACTCACGGCTCCCCCTCGTGCATGATCGTCGAGCAAGATCCTTTTTCCCTGGTCATCTTTACTCCTTCCTAGGCAATGACCACCTTTCCCGAGTGTCGGATGGCTCCGTGTTGGTAATGGCATAACTCCTTGATGTGGCCACCTGTGGTCTACCCCTGTCAAGGGTTCCGGTGTTGTCTTGGTGGTGCTTCGACGTGTGTTCCTTGAAGTTTGTTGTTGTGCTATCTCCTGGCATGATATGCTGCTTTGACAGCCTCTCTCTGCTGCTAGTGCACCATGCATGTTGTTATGCCTTTTAGCTTGTGCTGCATCACAGCCATCTGTATTCTTCTGACGTACTTGGTGTTTTGGGGGGGGGGGGGGGGGGGGTTCTACATTCTTGCCTCCGCAAGATGTATTGCCCCTCGGGCTATCAAGGTTTCTGATCCAGTTTCACACATGAACTGGATCACAGTTTTTGACCCCGTTTCCCATGTAAACTGGCTCATTTCTTTTGAATTGAGATCAATATAAAAAAGAAAAGGCACAGCTAGCTGGCACAATCATGGAAATGGGTTGTTGTGGAAACCAGAAGTACAGGATACAGAATCCAAATCAGTAATTCTTGCAAAACAGTGAACATATGATGTTCCTTTAGGCTAATGTACAACGAAAAAGTAGCACGCTATTTCGACGTTGTAGTGTCACTATAGCATATCTGGAAGGGTCACGTTACGTTTTAACTAATTTGCTCGCTACGTCGCTATTCACGCTATAGCGCGCTATTTTGACGGTAAACGAAATAAGTTGTACCGTTTTAGCATGTATTACATAACAGCCCATCAGGCATCGCCGCATCGCATTGGCCCAACTCACTCTCACAAACGCAACGCATACAACCTAACCTAGCCAAATCATCATCAATTTCCACCAGCTTGTGACTGAGGGCGGCGACGAAGCTGGCGTTCGTGACTTGCGAGCAAAGGCGGGGGCGACAGTTCATGAGCGGCAGCAGCCTCTCTTCCGCCTCCAAGTAGCGGCGTCAACCACGCCTCCAACCCAGCAACACAGCGCCAATGTCGATGATTCTCTGTTTAATTAGGAGCGTAGAACCTAGCTCTTGTATTTTTGTATGCCTCTCTGTTTAATTTGGAGTCTTCCCTTTTCTTGTAAGTTTATGAATGTCTTAATTTTTTTATATATATTTGACATTTTTATGCAAAACACTGTTTTCAAATATAAGACGCTATTATCACGCTATAACTTGTATAGCATTTAGAGAAGGGTGGCGGTAAATCTTGTAGCACGCTATTTTTTTCTACTAGTCAATTACACTGGTGGTGCTACAACTTGGCGTAAACGGTCACTTTGGTGCTAGAAATTGTGGTGTACATCGAAGTGAGCGTTTACGCCAAGTTGTTGCACCCCTAATGTAATTGACTCTTCTTCTACCATACCTTGTACTTGTTACAAACCATCACAATCTTTCGCACCTCATCCTGGGACCTGCAAATCAGTAATGGAGGCATTACAGTACATGGAGCAAGCTTGGCGTATAAATAAATAAACCAGCAAAACGGATCTACTATCAGTGTGTGCCGGGTGAGATCACTTTGGGAAGACGACGACGTCGGGCACGTTGACTGCTTTGTGGAAGCTGCTCTGCGGCTTCCCGTGGAAGCTCCTCTCCTCGTAATCCACCGTCAGGTTGTCCTGCAAAGCAGCAACCCGGCCACCTAGTGAGCGAGCAATTGAGCATGCATGTGTGGGTTGGATTAATCAACGGACAGCAAGAACATCAAACACAAGGTACGCCGGCAATGGCAGCGCGGAACTCGAATTCATTTCACTTACCCCGAGGAAGGATGCGAGCTCTTGTATGAACTCCTTTGGCACGCGCTTGCGCTCCCCACGCACCACCAGCTCGGCGCTGTCTTTCCCACCGACCCTGCGCCAAATCAACAGGCAAGCACAAGGCGCTGTCAGCGACGCGAGAAGTGACGGAACAGTCGATCGAGCGACTCGTTTGGATCGGATGGGCATGCACGTACCGGTGGTCGGGGCCGGCATCGCAGAGAGCGACGGAAGCGGTGGTTCCGCCTGCGGCTGCGGCGGCGGCAAGGAAGGAGAGGAAGGCGGGAAGGCCGCGGTTGCAGTTGGGGGAGGACGGGTCCCTGGGTTGCGGGAGGGGCTGGGTGGAGAGAGGGACGCGGTGGGCGGAGAACGGGAGGAGCGCGCGGCGGGGCCGGGAGAGGCGGAAGAGGGAGGCGGCCATGGATGGCGGCAGAGTTGGTGGAGTGGGCGGCAGGCAGTGGGAGAATTTGTTTTGCTCTTCTTGCCCAATCAGGGGAAGTGGGAGAGTTGGTGGTGTGGACGGCAGGCAGTGGCGGATGCACTTTTTTAGAGCCTATATATGCACCACGGCCGCACGATCCTGGCTGTTGAATACTGACGCTGTGTCTCGAGATGTGCATCCCATAAATAAGTTTATCTGAAATCCATCGCCGTGTCAGATGGATGGTACGGTCGTGGGTGTCGTAGGGGTGCCACACAGTATGCGCCGGAGGCATGCCCGTGATGCGTGCAGCGACTCGTGGGTGATCTTCTGTGGTCATCTGTACACCATATTCATATTTCTTTTCTTAATTTCTGCAATAGAAAATCCTTATCGGAGACAACTTTTCTTCCACAACAGACAGGATAATATCCCTGGTCTCTCCCATGTCGCCATTGTCGGACGTGTCACGCGTTTGTTTCCTATCAGTCTGCATTCAAATCTATTCTATTTTTGAGCCATGCGTACGTGTATTTAAAACAACATTTTTGTTAAATCTCAGTTGAATTGACCGAGACTTCGTCAGGTCTCGGTCTATGCTATATTGTTTTGATCTGGCTTATTTTTTTTTTCAGTTTTTTCTTTCTTCTTACATACTATGTCACTTAACTGAGACTTGGTTAACTACATCTTAAAACAAAATGAGAGATGTACATGAACTCCTGTTAGAGCATCAACAATCACAGATAGCAAATCCCGATGCTCAAACGCCCGTCGACGGGCCCGGCCAATGACCGATCACATCTCAAATTTGCTTCCTCAACATTCAAAGATCTCATATTAAGAACGTTAAATTCATATAAAGGAGAAAAACCCGTACTACGTAGATCAACTAAAAGCATCTACATGCGTGGTCACCAAGTCCGGCCTCTCAAAAGTATGCACATGCGCATAAGGACGTACACCTATCGAATCGTTTTCCTCCTGGCCCTGGCGGCTGGAAACCCTAGCCGCCGCCAGGAGACCCAATCTTTCAGCGCCGTCCTCCGGCGGCTCCCCTCCGCCGGCAACCTCGGTCGTCGGTAGTGAGGGGGTCGCCGGATCCACGCGTGTGGATCATTTTTACTCCCTCGTAGTTTTAGATTTTTAGGCTGTTCATCGTCTTTGTTTCGGCGGCGACGATGACAGCGCTGAATAAAGATTCTTCGGATCCTTCCTTGACAAGGCCATTGGTCCTATGGTTGGGGATGGATTTGGAAATCAGTCTGTTCAAGCAAGGATGGCGTGGCGGCGGCGACAACCTCGTGGTGGACATGTGTCCTCGGGCTCCACCGTTGCGACGGCGTTTGCTCCAGCGTCGGCGCGGAGCTTGGGAGGTAGTCCAGGAGCGGATGCAGATTGTGGTCTGCATCGACGACATCTGGAAGATGGAACATGTGCTGGGTTCATGGTTCGTGAATGGCAGGTATGGTTTCCTTCCGCGACGTCTTAGTCGCGGTGGGGTGCTAGATCTGGAGTTCGATGGCGTGTCCGGGGTGTTGCCCCGGTCTGATTCATTCAACGGTAAGGGCTTCACTTTTGGTGAGCCACCTTGGAGGTCCGCACAGCTGCATATCAGTGATGGAGCCGTGTCGAGCTCGGGTAAGGAGGTGATCCATCATTCTTTTCTTCGGTGGCTGCTATCGTGGTGCCGGAGGCAGGTGATGGGCGTTGGTGTCAAGCTCAGAGATGTTCTGCTATCTTTTCTGTTTTGTCATGTCGGTCCTTATGTGACTTGTACTTTAATCTTTATGATATGAATGAGACACGTATTACCATGCAAAAAAAAAGTCCGGCCTCTCAAACACACGTGGACGTGTCCGGGCGCATCTGCGGATACTGACCGGGTAGTCCTCAATTCAGGTCGTCCATATTTGTATATCTCATATCCGATACCCTATAGCCATACTAAAGCATGATGAATAAAAGCTACGTGGATCATCAAACGGACATAGAAATGCGCATTTCAATCAGCAACGGATCTCCAATAGATCGTCAAAGTTCATATAATCCACATAAACGACGGACAAGTTTAAACTACAGTACTAAGATCTTGAAATTAAAGATGGAGACAACGAATCTTCACCACTTCCTCGCCGGTCCTTTGTCCTTCCAGTCGTCAGCGCAGCTGTAGGCGCGTGGGTCATCATTGTCGGACGAGGAGTCAGAGAGGACGATGATCACTTTCAGCCGCCGGACGGGCGTGTCCTGTTGCCGCTTGACCTTCGCCACCTAAGCTGCCTCTGCCGCCTCACGCTCTGAATGCTCAATGGAAAGCTAGAGCGCTTTGGCGTTCTTCCGGTGGAATCAACGAGAGTACATTTGTGATGTCGTAAGCGACCGGCGGTAGACCCAAATGAAGAGTCGCTCGTCCTCGTCGGGTATAGTGATGGGAACCCGCGATGACAGCGCACAGATTGCTTCGATGTGTTTCTCGCGGCGAGCGATGCACACCTCCGATTCCGCGTGTGCTTCTGGGCTGACGGAGCGGGCACTATCATCCACCGCTGCCCTTGCGAAGTAGCGGCCGACAAGGGAAGGGGACGATGGAGGGCGACACAGACTGCGCAACCCTCTCGGAGCTACGCGTTGGCCGGGAGGGGCTAGCTCCGACATCTAGGCTGTGCCGCTTGGGCGACCTTGAACTCCACCATGGCGTCTACCATGGCGAAGCCAGCAACAAGCTCCGCCGCCGCCTCCTTCTCCTCCTCCTCCATGGGATCCGACGGCTACTCTGGCTCCATCTGCTCCTCCTCCTCTCCGACTCCGACGAATTCGGAGGAAGGCCCGCTAAGAACGGGGCGACTTGCCTAGCCCGGATCTCCTCGAGCAGAAGGTGTCGCTCTGGCGTTAGCATAGCGTAGGTGGTCATCTTTTGCCGGGCCATGACGGAGGCGGACGGCGAGAGGGAGAGAAGTGGATGATGGGATCGGGCTGGCAGCGTCGCTCTGGCATGTGTTCAATGAAAAGCTAATTGTGTATTATCAATGATAAGACTTCCAGGCGCTCTGAGCAGGGGAGATAATCTCATCCAAAATTGACTTGAGCCTATTAACCAAGCACTTGGCCATAATTTTGTAAACAACATTACATAGGTTTATGGGTCAAAATCTGTTAATCGTTGCGGATCATTGACCTTCGGTGTTTCATTTACCCCATCTGGCATGAATCCTGACTGGAAGAATCCTTTAATAGCATGAATAATATCGCTCCATAAAACAGCCCAATTTCTCTGAACAAAGGGGCAGGAAACCCATCTCTTCCAGGTGCTTTTAGTGGGCCGATCTGACAAAGACTATCTGAAATTTCCTTATAGGTGAACTTGGCACACAACATTTCTTTTTTACGAGAAAACTTTCAATCTATTCATCAATTGTCAAGGTAGTACAAAGAACACTAAAAGTAAAATTTAAATTCAGGTCTGTAGACCACCTAGCGACGACTACAAGCACTGGAACGAGCCGAAGGCGCGCCGCCATCATCGCCCCTCCATCGTCGGAGCCGGACAAACATTGTTGTAGTAGACAGTCGGGAAGTCGTCGTGCTAAGGCCCCATAGGACTAGCGCACCAGAACAGCAACCGCCGCCGATGAAGAGAAGCATAGACCGAAAGGATCCAACCTGCAGACACACAAACATAGACGAACGAAGACCGAATCCAGTCGGATCCATCGAAGACAAAGCCGACCGGATCCCACGAGATCCGTCGGAGACAAACCTCCACATGCCGACGATGCTTGAAACATCACCAGGATGGGGGCTAGACGGGAAGGACCTTATTTTATCTTTAAGAAGCCGCCGCCGCCTCATCTTCTTGAGCATGACACAAACCCTAGCAAAATTCAGAAAAGCATCTAAAAACGAAGCCCTCCCGCCGGTAAGGGCCGGGATCCACCGTGCCTCCATGGTCCAAGGACCATAAGAGATGAGGCGGACCGGCGGCACCGGCGAGAGGCAAGGAAACCATATATGGGAGTTTCGCACGTGGGCAGAAGCAAAGGATTATTCTGGCTGATGTTATAGCACACAACATTTCATTCCGTGACCTGGCCTCAAATAAATTGACTAAAGGTTCCCGCACCAAGCTATATATCATCTTTAGTGAACAGGGAGGAGAAGTACGATGTTATCATGGATCCCATGACGGTCTGATCAGTATGAGTTGTTCCAGCATCATCCAAGAGGCACTTGACTTTATTTCTACGTGCATGCCAAACTGCGTTTCAGTGCAAAAATTTAGTATTTCGATCACCCTCCTTGAGCCAATCCACCCTTTGAATGTTGGAGCCACAAGAGTTCCTCCCTATATAATAATTCATTCATATGATCCTCAACTCTTCTTATTTCTCATCTGTCCGCATTCATCACCATCAATTCCTCTAGCTGGTTGCGTGACTTTTCTAGCTGGCCAACGATATTGCCAAACCTTGTTTTACTCCATACTAGTAAGCATGCACGTGCAACGCACGTCTTGCTTAAATATGTTCTACTATGAAACTTAATAATTCTGTCATAACATAAATCTACATTTTTAGCAGCTGCAATCTCACGTAAAAAGCATATAATTCCGAACTCGTACAAATGACTGGAAATATTGTGCTTTATAAATCAACAGGCCCATGTCCATTGCTTAGCAAATACCTCAATCCGTCAAGAAAATTTAATAGTGGCCTATGGCCATGCATGCACCCCTAGCTAGTGCATCTCGACAACAAGGCCATGACCAACATCTCGCCAGCATCCACAGTGCCATATAGATATTCATGTATCACAAACAAAATTGTTTCTCATATATCACATCCATGACCTCTTAAACTATATAATTGACATAATTCACCAGTTATTTCAATCTTAAAGTCATCATTGCATCCAAACTGAAGTAAATTTGAGTTGCTCAAAAAAAGTTGCTCAAAAAAACTGAAGTAAATTTGAGGTGTAATATTTCCAACCAAGAAAAATACATTTTCATTCTTATTTTCTTCTAGGTCGTGCCTATGAGTGGGCCATTGCCAATAAGCACCAGGAAAAAAGATATGCAAGTGTGTGTACAGAGGCAATGAAAGTTAATTAGTAGTTTCCACATAAGCTGATCAAATAAAATAATCCGTCAACGTTTTGAGATACAAGTTTGTCCACCAAAGAAACAAAACATTGCTAGTCAGCAAACCAAGCTGCAGCACCTGTGGTTGTTCCAAGCAAAATCAGGTACCCGTGAAACCAGCCACAGAGACAAAGCAGATGCCCAAACCGTTGAAGGTAGAAACATGCTTACTCATAATCTAGAGGCATTTTGTGGTCATTTAGTGTTCATCCTTCCATGGCAAGGTCCAAAGCAACGAAGGTACTTGCAACTTGATATTTGGAAGCTCGCCATGTATCTGGCTCCTTTTTTTGCGATCGCAAAAAAAATCAATCTCTAGAAGAGTATTAACACATATCACTGATAATGAACATAACTCTGCAAAGAAAAAGGAAAAAGTGAGAAGGAGATTAATAAACGTAGCTGTACATATGCTACATAAATTTCCATCTAATATTCTCACCTTGGTCCCGGTCTGCAGTATGTCGTCTTGCCCATCCAGCCTGAACTGATAGAGAAAGTTCCATGTGGCACTTTATTTATGAGGATATAACATGAGTCAACAACAAATTTATCATTGTTATTCATGGCAAGATAATAGATCATTCATAAATATATATTTTGTTGGATGTTGATTACTGGAAAGTAATACCAATATGGGCTTACAAATTTGGGCATGCTTCTTTTCACCGACGACACCTATTAGCAGAGGTAAATCATAATATTATAGACATATGTTACTAATAGAAAATACTACTTTTCTTTTTATATTACTTAAATTAGAACAATCAATTTCTTCCATGTCCCGAAACTTCTCATTGAGCCTCTCCATTTAACTCAGTAATTTTGGGTTATGGTAAAATCATGGGTTTTCAACAAAATAAAAACAAACAAGACCAATAAGAAAGAAAACTTAAAAATTCAAGCCTATCAGACAATCATGCACCTCCGGTGGCATGTCGACAATCAGACATACCAAAACCTTTGGTCCTAATTTTTTCCCCAATACAATGTGTGAAACAACAAATAATAACCTTGTGTGTGTGTGTGTGAAACAACAAATAATAACCTTCATGCCAGCAATGCATATTAATATTAGAAGATCAAAATGTGTTTCACTGTGTAACATTTCCATTGCATGTACATAACATGCTATGCATCAAATCCCCCTGCACAAGATTCCTCTGTCATGGCCACACTCGTATCCAGTGGTGGTGGAGTAGCCTAGGACGTGAAGCAGGGAAAGGGGCACAACATACCGGTGCGGCCGGCGACGGCGGAGACACAACGGACTGCTCGGCCTCCTCGTCCCCACAATGCTTTAACTATCTTGGATATCTTTCAAAAAGAATGCCAATGAGGGCGTCAGTTGCTACAAATTCATGACTTCAAAGAAACACAATAACCCATTAGATGGTTCAGTACAAATCATTTCTTCACTTGCAGTACCATGTAAAACATTGAATAGGTATGCATCACTCATCATTTCAAAAAGACTTCGAACAAAAACATTCAACACCTCTGACTCCACAAAAACTTAAGAAATTAGGGTGCCTAAATCTTTATGCAGAACTTTTAGTAAGCCAACCACCGTATCCAAGTGGCCCAATTACGTGAATACAATCAGTATCAATCATAAGTATGAAACATGAAACTTTCTGAAATGATCAGTACTTATTAGGTCTCAAACTATACATATAGAAACTTGAGACTGCAGACATGAACGGTCGACTCTGAAACTCCACTCAAATCACCACATTATCTAAGCATGCTCAGTTAGCAACAGTAAAACAAATTACAGAATCTGAAACCTCACACATTATTTAGAGAGTACCTTATTTTCTGTTCTTGCTACACTGGAATCAATGTACACTCTGAATGAAAAATAACAAACACTTGATTGATATGGTCATCATATATGAAATAAGACAGTATGTGACAAACTATATAAAGCCGTAGATTTTGATGTACTACTAATATTTGGCCATCCAAACTCATATAATAGTTCCTCACCTGCAAATCCTCTAGTAGTTGTGCTGACATATGAAACAGCTTCTTGATCTCCCTAAGCTGAATTCTATGATAGCATAGAGCTGAACTCGAAAAATAAAATCACACCATAGGACATCTACAGGCTATTTTTACATGAAATGAGACTCGAAAACACATACAAAGGAAAAGGGGACACCTGTTTAAATAAGCCATTGAAAGCAGGCTACACAGAGCTCGACATATCGCCTTGCGAACCTAGCTCAATATCAGCATTTCTTCGGGCCCAATCCTCTTTGCTGGTCTCAAATTAGTCATGTTAAATTTCACAAAATAAATGTCCTTGCAAGATTCACAATTCAAATCCTTTGTGCATTCTAACCAAGAAGATGGAATTCAATCTTCGGTGAGGATTGAATCCTAGTGTCATAAGTAATACATATATAAACATCAGTAGCATCAGAGATTGCTCACAAGGGCAACGCTGCACACCATGCTATTTCCGTACTCAAGGATCACAAAATAACATCATATAAAGAATACAGAGGAAACCACATACAGGGAGCAAATCATCATCTAGTCGACATAGAAATTAGTCTGCTACTTCTCTTTGCCAGCTCAACATTACCAATGTTCTTCTGTGCCATCAGCAAAAAAAAGAACAAAGAGAGATGAAATTCAGTTTGCATCCAAAGCTCTCTTCATTCCCCACGGCCGGAGGTCTCCCCGTCCCCAAAACATGCCTCCGCCAGCAGAGCACCCGTGCTTGCCGTTCCTCGCTGTCCCCTTGCCGTTCCACCGGAGTTCCCCACCAGTCCACCGTCACGGGCTCACAGCGACCCCGGCGGGGCAGAGAGAGGGAGGGAGGAAGGGAGAGAGGGAAGATATGTACCTAGACAGCACCGATGCCCTTGCTCAGCCGCCGCCGCCCGGATCCAAATCGCCACTGCTGCCCCGATCCAGGACAGTAGGATGAGATCCCGAGGATAGAGTCAGGTGGCAACGACTGCCATGGCCGAAGTGCATTAGGCACGCCGGAGTGAGGCGCAATGGTGATAGCCTTGTGTCAAGGAGGCGGTGGAGATGGCGGCGGCGGCACGGGAGATCGGCAGCGCTGGGCTCGCTTGGTGGCGATATGGTGGGGGGGGGACTGTGGGGGCGGCACGATTTGGGAAGATGGAAAGGACGGACGGGAGCAGAGGAATTAGTGGGATTCTCAGATTTGATCCGCGTGGTGAGCGGGCCGTGCGGATCGGGGGCGCGGAGCGCTTCGACGATTGGCAGACCACCGGCGTCTGCTGGCAGAACATTTGATCCTAGTCGTCGATCTGGTTAATAGATTATTGACGTAATATGGGCGGTAGGATATGTGTAAGTTGATTTGATCCGAAGGCTCTGACTATCTTGTGTACAGTTTGTTGTGTGGTTTTAGAAGAACTTATGTTTGCTCTTTTAATAGTAGTAGAGATGTGCACCTCCCCATGAGGTCCTTCAACCCCTGCCAAACATCACCTAGATGCACTCTGTTACCTGCTTTCACCCATGTATATATATATATGTATATATATATATATATATATATATATATATATATATATATATATTTTGCGGGGAGCTTTCACCCATGCATTAGCTACACGTTCCGATAAGCCTGTCTCTCTCTCTCTCCCATGCAATCTCGTAATGCCTCATGGCCGGCCGGTGCTGCACATCCTGTTCCGGCTCACACCGAAGCACAATGGGAAGATGCTCAGAACGAGAGCTTACCAGGTGCTTCGCAGATGCATCAGAAAATAGGTCGCTCCATTCATTATTTGTCACTGCGCGGTCTAGTCGAACTTTAACACTTTTCCTTCCATGCCTTTTATTATCACAAGTATAGGACAACCCTGTGAACCATAGGTCATACAAACCACATATCTCAGGTGCATCACGGAAGGAAATCATCTATAGCTCACTACATTTTTTTTTAGGTAAAAGGTATACGCCCGACTTTATAAATCTAAACTTCTAATGTTTCAGTTGGTAGGTCGCGTTTCGGATTTTATTTTCGTCCCATCATTTTCGTCCGGGTTTTTTCGTCCTTCCTCCCACCTCCCAGCGATCTGCCACACCCCCACCTCACCCGCACGCAACAAAAATACCTACGATAAAAAACCTACGAAAATTAACCAGCGAAAAAGAACCCCAAACCAATCGCACGCACGTACTAGCGAGGCCTCCCACCCTCGAGCGAGAACCACTCTCACGCACGACTCGTTCGACGCCGCCGCCGCTCCATCCCTTCGCCGCCGCCCTCGTTTGCCGCAACCGCCGCTCCATCCCTTCGCCGCCACCCTCGTTCGCCGCCGCCGCTGCTCCATCCCTTCACCGCCGCCCTCACACATCAAAGCCGGCGCCGCTCCAGCCCTTCGTCGCCGCCTCTCGATATTCTGCCTAGGGTTCCCCGCCGCCACTACCCCTCCCTCGAGCGTGGGCGGCCACCGGCGAAGGATGCCCGCTCCCCCTCCTCTCCGACCACACCGGTCTCCTCCCTAACCACAAAGTGGGCGCACGCGGTGCGGGCTCCGGCGAATGCGGACGTGCGCGATCCAGAGGCCTGGCGAGATCCCTCGTCTCTCTGGTCGCGCGTAGCCTCCCTAACCACGAAGTGGGCGCACGCGGGGGGATCCAGCGAACGCGGCCGCGCGCGATCCAGCGGCCCAGCGACGCCCGCATCCCTCACCTCTCTGATTGTATGTCTCCTCCCTTCCTACAAAGTGGGTGCACACATGGTGGCCACTCCACCCACTGACTCCAGGAGCGCTGCTTTCGCAACAGCAACATCTACATCAAGCTCGGCCATCACATCGCACAACTGGTATGGAAAGGAATTCCTAACTCTGTGAGGATACGCCTGAATTCACTTTGGATTCATCTGTGGTAAGATTGCATAATTTTGTGGCTGAGGAACAGCTGCTTGTTTGCTTGTACTACCATAGGTGTACTTCCTCCGTTCTGAATTACTTGTCTTGGATTTGTCTAGATACAGAGGTATCTAGCACTAAAATGAGTCTAGATACATCCGTATCTAGACAAATCCAAGACAAGTAATTCGGAACGGAGGGAGTATGTGCAAACGATGAGTGCGCTGATGCTCAAGAGGTCGTCCACGGAGTCATTAAGAAAGAGAATGGAGAATTGCCACAAACGGTTAGTTCCTTCATTGCATCACGGCATTGTCTTACACCCTGCTGAAGTAACTTCGTTGTTGTATTGATTAGCAAAACCAAACAATCAGACTGAGTGTGCTTAGTTCAGTTGTTGTCCAACAGAGTATTCACCTTGAATCAGAACCTGGATTTATGCTCAGCTTGTTTTTAGCTTAGAAGAAACTCTGACATAAAATTTAGCTTTCCCCTATTCCCGGTGGTGCAGGTTTTTGCATAATTCTTCCTTGTCCCACTTGCAAGTGCTTTTCTTGTGCAAGTCCATGCGTCCACAACACATGATGGGAAAAAAGTTGCTGTCAAGATTGTTGTTATTATATAAGAAAAGACTGCAGTTCATTCGTTCACTTATGTTAAGTTTGAACTCTTCAATTATGACAGCAGAGTTCACCAGCATGTTGTCTGTCTTTCACTGTTTTGACCCCTGTTTTGGCTTACAGGTTCAACACGACCACTTGGTGGATACTTCCATAATTGATATCGCCACCGTGGATTTAGTAGTGAATGCTCTTCATTATATTTCCCAAAATTTGACTACAGGTAAAACCAGTCAATGGGTGCAACCGTTCTTTGTCTATTACCTTGTTGTCTCTCTCCCTCTTTTTAACATACCACCTCGAAAGCTTTTAGACTTATGCTAATTTTTGGAATTAGTTATGATAGAGAGAAGGACCCCGATCTGCATGCTTTGACGACTGATGGCGTCTTACCGAAAAATGGCAGGTGGTAGTGTGATATTGTTGTGAATTTTGCTCTCTTCTTTTAGTTAGCTTTAATATGAAATAATGCCATGCTTCTATGTAGGCAAGTATGTTGACTGGGTTGATGTGGAGATAGAGAAACTTGAGAGGACACATGAGGTGTTATTGTGAAGTGTGCTAAATTGTGTTTTTTAGGAAGACAATCATCTTATACTAAAACGGAAAGACTAAGCTCAATTCCATGTTTGAAGCCTTGTATACAGAATGCCTAATTCATACTGGACTGCTATTCCTGACATGGCAATGGTTTCGGCGTATTATTTGAGCTGATATGGAGGGACTACTTCAGATTTCAACCAGCAAAATATGGGAACTCCATTTTCTTACTAGGTAAAAAATACAAAATTGTATCATTCTGAACTTTTGCGTTTCATATATATTACCGAAAGGATGCACACATGTTTTTCTTCTGTGATCTCCTGTGATCATTAATTCTGAAAGAAATCTGCTGTGATCATTAATTCTGAAAGAAATCTGAATAATTGCCAGAGTGAGGAGGAAAAAGCAAGAAAATTCTGACCATTTTGGTCATGGTCTTGGAGGATGATTGCTGGTGCAGTGCTCGCTCGATGCTCTAATTTAGCTTATTCGAGCTGTAGGTCTAGATTAATTTTTATCTTAATTGGATGTCAAACGATTAATCAAACAGAGTTGGGGTTCATCCAGGTTACATAGGTCTGATTGTATTAGTGTCAGTTCCTTGAAGTCAAAGTACTACTATGATCGAAGAGAAATACTTTTAAAGTGATCGCCGAAGTGATAGAAGACAAAATACAAATTAAATCTTAATGTGTACATGTTTTATTTGCTCCCATGTTCACTTTTGTCGAGTTACAAACTGGACCTTTGTGGTGTGCGTCTATACGTCCTCTCCAAAAGATTGGTTAACTTTAAGTTACTATACAATCAGACCTCTACCGCATCGTGTATTTGTTTTACTTCAGAGATGTGCTCCCATCGTTGTTGGCTGTCGAATTTGTGTTGCAGTTCATACCCACCTCGTTCGTGTCTTCACCACTTCGTCCTCCAGCACAAACGCCAGAATGGAGCAAAAGCTGTGATTTGCCAGGTCGATGAACTGATCCAGCTCGCGGCTATGGGGTGCTGTGTCCGCGCAGGAGAACTGATACAGCTCGCTGCCAGGGTGCCATCCCTCTTCTTCTGTGCCATAAAGCCCCTCGACTAAATCTCTGACTCAGCAAATCAAAATTGCCGACCCAGCCAATCTCGTCGGAACATCGTCTAGCTTGCCGTGCTCCACTCACTGTAAGTTCGTGTTAGTTTACATGGCACTTATCTTTTCTGGCTCACAGACACCTTCAATGGACCTTTGCCACTGCTAATAGTCTGTATTGTACACTCCGGGACCAAGGCGATCGACATCTTCTTGGCTGGTCGATGGTGATTGCTCCCATGTCTGTTTTTTTGTTCTTTACAGAATTTGGTTCTATAATATCATCATTTAGTGAATTTTACCTACCTACACAAACATGATATGACCTGCTATTGCATGTTCTCTAAGGTAATGTATAAATTTGTTGCTTAGTTAGGAAGAGGCTCAATCGAGTTGGATTTGCAGCGAGAGGAAGCCTGTCAACATGATGAACAGGGTAGTTTTTACTAAGGGCAGCTCGGCAAGGAAGAGACCGGATGTTTGTCATTGACCTACTTTGAAAGTGAGTGTATTTACCTCATCTGGTCGTTGTTTCCTCGTGAATTAACTTTAGATGGGGGAGCTTGATCTCATAATGTCTACTCATCAAAAATTCCTGACTTCCTTTTTATTAGTAGCATCTTTCTTAACGAAAGGTTACAAATCTTAGTTAAATGGACTATTCAAGATGTTCTAAGGTTTAAATTACTTGGACTTGGACTTGTTAATGCCAGTTGAATAACATTTATTTTAATATTTTCATGAGATGGCTCATCATTCTGAGTGTTATCTTGTTCTGTTATTAGTTAGAAGAATATATAGGGAAAGCAACTCATGTTCCTTGATTAGACCTTATGTTATATCTAATTTCTCCCACTTTTTCTGCGACATGTGTAAATGTAGTTACATGGAGAAAACGAGAGATATTTTGTTGGGATTTTTTTGACATATATTTGTTACCTAGGTATCTAAATTATTGCTGGATGCATGTTCATGTGAGAAAATGTGGGCGGCTACAGAAGAATCATAAACTGACATATAAAGTTGGAAGTGTTGAACTTCTCAAACTTTCTACTTTGCAAGCAAATAAAGTGATGCAAGGTATTCAAATATCTATTGTTTATGAGAATTTATATTGGGCTCAACATTAAATTAGTGCTTAATTGTTGCCTTGTGATTACTGTTCCATTGTTTCGAAAAGATGTCTACTGTTGGACTCTTTCATAGTTTATGTTAAAAAAATCAATTATATACATATATCTACCTCATGTTGATGCACTACGAAACTTGTCTCATTAATTCCTTGTCACATTATTTTGCTCAGACTGGATTGCCCCTAATTTTATAGATCCTGCCAAATTTCTAAATCTTACTTCACGTGGAGCTCACTCAGGTTTTCTTTCAATCTAATATTTTCATGCGGAATATTCAAGAGATATCCAAGAGAAATACAACTGCATCCGGCCTCAGAACATACATTGAATAAATTTGTGTTGTTGTGTTTTGAATGATGACTCTACCTGCAGTAGAAATGTATCAGGAATGATATGCATTATGGTTGTATTATGGACGTGGATATGCTTGCCATATTAGCTATATATTTTTCATATATTTTTGTGTTTGTTCTTGGGGGTGGGTTGTGGCAGTTTCATAAAGGTCCAATTTGGTTGTTTTTATGATCTTCTCAAGATATTCCACACCATACAGATTAACTATCAATAGTTTTAGTTAATGATTCTAATATTTATCTCCCAACGGTTATCCGTCCACACATTTATAGTCGTTGCTAGGTGGTCCACGGACATGGTTCTAATTTTTATTACCTTTGTTGTTCTTTATACTGCCATGATTGAAGATGAATAGATTGGAAGTTTCTTGCAAAAAAAAACTGCAAAATTTAGCATGCTGATGAAGGAAGAAAGTTTTAATCAAGGAATTATTTGTAAGCAAAAACTCAACATTTTATTCCTTTCTCTTGAGTGCATTCCTCATTATTTAATCATCGATATCCATATGCTAGCTTCATGTTTCAGTCATAATTCCTTTCTCTTCGAGGGAATTTATGGCCAGGTGCGCTCATATACTTCTATCTTCTAAACATGTTTTCATACGAATGAGCTGAAGTCATTTCCTAGAAACTATGGTGCTTTTACTTTTTATTTAGGTTGCTCGACCAAGGCTGTTCAGTGATTGTGTGCACTCCACATGCATCGCCATTTATCGAGTAAGAAAAAGATGATATTTTTCTGATTATTTTCACAAGTTATCAAAATGCATTATTTTACCGACCATCACAAGTTAACAAAATGCATTATTTTACCGTTTAAATGATGCTAATTGCCTAGAGTCGATAGTGTAGAAAAATAGAATAATTTTCTACTTATTTATCTTGTTACGGTAGTTTTTGTATATAAGAAACTACAAAGATGTAACCAAACCAACTTTCTTTATCAAAATTCATCTAATAGAGGACCCTATTGTGTGACAACATTGTGACACAACGTGGAGCATTGCAACTTTCATAATGATATTGGAGGCAAGGGAATATTTTAACTTGGTCTTAAAAATATGAAAGGGAAAAAAGAGACGACATCACATATTATGACCATGGTATGTGTATTGTAGATTTTTAGAAATGCATGGCCAATATGCTGTTATGTCTTGACTTGTCCTTATGATTGAGTGCTTTTCAGGAAATTGCTATGGGACATAGCTCGGCAAGAAATGAATTTTATTATGTTGTTGTCATCAGATGGTACCTCCGTGAGTAAGTTGATTATAGCCTTCTAATCATGGGTGTCAAATCCAATCAAATCTGGTTGAGGGTCATCTTACTGTGCTCAGATATGGAAAGAATCTGCAGCCGCTCCGTTGCCACTATTGCTGCCGGCACTTGATGCAGAGGGGTGAATGAAAGGACAATGTGAATCATGAAGAGTGCACGACAAAGGAGTGGTCCATACCTTTTTTTATCACAATGAGGGAGTTAACCCACACTAGATCCATGATCTGCTGAATGGCGGTTGTCTGGTTCGAGCTGATAGACAGTTACCATGGAGAGCGAGGCGGTGTGGGGAACCTCGTGGATGACCCTGTCTATGCTTCATGACCAAAACATAATCTTCTTTTGGTTATTTCATTTTCTCTGGGATTTGTCCCCCCATGCTTCTTTTATTGCCTCAATAAAGTTTGGTGTTGTGGCAACTCGCGCGCACATACCTCAAAGCGAGCAGCTGACAAATGAATATATATTGTATATGGGCTTATCTGATTTTTTTCAAATATGTGTTTATATATTCCCTTTTGTAGATTGGAGATAAGAACTATGGCTTCGGATGATGCTTTGAAAGTTTCAACTCACAAAGCTTTATGATGGGCGGACTGAAAACTCATTGAAGTCTTACACAATTGGAAGAGATATGTACAAATAATGGTTCTTCTGTAATACTTGTTGGATATGACAATATACAAGATGAATTTTCATATATGCTTATTTTTGTAAAGTATGAGAGAGATGGAGATGTATTATGTTAACATTTAAAAGGAATCCTTTGACAAAGTTGCCGACGTGGTGTTGTTCGAAGGGGCCTAAATTCGCTGAGTTATATACAATAATACACGTATATATGCGCAATCAGAATAAAGAATTAAAAGGCCCGTGGCAACGCACGGGCATTGATCACCGGCTCACTTAAAATACAAGTTGATGGATTTTGTGATAAGAGTGAGCGGGGCGGAGGTTGGGTTTGGTATGTTTACTTACAAATTTGCATTCTTGGCTTTTGGGGCGCCATAGGCGGTGCAATACCTCCTCCCTCTTGATGGCAGTGGTGAAAACACACGGACACGGGGGAGGGGATCATGGTGGAGAGCGGGGCAGGCATTACGGGGGACTCCTCCTTAACGGTCTATGAGGAAGTATGGTGTGAAGGAGAGAGGGTGTCATGGTGAAAGTGAGGCGGACGTCACCCACTACGGCGGGAAACAGAGCAGCTAGGGGAGGGTCCGATGAGAAAAGGAGAGGGTGTGTCGTGGTGGTGGGGTTTTGCGTTGGTTTCACATGTTGGAAATAACATCATGAATAGTCTGGATAACAACATTTCTTTCTTACATATGGGACGGATTTGGGGCACCCGGACTATCAAGACGGTTGTAGTAGCCCGTTTGATGTCCGAACACATTCGGACGTATGAGGAAAAAAATAAGCTTAGACGTTGAATGCGACTTTAATTGTTTCTCTGATTCATTTATATGCATTGTTGTCCATAGCAGCCCGTAGCAACGCATGAGCGTTTTACTATTGTTTTTGCATGATGGATATGAGTTGAGAAAACAGTTTTTATTATACTTGCTCAAGCATCGTGCGAATGAAGAAAAAAAACTTTCTTGATATTGTGCGAGAATTTCTTAAGCGCATCAAGTAGATTTGAATAATTTGTAATATATTTTTAGTTGAATCATCGATTTATGTGTATACATCGTCAATTTGCCTTTTTTGTTATCAGTTTACATTACAAGTGAAGTAGACTTCAATTATTATACAATTGTGTCCATGCTATATTGTTTCTTCCTGTGATATTTTACATGGATTATTTTATAAACCTTTAGCAATATATTTCAGAAGCCCGTGGCAACGCACGGGCATGCTACTAGTAAAGCTATAAGGCAGAGTAACGAAACGCAACAACCAGACCTAGAAAACACAAGGAAAGTACCAGGCCAACAACCAACGGCACACATGCTCAAATAGTTCTAAGGCACGTAGGCCCACTGGTCCATCCCCGATACTCCGTGGGCTTCTTCTGGTCCATAAAAAATCATCGTAAAGTTTCAGCTCATTTGGACTCCGTTTGGTATTTCTTTTATCCAAAAGTTCAAAAACAAGAAAAAAACAGAAACTGTCACTGGGCTCTAGGTTAATAGGTTAGTCCCTAAAATAATATAATATAGCATATAAATGCAAATAAAATATCTAAAATGGATAATATAATAGCATGGAGCAATCAGAAATTTTAGATACGTTGGAGACGTATCGGTTTTGTCGGGGTGTTGTTGTATGTAGACTAGATCATAGACATTGGGAGGCCCCGAATTACTCGGCTAGTACTCGATGTGGGAGGTGGATGGGATGAGAAAATTGATGCTCATCGCTTGCGGGCTCGAAGGTTCGTCGTCGGATAACACTTCAGCTTTGTGTCCCCCATAGGATGTTGTTGGGCCGGAGTGGTACCTAGGCTTACACATGGTCGGTTGTCAATCCTGAGTTACACATGGCGGAGGTCGAAGTAGAGATTGTAGTACACATCAAGTCTTCGGCAGAGCCCCCCTCAATCATGCCAGAGTTCGAGGCTTCTAGAGTCCTTCCTTTATGAGAATGGTGGATCGTAGGCCTAACCCATGAACTGTGGGCCAACTAGGCTGGTACCCCCTAGTCCATCAGCGAGTAAGTTAGGGATTAGCTTGGCGCTATAGAAGACAAGCGCACATCAGCAACAAGCTAGCCAATAGCCACTTACACCTGGACAAATAACCGCCTCCCAAAGCCCTGATGCGTACATTAGAGGATCTAGAGATAGAGGCCAAGCGGCAGGTGACTCACGAATCCGGTTCTTTACAATATTATAAATTATAAAACAAAATTAGGTGGAGATGGAGATTTATAAAATGCCTACTAGTTATACAATAATTAATACTCATATTAATTAATTAATAATACAATAGTCGTTAATAATAATCAGTAATAGTGTGCATAGAGTATATCAATAGAGCTCCTCATGTTTGCTAAACCATGCAGATACAATAATTAGTACTAATGGTGTTTATATGTCTCGTCGATCACCCCTCGGAATGATCGGCGACTGGGGCAGTGGTGAAGATTATGACGGGGACGCTGTCACCCACGCGAAGAACGTGAGCACCCCTAACGCCTTGAACCAACCGCAGGTCCCTGGAGGCCGTGGCGGGTTGAGGGCAGGGGGCAATTGCCCCCGCCCCCCCCCCCCCCCCCCAGCCTTGGGAAGAATTTTAATGTTGTGCTCCAAGAGAATAGAAGATGAAGCATCACCTGCAACATTTGAAGCATCTTACACATGTATAATATAAATTGCATGTGTACCATAGAATGAAAAGCATGTTCTTACCCAACCGGCGGCGGCGAGGGCGGCCATCGCACCATGCCTCGGTGGGGCGACGTGGTAAAAGATCACTGCAGCATCGTAACCTAGACGGAGTATGTTGATGATCATCTGCATCGGGCCAGGCTTCGGTGGGGCGACGTGGTAAAAGATCAGTGCAACATCGTAACCTAGACGGAGTATGTTGATGATCATCTGCATTGGCAAGATCATCTTCAGGAATCTACAGAGAACATCATGTTGGAGCTTTTTTTTTAAGATACGCACTGAACATTTGTTTTAGAACACATGTTGAACATTTCTATCTAATAAATGCTCCACATTTGTAAAATGCACACGAAACAGTTTAAATAATACACAGAGAACATTTTTAAAACTGTGTGAATAATTTTTTACATTTCATGAAAAATTTATCTAAAAAGTCACAAAACGTATTTTTGAACCAGTGGTCATGATTTTTTAATAGTACATTTTTAAAAAAATCGCAAGAACAGTTCGTTTACAGTATATAAACATTACTTATATGCCTAGTGAATGTTTAAATTTTTATGTTAATTAATTTTCGAAACATCTATAGTAAAAATATTTTGAAAGTAATAAATAAACAAAATGGAAAGGAACAAGCACCGAAGTAGCCACTAATGCACCCCGGAGTCTTGTTCAAACAAAAAAACTTTCCCCAGTTCCCTCTCGTGACACCCTCGACAGCGAGAACTTGACGGACGGCGACACGAGGCATTGGCACAAAACCGGGGCATTGGCTGGGTTATCCATGACACGAAGAGTGAGCCAACAACGAACAACGACATGTTTGACGAGCCCAAATGGATGGAATAGTTGCGGGTACAGAAAAAGGTGGGGTGGCGCCGCCACGGCTATTGCCGTGGGAGAGACATCCGCCTGCAGGGTTGAGTTGCCCATTCCCAACCCAACACGAGACAACTGTTTTTGGTGTGCTTGTTAGACACCAAGTGAGACTGAAACCAGGCAAGAGCACATTAATAATCTTGTACATGCTCCTATGTTTCTCGGTTATGTATAGCATCGAGCTGGATGCATGCATGCACATTCAACATTTTAACTTATGGTCAGCACCACGCAGCCATGGTGGTATGAGTGCGCAAGGCATACCAAGTTTGAAAACGTTTATTTTTAGGAAGACAGACTATCTATCTGTAAGGCGCGAGCTATGCTACCGCAGTCCAGTTCATGACGATCTGCCCATGCATGCTCGAAGAAGAATTTTTGCCATGTGGAAGGGGTCTGACTATATCGCATCTAGATGTGAAATATTATCTCACAGATGTGAGATATTATCTCACGTCTAAGTTGTGACATCATCAGATTGTTTTCTTATTTGTTTCTTTTTTTCCATCGTTTTTTTTCTTTTGGCCGACTGACTAGAGCGACAAAAAATCAACTAAAAAAGTGCACCACACTAGGAATCAAACTCGCGGCAACATGCTGGTCACCACGGGCTCCTATACCACTCCAATAGATAGCTGCTATTGATTACTATTAAGAGGGGAGTATATAAGAACATAGTATACACTATACACCGTCTGCGATGAAGTCACGGATTGGCTTGGCGCTATAGAAAACAAGCGCACAACAGCAACGAGCTAGCCAATAGCCACTTACACCTGGACCAATAACCGCCTCCCAAAGCCCCGATGCGTACATTAGAGGATCTAGAGATAGAGGCCAAGCGGCAGGTGACTCACGAATCCTGTTTTTTACAATATTATAAATTATAAAACAAGATGGATATTTATAAAATGCCTACTAGTTATACAATAATTAGCACTCATATTAATTAATAATAATACAATAGTCGTTAATAATAATCAGTAATAGTGTGTCATACATTATATCAACATAGCTCCTCATGTTTGCTAAACCAGCAGATACAATAATTAATACTAATGGTGTTTATGTCTCGTCGATCACCCCTCGGAATGAGCGGCGACTAGGGCAGTGGTGAAGATTGTGACGGGGACGCTGATCACCCATGCAAAGAACGTGAGCACCCAACGCCTTGAACCAACTGCAGGTCCGTGGAGGCAGTGGCGGAGCTATGTTCAGGGCGGGGGGACCATTGCCCCCCCCCCCCCAGCCTTCCCAGCCTTGGGATTTTTCTGAAGAATTTTATTCTGTAGATGCATAGATTGAAGAAAATATAAACTTTTACCCCTTTGAGAGTTCATTTTTTTTCCATTCCCCCCCCCCTCCTCCAAGAGGTCCTCGACCGTCAAGGAGCACAATGCAGTCACAAACAGAAGATGAAGCATCACCTGCAACATTTGAAGCATCTTACACATGTATAATATAAATTGCATGTGTACCATAGAATGACAGGCATGCCCAACCGACGGCGGCGAGGGCGGCCATCGCACCATGCCTCGGTGGGGCGACGTGGTAAAAGATCAGTGCAGCATCGTAACCTAGACGGAGTATGTTGATGATCATCTGCGTCGGGCCAAGCCTCGGTGGGGCGACGTGGTAAAAGATCAGTGCAACATCGTAACCTAGACCGAGTATGTTGATGATCATCTGCATCGGCAAGATCATCCTCGGGAACCTGCAAAGAACATCATGTTGGAGTTTTTTTTAGATACACACTGAACATTTGTTTTATAATACATGTTGAACATTTCTATCCGAATAAATGCTCCACATTTGCACAGAGAACATTTTAAATAATACACAGAGAACATTTTTAAAACTGTGTGAATAAGTTTTTACATTTCATGAAAATTTTATCTAAAAAGTCGCAAAACATATTTTTGAACCATTGGTCATGTATTTTTAATAGTACAATTTTTTTTAAAAAAAATCACAAGAACAGTTCGTTTACAGTATATAAACATTACTTATATGCCTAGTGAATGTTTCAAAAAATTTTGTTAATTAATTTTCGAAACATCTATAGTAAGAATATTTTGAAGGTAATAAATAAACAAATGGAAAGCAACGAGCACCGAAGTCACCGCTAATGCACCCCGGAGTCTCGTTCCTGCACCATTTCCCCAACTCCCCCCCCCCCCCCCCCCCCCCCCAAACAAAAAACTTTTCCCAGTTCCCTCTCCACACACCCTCGACAGCGAGAACTTGACGGTGATACGAGGCACTGGCGCAAAACCGGGGCATTGGCTGGGTTACCCATGACATGGAGTGAGCCAACAACGAACAATGACGTGTTTGACGAGCCCAAATGGATGGAATTAATAGTTGCGGGTGAAAAGGTTGGGTGGCGCCACCACCACGGCCATTGCCGTGGGAGAGACATCCGCCTGCAGGGTTGAGTTGCCCATTCCCAACCCACACGAGATAACTGTTGTTGGTGCGCTTGTTAGACACCAAGAGAGCCTGAAACCAGGCAAGAGCACAGTAATAATCTTGTGCATGCTCCTTTGTTTCTCGGTTATGTATAGCATCGAGCTAGATGCATGCATGCATGCACATTCAACATTTTAACTTATGGTCAGCACCACGCAGCCATGGTGGTATGAATGCACAAGAAGGCATACCAAGTTTGAAAACGTTTATTTTCAGAATGACAGACTATCTCTAAGGCGCGAGCTATGCTACCGCAGTCCAGTTCATGACGATCTGCCCATGCATGCTCGAAGAAGAATCTTTTGCCATGTGGAAGTTGTGCACTAATAACTAAGTAATGGAAAGCTAGCTTCGGGCTTTCATTCCGCCCAGAGGCGCGCACTAACCTCTACTCCTAAAGAAATAGTCCGTACGCCATTCGTTCGCTCGCTGCCTCCCATCGATTGAGGACCTCACCCCGTCGATCCCATCCCCCACCGATTTTCTTTTTCTCTGAAAAAACCACTAATGTCCCTGACTGGATTTCCCTCACCGGTTTATCTCTTCAGAAAAATCCCAAGGCTGGGGGGGGGGGGGGGGGGGGCAATGGCCCCTCGGCCTCAACATACCTCTGCCACTGCCTCCAAGGACCCGCGGTTGGTTCAAGGCGTTAGGGATACTCACGTTCTTCGCATGGGTGATCAGCATCCCCGTCACAATCTTCACCTCTGCCCCAGTCGCCGCTCATTCCGAGGGGTGATCGACGAGACATATAAACACCATTAGTATTAATTATTGTATCTGCGTGGTTTAGCAAACATGAGGAGCTGTATTAATATACTATATGACACACTATTACTGATTATTATTAACGACTATTGTGTTATTATTAATTAATATGAGTATTAGTTTTATAACTAGTAGGCATTTTATAAATCTCCATCTCTACCTAATTTTGTTTTATAATTTATAACATTGTAAAGAATCGGATTCATGAGTCACCTGCCGCTTGGCATCTATCTCTAGATCCTCTAATGTACGCATTGGGGCTTTGGGAGGCAGTTATTGGTCCAGGTGTAAGTGGCTATTGAAGAAATATGCCCTAGAGGCAATAATAAAATGGTTATTATTATATTTTCTTAATCATGATAAAGATTTATTATTTATGCTAGAATTGTATTGACCAGAAACTTAAATAGATGTGTGAGTACATAAACAAATACCGTGTCCCTAGTAAGCCTTTACTAGACTAGCTCGTCGATCAAAGATGGTTAAGCTTTCCTAATCATAGATATGTGTTGTCATTTGATAACGGGATCACATCATTAGGAAAATGATGTGATGGACAAGACCCATCCGTTAGCTTAGCATATGATCATTCAGTTTATTGCTATTGTTTTCTTAATGTCAAATACATATTCCTTCGACTATGAGATCATGCAACTCCCGGATACCGGAGGAATACCTTGTGTGCTATCAAACGTCACAACATAATTGGGTGATCATAAAGATGCTCTACAGGTATCTCCGAAGGTGACTGTTGAGTTGGCATGGATCGAGATTAGGATTTGTCACTCTGTGTATCGGAGAGGTGTCTCGGGGCCCTCTTGGTAATATACATCATAAGAAGCCTTGCAAGCAAATGACTAATGAATTAGTTATGAGATGATGTATTACGGAACGAGTAAAGAGACTTGCCGGTAAAAAGATTGAACTAGGTATGTGATACGTCTCCAATGTATCTATAATTTTTTATTGTTCCATGCTATTATATTACCTATTTTGGATGTTTATGGGTTTTACTTTACACATTTATATCATTTTTGGGACTAACCTACTAACTGGAGGCCCAGCCCGTATTGCTATTTTTTTGCCTATTTCAGTGTTTCGAGGAAAAGGAATATCAAACAAAGTCCAAACGGAATGAAACCTTCGGGAGCGTGATTTTTGGAACGAACGTGATCCAAAGGACTTGGAGTGCAAGTCAAGAAGCTCCCGAGGCGGCCACGAGGGTGGAGGGCGCCCCCCTACTGGGTGCGCCCCCTATCTCGTGGGCCCCTCGGGCGTGTACCGACGTACTTCTTCCTCCTATATATACCCACGTACCTCGAAACCATCAGGGGCGACCACGAAAAGCTATTTCCACCACCGTAACCTTCTGTATCCGCGAGATACCATCTTGGAGCCGTCCCCGGTGCTCCGCGGAGGAGGAATCCACCACGAAGGGCCTCTACATCAACACCAAGGCCTCTCCGATGAGTTGTGAGTAGTTTACCTCAGACCTTCGGGTCCATAGTTATTAGCTAGATGGCTTCTTCTCTCTCTTTGAATCTCAATACAAAGTTTCTCCTTCCTCTTCTTGGAGATCTATTCGATGTAACTCTTTTTGCGGTGTGTTTGCCGAGATCCGATGAATTGTGGGTTTATGATCAAGTTTATCTATGAGAAATATTTAAATCTCCTCTGAATTCTTTTATGTATGATTGAGTTATTTTGCAAGTCTCTTCGAATTATCGGTTTCGTTTGGCCTACTAGATTGATCTTTCTTGCAATGGGAGAAGTGCTTAGCTTTGAGTTCAATCTTGCGGTATCCTTTCCCAGTGACAGCAGGGGCAGCAATGCACGTATTGTATTGTTGCCATCAAGGATAAAAAGATGGGGTTTATATCATATTGCATGAGTTTATCCCTCTACATCATGTCATCTTTCTTAATGCGTTACTCTGATATTATGAACTTAATACTCTAGATGCATGCTGGATAGCGGTCAATGTGTGGAGTAATAGTAGTAGATGCAGGCAGGAGTCGGTCTACTTGTCACGGACGTGATGCCTATATACATGATCATGCCTAGATAATCTCATAATTATTCGCTTTTCTATCAATTGCTCGACATTAATTTGTTCACCCACCGTAATACTTATGCTATCTCGAGAGAAGCCACTAGTGAAACCTATGGCCCCCGGGTCTATCCTTTATCATATAAGCTTTCAATCTACTTTTATTTGCATCTTTACTTTTCCAATCTATATTATAAAATACCAAAAATATATTTATCTTATCATACTATCTCTATCAGATCTCACTTTCGCAAGTGGCCGTGAAGGGATTGACAACCCCTCTATTGTGTTGGTTGCGAGTTCTTTGTTTGTTTGTGTAGGTGCGTGATACTTGTGAGGAGCCTCCTACTAGATTGATACCTTGATTCTCAAAAACCGAGGGAAATACTTACGCTACAGTGTTGCATCATCCTTTCCTCTTTAAGGAAAAATAACGCAAGCTCAAGACGTAGCAAGAAGGATTTCTGGCGCCGTTGCCGGGGAGGTCTTCGCTCAAGTCAAGACATACCAAGTACCCATCACAAACGCATCTCCCTCTCGTTTACATTATTTGCCATTTGCCTCTTTTCCTCTCCCTCACTTCACCCTTACCGTTTTATTCGCCCTTTCTTTCCCAATCTTCCTCTCTCTTTCGCTTGCCTTTTTTCTGTTTGCTTGTGTGTTGGATTACTTGTCGCCATGGCGCAAGATAATACCAAATTGTGTGATTTCTCCAATACCAATAATAATGATTTCCTTAGTACTCCGATTGCTCCTCTTAATGATGTTGAGTCTTGTGAAATCAATGCTGCTTTGCTGAATCTTGTTAAGAAAGATCAATTCTCTGGCCTTCCTAGTGAAGATGCGGCTACCCATCTAAACAATTTTGTTGATTTGTGTGAGATGCAAAAGAAAAAAGATACGGATAATGATATTGTTAAATTGAAGTTATTTCCGTTTTCACTTAGATATCGTGCTAAAGTTTGGTTTTTGTCTTTGCATAAAAATAGTATTGATTCTTGGAACAAGTGCAAAGATGCTTTTATCTCTAAGTATTTTCCTCCCGCTAAGATCATCACTCTTAGGAACGATATTATGAATTTTAAACAACTTGATCATGAGCATGTTGCCCAATCTTGGGAAATAATGAAATTGATGATTCGCAATTGCCCTACTCATGGTTTGAATTTATGGATGATCATACAAAAAATTTATGCCGGATTGAATTTTGCTTCTAGAAATCTTTTAGATTCGGCCACGAGAGGCACATTTATGGAAATCACCTTAGGAGAAGCTACTAAACTACTTGATAATATTATGGCTAATTATTCTCAATGGCACACCGAAAGATCTACTAGTAAAAAAGTGCATGCTATAGAAGAAATTAATGTTTTGAGTGGAAAGATGGATGAACTTATGAGATTGTTTGCTACTAAGAGTGCTTCTATTGATCCCAATGATATGCCTTTATCTACCTTGATTGAGAATAATTATGAATTTATGGATGTAAATTTTGTTGGTAGGAATAATTTTGGCAACAATGCTTATAGAGAAAACTTTAATTCTAGACCCTTCCCTAGTAATTCCTCTAATAATTATAGAAATTCCTACAATAATTCTTATGGTAATTTTAATAAGATGCCCTCTGACTTTGAAAATAGTGTGAAAGAATTTATGATCTCTCAACAGAATTTTAATGCCTTGCTTGAAGAAAAATTGCTTAAAGTTGATAATTTGGCTAGGAACGTTGATAGACTTTCGCTTGAAGTTAATTCTTTGAAACTTAGATCTACCCCTCCTAAGCATGATATCAATGAGTCTCTCAAAGCTATGATAAGTTCCATTGACGACTGCAAAGAAAGAACCGCTAGATTGCGTGCTAAGAAAGATTGCTTTGTTAAAGCGTGTTCTTCTAGTTTCCATGAAAATAATGATGAAGATATTAAAGTTATTAATGTGTGCCCTATTTGATCTTTGTTTTGCAATATGAATCTTAATAATTATGTGACTGGAGATGAGTCAACTTTAGTTAAAAGGCATCCCAATAATTCGGAGTTTTTAGATCTTGATGCTAAATTTGGTAAAAGTGGGATTAGAGAGGTCAAGACTTTAAATAGCATTGAACCCACTATCTTAGATTTTAAGGAATTTAATTATGATAATTGTTTTTTAGAAAGTTGTATTTCCTTGTTGCAATCCGTGTTGAATTCTCCTCATGCTTATAGTCAAAATAAAGCCTTTACCAAACATATTGTTGATGCCTTGATGCAATCTTTTGATGAAAAACTTAATTTGGAAGTTTCTATACCTAGAAAACTTAATGATGAATGGGAACCTACTATAAAGATTAAAATTAAATATCATGAGTGTTATGCTTTATGTGATTTGGGTGCTAGTGTTTCCATGATTCCGAAAACTTTATGTGATATTCTAAGTTTCCATGATCTTTATGATTGCTCTTTAAATTTGCAACTTGCGGATTCCACCATAAAAAATCCAATGGGAAGAATCAATGATGTTCTCATTTTTGCAGATAGAAATTTCGTGCCCGTAGATTTTATCGTTCTTGATATAGATTGTAATCTTTCTTGTCCTATTATTCTTGGTAGACCTTTCCTTAGAACGATTGGCGCGATTATTGATATGAAGGAAGGGAATATTAGATTCCAATTTCCATTAAGAAAAGGCATGGAGCACTCTCCAAGAAAGAAAATTAAATTACCTTATGAATCTATCATGCGAGCTACTTATGAATCAAGTGTCAAAGATGGCACTACTTAGATCTATCATCGCTTTTATGCCTAGCTAGGGGCGTTAAATGATAGCACTAGTTGGGAGGCAACCCAATTTTATTTGTGTTTCTTTGTTTTTGTTCCTGTTTAGTAATAAATTTTGCATCTACTTTCTGTTTAGATGTGTTTTCATGTTTTATTTAGTGTTTGTGCCAAGTAGAACATATAGGATAACCTATGGTGATAGTTAATTTGATTATCCTGAAAAACAGAAACTTGGCGCTCACAAGAAACAATTCAATAAATCACAGAAACGTGCTTTTGTGTTGATCCTTTTTGCTGTAGATCCATACACAAATTTCCTAAGACGTCCTATTTTGGTAGGATTTTTGGAGTTCCAGAAGTATTCGAAAGTTACAGATTGCTTAAGATTGTTCTGTTTTTGACAGATTCTGCCTTTCATGTGGTGTTTGCTTATTTTGATGCATCTATGGCTAGTATGTAAGGGTATGAACCATAGAGAACTTGGAATACAGTAGGTTTAACACCAATATAAATAAAGAATGAGTTCATTATAGTACCTTATGTGGTGGTTTTTCTTTCTTTCACTAATGGAGCTTATGAGATTTCCTGTTGAGTTTTGTTTGTGAAGTTTTTAAGTTTTGGGTAAAGATTTGATGGACTATGGAATAAGGAGCGGCAAGAGCCTAAGCTTGGGGATTCCCATGGCACCCCAGGATATTCAAGAATAGCCAAAAGCCTAAGCTTGGGGCATCCCCTCTTTCGTCTTCGTTCATTGATAACTTTACTTGGATCTATATTTTTATTCGCCACATGATATGTGTTTTGCTTGGAGCGTCTTGTATGATATCAGTCTTTGCTTTTTAGTTTACCACAATCATCCTTGCTGTACACACCTTTTGGGAGAAGCCCACTTGATTGGAATTTATTAGAATACTCTATGTGCTTCACTTATATCTTTTGAGCTAGATAATTTTTGCTCTAGTGCTTCACTTATATCTTTTAGAGCACGGCGGTGGCTTAATTTTGAAGAAATTGTTGATATCTCATGCTTCACTTATATTATTTTGATAGTCTCTTAAAACAACATGGTATTTGCTATGGTTATAAAATTGGTCCTAGAATGATGGGCATCCAAGTTGGGTATAATAAAAACTATCATAAAAAGTGAATTGGATGCTATGATCAATTTGATACTTGATAATTGTTTTGAGATATAGAGGTGGTGATATTAGAGTCATGCTAGTTGAGTAATTGTGAATTTAAAGAATACTTGTGTTGAAGTTTGTGATTCCCGTAGCATGCACGTATGGTGAACCACTTTGTGATGAAGTTGGAGCACACTTTTATTTATTGATTGTCTTCCTTATGAGTGGCGGTCGGGGACGAGCGATGGTCTTTTGCTACCAATCTATCCCCCTAGGAGCATGCGCATAGTACTTTGTTTTTGATGACTTATAGATTTTTGCAATAAGTATATGAGTTCTTTATGACTAATGTTGAGTCCATGGATTATACGCACTCTCACCCTTCCACCATTGCTAGCCTCTCTTGTGTCGCGCAACTTTCGCAGGTAGCATACACCCACCATACTGCTTCCTCAAAACAGCCACCATACCTACCTATTATGGCATTTCCATAGCCATTCTGAGATATATTGCCATGCAACTTTCCACCGTTCCGTTTATTATGACACGCATCATCATTGTCATATTGCTCTTTGCATGATCATGTAGTTGACATCTTATTTGTGGCAAAGCCAAATTTTCCTACATGTCACTATTGATTCATTGCATATCCTGGTACACCGCCGGAGGCATTTATATTGAGTCATATCTTGTTCTAAGTATCGAGTTGTAATCTTGAGTTGTAAATAAATAAAAGTGTGATGATCTTCATTATTAGAGCATTGTCCTAGTGAGGAAAGGATGATGAAGACTATGATCCCCCCACAAGTCAGGATGAGACTTTAGACTTTATAAAAATAAAAGAGGCCAAAAAAGCCCATGAAAAAAAAGAGGCCAAAGAAGCCCACCAAAAAGAAAAAAGGAGGAAAAAAAGAGAAAAAGAAAAATAATAATGAGAGAAAAAGAGAGAAGGGACAATGCTACTATCTCTTTTCCACACTTGTGCTTCAAAATAGCACCATGGTCTTCATGATTTAGAGTCTCTTATGTTATCACTTTCATATACTAGTGGAAAATTTTCATTATAGAACTTGGCTTGTATATTCCAATGATGGGCTTCCTCAAAATGCCCTGGGTCTTCGTGAGCAAGCAAGTTGGATGCACACCCACTTAGCTTTTGTTGAGCTTTCATACATTTATAGCTCTAGTGCATCCGTTGCATGGCAATCCCTACTCACTCACATTGATATCTATTAATGGGCATCTCCATAGCCCGTTGATACGCCTAGTTGATGTGAGACTATCTTCTCCTTTTTGTCTTCTCCACAACCACCATTCTATTCCAAATATGGTGCTATGTCCATGGCTCACGCTCATGTATTGCATGAAAATTGAAAAAGTTTGAGATTACTAAAGTATGAAACAATTGTCTGGCTTGTCATCGGGGTTGTGCATGATTAAATCCTTTGTATGATGAAGATAGAGCAATAGCCAGACTATATGATTTTGTAGGGATAACTTTCTTTAGCCATGTTATTTTGAGAAGACATGATTGCTTTGATTAGTATGCTTGAAGTATTACTATTTCTTATGTCAATATGAACTTTTATTTTGAATCATTTGGATCTGAACATTCATGCCACAATAAAGAAAAATACATTGAGAATTATGCTAGGTAGCATTCCACATCAAAAATTCTGTTTTTATCATTTACCTACTCGAGGACGAGCAGGAATTAAGCTTGGGGATGCTTGATAAGTCTCCAATGTATCTATAATTTTTGATTGTTCCATGTTATTATATTACCTGTTTTGGATGTTTATGGGCTTTACTTTACACTTTTATATCATTTTTGGGACTAACCTACTAACCGAAGGCCCAGCCCGTATTGCTGTTTTTTTGCCTATTTCAGTGTTTTGAAGAAAAGGAATATCAAACGGAGTCCAAACGGAATGAAACCTTCGGGAGCGTGATTTTTGGAACGAACATGGTGCAAGTCAAGAAGCTCCCGAGGCGGCCACAAGGGTGGAGCCCCCCCCCCCCCTCTACTGGGCCCTCCCCCCTATATATACCCACGTACCCCAAAACCATCAGGGGCGACCATGAAAAGCTATTTCCACCACCGTAACCTTCTGTATCCGCGAGATTCCATCTTGGAGCCGTCGCCGGTGCTCCGCCGGAGGGGGAATCCACCACGGAGGGCCTCTACATCAACACCAAGGCCTCTCCGATGAGTTGTGAGTAGTTTACCTCAGACCTTTGGGTCCATGGTTATTAGCTAGATGGCTTCTTCTCTCTCTTCGAATCTCAATACAAAGTTCTCCTTCCTCTTCTTGGAGATCTATTCGATGTATAACTCTTTTTGTGGTGTGTTTGTCGAGATCCGATGAATTGTGGGTTTATGATCAAGTTTATCTATGATGAATATTTGAATCTCCTCTAAATTCTTTTATGTATGATTAAGTTATCTTTGCAAGTCTCTTCGAATTATCGGTTTGGTTTGGCCTACTAGATTGATCTTTCCTGCAATGGGAGAAGTGCTTAGCTTTGGGTTCAATCTTGCGGTGTCCTTTTCCAGTGACAGCAGGGGCAGCAAGGCACGTATTGTATTGTTGCCATCAAGTATAAAAGGATGGGGTTTATATCATATTGCATGAGTTTATCCCTCTACATCATGTCATCTTTCTTAATGCGTTACTCTGTTCTTATGAACTTAATACTCTAGATGCATGCTGGATAGCGGTCGATGTGTGGAGTAATAGTAGTAGATGCAGGCAGGAGTCGGTCTACTTGTCACGGACGTGATGCCTATATACATGATCATGCCTAGATAATCTCATAATTATTCGCTTTTCTATCAATTGCTCGACAATAATTTGTTCACCCACCGTAATACTTATGCTATCTCGAGAGAAGCCACTAGTGAAACATATGGCCCCCAGGTCTATCCTTTATCATATAAGCTTTCAATCTACTTTTATTTGCATCTTTACTTTTCCAATCTATATTATAAAATACCAAAAATATATTTATCGTATCATACTATCTCTATCAGATCTCACTTTTGCAGGTGGCCGTGAAGGGATTGACAACCCCTTTATTGCGTTAGTTGCGAGTTCTTTGTTTGTTTGTGTAGGTGCGTGGGACTTGTGAGGAGCCTCCTACTGGATTGATACCTTGTGATAGAGGCGAGGTGTCCCGATCTTTCGATGAGATGATAACTATCGATTTGGTGAAGATGACTTTGACGATCCGACTACAAACGTGCATGACGTTGCGCCTTAGCAGTCGCTAAACCAACTCCGAGAGGTTATTGACCATGCCGGAGCACAATCAACCTGACCACGAAGGTCTATTCCTGCAAGCAATCGAAGAACAAGCAAGAATATGATAAAAGCAATCTGAATATTGCGAGTATATATGAAGTATTGATAAAGGTGGGGATCCGTAAGCGGTCTTGGTCTGGTCGTTGGACACAAACGAAGTACACGAAGTTGCAATGGCTAACTTTTAACTAAACAAATCCTAAGGAAAAAAGTACTAGATGGATCTACTTATATAGGAGGAAGGGGTGGCGTCCAAGGAGGTGGGAGGACGTCCCAAGGCAGCCTAAAACTAACCCTAGGTCGTACAAGGCTCATGGGCCCAAGTGGAGGTGATGCAACACCTTTGGACTTGTAGTATGACTCGGATTCTGATGCAGTGTCCGATTGTTTCATCGATATCTCAATGCTCCAGACGAATTTGAAGGTGAATCCAATTGGGTTGGAAAGAGCATGAAATCTAGTTTCCAACCAAAAAAGAATCACCCAATTCAGAGTCCGTGTGAAAAAGCCGTTGGCGTTTTGAGTCAGGTATGTCTGTGTAGTCCGAATCTGAATCCAGAAGGTGCGAGACTTGGACTCTATCTTCTCTTGGCCCAAAAGTGTCGTGATAGGACTTTTTGAACAGACCCCAAACTTCTCCTTTTGCCTTATCTTCATATGTGGATTGTACAAATGTCTCACACACCTGCAATTAGACAAAACACAAAAGTGAGTGAAGTATTTTTGTTCTGGATAACATAAATAGATTATTGAATAGTTTGCACTAGAAATCACCTGACAAATATGCATGTATGCAATATTTTTGGTCGTATCCAAGGTAGTCATGTCCTCATCACGTTGATTCTCAAAAACTGAGGAAAATACTTACGCTACTGTGCTGCATCACCCTTTCTTCTTCAAGAAAAACCAACGCAAGCTCAACACGTAGCAATATGACGATACCGACGATCGAATCTTGGGCAAGTAACATACCGATGGACAAAGGGAATTGCGTATATTGTCATAAAGGTTCGACCGATAAAGATCTTCTTAGAATATGTAGGAACCAATATGGGCATCCAGGTCCCATTATTGGTTATTAACCGGAGAAGCGTCTCGGTCATGTCTACATAGTTCTCGAACCCGTAGGGTCCGCACGCTTAACATTCATTGATGATATATTATTATATTAGTTATATATGTTGGTGACCGAATGTTGTTCAGAGTCCCGGATGAGATCACGAACATAACGAGCGGCTCCGGAATGGTCCGGAGGTAAAGATTGATATATGGGATAATAGTGTTTGGTCTTCAGAAGGGTTCCGGAATTCACTGGTAGGGGGTTTCAGATGTTTTGCGAAATGTTTGGGTACGAGAACTCTTTATTTGGGACAAAGGGGAAAGCCATGAGGCTTTTGGAAAGTGCAAAAGGAAGTTTTGCGGAGGCTAGGGGCAAGACGCCAGGGATCCTGGCGTCTGGGCCCAGACGTCGGGAACCCTGGAATCCGAGAAGGACTCTTGCCTTTCGGGCAAAACCGACTTTGAGGAGGCTACTACTTCAAGTTTCGACCCCGGGGCTCAATATATAAATAGAGGGGCAGGGCTAGAACCCCAAGACACATCAAGATTCGCCAAGCCCTGCCGACAACCCCGACCCTCTAGTTTATCCTTCGCCATAGTTTCCGTAGTGCTTGGCGAAGCCCTGCGGAGATTGTTCTTCACCACCACCATCACCACGCCGTCGTGCTGCCAGAACTAATCTACTACTTCGCCTCTCTTGCTGGATCGAGAAGGCGATGACGTCATCGAGCTAAATGTGTGTTGAACACGAAGGTGCCGTACATTCGGTACTTGATTGGGCAGGATCGTGAAGGTCTACGACTACATCAACCGCGTTGATAAACGCTTCCGCTTAGCGATCTTCAAGGGTATGAAGATGCTCTCCCCTCTTGTTGCTATACATCTCCATGGATAGATCTTGCGTGTGCATAGAATTGTTTTTGTTTTCAATGCAACGTTCCCCATCAGTGGCATCAGAGCCAAGTCTATGCGCAGATGATATGCACGAGTAGAACATGAAGAGTTGTGGGTGGTGATAGTCATACTGCTTACCACCAACATTTTATTTTGATTCGGTGATATGTGGGATGAAGCGGACCGGACCAACCTTACATGTCCACGTACATGAGACCGGTTCCACCGACAGACATGCAACTTGTTTTGCATAAAGGTGGCTGGTGGGTGTCTGTTTCTCCTACTTTAGTTGAATCGAATTTGACTAAGGCCGGTCCTTGAAGAAGTTTAAAATAGCAATTGATGAATCACTGTTGTGGTTTTTTGCGTAGGTAAGAACGGTTCTTGCTAGAAACCCGTAGCAGCCACGTAAAACTTGCAACAACAAAGTAGAAGACGTCTAACTTGTTTTTGCAGGGCATGTTGTGATGTGATATGATCAAGATATGATGTGATATATGTTGATGTATGAGATGATCATGTTTTGTAATATTGACAATGGAAGGAGCCTTAGGGTTGTCTCTTTATTGTATGAAGTGCAAACGCCATGTAATTGCTTTACTTTATCGCTGTGCGTTAGCAATAGTTGTAGAAGCAATAATTGGTGAGACGACCCCGACGCAACGATGGAGAATAAGGCGTGGAGCCGATGACGATGGAGATCATGACGATGCTTTGGATATAAAGATCAAAAGCACAAGATGATGGTGGCCATATCGTGTCATATATTTTGATTGCATGTGATGTTTATCCTTTATGCATCTTATTTTGCTTAGAACGGAGATAGCATTATAAGATGTTCTCTTCACTAAATTTCAAGATAAAAGTGTTCTCCCCGAGTATGCACTGTTACCAAAGTTCGTCGTTTCGAAGCACCTCATGATGATTGGGTGTCATAGGCTTTATGTTCATGTACAACGGGTGTAAGATGGTTTTGCACATGCAGAATACTTGGGTTAAACTTGATGAGCCTAGCATGTACATACATGGTCTCGGAACTCTAGAGACCGAAAGGTCGAACAAGAGTCATATAGTAGATATGATCAACATAGAGATGTTCACCATTGATGACTACCCCATCTCATGTGATGATCAGACATGGATTAGTTGATTTGGATCATGTATCACTTAAATAACTTGAGGGGTGTTAATTTAAGTGGGAGTTCATTAGTAATTTGATTAATTGAACTTAAATTTATCATGAACTTAGTCTTAATAGTTTGTGCATATCTATGTTGTAGATCAATAGCTCGCAATATAGCCCCCCTATTTTTGATATATGTTCCGAGAGAAAACTAAGTTGAAATATGGTAGTAGCAATAATGCGGACTGGGTCCATGATCTGAGGATTATCCTCATTGCTGCACAAAACAAATATGTCCTTGATGCACCGCTAGATTATTGACTCTAGTAAACTCTTTGGGTATTGGTCAGATGGCGATGTGAACTATGGGTGTTAAATCACATGGTGATGTGAACTAGATTATTGACTCTAGTGCAAGTGGAAGACTGATGGAAATATGCCATAGAAGCAATAATAAAATGATTATTATTATATTTCCTTAATCATGATAAAGGTTTATTATTCATGCTAGAATTGTATTATCCGAAAACTTAAATACATGTGTGAATACATAAACAAATATTGTGTCCCTAGTAATCCTCTACTAGACTAGCTCGTTGATCAAAGATGGTTAAGGTTTCCTAACTATAGACATGTGTTGTCATTTGATAACGGTATCACATCATTAGGAGAATGATGTGATGGACAAGACTCATCCGTTAGCTTAGCATATGATCGTTCAGTTTATTACTATTGCTTTCTTAATGTCAAATACATATTCCTTCGACTATGAGATCATGCAACTTCCGGATACCATAGGAATACCTTATGTGCTATCAAACGTCACAACATAATTAGGTGATCATAAAGATGCTCTACAAGTATCTCTGAATGTGTCTATTGAGTTGGCATGGATCGAGATTAGGATTTGTCACTCCATGTATCGGAGAGGTATCTCTGGGCCCTCTCGGTAATACACATCATAAGAAGCCTTGTAAGCAAATGACTAATGAATTAGTTAAGAGATGATCTATTACAGAACGAGTAAAGAGACTTGCCGGTAACGAGATTGAACTAGGTATGAAGATACCGACGATCGAATCTCGGGCAAGTAAAATACCGATGGACAAAGGGAATTACATATGTTGTCATAAAGGTTCGACCGATAAAGATCTTTGTAGAATATGTAAGGACCAATATCGGCATCCAGGTCCGGCTATTGGTTATTGACCGGAGAAGTGTCTCGGTCATGTCTACATAGTTCTCGAACCTGTAGGGTCCGCACACTTAACATTCATTGACGATATAGTATTATATGAGTTATGTATGTTGGTGACCTAATGTTGTTCGGAGTCTCGGATGAGATCACGGACATGACGAGTAGTTCCGGAATGGTCTGGAGGTAAAGACTAATATATGGGATGATAGTGTTTGGTCTCCGGGATGGTTCCGGAATGCACCGGAAGTAGTTTCGGATGTTTCCCGAAATGCTTGGGTACGAGAACACTTTATTTGGGCCAAAGGGGAAAGTCCACGAGGTTTTTGGAAAGTGCAAAAGGAAGTTTTGCGGAGGCCAGGGGCAAGACGCCAGGGACCCTGGCATCTGGGCCCAGATGCCGAGAACCCCAATGTTTGGGCCTGGAGTCCGAGAAGGACTCTTGCCTTTCGGGCAAAACCGACTTTGAGGAGGCCTTTACTCCAAGTTTCGACCCCAGGGCTCAACATATAAATAGAGGGGTAGGGCTAGCACCCAAGACACATCAAGATTCACCAAGTCATGTGCCGGCAACCCCGACCCTCTAGTTTATCCTCCTTCATAGTTTCCGTAGTGCTTGGCGAAGCCCTGCGGAGATTGTTCTTCACCATCACCATCACCATGCCGTCATGCTGCCAGAACTCATCTACTACTTTGCCTCTCTTGCTAGACCGAGAAGGCGAGGACGTCACCGAGATGAACGTGTGCTGAACGCGGAGGTGCCGTACGTTTGGTGCTTGATCGGGATGGATCGTGAAGATGTACGACTACATCAACCGCGTTGATAAACGCTTCCGCTTAGCGATATTCAAGGGTATGAAGATGCTCTGCCCTCTCGTTGCTATGCATCTCCATGGATAGATCTTGCGTGTTGGTCGCCGGATCTAGGTGGCTAGATCTGGGGTTTTGAAGGCGGTCGAGACAGTGCACAGGTTGTCGGGTGGATTCCTGGGGACGGATCCGGGTGAAAACCTGGTATTCGGTCGTTGGCCGGAGCCAGTGATGTCGATGCCCTAGTCATCATTTCCTTCATGAATGCACCATCGAGGTGAAACTCCCAACCCTACCCAATACCTCCGGAGGAAACCTAGATCAGTTGATCGGATGACGACGACATTCATGTGTCGTTACCCCCTTGGGGGCGGCATTCTTGGAGATGCACTCAGGCTCAAGGGACCAGGGGTTGGCTTCTTCGGTGGAGCGGTGTTTCTTTCTACATATTCATGACAGAGGTTCTTGGCGGCATGGAGCAGCGGAGGCTTGGCATCAGATGTGTGGCGATAGACACGCCCAGGAGGTCGACGCTGTCTGGTGTCATGGTGGCATAGGCAGCAGCTAGACCAGGCAAGGTAGATGCAGCAGTACATCTCTGAAGATGGATTAGTGGCAGGTGGCTGCGGCGGCCTTATACCCGACAGGCGTCCTAGTTGAGGAGCACGCCGGACTGGTGGGTGCCCATACCCGGCAGACGTCCTGGTTGGGACCTCAGGTCTTAGATGTTTAGGTTTGGTTGCGAGGTCTATTTGGTATCAGGCCCAGACTATCAGCATCCTTCATCAATTGGATAGGAGTAGCGATAGTTTGTTGCCTAGACGGTGGCTTCAGTCTTACTGTTATATGACTTTGTAAGGTCTTGTGTGAATAATTAATAAAATGGCTGTATGCATCGTTTAGATGCAGAGGCCGGGGGTCCTCCCCCATTTCTAAAAAAAAAATGGTATATATGCATATCATAACATCGCAAGGTGAGGAAAAAATAAAAAGATAAAAGATAAAAGATAAAAGACCTCACAAAAATGCAAAGGCTGAGTGAATTGAGGGGAGCGCCTATACAACGCGGTACGCGCCGGCAGCCACGGGAGCGCTTACCCTCCCTGCTCCCCCGCGCTCCCTCATGGGCCGGCCCATGTGCGGGACGGGGAGCCCCTTGTTTTTAGCCTTTTTTCAGGAAAAGTTAGAAATTGTCCAATTATTCATGAATTCAAAAATTGTTCCCAATTTGATTTTTTTCAGGAAATGATAAATTCTCAAGGATTCAGAAAAGTTCACAATTTAAAAAATAATGTTCGTGTATTCAAAAGATGTTCACGAATTCCTAGAAAAATGTTCACAATATTCATAAAATGTTCAGGAATTTTTAAAACTGTTCACAAATTAAACAAAATGTTCACAAAATTCAAAAAATGTTTGCTATTTCAAGAACTATTAAGGAACTAAAAAAAATGTTCGTCAAAAGAAATGTTCCTGAATTTCATAAAATGTTTATAAATTAAAAAAATGTTCACCGTTTCTGGAAAAATGTACACAATTTCAAATATTCGAGAATTTGAAAAAAACCATGATTTTAGAAAAATGTTGACGGATTTAAAAAAATCATGATTTTAAAAAACTGTTCATGATTTCAAAAAAATGTTTACTTTTTCAAAACAATATTCCCAAATTTTTAAAAATGTTCCGCATTTGAGAAATGTTCAGAATTTCTAAAAATGTTCACAATTTAAGAAAATTTGTTCGCAAAAATTGATACATGGCCAAACTTTTTTTAGAAAAAAGGTGAAAATAAGGAAAAAAGAAAAAAACAGAACATTAAAAAAGAAAAAAGAAAAAATTGGAAAAAGTAAAAATAAAAAAGGAAATAAAAAAAACCCGGAAGAAACAAATAAGAAAAACCGGTTTTGGGAAGGTTCTAGAACCTTCCTAAAACCGATGGAGGAGGAATCCCTATATGGGACGGCCCAAAAAACTGCGGACGCTAGGGGGGTGGGGGGTACGCGCCAACTCGCTAGCGCGCGACCTATGTACCATATAGGGATCACCTGAATTGAGATTGTTCAGAAAATAGACAAAAAAGAATAAAAAAGAGAACCGGCAACGCCAGCCCATGCTGCCACACATGGGCCAACCCACACCGTCACGACGCACGCACATAGGGTGTGTATGGTAGCATGCATGAAGAGTATATGCCAAAAAGTTCCCTAGCCGACCCATTTTTGGGTGTTTGGTAGAGTGTATGGGCTCACTTGAGCATAGCCCAACCAATGCAAAAAAGGGCCTCTGCATAGCTGAGTCGAAGCACCCCACACAGACCTGCCGAGTCGAGCGAGGCTGAGACCGCACAGGGGAGAATTCTCCACCCGACCCACTTTCCTCGAACGACCACCCCTTCCCCTGCCCTCCCACGACCCCCTCCCCCTCCCCTTGCGCGAGCCCTCCTGACCTAGCCGCCAGCGACCGCTCGCTAGCTACCCCGCCGCTGGTCCCCTTCCTTCTTCAATCTCTCCGCCGCCCTGCTGAAGGTGTCTACCTCGCCGCCGGCCCGCCCCTATGCCGGGTCGGTCCTTCACTCGCCGTCGGCCCGCCCCTGCTCTTGGCCGGACTCAACTCGCCGTCGCCGAAGTAGATCCTGACACGGGAGAGGTAGCAAATCCGCCAGCTTCTTCGCTTCCTCCCCCTCCTCCTCTCTTCCTCCCCCTACCCCTGTCCTTCCTGCCTCTGCTCGGGACCTTGAACAGGGAAGAGCCCTTGTTGCTGTACAGAGAAGACAGAGCCGAATATGCTTAATTGGAATATGATAATTTGATTTTATTTACTGTCTATCTTCTGTTCAGATAGCCTACTATGGTTAAGAGAAAAACTTATGCATGAAGGAATTATGTCTAATGCAATATGAATCTAGTGATGCACTGCTACAATTCATGATTATTATGCCTTATGTTAATTGTTGATTTTTTCACGTTATCATCATCCAAATTATGTTGGCATGGTAATGTTTTATTGCTTGAATTATTTAGATTAACTCATCGAACATATGGCAAAATATCCGTTCATGTAGCCTACCTCATACAGGCTACCAAACACCGTCTCAGTACATCATGTCTTGTTTGATGCAGGCTACCAAACACAGTCTCAGCTCAGCATGCGTCAGTACATACATTGCTACCAAATAGTTGCAGATGCATGTACTCAGCATGTTTAGACTAAGCATGTCTTTAAAGGGGAACAACTATGCTAGGATGGGAATAGCCCATAGTGCGGGGCTTCAGGCTGCGCGAGCGCAGCTCGAGCTCGAACGCGAACAACGCGAGATTAGCGTGTGCGTGAATTTTAGGGACAGAACAAATCCAAAGATGATTGAGTTAGATATGAGATAACTATCATCTCCGTCCTGGTTTATTAGTCTTTTTTGTATTTTTTACTTAATTTTGACCATAGATTTAATTAATAAAATGTTAGTGCATGCTACAAAAAATTATATCGTTGGATTCGTATTTGAACATAATTTCCAGTGATTTTTTGTGACATGGATTAACATTCTGTTAGTTAAATATAAGGTCAAAGTTTAGCATAAAATTTAAAAAGGACCAATAAACCAGGACGGAGGTAATATTTCACATCTAGATGTGAAATAACAAACTCATTTAATAATTGGTAGGAATTAGATAGATTTTTTTATGAGTGGCCGAATTGGATATATAGAGGAACGTGCGTAAGATCGTTATGCATGGGCATTTGGGCAAACGGGCCTAGTTTGCTGCCGCTGTCTGTAGGTTATTTTTTTATTTAGACTTTACGGATGTTATGGGCCGGGTTCCGTCCCTGCACGCACACACTCCGACCGGCTGCCCGTCAAAAAAAGGGAAAAACTCCGACCGGCTTCGCTCCAAAAGAAAAGAAAAAAGAAAAAGAAAAACGCACGCCGCCCGGCTTTCCTTCGCCCGCTCGTCTGCCCCTCCGACGCCGGAGCTCCGCGCTCCTGCCCGCCGGCCGCTCTCCGCCCCTCTGCAGGTCCTCCACCACCCATCCCGTCCCGTCCATTCCTTACTCTCCTCCCTCGAGGCCCCGTCCCCGCCCCGCCTTCTCCTCTCCTCGGCGCCGTGGACTCGACGACCCCAGTTCGCCGCCGTCCGCGAAGGCGACGACCGGCAGCAGCGGCCCGAATCGAGGAGCGAGGGCCCTCTCAGGTGAGCTTCCCTCTCTCAAGTGTGGTGCCCCATGCCTCTGGTTAGCTCCCCGATTTGGACGATCCGGGGGTTTGATGCGGCTGCGATTTATTTGGGGATGGATCTGGGATGATGGATTTACCGTTGCTCATGCCATGCTAGCAAATCTTATGTAGGGATTTTGGATTCATGTCAAGTGTATGCCAAGTGAATGAACATTAGCCTCATAAGTACATGATTATGCTCATATTTCGTAAAAAATTTAGATTATCTGGGCAGTTAAAGTTTTTGGCCTTTGGAACGCACCAATGTTATTCCAAACCATAGCCCTGTTACTTGTTCCAACTTTGGTAGTTATGTAGTTTGCTTCTGTTTGTGTGGACTATAGCTACTACATTGGGATGTTCTGTTAGTGGATTAGTGGATGGTTTGATGTTAATTATTTCACTTCATTGAGCAGAATGGTTGTCATCTATAAGTTGCGAACATCATGTGTAATACTCCCTCCGTCCCAAACTTCTTGTCTTATATTTGTCTAAATACGGATGTACCAAGTCACGTTTTAGTATTAGATACATCCTTATCTAGACAAATCTAAGACAAGAATTTTGGGACGGAGGAAGTAGTACTTTTCATTCCCCCCTTTTAGCAGTTTTCCTCTATACTCTGCTACAGTCGCTGTTTATCTATACGCTATCTAATTACTCACATATGCATGCTTCTTTGTTTTAAGAAGAATATCTTTTTGATGTATTCGTGAAATATGAAGGTGTTGAGTGGGCCAAATGGCACAGATTCCAAACCTCGATAACGCCGCGCTCAATCTTACTGCCCTCAGGTCTCTTATCCTGATCTTACTCACTTCCTGTGTCTTCCTCTAAATCTTGACTTGTGTTCTTAATCTCTTTTAACCCTGGCATCCAGGGAGCAGTCACAGAAGGAACTTCTCAGCATAATCAAGAGTGTGCGTTTCTCCTCCTGCACTCCCTGTCGCAATCTTATGTACTTTTGTTGACATTGAAGAGTTTGAATTCCTTGTGTATCAGATTAGGGGGAAGAAGTGTCTGGTCATTGATCCGAAGCTTGCGGGTACCCTCTCGCTGATCCTGCAGACCTCGGTGCTAAAGGTTCGGTGATAGACTCTGGATCTGCTGCCAATAAGCGATACGTTTCATGTCCCTAACTAATATCTTAATACATAATTTGAACTTTGGGGATGTGCCATGGGAATATTCCTTCAAATACCTTTCGTACATAAACAAAAGAGTAAAGCCATGTTGCAGCTACTTTCTTTGTTTCAACTTGGATAGCTCAGACATGTTTTTTTACATTGATTAGGAATATGGCACGGAGCTGCGGATCCTCTCTGCTGACCCTCTTCAGACGGAATGCCCCAAAGTGGTGTATCTTGTTCGCTCCCAGTTGAACTTCATGAAATTTGTGGCTAATCAAATTAAGAATGACGAATCCAAAGGGCTCCAGAGGGAATACCACCTCTATTTTGTACCACGCCGTATAGTTGCCTGTGAGAAGGTATTTTGGTTTCTGTATATTTTATTTCCATTAATGTACATGCATGTTCTATTATTTTGTTTGGACTTATAATTCTAGTATGGTAGAATAATTTGTGAGACTCATGCGAAATTCGATAATTATAGACCTCATTACAATAAGAGATGACTCAAACACAATCACCATTGTCCTGTATGGATGTCATGTGTGTACTGTGGAATTTATTGATCTCATACATTACTACTGCACAGAAAGAATGGAATTCCATCTTGTATGGGTGAAATCTGCACTAGTAGATATCATAATTATAGTTATGCTTTGTTTGACTAGGTTTTAGAAGTTTGGCAAGACGGAATCAGTCCTTCAGAGTATTCCCATTTCCCGAGTGTATTCCTGTAGTTCTTAGCCCAATAGGTTTATTAGACATGATGCCAATGAATACGACCTTATGTACTAAAATGTTGACATGGCAGGTATTAACTGAACACGTGTTCTTTTCATTGCTGATGATAGGCCTGAAATGTTTTTCCAATCTGAACACCATAAATCTTTGCATTATTTCTTCCCAAATACAGTTTTATCCATACCAGTGACATATACAGTAGTTACCGTAGGATGGAACTTTTGTTACAGATTATTCATATGAATATTTCTTTACAATCTGAATAAGCTTCTCAAGGATTTCAGCTTGCCTGCTGCTTCACTGTTATATAAAGCTGATGCCCTTTTACTTTAATTCGTGACCCATTGGCTGTGTTGTTTTGACAATTAAAATTGAGAAGCTTGAGCTATGCATTTACACTAAGTCATAATGCTGGCTATGATCTTCTAGCGTCTAAACTAGCGATAACATATTTCAGTTTCTCTTGAACTTCGTCACCATTGTTTGGTAAAGAAGTATCGAATTTGACTAGCCAGAAGAGGATCCAGGAATGCTAACTATCTTTATGTATAATAAAATTAATAAATTCTAACCTATCTTTTGTAATGTCCCCTGAATTGTCATGTATCTGCAATGCTAATGACCAAATATCTGATTATGGATGGCACAGACAATTGTAAACCATGACTCAATATAGATTTTTTCTGAGTTGTAATATTTGTTGAGGAATAAATAAATGTTTACAAATTGGCAAATACATCACTCATAGCCCGTATGCAATTATTATACTACGTACATACTTTCAGGTGCCAAAAAATTATACTGTCCTGTTGTTTTGATGATTGGTAGACATTTTCCTTGTTATAGTAGTAATCTTATAAGTTTTTCTTCCCCTTAACTCGCGGATGCCCAAACACATGCTTAGCTATTGTTCTCAGAATTTTGTGAGCTTGGAGCCTAGGACACATGAGCCCAGGAATCCACTCCATAAATTTCTCTTTGCACTAAGGCATCTTCAATTTAATTCTCTTTTTTTTTTTGCTGACACAGATTCTGGAGGAAGAGAAAGTTCATCAAAAGTTGACAATCGGAGAATATCCCTTGTATCTAGTTCCTTTGGACGAGGATGTCCTTTCTTTGGAGCTTGACTATTCCTTGCAGGTACAGCTACATGATTGGTGTAGCATGTTTTTCTAACATTTTATTAGTCTCATTGGAGCATTTATGATTTTCAGGAATGCCTTATTGAAGGAGATACAAGTTCTGTCTGGCATGTTGCAAAAGCTATCCATAAGTTAGAGGTATGTATGTATGTCTTCCCTTCCTGTGTTTGGAATGTTTTGTACTTGAAATAATGATTACTCCATTTGTGATTCATTAGTTTATGGCCGAAATATTGTTATGGATAGACTAAGTTGCGATCGACCACTATACTTGACGTTTGCATATTACTTACCAACTCTGCATCTGCAATCTCACAAGTTTTTTGACACAATCTTTCGTTTACTAGAAAGCCTTTCACCCTATTTCAATGTGGGAAACTGGCTTCCATCAAATTCATAAAGTGTTGCTCTTACGCGTATAAGGTTTCTTTTCCAGTTTGCCTTCGGGGTTATCCCCAATATTAGAGCCAAGGGTGTAGCATCAACCAAAGCTGCAGAATTGCTGAACCATATGCAACTCGAAGACCCGGTCAGCATGGATAATGTAATGCCATTTGATTTCAACCTTTCATGACTCAGATCTCTAAATTCAGCTGATTGCCTAATTTTTACTTTGTGGTGCTTTTAGATGGGGATTCCAGAGATAGACACCGTTATTTTGCTAGATAGAGAGGTAATTTTCTGTTGTACACTTTGTGATCATTTCTTGCTTTTCTCAGCATATATGAACCTTTTCACTATTTTTTTAAGTGATCAAAGTTTTATATAAATTATAGTGATCTTAGGTGTGAATGTGTGATATATTTTCTTTTGATGTCTTCTCCTTTTCTGGAATTCATCTTCTTTTATTCATTCAGGTGGATATGGTGACACCAATGTGCTCTCAGCTAACGTATGAAGGTCTATTAGACGAGGTAGGCCATAAAGTTTTTGATACTGGCATTACTTATAAGTCACAAGTGTTTGATCTATTAGCTTTCTCTGTTGAATCTTGATTGATAACATGTGAACGTATGACTCTCCGAGCTAGCATGTTCCTGGCTTTCTAGTATTGCTTTCTCTTAAGTTGGGGTTGATGCGAAATACCACACAGTTTGTGTTCCTTGCCAGTCAAAATAAGACATTTTTATTGCCGCCTCCATCTTTGTTGTAGCTCCTCCACCAGATCATGCGTGCAGCAGTGTAGGCCTTGTAATGAATTCAGCAGTATGTATGTTGTCAACCACAGTACACAACGGGGTAAACACCGCCGGGAGGGTGTTCGAATGGAGTCAGCCTGATTGGGGAAGCGATTAGATCATAGGTGGGAGATACATTTGGGAAGGAATAGATTGATTTCTCATTGTTTGGATGGGAATCAGACCTGGCTGCTGGCTATATACTAACAAACTCAATCTCTATTTGATAACTATCTACTCTATGCATAACTGCGTGATAGCTATCTACACCAGCTGATACATACGGCTGTTGCCATCCACCCTAGTGTCGCAGCCGTCCGGCTGTAGTCCCAAGGTCCACACCTCCCTAATCTCTACCAATGACGTGTAGTAAATTTTAAAAACCATAGAGTTGCAGATGGAAATGACAGGATGCTACCAAAGGCCACCTAAAACTTTGGTTCTTACTTGGTAATGGTTCCTTGAGCCTTCATGTTTACTACCCTAGTTCCAAAATAGATGTCATTTTAAAATGTATGCAGACAAACTGCTGTGAATTTGACATTTTAGACTGGCCTTTGTTGGTGGATTTCTGTATCAAATGATTTTTGGAATAATGTGGTCAAAGGTGTATACTGAACTGTATGCCAGAAACATCTACCCTGGATGGAGGGGGTCCTACACATTGTTGTCCTAATCGAATGACTGATTTGTCATTTAATATTGGTCTATCCAGATGGCTACTGGAGTTAAGCTGCATACAGAATGTCGTATCCTGACTGAACTAACTGTGATAATATCTTGCTTTTAAGTAATGTCCACCTTGCTTTGGATTGTTGTCTTGAACAGGAGATGTGAAATGCAGGTAGACAATATCCCTGTTTACTCTTTTACCCTCCTAGTTTGCTAGGTTATGTGCATTGCAATGGTAGCAGTGATCATACTAGTTTTAATTGTGTTAGAACAAGCAGGGTGCAATGATATTTTGGTAAATGGTGAACTCGTTAATCTTAGACCAAGTGGAAATGCCTATGCAGTTGCATACTTATACTCGTCTTTGCAGCAGGGTGTTGCTTAAGATTTTAGCTCATTGGCTGGGTCGGTCTCGGTTTTATCAGTATTGTTTGTATGATTCTGGAGCAACATTAACTCAGGTGTATCCGCTGCATGAATGGCAGTGGTGTGATGTTTATTGCCTAAATCAATGCAACCAAAATGAACTGAATTTCTACCATCCTGCCACTGCATTTCCATTACGAATCTAAATTTAAAGTAGCTTTGAATGAATCGTGTGATTATGTTTTATTCGACAGATGTTGGAAATTCATAATGGATCTGTGGAAGTTGACGCCAGCATTATGGGTGCTCAACAAGATGGAAAAAAGGTCAAGGTTCCACTCAATTCAAGGTAAACTATCCTTGGTATGTACTATCTGGAAAACAAACAATGAACATTGTTATAACGATGTGGCGTGTAACAATTTTGTGTGTGCAAGAATTGTTGCTTTGCTGTTTGGAAGCTTCCTCTATACGTGTATATTATTGCCATTGACATCCCACAATATTGGTTTTAATTTTGTAGTGCATTTCTGAAGACTCAAATTTTGCATATGTACAAATACATTTTCAAACCTTCTTAGATTGCAAGTTATGCGTGTGCAATGCTCCTATGTACATAAGCATGCATGGATTTGGAGCTATAAATTTATGTCGCTGTTCTCTTTTCAGTGATAAGTTGTACAAGGAGATTCGAGACCTCAACTTGCATGTTGTAGTTCAGGTTCACTCCACTGGCTTTACCTCTCGTATATCTTGTGTGAATGAGCTTTGCACTAATGTTGTTGTTCTGGTTGTCATGCAAGCGGACATAAATAATATCGTGTTCTGGTCATTGCAAATTGTTTTGACTGCAGGTCGTCCGCCAAAAGGCAACGTCCATTCAGCAAGATTATGCAGAAGTAAAATCAACGAATGTAAGTGTAAGAACTAAAGAGTTTTGCATCATGTTGTGTATTCTTGGTATGCATTATCTTTTAATATTTGTCATGAATGTCAACTAGGTCCACCCAGCAGTAGGTTAGGTCCATGTGGTCCGTGACTTATAAATTTTAATACAATACAATGCATATAGCTGTGATAATTTCTCTTCCCAGAAAGCTAGCATGATATTAAGAGCGAAGCAACCCCTAGCCCATCCACCATGCCAACCTCTTTGCGTGCGGTCTGCCACCTCCGCGTGTGCCCCCACCAGATTTGTTCATCCATGATCAGTTCCCACCTTGGTTGACTATGGGTATCTACTTTGTGTGTTTCAGTATTTGAGATTCTAAGGTGGATTACATGTCGTCGTATTTTCTATTTTCAATTCAGCTCCAGCATCATGCTTACTCCTGCTTAGTGACTCGTTAGATCTGGTATAGCAGTCATAGGTGTGTTAGTGTGCCTCCCTTCTTATGGTGCCTGAAAATGCTATAGCATAGTTCAATCACCGGTGCCTGGAGTCAATCGCAGGTTTGGCCTCGAACGTTCAAATTCGGAACAACATTGACTCATTCTCAAACTCTAGTGCCTTAAGTATGTGTCTCATCTCTCATGTATACGATGGTGTTAATATGTTGACTAGGAGGGATAGGCTTATCTAGAATCCTTCACAATACTGTTGAATAAAAAGGTCCTAATATGATGTTAGTGTATAAGGAGCACCATCTTCAGCTGATTTTCTTTGAGAAATTTGACTGAATCCCTGTTTGTATAAATAACCACTTTATGATTGATTTTTTTAGATACTGGGCTGACAAGGAATTGTTTTGTTATATAGGGTCATAGTTCGAGAGTTCATCTTAGTCGGTCTATATTTTTGATCTTACCCTCTTTTTGGCAAGATCAAAGTTTGAATTCTTTGTAATAAACAATGTAGTAAGGTTGTTGGTTATATGCATCTTAGGAGGCAGAGGCCAGGGGTAATAAAAGCTTCCATTTTCTATTCTATTTTTTTTTGAGAGTTAGACATCATTTTTGTTGTTGGTGTTTGCATTGACAGGTTGCTGTCGCTGCAGTTATTTTGAAATATGGTTAATGATTCTGTCTGTTATCATATTCAGAACAAGAGTCCGTATCCATTTCGAACGATATGTTTTCGTAGTGTAAATATGATTACATTGGCATGAATTGAACTATCTGATGTGACAGTTTTGAAGAAGAAAAAGGACCACTAAGCATGTACAATATGAAAATATTGTACTGTTAATTTCAGAACTATCATATATTGCCCGTTTGGCAGCTCTTTAATCTTCACTCAATATTTTTTTTATGTGGAAATTCAGAGAACACGTCTCGCGTATACTTCACATAATATTTGGTCAAAATTTGAACTGTTCGATTTGGATATTCGGAGGACATTGTCTCACGTATACTTGATGGAATGATTTGTCAAAATTTGAATTGTTGTATTGGGAGATGCTGCTGGCTTTTGATGTTACATTTGGGGTAAGGAGTGATGAACACAGGTGTTAGGATAAAATTATAAGTTTGTCCCTTTTTATGAGAACTACATACTTTGGATATCCCACTAGGGAATTTTCTGTTTAGCATCCAAAGTATCTGCATGTGTATTCCAGTTGGTTTCTTTGTTGCTTGAATGGAAGTTATCTAAATATTTTTCATAAACAGACGCAATCGGTTTCTGAGCTTAAGGATTTTGTGAAGAGGTTACACTCGCTACCGGAGATAGCTGTGAGTTACTTAAATACCTAAGTTTGTTTACCTCTGCTTCCACTAATTATGACACATTGTATGATTCAGAGGCATGTTAACTTGGCACAACATTTGCAATCATTTGCGGCAAAACCCGCATTTCATGCCAGAGTAGAGATTGAGCAAATAATACTGGAGGCGCATACCTATGAAACGTGAGTTTGTTTTAGAAACTTCTCAGTTTTCTTTGAGTTACTTTCTGTGCATTTGTTATAGTTTATTCCCCCCTCTTAATTCAATGCTTCTTGAGTTCTACTCCTTCCGTCCCATAATATAATTATATTGGATGTAATAAGATCTTATATTATGGGACAGAGGGAGTATTATTTATTAACGCTTTATTTTCTTTGTTCTTGCTTCTATTGAATAATCAATTTTGCACCCTGAAGTTTCGGGCTGGTCACTTTAACTCCCTTAGCTTCCTAACCATGTATTCTATCATCTAAACTTTTGGTATCAGATCAAATAACCTCTTATTGTCGGGTGTTGAGGCGATTTTGCCATGTGGCTTTGCATGGATATTTCTAGCTGCTTAGCAAGCTGTATAATGAAGAGGGGCGATTCTCTTACTTGCCACTGTGGAAGCTTCTATGTTCCCTATATGCGTTATGATGGCAGCATTGACTGCTCAGCTGGGTTGAAAAAGAGTAGTATTCTTGAGATGAGAGACACAAACTTTGGGGGATTGAACTGGACATTCTTATTACTTGACTAATTAAAACACAACGCCTCCCTTTTTTTCATGAAAACGCAAAGGACCCGCAAAGGACCTTTGTGTTTCTTTTCATTGAAAAGGTAGAAGTTCAGTCACAATCCTCCGAGGAGGTGCGGGGTGCAAAAAGATGAAAGAAAATTAGTGAACCTCCTAGGTTGAAGGCAGAACAACCCTGAGCCCTTGAGCACTGGCCTCTGGAGGGATGATGTCTCCCGCACCTGCTCCCTGCCCCCTCCCTCTAGCCTAGCCTAGCCCTCGATGGCGACTTCACCGTCCACACCCTCCACCCCGAGGACTTCTTAATCCTCTTCAGCTCCCAGCTCACCAAGAACCGCCTCGACGGTGACCACTTCATTTGCAACCCACGCTTCTATCTCTCGCTTCATCCTTGGAGCAAGCTCGCCCATGCCGTCTCAAGCGAGTTCGAATACCGCGTCGAGCTTGAGCTCGAGCTCTGCGGCATCCCCGCCGAAGCATGGCACCTTTCAACGGCCGAGCACATCCTTGGAGAGAGCCGCTGGATCGAGCGTCTCCACCCCCACACGCGTTCCCGGGCAGACCTTGCCACCTTCCGGCTGTCGGGGCGCTCGCACGACCCTGCCGTCATCTGCCGCGCCGCTACTCTAGAGATTGTCGAGTAGATCACCTCCCGCGTCGGCTTTGGCGCACCATGTCAGGGCGCTCACGTACCCCATCTCCATTACGCTTGTCCGCGCGGAGGTTGACAGGCTTTGCCCCTTGGCACCCCCTTGGCACTGACCCTGATCGCGACGGTGGCGCTAGCGCCGGCAGTGGCCTTGGCCTTGGCCATGGCTCTGGACCTGGACGTGCGCGATGCCGTGGCAGCAAACGCCGACGCATCGATGCGCAGCCCACTGGACGTGCGGATGGCATGGTCATGGACGCCCTGGGCTGGTGTGCCGGAAACCGTGCTGTCCGTTCAGATGGGGTGGCCGTCGCTTTTGCATGGCCTGCCCCTTGCGCCACGGCGGTACCACTGTCCATACCTTCCCTGAGGAAGGAGATGATGCCATGGCCAGGCTAATGCGGGCCCCGCCAATCTCGTCGTCGTGCCAGAAAAGGAAAGAGTAAAAGGAAAAAAAATCAGTCCTTGGTTGTGGACCAGGCCCCCAAAGCTGTTGGGGCAACAGACGGTGGTCCGACAAGATCTGTGTCCCCATTGTTGGCGCTGGGTGGCAGTCCCACATTGGCTGCAGACCCACTTGAACCATCCAGAATTTTGAACTCGTGGTGGTCTTGCACACATGAGGACGATTCTGCTGGGTCCAGCCTTGGCTCGTCTGATCCTAGGGCTTGTCAGGGTCTGGACGCTTTGAGCGAGATCCCAGACACCCAGCCTGAAGAGTCAGTACTGCCAGCCAACGATGATCTCTTGTCGGGACAAAGCAGTTAGCACCTGGCGCGGGGCTGGGCTCTTCCGCTGACCAGTCTGCGGGGTCCCCGAAGGACAGGGGTGCGTAGTACACCCCAGTGAGTTGTTTATGTAGTACAATACAAAACCCAGGCACACCAATCAGTGCATGAGTGACGCCATGGTCGGGCCAATGGACCCACGACACGACCAAACCCAGCCCTTGGCGCCAGTTCTCCGCCAACCCTGGGGACAATCCCCGAAGATGGGCCGCAACTGTTGTCCACGGCCCAGCGGGCTCGTGTTGAGATCCTACAGAGGCCCTTGGTCCAATCCATGCCGCCAATCCATGCCGCCAAGGACTGTTGCTGGTCTGCCAGGCACGCCGAAGCCAGCGATTGATGACCACGCCTCCTTTCGGCCTGCTCCCGGCCGATATGCGTCACCGCCGCTCACAACGATGATGTGACGATCCAGAGGCTGTGCTGCTGCTCCCCAATTGTGGACGCTGGGCGTGTTCCTCTCAGCCGCCACCAAGCACCTAAATGCGACCCTGCCGACCCCCGGGAAGAGGCCACATCGTCCTCTGAACCTTGCTCCTTGCCGCGGCCGCTCGGCATCTGCTGCATCGCCAATCGCAGCGCCACCTACAACTGAGAGAAGAGCACAGGTCCAAAGACTGCGCATGTTGGGGATTGTAGGTACAAACCAGAACATCATGGCCGCAGAGGTGAGGGCCTATGATGGCATGTTTGCTGCGCCCATCCCGCTCGCGGTGCTCACGGCCACTGTGGCCCTTGTCGACCATGAGTCCTAGCCTTCCTGGCCTCCCCGCCGATCTTCTCGGCAAGCGTCCAAGTTGCTTGCGAGACTTGGTCATGCTTCGGCAATCTTTCCCATCGATCTAGTCCCTATGGATCACGGCCTAAAGATTGCGATTTGGAATGCGCGCGGGCGCTCGCACCTAGCCCACAGTGGAGAGTGGGGAGCTGTATGAGGGACACCGCTGACCGCATCACCAGCTGTGCACAGCCCTGACCCCCATGCTGACACCTTGGGTGGGCCAAGGGGGGGGGGGGGGGGAGGGTACAGCGCACACCACCTCCGGTGGAGCCACCTGCCGCTGCTGCACCCTTGCCAAGATACGCCCGTCACTGACCACCACTAGGCATCCAGGGCAGCCCTTGGGCGACGACATGTTGGAGGGGCGCGAGAAGCTCCGTTGCTCTCGGTGGCAGCAGCGAGCGGACGAGAAGAGAAAGAGGCTAGGGTCATTGGCGGAGCCATGGCTCGGCCAGCCTGGGCGGCTGCCTGGGCTCAGCTGGTGAACTCCACTGAAGCAGTAGAAGAGAGCAAGGATTCAAACTTGGTGATCCCCTGCCCTTGGCGTGATGGTCAGGTCTAAGTAATCTGAAGAAAGGAAGCAATGAACCAATCTGCAAGCTGCAACATCCTTTGTCTTTGGACCACTGCCATAGCCACGTGCACTTCCTGTGGGAGGGAGGATTTACTCCTCCCACGTCCGCCTTACCTTGGTGCTCCTCCATGTGCAAACTGTCCAGGCTTCCTTGATCCTGCATGCTGGGAACTGTGGTGTCTGTGCTCAAGTTTCTGACCGCCACACAAAATGGCCCTCCATGCCACCAGCAGCTGCTCCTTGGTGGCAGACGGTGCTATTGGAACTTTGTATTTCTAGTTTCTAGGAGTAGCACACATTTTATCCCTATGGCCTATCAGACTGTTCCCATGTTCTTTTTAGTTTGAAAATATAAACAATTCATGCATTCTCGCTGATTCTGCTGGGTAGTGGTATGCCTGTGCTTTGGATGAGCTATTGTATGCTGGGATGCACACGTCATAGGGTTAAACCTGTTCGGCCATGTGGTGGTGGGAGGGGAATGGAGGTGGGAGCCTTTTCGGAGGTGTGAACTATCCTTTCTTGCCTTCTAAAGGGTGGAAGTTCTTCATTGATTTTCTACATGGATTTCTCGTGCTTTCTTGGGCTCAAACCTTAGCTTGTTGCTTTGCTGTGATTCCATGTGTCTGTCGGTCTAGTAACTTAGATGACTGTATGCTGTCATTTCCTGATTTACTAACATGTGAAGGGTACAAAACGGAAAAATGCTAATGGGTACTGTTTTAGCCTACCAATTGCCATACTGGTATGAAACAGCAAGTTTTTTCATGTCTAATGCCAAAATAATATAGGTCTGATAGAAGATTCAATATTTGCCAGTGGCATATAGAAAGTTTCCCCCAAAATATTTTGTGCAATCCACTCCCTTGTTTTTGGCTTTTAGGATATCAAGCTGCTGTCAATTAGTTTCCTCTGATCTGTGTTGAAATATTAAACTAAGCTAACCATGCCCAGGTGTTACGAGTACATTGAGGAGATTATACAGAAGCAAGAGCCTATTGAAACTGTACTTCGCCTTCTAGTGTTATTTTCCCTTACAAATGCTGGGTTGCCGAAGAAGAATTTTGACTACTTGAGGTATTCTTATATTTCTTTATAAATCACTGTATTTCTGGGATTTCATGATACTTTGTGTTAAAACTCTGTATATTTTCACTTTACAAATTTGCAACATACAAAATGTATGTTATAGTCTTGATTCATGTTTCTGCTTTTTCTAGGCGGGAAATACTGCACAGTTATGGCTTTGAGCACATGCCCTTGTTATACAATCTGGAAAAAGCTGGCCTTGTTAAAAGGCAGGTTAGTCAAAGTAGCTTCTCTCAACTTGGTTTTCTTCTTGTTTCAGATCCTTAAGCGGCTCCTCAATGGTGTTCTATCTTGTTATTTATTCCAGTTCCTCTCGCATCAGTTTCTATAATATACTATCATGTTGTGCAGGAATCGAGGACTAATTGGCCTGTTATTAGCAGAGCTCTCCAGCTTATAGTTGATATAAAGGATCCTGAAAAGTATTAACTGCATAAACTTCAGACTTACTTTGGCTTCTCTTTCAAGTTTCACTTATAAAACTTTATGCTGAATTAATCTCCACAAATTTTTCATCTTTCAGAAGGTGTAGTTTATTAATGTATTTTTTTGTTTATTTTCAAAACTGGCTAATTATGTTCTTAAAAAGTACCCATACTGATCTGCAAATGACTTTGACTCTAACTGAATGTTTTTGGAGTCTTGAGCTGTTGTGAGATGCAAAAGAATTTTCTCATTTTTAGTTGCTTCAATAAATAAAATTTGTATGAATGAAGAAAAATGCTAAATTCCATATTTCCAATGAAGGTTCATGCCATATGCTTTGTTGAAACTTGTTTGGTGTATTTTTTGTGTGTGTTTGAATATGTTGAAATGTTGTTCATTTTCCCTCACCATGTTATGGAAAATATTCATAACACTTCTGGGAACATTCATTCTTCTGCCTGTTGTGCATTTGTTACTAAGTTTCCATACTTAACTGTGATCGCAAGTTATCTTGGTCATGATAACAACTATCACTAAATTGTTCCTGTTTTCAATCTCAGCCCTGATGATATAGCATACATCTTTGCTGGATATGCACCTCTTAGTATTCGCCTGGTTCAGCATGCAGTAAGGTCTGGATGGTAAGTATATCCAATCAGTTTGTTTAAAAAAAAATCATGCTAGTTAGAGTGTAGTTTGCATGAGAAAATATGTTTAGTTTCCCTAGAGATAGATCCTTTTTGGAGAAAATAAGCTAAAAAATCAAACAGAGAACCCTGGTAAACATCTCTAGTGTGCTCTGAGTTACAGAAAGTAGGCATTATTTATGAACTTCCCTTTTTCTGCACTTTTAGCTGTAACAGAACTTTATACACGGTGAGAAATAATGGTGTCCCTTCTTTGCGCCTGTGTCGTTCTCTAATGATATTCTCCACAACACGAATGAACTTCCATTTTTCTTATAAGCATACTTATTCATTCCTTATGGAATGTAGTTTTGGGGAGCTCATTAATTACTTGTTTCGTAATACATCGTAGCAAAAGAGTTGGCAGTGCCAATTTGTTTGATTCATCTGTGTATGACTTCTCCCTTATAACAAGTCGTATCGACTTTCTTATCTATGATGTTATGTTGAGCAAGTTGTTTGCTTGAAAAACCAGTATTGAAGGGTTAGAAGGTGCCGCAGGTTAAGATGTTTTTTCCAATATCAATTTGTGTACCATTGTGCAGGCGATCTATTGAAGAACTGTTGAAATTATTGCCAGGTCCTCATATGGATTTGAAAAGAGTGAGCAAATATTGTCTATATTGAATTTCACTTTTGGGGATATCGAATGTTTTTTCTTAAGATACTGATCCAGTTTACTCATATAGGGTGTCTCGACCATTAGTTCATCAGAATTACTACCAGGTTCCGGGTCACAACAGAGTACCGACAGGTAAATTACCTTGATGTGAACTGTTGTTGCCACATTTTATGAATACTAGAAATGGAAAGGGTCTGGTTACCCCAATCATGTTTGCTTCATAAACTTGCTCGAATAATAGGTGCCAGCATTGTCTGTTGATCTGATATACCAGTTCCCATGTTATTTCATGATCTTACCGAGCAAGTATTTATCATGTGTCGAGAGTTAGACTGTCAAAATTGTGGTGTTCTCCACATGGTTTGATCCTAAGTTATATGATATGTCTGCTGTATGAGCTTAGTTCGACTTTTTTGGGCCATTAGACCTTGTGACATGTGAGGACTGAGGGTGTGTGATCATAAAGTAACAGATCTTGGAGAAGAGATTATATGTAGAGTCCAGGGGAGGACGTGAAGAGTAAAACTAGGGAGACATGAAACCAAGGTGAAAAAGACAAAGAAGATTAGTACTATTAATACTATCATTTGACATTGCATCCCCTATGACTTGTCCCCTGGAGAAGCCAAGAATTGCACTGTTTTGTTAATCGAAGTTGTTTGTCGCCAGAACCGTATGACTGGTTTAACTAGATGGTTTTCCCCTATTGTGCTTGATAGCAGTGTCATCACCAAGTTTTTCTTCCCCTGGATTTGTTATAATTGTCTGTTTGTTCTAGGGTTGGTCATCGCTCCCTGGTTCTGGTTGTATTTATTGGTGGTGTAACATCTGCTGAGATTGCTGCGCTTCGATTTCTTAGTGCACAGGTATGTATGTGCAAATTGATTTCCATTTTCCTTCAGATGTGAATAGGAAATGGACTCCAAAATGCTACAAATTCGGTACATTTTGGAGTTCCAAATTTGGAAAATAAAAATGGAAAGAGTTTGCTCCAGGTCCTTTCTACTTCATCCATTGTTTTCACTATTTTTCATGTCTAGTTCTCTTTAATGTTTTCTCAAAGTGATTGTTGGGAGTCTGAGTTTGACTCTGTAGATGAGGTTTTGCTTGCAGCTCGACATTACAGTATCACACTACAGTTTATTTCAGGAAAGTCCTGCCATAGACTCGAGTTTCTTACTTGCCATGTCCTGTCTCTTGTCTACTGCAGGAAGGAATGGGCTATGACTTCCTGGTTGCAACAACAAAGGTTATCACTGGCAACACATTACTGAGACCAATTATAGCCAGCAGCAAAGAGGGAATGATTTAGTTGTCTTTTCTGTGCACACCCCTTTTTGATTGTACAAAGCAGCGCACACCCGAGCCCAAGATGGGATTTTCCTTGGTTCAGTTCTAGGCTACTTCTATTCTGCCACCGGAAATGCTATTGCTTGCGCTCTTGCGTTCATCAGCCTTGGTTTTCTCGTCAGATAGCGCATGTACATCGATATCTCCTGTACAGACACAGCCGCGCTAGTTCCTTCCTTGGTGCTGGATGGAAGTTCAGCATTATGTTTTTTCATGTATATTCTCGAAATACACACCTTCATTTCTAACTCTGTTCTGCTTTCACCTTGTACATCAAGTGGTGCGATGGGTATGTTTAGTTCTTTTTTCTGCGCGGCAATGCCAACTCTGCGCTGCACCTGACTATGCGTCTGTTTTGGTTTGTGAGCGGCTCTGGGTTCGGCGAAGTGTCCGCTCTGTAAAATGGACCTGTAGGAGATTGGTGGTGTTCTGCTCACCAAAGCTATCTCTCCTCTATGCCGATTATACTTGGAAATGTAGTTGGCATAGTTTGTGTGTGTCTTGTCTGCAGTTTGCAAACTATGCCAACTATGGTGAAACCTCTTGCAGTTTGCAGTTATCTGCTCACAGATTCCTGGAAAGCTACATTGGTCTGATTGATCGAATCGAGCTTGTTGTCGATGCCAAAGGAAAAGGTGCTTTAGAAAGTTCAGGCACAAATTGTGCTGAATTTCTGGTGCAGGCAGGGACAGTTGGGGCCAAACACCTCGTTGTTCTAGCACGTCAATGCTTGATTTATCTTCTGCACACTGGATGGTGGACTTCACATGCTCAAAGCGACTAGTCATTTGAGATTATCAGCATAATATCGATAATTTTTCTGGCAGCCTGGAAAACACATTGCATGAGATTAAATACTTGGGGTATTTTCAGTTTGGCAGCAGGGGATTAGGCTGAGTTTGCATCTCTATTATACCAGGGGCGCGGTGTTCCTCTGCATTTTATTTTATTTTTACCTTTTTACTGTTTCTGCTGAATTACTGCTAAAAGAGGGTTGTCGCTTCCTTTCTTCTCTCTTCAAGAGATAGAGAGAGAACGAAAGAGGGACAGGGGGAAAGGGGAGCCGCCGCTGCCTCCTCGACAGGTCCATCCAAGCAACCATGACGCCGCCGTCTGGCTGGCTGCCATGCCGCCGCTGCCGTGGCTCCCTCCCCGTACTGCCCTTCCTCCACCTCGGTGTGGCAGCCACAAAACCTAGGCTTGGTTCCTGGCTCCCTCCCCGTACTGCCCTTCCTCCACCTCGGTGTGGCCACGGGGTGGCAGGTGCAAACCCTAGGCCTGGTTCCTGGGCTTGGTCGGCCTAGTGGATGTGGCTGTGCTCGACGCCGATTCCGCGACCAACGGCGCTCTCTCCCGACCCTCGCTCCTCATGCCTGCACCAATCTTCACCGCAGCTTGATGACATGGAGGTGAAGCTTAGAGGCTCGTCCGAGCCCAACTCATCTACTCCCTCCGTTCCTAAATATAAGTCTTTGTAGAGATTTTATTAGGTGGACTACATACGGAGCAAAATGAATGAATCTAAACTTAAAATGCATCTATATACATCTGTATGTGGTTTACAGTGAAATCTCTACAAAGACTTACATTTAGGAACGGAGGGAGTAAATGAGAGCAGCAAACTAATAAGAGCAGCCCCATAGCCATCAAAATAATTACATAACCAAATAAATAAATAAGAGTAGCCCAATACGTTACCTCAAAAAAGCAGCCCAGTCACGTACAAAGCTTGACCTAGCAAGAACTTACGTTCGCACTTTTGTCCGAGAAAAAAAATACTCCCTCCGTTCCTTGATATAAGGTGTATAGATTTTGAGAAAAAAAATCTGAAATATAAGGTGTATTGCGCTACACCACTCGTTTGGATAATTTTTTGAGGGGTTTGTTTACATTTCCTTATATCACGCAAGCTCCTCTATTTTCTCATGTCAATTAGTCATGTGTAATGTCGCCCAAAACTTGTGAAATTTTCTCTCCATGTGTGTTCTTTAATTTCTGTGTCAAAAATTATACACCCTATATTCAGAAATGGAGGAGGTACGAGACAAAGTTGAGTCATCTATTTTGAAACGGAGGGAGTATAGAGGAAATGGGAGTAGGGATCGGTCCCTGGTCTCCAGGCAGATCACGGGAGATGCTAGCCACTCTGCCCAGCCCCCTCTCATTGTAACTTGTAGGGGCGCGTCCTACTTGAGGCTATTCGAGCTGGTTTTTTCTTCTTCTTTTTTCTTCTTCTTTTGTTTCTTCTATTTTTTTCTCCATTTTTTTCATTCTTTCTTGCATTTTTTTTTCATTTTCATGTTTCTTTTGTTTATTTTACTTATATTTTTTGGTTCTCTTTGTTTTTTGGATATTATTTTACATTTTCTGTACATGCCAACAACATTTTTCAAATACACGTCTAACATTTTTTTAATACAAATTAACCATTTTTATAATACATGGAAAACATTTTCCTATACATATTTTTAATATTTTTTAAATAGAAAACTAATATTTTTTAATACATAGTTAACATTTTTTATATAATTTAAATATTTTTTAATGCTTGATTAACATTTTCAAATAAAAAGATTAACATTTTTTAATACATGGTCACATTTTTTGTTTACACATTCAACATTTTCCAAACACCTGATTAACATATTTCAAATACTTGTTCAATATTTTTTAAATGCTTGACTAAATTTTTTATATACGTGATAAAAAAATTCATCATTTTCTAGTACATGGTCAATATTTTTTCTGTACACATTTAACATTTTTCAAATACTTGTTAAATTTTTTCAAGTGGTTGATTAACATAAAAAATTCATCATTCTTGAATACATGGTCAACATTTTTCAATACACATTTAACATTCCCCAAATGCTTGATTAACATTTTTTAAATATTTGTTCAACATTTTTTTTGAAAATGTTTGATTAACATTTTTATATACATGATAAAAAAATTCATCATTTTTTAAATACGTATTCAACATTTTTCAAATACTTGTTCAACATTTTTCAAATACTTGTTCAACATTTTTCAAATGTGTTTTGTAGAGTGTTTTTTTGTAATGTATAGAATATTTTAAAGTATAAAGAAAAGTACAAAAATAAAGCAAAAAAAGGAACAGAAAATAGAAAAAAAAAACAAAAAAAGAGGCAGTGGCCTGCTGCGTGTGTGGGCTGGACCATCTCACTCCCCCTTCAGCGAGTCGGAAGCTGGACTCGCTGAAGGCGAGAAATAGGGGCGCCCATCCACCATGCCGCCACTGCTAGCATAATCACGTTGCACGCACGCATGACACATCCATCCACTCGTGCCGCTGGACGCCGTCACCCTGCCACATTATCGTTGTCCTCTTCCAGACAACGTTGTTCTCGCCTTGCCATGCGTCGTCGCTGCACACCCCAATCCCGCCGACGTCGTGGCTACACCGGCCATGCCAAGCACTGAAGCACACACACGCACACCGCCGCGCGCACTCTCCGAGGCCACCTATGTCGAGCTCCCATGTTGCTTATGCTCATGGTGTGTGTCTGAGCCAGCGACTGGGGCCACCTCGGTAGTGCTTTTCCTCCTCCACAAGCTCGATCACATCCAAGAGCTTTCTCCCCAATGTCCCGACGCTCCGGTGCTCCAGCTCCTTGACCATGTTCCCAATGCCGCTTGGCACTGACCAGCGTCGCCGGGGCCAGCGAGCCAGCCGACCGGCCCGGGCCAAAGGGCCGGTATTGGGGCTCACTAGAGCACCGAGCTGAGCCCCGACCTGGCTCGTCGATGACAAGCTTTTGGCTGGTTCCTTCCGGTTCGTGTCCAGCCTGACCTGTGGACTTATGGGGGAGCGGTCGTCGTTGTTGTTGTTGTCGTGGTCTGCTAGAAACTGAAGGGCACATGGAGTATGGCGATTGGGCAGCAGGGAAAGAGCACCAGTCAACTCCACCGTCAAGTTCAAGTACCACTGTTTGCTTTTTAGTATAATTTGTTGGGTCCCACGTGTAGAAGGAGGGTACATGTGCATGGGTGGGTGAAGTCATCGTCAACTCAAATCTTTAGAAGTAGGAAAGATAACCATCTGGTACCAGGTTGAGCGTGCCAATGGACTCATTTTGAGTGGCATCAAGCCACGCTTAGTCCGATCCTTGAAGGAAGCGGACTCTCGTTGGGTAGAGGGGCTTGACTCTGTGTTGTGGGGCTTACGCACCACGCCCAACCGGTCCAGGTTACACACCTTTTTATGGTGTATGGAGCCGAGGTCATCCTACCATGTGACCTCATTCATGACGCACCTCGGGTGCGGATGTATGAAGAGAGGGAAGACGAGCTGGATCGGCAGGACGACCTGGATGCTCTCGACGAGGAAAGGGACGTCGCTCGGGCACGTTCTACATTCTACCAAGAACAAGCACGGCGCTGCCAGAGCAGTGAGGTCAGGATGAAGGCATTCAACAAAGGTGACTTGGTCATGAGGTTTAATCCAGAAAAGCAGAAGGACAAGCTGTCCCTGAAATGGGACGGACTGTTCATCATCGACCAAGTACTCACCGGAGGTGCATATCGTATTCGAGACCCCGAAGAAAATAGGTTGGTGCCACATCCCTGGAATGCCACACTGCTCCGACGCTTTTACGGTTAATTAAAGCCGTGCTTGGGTTGCCTTTCCGGTTACCCTCCTATTTAGTATACAATAGATATGAAGTTTTCCTTTTAAGTCATTCGAACTTTTTGACTGGTTGTGTTCGGTAATGACGAAGTGATAACGTTCCTTCGGACACATTTTATCTGTAGAGCACACAATACGATGGTCGCTTTTTTCCGAAGTTGCGTGAATTTTTGAGGCACTGTTGGTGCCTCTTTCCAATAAAATCATTGTATGCCTTTATATGCATCAATAAGTTTTTGCCAATCTGGGTTGCCTGGCTCTTGTTCTTATCCCCTACGTCCCCGATTGTTCGTCTAGGGGGTAAGGGAGCATCTCTGCAATTGTTGCCTCCGAGTCAGCCGGATACACACCTCAGACGGGTCAAGCAGAAGGCTAGCATTCTTAAGAAAATAGTTGATCGGCTCTGATGGAAGTAGATTTAATTGGTTTTATATAATCGATCATTGGGGGCTTTACGCTCACCTCCGACGTATGCCCCAACCTGTTTCAGAATGGGTAAAACATTATTACCTGAGGAAAGGAACCGATAGCGGAACTATTTTTCTTAGGAGGGTGTTTCTTATGCTTAGACATAATATAACACAAGTTGTATAGCAGGATTGCCTTGCTATCCGAAATACTTGCTTTAGTTTTTGGATCAGAAGTAGGAACTACTACTCGGCTAATGGCCCATGAAGGAGAAGCCGAAGGATGGCTAGCAAGGTTCATACAACAGCAGCTTCACCCCAGATCCACAAACTTGCACCAAATGTGATGTTTTAGTCCAAAACTTGCAAAATGTTACTGAGGACTCCACAAACTAGACACCCTATGTGATGTTTTGGTCCACAGCCACTCACAGCATGACAAGTGGCAGTCCAGAGGGTGGACCGGTCAGCTTTGGAAATTTTGCACAAAGGCCCCTGGCGTTCACTCGATTCAACCCGCAGTACACCCCACCTGAATTAAATGCAACAGGAGTTCACAGATCCGTTTGACCTCTCCCGCTGTCCTGTCGGGGGAGACAGTGTGGTGGCGATTTCTTGATGACGGTTTTCATGGCACCGTCGTTGCCGGAGTTCGCCGGCGGGATTGAGCCACCTCCTCCAGCTCATCTCATCCGACCGTTCGGCGTCATCCCATCAGACTATGGTGAGCTCCTGTCCCCTCTTTCGCCTCTTCCTTGTTCCGCCTGTGCTCTGTTTCCTTGTCGCCGGTGTGTCATCGCCGTCCGCATCAGCCCCGCCGCATCTGTGTGTCTCACGGTGGTGTGCTTGTTGAATGCTGTTGGGTTTTTCTTACGGCAGTAAAGCTAGGGTTTTTGCCTAGTGGGTTTTGGCCGAGTAGATTAGGTTAGGTTTTAGCCTCGCAAAGTCTTGGGTTTGGCCCAACAAGTGGTTCTTCTTTCTCGTTCATATGTTAGCTTGTTAGACACGAGTTGTTCGGTTCTCCATTCATGTGCACCGGAAGCAAATCTGACAATAGTGGATTGTGTTCATTGCCACCAAATTTAGTTGTCCAATGCTAATGCTTACTTGTGCAATGGTGTTAGTGATGCCACAGGTTGGTTGTGTTCAATGGCAGCAACTTCAGTTAGCCCAAGTATTGCTTTTTGGACATATGACTGAATTTTTTCAGTTAACTGTAGTTATCTGAATTTTGTCAGTTAACTGTAGTTATCTGAATTTTGTCAGTGCACTGTAGTTATTCACAATGTTTTCAGTGCACTGTAGTTAACTGAACATCTTAGTTAACTGAACTTCTGAGCTAACTGAATTTTACTGTTAAGTTTATACATCATTGTGCAATGCTTACAAATTACACATATTTGATGTAGTGTGTGATTCAGCAAATGGACAAAGGGTGGACACTTCTTTCTTTACACTTGAACTTGAGCATGGTGGAATTTTCTGTGGCCCAATTAGTAATTTGGAGTACTGGAACCCTTGAGTGGAAGTTCTTGATTATGTTGATGCTATCACATTCTCATATTCATTCATTGAAGAGCACCTAACTTGGTTGGGATATCCAGTGGGTGAGCACATACTTTACTGGTGCTTGCCTGATAAATCAATTGCAGATGGTTTGGTCAGAATTAAATCTGATGATGATGTGCAACACATCATCAGAGCTAGTGTTGATCATAAAGTGCTGGCTATTATGGTTGACCATGCAGATTTCATCAGCAATTTCAGGGCTGAATCCATATGCACATTACCATCAATTCAGTGCCCTGTTGCAATGCACACTGCAAGTTAAGCATCTTTTCACCAGAGTGTAATTTCTGTCAATGAAGATGAGCCATTTTTAGAGTTTCCTGCAACTAGAACAGAACCTGAAAGCTTGCTTATACAAGGTGTAGATCACAATTTGCTTACTAAAGATGGAGCAACAGTAATTGAAGATATAGTTGTTTCTGAATCAGATTTCAGTGACAGTGATTATGACATAAATGAGGGGGATGATGATCTTTATGATGACAACATTGACTTTGATGTTGATGAACAAGCTGAGAAAGAAGAGGAGATGTGGAGGTAGATGACTATTTGCTTGATGATGAAGATCTTAATCTGCCCATTGAGGAAGCAGAGCAGTTGAGGTACAAGTTTACTGCCTTCAATTCAAAGGTGGACATGGTTTCCCCTGCCTTCAAAGTTGGGATGGTCTTTGCTGATGTGAAGGATCTTAGACTTGCTATTACTGCATATTCTGTTAAGAACAGAGTTCAGATCAAGAAGTTAAAGAATGACAAAACTAGAATAGAGGCTATTTGTGAAAGAGGTTGCCCATGGTGGCTAAAAGCTAGGAAGGACAACATGACAAGTGGATTTGTAATCAAGGCTTACTATGGAGAGCACTATTGTCAAAAGAAATGGAAAATAAGGCAGATGACAGCTAAGTTTCTGTGCCAGTATTTCATAGATGAGTTCAGGGATGACCAGAAAATGTCACTTGGTACATTTGCAAGAAAAATCACCAAGGCATTCAATGTGACCCCTAACAGATGGAAGCTAGCAAGGGCTAGAACTGCAGCCCTGAAAGAGATCCATAGTGATGAAGAACATCAGTTCAGTAGGCTATGTTACTATGGTCATGAATTAAGGACTACAAACCCTGGCTCTACATTTCTGTTATCAACTGAGCTGAAGAAAGACCCAAAATTTCCAATGGTTAGGAAGTGTCTGAAGACACTGTATTGGTCTTATGATGCATGTAAAAGAGGGTGGTTAAAGGGGTGCAGGCCTATCATTTTCATTGATGGATGTCACATGAAAACAAGGTTCAAAGGAGTTTTGCTTAGTGCTGTTGGAATTGATCCAAATGACTGCATTTTCCCCATTGCAATGAGTTGGGTTGAAGTAGAATGCACAGTATCCTGGGAATGGTTTCTGACAACTTTGAGAGATGATCTAAACATCACTAACACTGCTCCTTTCACAATTATGAGTGACAAGCAAAAGGGATTGATAAATGCTGTGCAGAAAGTGTGGCCAGATGCAGAACATAGGTTTTGTGTGAGGCATATCTATCAGAATTTCAATGAGAAGCACAAGGGAGAGTTGCTGAAGCAAGACCTATGGGCCATTGCAAGATCACCCAACAAAGTGAAGTGGAGGCAGAACGATGAGAAAATGGATGCAGATAGTTCAGCTGCATTTCATTGGACTAAAAGACTTGATCCAAAGACTTGGTGTAAAGCATTTTTCAGTGAATTTCCCAAATGCGACATTCTACTAAACAATAATTCTGAAGTGTTTAACAGCTATATCCTTGAAGGCAGAGAGATGGCAGTGTTGCCAATGCTTGAATATATATTCTACAAAATCATGAAAAGGCTTGTGAGCAAACAAAGAGAGGCAATAGAAAAGTGGGCAGGGCAAAGAATATGGCCAAAGATCAAGAAGAAGTTAGACAAGAACACTGAATTTGCTGCAAATTGTCATGTTTCAGAAGCTGGCCAACAGAAATTCAGAGTTCAGTCTGGAAATTCTAGCTACTCAGTGGACTTGTGTTTGCATACCTGTGATTGCAGGAGATGGCAGTTATTTGGTGTGCCTTGTGGCCATTCCATAGCATGTTGTAGGGAAGAAAGAATTGACCCAGAGTTAATGGTTCATGACTGCTACACTGTGGAGAATTATATGAAAGCATATGGCTACACACTGGTCCCTCTAAGAGACCCTAAATACTGGGAGGTGCAGCCAGGATACAAGGTATTTCCACCAGTGTTCACCAAACAGCTGGGCAGGCCAAAGAAAAATAGGAAAAAACACCTGAAGAGAAAATCAAACATGGTGTGAGATATTTGAACAAGAAAGGTGTTACAATGCATTGCTCCATATGTGGCAGAGCTGACCGCAACAGAAAGGGCCACTACAGATGGCAGGAAGCACTTGTTGAAGAAGGTGTAGAGCTAATGGATGAAAATTGTGATGATCCTACTTTTCTGCAGGTATGTTTCACTTGTAACTGAATAAAGTATCACTTGTAATTGAAGAATGTTTCAGCTTCAACTGAATAATATGAGCTTCTTCTTTGCAGAACATATACCCCACCAGGCCAGATCCTAGGTTAGATCCTAGTGAGTCACCCACCAGCATGGTCTTCAACATGGCTACCAGAATAGAGCTAGAAGAGCTCAACAAAGAGTTCATGGCCCATTGCCACAACAGTCTTCATTTGTTGCTGCTGCTGGTGCTGCAATACCATAGCCAAGGGTCACTACAGAGATGAACATTGCTAGACAGACAAGGGCAAGAACAACAGCTAACAGAGGAGAAGGATCTGAAGCTACTCGCAGAGGAAGAGGAAGGAAAAGGAGAGGAAGAGGAGAAGGAAATCCAGCAGCAAGGAGAGGAAGAGGAGCAAATGCTATCCTTGGAAGAGGAGCTAATGCAAATGCAGTGCTTGGAAGAGGAGCAAGTGCAAATGCAGAGCTTGGAAGAGGAGCAAATGCAATGCTTGGAAGAGGAGAAAATCTAGTGCTTGGAAGAGGATCAAATGCAGTGCCAGGAAGAGGAGCAAATGCTGATGCAGTTCCAGCAAGAGGAGGCGGAAATGTGCATGTTTGGAGAGGCAGGGGAGGAATTCCAGGTGCAGGTAGAGGCAGGGGAGGAAGAAATGCAGATGCAGGTTCAGGAAGAGGAGCAATCCCAGGTGAGAGGGCATGGTCGCTGCTGTTTGGAGAAGATATGAGCAACAGCCTAATTCCTGATCTAAATGCTCCCTCTGATGCTTTATTTGGTGGCAGTTCAGACTATCACTTTTTTTGTTAAGGCCTGAAGCAATGTAAAACATTGAGTGGCCTTTTCTGGATGCAGAAAAGAGCATCCAGTGCCTCATTATTTGATGGCTAACAGTGGCATTAAGTGCCCTTTTTGTAACTAAAAACTGTGATGGTAAGCATGTGGCATTAGCTGGGTTTTAATTCTTTCCAAAATTCAGTTGGCAAAGTTCAGTTTATTTCAGTTGAATGCGGTCCAAAATTCAGTTAACTACTATCAGTTAGCTAAGTTTAGTTAACTACTATCAGTTAGCAAAATTCAGTTATGTAATGTCAGTTAGCAAAATTTAGTTAAGTGTTATTAGTTAGCAATATTCAGTTAAGTACTGTCAGTTAGAAATGTTCAATGAAGTTAAATAAACTTACAAAAAAATTAAATTGCTGCAATTATTTGGCCTACATTCAACTGAATTATTTGGCCTACATTCAACTGAATTTTGTGTAACGAAAAAAGAAAACAAAAATGTTCAGCCTGGGTCTCGAACCCAGGACCGTGGGTTTGGTAAGCTAGAAGCAATGCCAATAGAGTAGTTGTCATGGTTTGGTGTATTTGCTGCCACTATTGTACTAATGCGGCAACCGTCCGTGATTTTTTCGACAGGCCAATGATTTAGTTTTCACACCTATCTTAAATACGGCAACCCACCGCACTCGTCGCCCACTACCCACTCCCCACTTCCCTCGTCTCGTCGTTGCTTGCGCTACCCACCTCCATATCATCGCCACCAAAGAAAACCCTCGCCGGAGGTTGAAGCCGCCGCCGACGCCCATGGACGGCAGCCTCGGATGGCAGAGGGCCGTCAAAGATCTGGCCGACGACGAGCAGGCGGCGCGGGTGGAGCTGCAGGAGATCGCGCGCTGGTTCCCGAGCATCCAGATGATGAGGAACCACGCGCACGACCTCATCAAGGTAACGACGGACGACGAGAAGCGTCGCGCCATGCCCACTGGCAATTACGGAGTCGTCGGCGTCCATACGGCGAAGATCTTGCAGTTCGCCATGGGGGAGACGCGGTCGGATGATCCGGACCAGCGCGCGCGCTGGTGGATGTATCGGTCCGCCAAGGCGCCGCCGCAGCAGCCGGATCCCAACCGTGTCGCCTCCAGGGCGGAGCGCGTGCGTGAAGTCGTCCTTGCCGTCCCCGCGCCAATCAACAGGGCGTACTGGGACAGGTTTCAGCCTGACCTCCTCCTTCCCGACGACGTCTCTGACGCGGACTCGTCGTCCGACTCCGAGTACGACCACCTCACCTCCGACGTGGACTCTGGCTACGACCCGGAGACCGAGTTGTCTCAAGAGTGGGAGGTGGATGTCATCGTCCTCTCTGACGACGAGCTGGATGAGGTGCAGATGGCACCACGGGCGGTGACCATCCCAATCGACATGGACGCGCTGCCAGATGTGCCTGACGGCGTCGTCGTCAAGCAAGAGGAGGCGGACGAGGCAGACAAGGTGCCTACGGAGGAAGAAGTGGACGGCAGGAAGGGGAAGAAGAACGCAAGCAACAAGAGAGCTGCAGATGGGGTGGTGCGCCGCTCGGAGAGGCTGAAGATGTTGAAGGGCAAGTGAAGCAGAAGCCTTGAAGGAGAAGTGATGCAGCTCAAGAAGAAGACATTAGGTATGCTGATATAGTAGAGCAGCATATAAGTTAAGTATTTTGGCAATGTTGTTTAGGTGTGCTCTTATATGTAGAGCATATAAGTTATTCTATGATGCTATGGTGCTGTTAAGTATGATGGTTAACTAGGATGTTGAACTAAGATGTTGAACTATGATGGTATGGTCAGTTATGCTAAACTAAGGTATGAATGTTGTAGTTTAGGTGTTGAAGTATCCAATGCTGTACTTAGTTAGTTATGAATGTTGTGTTCAGTTAACAGTTTGAATGTCTGCATGTGTACCTATGGGCAACCAACTCTTTCCCAAAATAGATGGGACCTATGTGCATGTAGTAGGGTCCATGTGGTACACTGAAAAATTTAGTTAACTATGAAAATTTTAGTTAACTATCAAAGTTCAATTAACTGTCACAATTACATTTAAATGTCAACAAATTCAGTTAAATCTATGTGAGAAGTAGATAGGAGCACTATTCAGTTAAGTATTGTTAGTTATCAGAAATTTAGTGCACTGAGATGACAAATTTAGTTTTCTTCTGAACAAATTTAGTGCACTCTCAAGAAATTCAGTTTACTTTGAACAAATCATTTAACTATGACCAAATTCAGTTTAATTGTCAAAAATTTAGTTAACTATGAAAAATTCAGTTAACTGTCAAAAAATCAGTGAACTCACTAAATCAATAATAAGACAATTCAATTAACTCAAAGTACTTAAATTGAGGAGCATACTTCAGTGCACAAATTAGTCAAATTACTTAATACAAATAAGTCTGGAATTTCAAGTGCAAGGTCATACTGGACCTACTACTAAGCAAGGTCATACTGGACCTGCTACTAATGATTACATTAGACCATCATTCAAATTCTTCAAGCATCTCTTTCAGCTTCCTTATCTTTCCCTTGGTGTCTTCCTTATGTTTGAAAAGATCACCAATCATGTACTCTAACTTCTTCTTCTCTTGCTTTAGCACATTCCTCTCCAGGACCAGGTTGTCCCTCTCTTGCACGAGACTGTCCCTCTCTTCCATGATGCTGTCCCTCTCCTACTTCATGAGGTCCCTCTCTTTCTTTGCCTTGGCCCTCACAACTTGATGAATGTTTGTGAATGATTTGTCAGACATCTTCTTCTTATCAAGATCTTCCTTCATGTCAGCCAGAGCAAGTTGCGTGTTGCCTAGCTGGGCCAGAGCTTGCTCATTTTCAGCCACCATTTGAGCAAAATCAACCTTAAAAAACCTCAAGTCTTTTTCCATCTTTTCCTTCTCTCTCACAACCCTAACATTTTCTTGAGCATGAACTACATTGTCCTAGAGCCTAAGCTTGTTCTCATCTTCATACATGCCCCGGATCCTAGCTAGGCTCATCTTCAAAGGGGCAGGCCACTCAGGGTCAACCCACTCCAGATAGCTGCATTTAGGTATCTTCTAAAAATTTGCAATAAAAGAAAAATATTCAGTACAATGAAGATAACAGTTAAATACTGGCTCAACTACACTACAAATGTTCAGTTTACCTGAACAAAAGAAAGTTTACTTGAGAAATATTTGTTAACTGACAGATCTCCACAAATTCAGATTTACAAATAACAAGATTCAGTAAACTGACAGATCTCCACAGTATTCACTTAATTTAAAGAATTACAAATAACAACATTAAGTTAATTGACAGAAGCAAAAACAGCAACATAAACACTGAATCTAACTGTCAACAAAAGAAATGTGGCATCCCGGCTCAGAGCAACCGGTTTACCATGCATTGCCAGCCCATAGACCTTGTCTTCTGGCAACACACAACAACTTGGTACAGAAAACAACCGCTTTATTGATACTAGCGGATCAGAGTTTATATTACAACAGCTGGCAAGGCCAAGCGGCACACACGGTGCGGCTGAACAATATGTACATTATTTAGTGAACATAAAGGGGCCTCGATCACAACAACTACACGGCAGCGGAACAACATCGTAGCGGATCTCCATAGCACAGGGACACCGATGTGGACACGATCTAGACTCGGACATCACTCCTTTCCAACGGGACTTTCCTGAAATCTGGCATGACATGCCAAGTCAGTACATTGAATGTACTTGTAAGCTCACAACAAGCATAAACATAATGACAAACAATATCATGACAATTAACCAATTTATAACAATGCAGCAATATATCCAACATGCTGTGACCATGCTCTTTTGATAATCGTCCCTCGGACTGGCTTACCAAATGTGATCGCTCCTAGATCACAAACGTGCCAACCCAGAGACATCTCGTGATCCTTACGATGATCACAACCACGACCAATATTTGGCCACAAACTGTGATCCTTACGGCGATCACAACCACGACCAATATTTTGCCCGTGATCCTTACGGCGATCATAACCATGACCAATATTTGGCCCGTGATCCTTACAGCGATCACAACCACGACCAACATCTGGTCCAAATCAACACGGTGGCCTTCCCGCCACCAACCCAATGCAAACTTCAAACTTAGTGTGCAAGATTTATTAACTGTTGACCCATGGTGTGACCTACTTTCGAGTGTGTCCTTACCGTGGACTCGGCTATCGATAGATTAATACACTCTACAGAGGTACCGCATTGGACCCACACCACGGAAACCATGGCCTCGCACTCCCATTCGGGTGGACCAACGACATTCTGACGAAACCCCTCCATTGCCATGACACTCTCTCGGCCACTCCGACTCACTCCCCATCGAGCTAGTCCTGGATGGCCCTGTGTCTATCAAAGACACAACGACCACCGTCATGGTTAAACAATCCCACACGGGGACCCGGTACCAAAAAACTCAACAACGGGCACACAAGGTTATGCCTGCTTACCGGGCCAGGGTACAACATGACCATAACCTTCCCTAGTTGGAGGCACCAACCAGAGGCATGACAATGAAACGAATAAAGGCCGTCCCATACCGGCAAATGTGGTTGCACTGGGAAAGACTCGATTCAGCGGCACCATGACCCGATAAACAACATATTCAAGTTGAGTTATTATCAGGTTCAACTTAAAGTGAAAATAACTGGTGTCATAATCCCATGACATGCATCACCAACATATGCATCACATATCAACAGAAATGATTGAGTCAACTATGCTCACACTGAGCATCAACAACTCATGATACTTCTCTGGTTAAGATCAAGCCTCACTTCAACCAGAATCTTTTCTTGCAAATTTATCATTTTTACTCATACAAGAAAATAATTCCACTAATTATTCATATCCATAGACATATTATTCTTTTCATTACCCAAAACTAAATCCTTGTTAGTTTACCAACTAAGTTCACTTAAAACTCTCTGTAAATCAAGCATATTCACTTTAACAAGCATCTAACAGAATATAATTAACATAATAATAATTTAAATGCATGGATAATCATTTGTTCAAGTAGAAAATCACAAATATTGCAGTGGCACTATGAAAATGTTGCTGTGGCTTGCCTTAGTGCAGATGAGGTTCACAATCCTCCTGGTGATCCTCAAGACAAGCCTGACCTTCTGAAAATAATTAAAAAACACAAAAAAGAAATCATGAAGAAACCTTCTGAAATTCACCAGAAAATCTAGACAGTAGGGAAATATCCCATCTTTGGCGAGCTGCTAGATTTTTGGACAAAGAACACAATGCAAAAAGAATCAATGCATTTGGACTTATGGTTAAAAAGTTTTGGCCGCTTGAAGTTCTCTGGATTTAAATGAAATTTGAATAAAAATAAACAGACTGGGGGGGGGGGGGGTGACATCAAGCCGTAAAAGCCCAGGGCGCCACCACTCGTACCGCTTCGCGCGCGTACAAAGTGGCTGACTAGCGGGCCCCACTAGTCAGGTGAGGTGGAGGGGGAGAGGGAAGCAGGGAGCAGTGAGGCTTCACCGGAGCGCACGCCGGGGGTGAGGGCTCTTGGGCCAAAACGAGGGGGGGATCGAAAGAGAAGACGGAGGCGCACCTGCCCGTACCCGTAGAGTGGCTAGGGGTGGTCGGATGTCGTCGGAATCAGCCTCTCCAGCGGAGGCAAAGGACGGAGGTCACCGGAGATGAAGACGACGGCGACTAGGGGCGACTCCAGGGGCTCCAACTGGGCGGAACGGCACCACCGGAGAGTGGCGGAGGCCCTGGAAGGGTTGCCCTGGCCTGGGAGGGGCTGGAGCTGCGGGGACGACCCAAGGGGATCACCGACGAGCTCGAGCTCGGGACGGCATCCCGCGGCCTGCCCGGCCGGGCTATGGATTTCTACGAGCTAGAGGAGTGTGTGAGAGTGGAGTGGGGTGCTCGAGGAGGATGGGGGTGGCCGTATTTATAGGCGAGCAGCGAGGGGGTTTCGGGCTCCGCCGTTGGACACCTGTCCGCGGCGCCCAACACTGAACGACGTCAGGAAGAGAGGGGGAAGAAGATGGAGCTCACACGGGGACTGTTGGCGAATGGGGACAAGCACAGGAGCGAGAGGAAGACGACGAGCACAGTGCACCGCACACTGTGGCATTGGACGGACCGTGCCCGTGCCCGCTGCGGCGAGCTCCGGCATCGGTGAGTGCCGGGGGGAGTTAAGTAAGTAGAGATGATGATGGTGGCGCGGTTTGGCACGCTCGGGCAGGCTGGGCAGCGAGCATGTGTGAAACAGAGCGCTCGGCGGCACTCAGAGCGCGTGTTTTGCATGCCAGCACACCTGGACGAACGCGATCACCGCGTGAACTATGACATCAGGCAGACCTAAGCCCAAACTTCATGTCTGGCGTGTTGACTGTGGTAGTTTTGAGTGTTACCACGCTTGGGTTTGGGTTCAGGTGCAGTAGAAATGAGTTTACACTCCTGGTAAGTTTCTGGACAGTAACTTTGAAGGTTTACTCTGGTCAAACCACTGGGAGTTGAGGGCTGAGCTTTGGAGGCTAGCCAATAGTTACTAAGGTGAAGATGCACAAGAAAAACCAGCTACAATGGAGCAAGTAAAATGGTAGTTGCTGTAGAAACTACCATTTCTGTCCAGAAATGAAAATATTTTCTGTAGCCAAAATATTCCAAAAAGTGATGAAATACTTTTTGCCCAGAAAGGTGCCCTAGGGTTCAAAGAATAATTGGGATTTTACTCAGGATTTTATGGGCAAGAAAAATTGGGTTGCTTTGGAGCACATTGAGCTAGCTAGGGTTTAGGAGGGGAAAATGAATATTTTTCATTAAAGAAAAATATTCCAAATGATATTTTGAGATGAACCAGAGATGGAGTGATTGTTTGAGAGGGAGATGAAGCACTTGGTTGAAAGTCAAGGGGTACCCAAGTGGTTAAGTCCAAATGAAGAGATTCAAAAACTCCAAACTCAAATTCAAACCAACTGAAAATCAGGCAAAGAAGAGGGGGGGGGGGGGGGGGCAGGCTGTTACAAACCTCCCCCACTTAGAATGAATCTCGTCCTCAAGATTCGGTTGCTTGGGAAAACCATTCTAGATAATGTGCCCTTAGAAATTCTTTCGATTCCCATGTTGATTCTGACTCTGTGTGATGCTTCCATTGGACTTTGTAAAACTTCCTTGCTTTACTGTGAGTGACTCTTTCCATCTGATCCAAGATTTTAACCGGCCTTTCTTCGTATGTTAAATCCTTTGCCAGCTCTATTTCAGTCATATCTGTCTTTTTCTCGGGCGGCGATATGCATCGCCTCAACTGTGAGACATGAAACACGTTGTGCACGTCCGACAATTCAGGGGGTAGCTTCAACTGGTATGCAACAGTACCCACTCATGACATAACGGGAAATGGACCAATAAATATGGGTGCCAATTTTCCACGGGTCTGAAATCTCTTGACTCCTTTCATAGGCGTGACTCGAAGGTATACATGTTCTCAGGGTTCAAAACTGGTCTGTCGGTGCTTTGCATCATAATAACTCTTCTGTCGAGATTTGGCCAACTGCAATCTGTCTCTGATTTCCTTGACTTGCTTCTTGGCTTCCAGCATGAGACCCGTTCCGAAAATAAGGCTATCTCCAGTTTGAAACCAATTTAAAGGAGTGCGACACTTACGGCCATACAAAGCCTCATACGGTGACATCTTTAAACTAGTCTGGAAGCTATTGTTATAAGAGAACTCAGCATAGGGCAAACAGTCTTCCCATTTTGGTCCTTGGGCCAAAGCACAGGCTCGTAGCATATCTTCGAGTATTTGATTTACCCGCTCTGTCTGTCCATCAATCTGAGGATGATAAGCGGTACTGTATTTCAATGCTGTCCCCAAGGCTTGATGGAGACAGGGCCAAAAAGTGGAGGTAAAAAGTGAACCTCGGTCAGAAGTGATGGTTCGGGGTACTCCATGCAGACCGACTATTCTGGATACATACAGCTGTGCAAGCTCATCTGCTCGATATGTGGTTCTGATTGGGATAAAGTGGGATACCTTGGTTAATGTATCCACTATGACCCAGATTGCATCATTGCCCCGTCGAGTCTTGGGTAGTCTTAAGATGAAATCCATACAGACATCATCCCATTTCCATTGTGACACTGGCAGCGGTTGGAGAAGTCCGGCTGGCTTCTGACGCTCTGTCTTCACTTTGTTGCATATGTCGCAACAGGCCACGAAATAGGCAATGTCTTTCTTCATTCCATCCACCAGAATATTTGTCGAAGGTCTTCATACATTTTCGTACCTCCAGGGTGACTTGAATACGAGGATTCATGTGCTCCTGACAGGATCTTTTGCTTTAAATCCGCTTGATTGGGCACACAAATCCTTCCCCGAAATCGGAGGGTACCGAACTGATCCTTCGAGAAATCGGAAGTCTGACTTGCTACCATATGCTTGGCATGTTTCTGCAGATCGGTGTCATCTGGCTGGGCCTTGCGAATATCTTCCTCAAGTGTGGGGGTAACTTCCAAAATATTAGCAAGGCCAGCATCAACTATTACCAAGTTGAGCTGAGCAATCTCTTCTTGAAGTTCAGGAGGCAAGGATTCCAATACGACATTTAGGCTGACGGGCTTTCGACTGAGCGCATCGGCAACCACGTTGGCCTTACCCGGGTGGTAATTTATTCCAAGGTCATAATCCTTGACTAACTCAAGCCATCTGCATTGACGAAGATTTAAATCTAGCTGAGTAAATATATACTTGAGACTTTTGCGATCTGTAAAAATTTGGCACCTCTTCCCGATGAGATAGTGTCTCCAAATTTTTAAAGCATGAACCACCGCGGCCAACTCCAAATCATGAGTAGGATAATTTGCCTCGTGGGGTCGTAGCTGCCGTGAGGCATAGGCTACTACCTTGTCGTCTTGCATAATTACGCATCCAAGTCCTTGCCTGGAAGCGTCGCAGTACACATCAAAACTGCGGTTGATATCTAGAAGAGTCAATACTGGGGCAGTTGTCAGCTGTATCTTTAACTCATTGAAACTTTTCTCACAGTCCTCAGTCCATTCAAACTTCTTATCCTTTTTGAGCAGCTCCGTCATGGATTTAGAAATCTTGGAGAATCCTTCAATGAAACGACGGTAATATCCGGCTAATCCAAGAAAACTCCGGATCTGAGATACGGTCGCGGGCGACAACCAATCGAGTACATCCTTTACTTTGCTTGGGTCCACGGCTATACCTTCGGCGGATAGTACATGTCCAAGAAACTCAACTTGTTTGAGCCAAAACTCACATTTCCTGAATTTGGCGTATAATTGATGTTCATGGAGTCGTTGTAACACTACACAGAGGTGTTCTTTGTGCTCTTCTTCACTTCTCGAGTAAATAAGTATATCATCGATGAAGACTACCATGAACTTATCGAGGAAGTCCATGAATACTTTGTTCATCATATGCATGAAGAAGGCAGGGGCATTGGTGAGACCAAAAGACATAACTGTATATTCATAAAGATCGTATCGAGTGGTGAATGTGGTCTTAGGAATATCCTCCTTTTTAATCTTGAGTTGCTGGTACCCAGTCCGTAAATCAATCTTGGAGAATACCTTGGCCCCACTGAGCTGATCAAACAAGTCATCAATCCTTGGCAGTGGATATTTGTTCTTGATTGTGACATCATTCAGCTGACGGTAATCCACACACATGTGGAGGCTGCCATCCTTTTTGTCCACGAAGATAGCAGGTGATCCCCATGGTGAAGAGCTGGGACAGATATATCCTTTCTCGAGCATCTCATCAAGCTATTTCTTTAGCTCCACTAATTCTGATGAAGGCATTCGGTAATACTTCTTGTGTATTGGTGTGGTCCCGGGCACAAGATCTATTGCAAACTCAAGCTCTCGATCAGGTGGCATGCCTGGAAGTTCTTCTGGAAATACATCAGGAAACTCACAGACCACAGGAATTAATTCCAATTCAGCCACTGCGGTGAAGACCATTTCTTTTGTGGGTATGCTTCTGCGAGCATGGAATTTTGTAGTCTGCCCTTCCTGGCTGGTCAAAGTGACTTCTCGGGTCGCACAATTTATGCATACTTGATAATGATTCATCCAATTCGTACCCAAGATAACATCCAACTTATCAAACACAATAAGTATCAGGGAAGTGGGAAAACAGACTCCATTGATACTGACTTCCAGATTACGGCAGACTAGATTGCTTCTGATTAAGGATCCCGGGGTTTGTACCAGCATATTCTTGCCCAAAAGCGAACAAGGAAATTTGTTTTGGGCAACAAAACTCCGAGAAATAAAAGAGTGGGAAGCCCCAGAGTCAAATAAAATCACTGCACGTATGTTATTAACAGAAAACATACCAATGGCGACTTCGGGGTTCTCTTGGGCTTCATCGGCGGAGATGTGATGAACGTATCCCGTGATGTTTTGCTGGTTCGGGCTTGCCTCCATAAAATGGACTTGTGGCCTGAATATAGCATACGACCTGTTGTTCTTGGGACACTGTTTGGCGTAATGTCTGGTTTGCCCACAACCGAAGCAAGAATTGTTGCGCAAACGCTCCTCTTGCACTAGGTTGGATACGACATTCTTGACTTGAGTGGTGGTCTTGTTAACATTCTGTTGCCAATTGGGCTTGTATTCTGCTACGTCTTGAGCTTGCGTTGGTTTTCCTTGAAGAGGAAAGGGTGATGCAGCAATAGTAGCGTAAGTATTTCCCTCCGTTTTTTAGAACCAAGGTATCAATCCAGTAGGAGGCTCCTCAAAAGTCCCACGCACCTACACAAACAAACAAAGAACTCGCAACCAACGCAATAAAGGGGTTGTCAATCCCTTCACGGCCACTTGCGGAAGTGAGATCTGATAGAGATAGTATGATAAGATAAATATATTTTTGGTATTTTATGATATAGATTGGAAAAGTAAAGATGCAAATAAAAGTAGATTGAAAGCTTATATGATAAAGGATAGACCCGGGGGCCATAGGTTTCACTAGTGGCTTCTCTCAAGATAGCATAAGTATTACGGTGGGTGAACAAATTACTGTCGAGCAATTGATAGAAAAGCGAATAATTATGAGATTATCTAGGCATGATTATGTATATAGGCAACACATCCACGACAAGTAGACCAACTCCTGCCTGCATCTACTACTATTACTCCACACATCAACCGCTATCCAGCATGCATCTAGAGTATTAAGTTCATAAGAACAGAGTAACACATTAAGAAAGATGACATGATGTAGAGGGATAAACTCATGCAATATGATATAAACCCCATCTTTTTATCCTCGATGGCAGCAATACAATACGTGCCTTGCTACCCCTGCTGTCACTGGGAAAGGACACCGCAAGATTGAACCCAAAGCTAAGCACTTCTCCCATTGCAAGAAAGATCAATCTAGTAGGCCAAACGAAACTGATAATTCGAAGAGACTTGCAAAATAACTCAATCATACATAAAAGAATTCAGAGGAGATTCAAATATTTCTCATAGATAAACTTGATCATAAACCCACAATTCACCGGATCTCGACAAACACACCACAAAAAGAGTTACATCGAATAGATCTCCAAGAAGATCGAGGAGAACATGGTATTGAGATCCAAAAAGAGAGAAGAAGCCATCTAGCTAATAATTAACTATGAACCCGAAGGTCTGTGGTAAACTACTCACAACTCATCGGAGGGGCTATGGTGTTGATGTAGAAGCCCTCCATGGTCGATTCCCCCTCCGGCGGAGCACCGACGAAGGCTCCAAGATGGTATCTGGCGGATACAGAAGGTTGCGGTGGTGGAATTAGGTTTTTGTGTCTTGTTCTGATGTTCTCGGGGTACGTGGGTATATATAGGAGGAAGAATTAGGTCGGTGGCCGCCCAAGGGGCCCACGAGATAGGGGCGCGCACCCTATAGGGGTGGGCGCGCCCTCCACCCTTGTGGCCGCCTCGGCTGCTTCTTGACTTGCACTCCAAGTCCTCTGGATCACGTTCGTTCCAAAAATCACGCTCCCGAAGGTTTCATTGCATTTGGACTCCGTTTGATATTCCTTTTCTTTGAAATACTGAAATAGGCAAAGAAATACAGCAATACGGGCTGGGCCTCCGGTTAGTAGGTTAGTCCCAAAAATGATATAAATGTGTAAAGTAAATCCCATAAACATCCTAAACGGGTAATATAATAGCGTGGAACAATCAGAAATTATAGATACGTTGGAGACGTATCATATTCCACCTGAGTTTGTTGCCAGGTACGAGCCTTCTGCACTGGTTGTACCTCCTTCCTTGGCTCAAACTTGCGCTTGTGATCGTTGTTAGTAGACTTATTATCCGATACAAGCTTGTGCTCCCTTTCAGCAATGAAAACCTTGTTCACCAGGGTTTGGAAGTCTGGGAAATCGAACATACTAAGAGTACACCGGAGTTGCGGGTTTAATCCACCAAGAAATCTGTCAATCTTTCTTTCTTCAGTGGCCACGTCATATAGGGAGTAACATGACAGATGATTGAATTTTTGCAAATATTCACCCACAGACTGATTTCCTTGGAGGAGCGCGAGAAATTCACGTTGTTTAGTCTTCATAATTCCCGTAGGGATATGATATATCCGGAATCGTTCCTTAAATCTTGACCAGGTGACTTCGTCATCAACAGACCACATGGCTCTTTCATTTCCCACCATATGGCAGCAGCGCCTTCAAGATAATGAGTTGCAAATGGAACCTTATCTCCTTCTTCAGTACGAGCAATCTCAAGCTTCTTCTCCATAGTTCTCAACCAATCATCTGCATCCAAGGGATCAATAGCCTAACTGAAACTGCGAGGCTTGGTCCTTTGAAAATCTGATAGCTTGGAGTGATGACCGGGCTGATTCCCATTCTGTCCAATCACAGCTTGAACACTTCTTAATATTTCAATCAGATCATTATTTCGTCTTTCCTCAAACATACGCAGAATTTGCTCGGTGGAGGGCGGATCTTGCGGTGGAGGCGGTGGTGGAACGTACGGCTCGGGTGAGTGTCCTGCCTGTCCTGCGGAACGACGAACAGGAGAACCCTCGCAAATGTTGCTACTGCAGCCTCCCCGCGTCATCCTATTGTGGTTTTTCCCAAGGCAAGACAACCGAGATGAGAAGCATTCAAATAAATTTGGGGGAAAGCCAACAACAAAAGCCCGAGAAAAACCCGAAAAGATGAAGAAAATATGGCGAATAAAATAGAGTTCCAACAAAATTATACATAGACTCATACATCAAAGTTAACAACATGCCAGGTTCAACTACTCTCATACATGAAACAAAACATCATAACTTGTATGACTACATCCGTACACCATCCTGACGACTGCAAATACTCAGAAGCTCTACTACTCTACTGGTGCTGCGAGGTCCTCTCCTGAAGCGGACTCGGATCCTGAACTAACATGGTTAACTGAGACCTCCGGGTTAAAGGTGACACGACGACGCTTCCTCTAGGGCTCTCCCTCCAGGGCAGGTGTAGGGTGAAGCATCGGGGCTACAACAGTGGCGAGAAGTGAAACCCACTCAACAGGAGCACTAAGCGGACTCATTGTCATGGTGCCCGAGCTACTCAGAGGAGTAACCGGTGAAACATGAGAACTAGAACTGGCTGGAATATAGGGAGTAAATCTAGGATGGAGCAGCAACAGATCTAGTAGAGACTAAAGCAGTACGGGCACGAGTCAGCTCTCGAGCCAGCTCGTGGATCATAAGATAGCTAGCAGTGATATAACAAGAAAGGTGGCTAGCAACACTATCAGACTCCGGATCGATGATAGGGAAATGGACACGACCATTATCGTGCAGAGAAGGATAGTAGAAGAAACCTGGGTGGTTATGCATCCGGACCTCATTGTAGCGAAGCTCAACAAGGACCTCGAATGCAGCAAACTGGACAGCCTGAGAAGCGGTAGAAGCGTAACCGCTCCGAGAGGTACGAGTGTAAGTGCTGGAATCGGAACTGGTGCGCAGAGTAACCACTGCGTGATACTCATACACTAAGTCAGATAGACGCTCCCGGTACACACGATAGGCTGGGTCGTCACCGAGGGGGTACAACCGACGCCACACGTTACGAAGGAGATGCGGCGACGTGTACGGCATCAGCTGCAACTCGCACGGATACGACACCGGAGCCATCTACACTCACAACCATTAGCAGGTTAGCATAAAAATAAAACAAGTGCATGCAATGCAACAACCAGCTACAAATGCTATCGACACTCAACTACAACTCGTATCTAGCGCCCAATTAGCACGTCGTAGTCTAGCATGGCCTACAATCAGTGCGGCTATGATACCAAGCGTTGTGGCCCCCGGCTCAGAGCAACCGGTTTACCATACATTGCCAGCCCAGAGACCTTGTCTTCTGGCAACACACAACAACTTGGTACAGAAAACAACCGCTTTATTGATACTAGCGGATATGAGTTTATATTACAACAGCTGGCAAGGCCAAGTGGCAGACGCGGTGCGGTTGAACAATATGTACATTATTTAGTGAACATAAAGGGGCCTCGATCACGACAACTACATGGCAGCAGAACAACATCGTAGCGGATCTCCATAGCACAGGGACACCGATGTGGACACGATCTAGACTCGGACAACACTCCTTTCCAATGGGACTTTCCTGAAATCTGGCATGACACGCCAGGTCAGTACATTGAATGTACTTGCAAGCTCACAACAAGCTTAAACATAATGACAAACAATATCATGACAATTAACCAATTTATAACAATGCAACATATATCCAACATGCTGTGACCATGCTCTTGTGATAATCGTCCCTCAGACTGGCTTACCAAACGTGGTCGCTCTTGGATCACAAACGTGCCAACCCAAAGACATCTCGTGATCCTTACGGCGATCACAACCACGACCAATATTTGGCCACAAACCGTGATCCTTACGGCGATCACAACCACGACCAATATTTGGCTCGTGATCCATACGACGATCACAACCATGACCAATAGTTGGCCCGTGATCCTTATGGCGATCACAACCACGACCAACATTTGGTCCAAATCAACACGATGGCCTTCCCGCCACCAACCCAATGCAAAATTCAAACTTAGTGTGCAAGATTTATTAACTGTTGACCCATGGTGTGACCTACTTTCGAGCGTGTCCTTAACCGTGGACTTGGCTATCGCTAGATTAATACACTCTGTAGAGGTAGCGCACTGGACCCACACCACAAAACCCATGGCCTCGCACTCCCATTCGGGTGGACCAACGGCATTCCGATGAAACCCCTCCATTGCCATGACACTCTCTCGGCCACTTTGACTCACTCACCATCGGGCTAGTCCTGGGTGGCCCCGTGTCTACCAAAGACATAGCAACCACTGTCGTGGCCAAACGATCCCACACGGGGACCCGGTACCAAAAAACTCAACAACAGGCACACAAGGTTATGCCTGCTTACCGAGCCAGGGTACAACATGCCCATAACCTTCCCTAGTTGGAGGCACCGACCATAGGCATGGCAATGAAATGAATAAAGACCGTCCCATACCGGCAAATGTGGTTGCACTGGGAAAGACTCGATTCAGCGGCACCATGACCTGGTCAACAACATATTCATGTTGAGTTATTATCAGGTTCAACTTAAAGTGAAAATAACCGGCGTCATAATGCCATGACATGCATCACCAACATATGCATCACATATTAACGGAAATGACTGAGTCAACTATGCTCACACTGAGCATCAACAACTCATGATACTTCTCTGGTTAAGATCAAGCCTCACTTCAACCAGAATCTTTTCTAGCAAATTTATCATTTTTACTCATGCAAGAAAATAATTCCACTAATTATTCATATCCATAGCCATATTATTCTTTTCATTACCCAAAACTAAATCCTTGTTAGTTTACCTACTAAGTCACTTCAAACTTTCTGTAAATCAAGCATATTCACTTTAACAAGCATCTAATAGAATATAATTAACATAATAACAATTTAAATGCATGGATAATCATTTGTTCAAGTAGAAATTCCAAATATTGTAGTGGCACTATGAAAATGTTGCCGTGGCTTGCCTTAGTGCAGATGAGGTTCACAATCCTCCTGGTGACCCTCAAGACAAGCTGGACCTTCTGAAAATAATTAAAAACACAAAAAAGAAATCATCAAGAAACCTTCTGAAATTCACCAGAAAATATAGAAAGCAGGGAAATATCCCATCTTTGGTGAGCAGCTAGATTTTTCTACAAAGAACACAATGCAAAAAGAATCAATGTATTTGGACTTATGGTTAAAAAGTTTTGGCCGTTTGAAGTTCTCTGGATTTAAATGAAATTTGAATAAAAATAAACAGACTGGGGGGGGGGGGGTGACGTCGAAGGCATAAAAGCCCAGGGCGCCACCACCCATACCGCTTCACGCGCGTACAGAGTGGCTGACTAGCGGGCCCCGCTAGTCAGGTGAGTTGGAGGGGGAGAGGGAAACAGGGAGCGGCGAGGCTTCGCCGGAGTGCATGCCGGCGGCAAGGGCTCTTGGGCCAAAATGAGAGGGGGGGGATCGAAAGAGAAGACGGAGACGCACCTGCCCGTACCCATAGAGTGGCTAGGGGTGGTCAGACGACATTAGAATCAGCCTCTCCAGCGGAGGCAGAGGACGGAGGTCGCCGGAGATGAAGATGACGGGGACTAGGGGCGACTCTAGGGGCTCCAACCGGGCGGAACGGCACCACCGGAGAGTGGCGGAGGCCTTGGAAGGGTGGCCCTGGCCTGGGAGGGGCTGGAGCTATGAGGATGACCCGAGGGGATCGCCGGCGAGCTCGAGCTTGGGGACAACGGCCCGTGGCCTGCTCGGCCGGGCTACGGATTTCTACGAGCTAGAGGAGTGTGTGAGAGTGGAGTGGGGTGCTCGAGGAGGCTGGGGGTGGCCATATTTATAGGCGAGCGGTGAGGGGGTTTCGGGCTCCGCGGTTGGACACCTGTCCGCGGCGCGCGGTGACGAACGACGTCAGTGAGAGAGGGGGAAGAAGATGGAGCTCACGCGGGGACTGTTGGCGAACGGGGACGAGCACAGGGGCGAGAGGAAGACGATGAGCACAATGCACCATGCACTATGGCGTTGGCCGGACCGTGCCCGTGCTCGCTGCGGCGAGCTCCAGCATCGACGAGTGCCGGGGGGAGTTAAGTGAGTAGAGATGGTGATGGTGGCGCGGTTTGGCACGCTCGGGCAGGCTAACAGCGAGCACGCGCAAAATAGAGCGCTCAGCGGCACTCAGAGCGCGTGTTTTGCATGCCAGCACGCCTGGACAAACGCGGTCACCACGTGAACTATGACATCAGGCAAACCTAAGCCCAAACTTCATGTCTGACATGTTGACCATGGTAGTTTTGAGTGTTACCACGCTTGGGTTTGGGTTCAGGTGCAGTAGAAATGAGTTTACACTCCTGGTAAGTTTCTGGACAATAACTTTGAAGGCTTACTGTGGTCAAACCACTGGGAGTTGAGGGCTGAGCTTTGGAGGCTAGCCAACATTTACTAAGGTAATGATGCACAAGAAAAACCAGCTACAATGGAGCAAGTAAAATGGTAGTTGCTGTAGAAACTACCATTTCTGTCCAGAAATGAAAATATTTTCTGTAGCCAAAATATTCCAAAAAGTGATGAAATATTTTTGCTCAAAAAGGTGCCATAGGGTTCAAAGAATAATTGGGATTTTACTCAGGATTTTATGGGCAAGAAAAATTGGGTTGCTTTGGAGCACATTGAGCTAGCTAGGGTTTAGGAGGGAAAAATGAATATTTTTCATTAAAGAAAAATATTCCAAATGATATTTTGAGATGAACCAGAGATGGAGTGATGGTTTGAGAGGGAGATGAAGCACTTGGGTGAAAGTCAAGGGGTACCTAAGTGGTTAAGTCCAAATGAAGAGATTCAAAAACAACAAACTCAAATTCAAACCAACTGAAAATCAAGCAAAGAAGAGGGGGAAAAAACCAGGCTGTTACAAGAAATATAAACACTTAATCTAACTATCAGAACTGTCAAACTTAACTGAACATTGAATCAAGCCAAATCAGCCACTAACCTTCTATGCACAAGCTAGGAATCTCCTCCCACTATCCACTGAATCAAATGCCACCAGCTTCTGACACACACATTCATGCTCACATCTTGAACTCAGATCTGTGGCTAGACCGCTCCATTCCAAGCACAAGATGGTGGCAAGTAGCTAAAACATAAGTAAATCAGCTTCATTTGCTAACTAACAATGCACACCCAAAGAAACCCTAACCCTACCAGAGAAAGAGATCTAACCTGCACTTCACTGCTGACTGACCCAACGTCGGACGAACTGCCAGAATTGCTCCAGGAAACCATGGCCACGAGTTGTGCAAATGTTCAAGGGTTCAAAGCAGGGGGTTGGGGAGGGGCCTTACTGCCGGCGACAAAGGGAGAGGGAGAGCGAGAGGATGGAGAATGGGGATCATGAAGGAGAAAGGGGGACAACAACGATAGGTGTGGGGTGGGGGGAACGGGAACAACAACGATAGGTGTGGGGTGGGGAACGGGACCAGCAATGGTAAGCACTACGGGTTGAATGGAGTGAACACTAGGGGCCTTTGTGCAAAATTGCCAGAGCTGACCGGTCCACCCTTTGGACTGCCACTTGTCATGCTGTGAGTGGTTGTGGACCAAAACATCACATAGGGTGTCAAGTTTGTGGAGTCCTCAGTAACATTTTGCAAGTTTTGGACTAAAACATCACATTTGGTGCAAGTTTGTGGATCTGGGGTGCTATTACCTCATACCATAAAGTACATAGATACATAGTCATTACAACATATCTTAAACTTTATCTAGACCGTCTGTCAAAGACTTGAGAGAACAGTCTTGCTGAGAAAAGCGCGCGGCGGCCATGATGTCGTCATATACTAAATACGTTGGCACCTCCTTGCCGTCGGCACCAACTGGGCCAACCTCGACGAGATGCTCTGTCTTCACTTTTGTGAGCGAGTCTTGACCATGGCCCACGGTTCCCTCGTGCCCTCCCTACAAAAAAACCCTTCCAGGCCTGTATTCAGTGCCGAGCCCCTTTAAGGTGGTTAACAAGCTCATACATGTCCTCGGGCACACTCTCTTCGGGCCATAGACCTTAAAAACAACTTTCATCGATGTCTGGGCCCGCTCGTGCACCTTGGTCAACTCTGCCAGTGCACCTTCAGTCAGGGGGCTACTGGCATCCTTCAGCCAACCTGTCAGCAACACAGTTGTGTCTTGGCCTGGTTTAGCTCTGCAGAGAGATTCACATTTTTCTCCTGAGCAACCTGCAAATTGGGCGTATGATTTATCAAACATATACTTGGTCACTCCTTCCCAGATTACAGCTTGGGGGCTGTGGGCTCTAAAGCTCATACTCTATGGCTGAAATGAATCCACCTGTCGGATGTACCATCTGACAAGTGTCCTGGGGGCTCCTGCTTAGTCGGTGGTCGGATTATCATAAGCCAAAATAAGGATTTAAAAAGGAAATTACGTGCAGGCATGTGGATAGGGCGTTCGCCGCTTTCTCAAAAACATTATGGGTCGTGCCAAGGTAGGTGTCCACTGAGTTGAGGGCGCTAAACTCCTGACTCGAGAAGGAGGGACTCCTTAGAGAGGCTCTTTGGCGTCTATGGTTCATCGCGCTTTCGACCTCAGAGGTGGTTGCCGAGCAGGTCCCCGAGGTGGCTGGTTGCGACACTTCGGGAATGCCCCCTACGGGCGAAGGCAGCTTCGTGTCGGCCATCAGGGCTGAGGTCTTGGCTCCCTCTGCTAACGGTATATCGGAAGAGGGTCTGTGCAAGGAAATAAATTGTCAGCCTTGTGACCCTCGATCTCCGACGAACAATGTAATAAGAGCACATGTTACCTGCTTTGGGGAGGGGTGGCAGGTTCCGCTTCCATGGCTACTTTCGTTTCAGGGGTCTTTTGTGCGGCAATCGGAGGGCCCCATTGCGGGACCGTGCTGCTACATGCGCACTTTGAGCATCGAACCTTAGGAAGAGGAGTCAGGGTGCCTGGGGTTCTGCGAGCTAAAGCCTCTATTTTGAGAGGAAGGAGGAGGAGGCTTTACCGATGAGGATGGATGCATCCCTGGCAAGTCGGGGATGATGGCCACTCTTGAGCCATCAAGGCTCTCCTGATAGAAGGTACCCTCTTCATATAGGGTGGATACCTCTTCATCTTCTTGAAAGGTGGGGTCCTCGTCTCGCCAATATCTTTTCGGCTCACGCGCCGAGCTATTCAGGGTCTCATCCCATCGCCTCCATTTCTGTTCGGATGAAATGAACAGTCGTCATGAAAGAACGAAAATAACTTGCTCGGATGGACGAGGAAATATTACTGAACTTACCAGTTCGGCAACATTGTAGTAAGATAAGCCATCTATGAACTTTCGCTTAGCGAAGTCCGCGACTTCTCCCTTGTATATGCCGGCCAAGGTTGCGCCTAAAGCCATGACATCTCGGAAACTCTTTTGCGGATGGACGGCGTGGCATTGTCGTCACCATTATACATAAACAATGGGTGTTGATGCTGTCGAAGAGGCTGGACTCTTTGGTTGATGGTCATTGCCATCACGTCGATAATGGTGAGGCATGTGCTCATCAGACACCTCACCTTGGCGGCTAGGGAAGCTACTTCCGAGTCGTCCTGCTGGGCAGGGCTCCGCGGTCTCCAGCTAAACCGTTTCTTCGATTGATCCAAAGAAATGATCGAGAGCCCAGGCCGAACTGGATCGTGCAGCAGGGCGTCTTCCATACAAAACCATTCGGACGACCATGTGTCGGTGTCCTCTCAAGGAGTCCCTGCAGGGTAGCCGGTCCCAGCTATGCGGCAGACCTCGTCTAGCCCTACTTTGTGTAGCTTCCCATCACAGGAACAGGGCATGAGGCAGAAATATTTTCTCCATTGCCCGAAATGAGCCTCACACCCGAGGTACATCTCGCAGAGGGCAACATACTCCGCGATGTGCAGAATCGAGTTGGGAGTTAGGTGGTGGAGTTGGATCCCGTAAAATTCAAGGAGACCTCCGAGAAAGGGATGCATTGGAAACCCCAAGCCGCGCAGGAGGGACGGAACAAACACACCAACTCATCGCCGTGAGGGATGGGGTGGCTGTTGGCGTGCGCCTGCCCATCTACGGATATCAAGTCGGGGCAGGTGGAAGCTAAATATTAATTAGGCAGATAACCCTAGGTGGATAACCGATCCAATTGGAGACGCGTGATGGAGCAGTTACCCGAGTCACCTTTGAGGGGGTCGTGGGGGCACTTGGAAGAACCCGACGCTCGCCATTTTCAAGGCACTCAAAGCTTGATAGTGGGAGCAATGTCTTGCAAAAGGCGAAGGGAGAAGTAAGGCTAAGATGTGCTTTGGCACAATTGTTGGTCAGGGGCCCACTAATAAAAGATGGGCGAAATGATGCTTCGACATCTGGCCATAAAGTGGCTTGTTTCCCAAGATAGCACGGTGTTCAAGATATCTCATGGTGGGCCCGGAGCCAAAAGACGTCAATGCACGAAGTCACGAAGGGGGGAACTTGCCTGCTAAGCCGAAGAACTCTTATGCCGAAGACATTTATCTCATGAAGATTTCCATCCTCGACTTTGAACACAAGTTCAGGGGCTACTAACAGTGTCCTGGACTGGGGGGTCCCGGCCTGGTTGATTAGTCCATGGGCCGAGCTCAAGGCCTGTCAGAGAGCATGGACTCCAAAAGTTTCCAACTTGAAGAACTGACATATCGGGCCTCACCAAAGACTTGGCGTGCACCCCAAGGATACAAGATTCGACATGTATTCCCTTAGTTGTAACCGACCATGTGTAACCCTAGATACCCCTGGTGTCTATATCAACCAGAGGGTTTAGTCCATAGAGGGATCATTGATCATGCCCCTAGGTTTAGACCACATCTTACGATCTCGAGGTAGATCAACTCTGCACTTTGATACATCCATCAATATAAACAAGAGCAGGGCGTAGGATTTTACCTCCTTAGAGAGGGCCCGAACCTGGGTAAATCATCGTGTCCTACGTCTCTTGTTAACCCATCGATCTGATCTCATAGATCGGGCCCCCTACTCGAGATCTGCCGATTTTGACACCAACACCAGTAATGCACAACAGTTGAATCCTCGCGGCCCCGGAAGACCTCATCTACCTCCGACACCTTCTCCTCCACCAACGAGCAGCAACAATCGAGGTGAGCTTCGATCTTCTCCAAAAAAAATCTCTAGGTAAAATTGCAAAATATTTAGATTAATTGTTTAGTAATAGAATTATTTAGTTAGTAGTTGTTATTTTATTTTTAGTTGATAGCTATTTAGCTAGGAGAATATGGATCGGATGATATGAAAACATATAAGGATGATGAAATTCGATAAGTATGATATATATGGAAATTGCTATGGATAAGTTGAGAGGATATGTCTGAATGCTTTGCATGTTAGATTGCTCATATGTTTTTTTTGAAGCACGTGAGAGAGGAGATTCCACATAGCTACTTTTATGGAGACATAGTCCAAGAAGGACTACTTACACATGGTCACACGAGCAACAAGTTTGCGAAGAAGATGTTGGTGATGACTGAGAGAGTCCTGGATTAAGGGGTCCTCGGACAGCTGGACTATATACTTTGGCCGGACTGTTGGACTATGAAGATACAAGATTGAAGACTTCGTCCCGTGTTCGGATGGGACTCTCCTTTGCGTGGAAGGCAAGCTTGGATATTCGGGTATGTAGATTCCCTTCTCTGCAACCGACTCTGTGTAACCCTAGCCCCCTTCGGTGTCTATATAAACTGGAGGGTTTAGTCCGTAGGACAACAACAATCATAATCATAGGCTAGCTTCTAGGGTTTAGCCTCTACGATCTCGTGGTAGACCAACTCTTGTAATACTCATATCATCAAGATCAATCAAACAGGAAGTAGGGTATTACCTCCATCGAGAGGGCCTGAACCTGGGTAAAACATCGTGTCCCCTGCCTCCTGTTACCATTAGCCTTAGACGCACAGTTCGGGACCCCCTACCCGAGATCCGCCGGCTTTGACACCGACTTTGGTGCTTTCATTGAGAGTTCCACTATGCCGTCGCTGTAAGGCTTGATGGCCCCTTCGATCATCATCAACGACGCGGTCCAGGAGGAGGTTTTCCTCCCCGGACATATCTTTGTATTCGACGGCTTCATACTGCGGGCCAACTCGCTTGGCCATCTGGAGCAGATTGATAGCTACGCCCCTAGCCGCCAGGTCAGGTTTGGAAGCATAAACTATACTGCTGACATCCGCGGAGATTTGATCTTCAACGAATTCGAGCCCACGACGGGTGCGCCGAACAATCACGACGGACATGACCTTGATCTGTCATCGGATAGTATTCGGAAGTTCGCACCCGCGTTGGCGCCGGGAATCAATCTGGAGCAGATCGTGCCTTCCGAGGACGGGTGGATGGACCCTGCCATGGAGGCCGTACACTCATCGGCGCTCGAGCCGAACACTGAACCCGCCTCCCATGAGGTTGGTGTCATCGGACCCCCAGACTCTTCCTCGGTTGCAGGATCCGAACCGCGTGTGTCCGTGCCTGTCAAATCAGATTGGGCACCCATCATGGAGTTCACCACCACGGATATTTTTCACCACTCACCCTTGGGTGATGTGCTGAACTCATTAAGGTCTCTGTCATTGTCAGAAGATCCTTGGCTGAACTATGTCCGGCTCGAGTGGGAAGCGGACGGCGAAGAAATTCGTTCCCCACCCACCACCCACTTCATAGCCACTATCGATGATTTAACCGGCACGCTCGATTTTGACTCCGAAGACGTCGATGGTATTTACGACGACACAGGAGAAGAACAGGAACCACCGCCCACTGGGTGCTAGACTGCCACCTCATCATACGATATATACATGGTGGACACACCAAAAGAAGGCGATGGTGACGATACCACGAAGGATAATCCCCTCGATAAGCCACCAAAGCGGCGCCATAGACGCCACTCTAAATCCCGCCATAGTTAAAACAACGACAACAGCGCAAAAAATAATAATACCTCGGTTGATTCCAAAGGAAACGACGACCCCATGGACCCAGCAATGGAGCAGGATGAGCCAGGGGACGGTGAAAATAGTCTGGAGCCGACGTCAGACAACATCGATCCCGAGGGTAAAATTCAACAACCTGTCTCCGGAGAGGAGAACAGCCCGGACGATGATGCACTCATCATCCCAGAAAAACTCTTGGAACAAGAGAACCTCCATAGAAGGCTTATCGCCACCACGAGAAGCCTAAAGAAGCATAAGCAAAGGCTTAAGGCCGTGCAGGATACACTCAACCACAAGAGGAACAAAGTGCTCGACACTAGAGAAAAATACGGTGACGATCACCACACAAAGAGCTATCCAAAGCGCAAGCTGCTACCCGAATTCGACGACGAGGCCGTAGAGCCCACCCAGCCAAAAACGACCGATCAACCAGACCGGCCGCCCCGTGGCTGTGACAAGACAGCTAATGATGCTGCCCACAAGTCAGCACACGATTTACGTGAGCTCCTGGACAGAAAGTATGGTATGGCCAGATCCATCTACGGATCTAGGAAGCACGCTCCAGCACAGGATCATAACTACTGGAACGATCACATCGATCGAATACCAGCTTGGAATCAGAACCGAACACAACAACCATCGACAGCATGCCACGACACAACCAGATATAGGGGTGCCGCGCACCCCCAGTGCTTCACCGATGAGGTGCTGGATCATGAATTTCTAGAAGGATTTAAACCCGTGAATATAGAGGCATACGACGGAACTACAGACCCTGGGGTCTGGATCGAGGACTTTATCCTTCATATCCATATGGCTCGAGGAGACGATCTCCATGCCATCAAATATCTATCCCTCAAATTAAAGGGACCAGCTCGGCACTGGTTGAAAAGCCTTCCCGAAAACTCAATTGGAAGTTGGGAAGAGCTCGAGGATGCTTTCAGGGCCAATTTTCAAGGGACTTATGTCCGGCCTCCGGATGCTGACGACCTAAGTCATATAATTCAACAGCCCAGAGAGTCAGCCCAAAAGCTTTGGAACAGGTTTCTTACTAAGAAAAATCAAATAGTCGACTGCCCGGACGCCGAGGCTTTTGCGGCCTTCAAACATAGTATCCGGGACGAATGGCTTGCCAGACACCTCGACCAAGAAAAGCCGAGGACAATGGCAGCCTTAACAAGCCTTATGACTCGCTTTTGCACGGGCGAGGACAGCTGGCTGGCCCCTAGCGGCACCAGCGACCCAAGCACATCCGAAGTCAGGGATGGCAACGGGAAGCCGCGACGCAACAAAAACAAGCGTCGAAACAATAATGACAGCCCAGAGAATACGACAGTCAATGCCAGATTCAGGGGCTCTCGACCTGGTCAACGGAACAAGCCATTTAAAGGCAGCAGAGATGGACCATCCAGCCTAAACAAGATTCCAGACAAATTGTGTCAGATTCACGGCACCCCCGAAAAGCCTGCAAACCACACCCACAGAGAGTGTTGGGTTTTCAAACCGGCCGGCAAGCTGAACACCGGACAAAAGGGGAGGGAGACACCAAGTGAGGACGAGGATGAGCCTCGTCAGCCGAACACTGGAGGACAGAAAAAATTCCCACCAGAAGTCAAAACGGTAAATATGATTTACGCAACTCACATTCCAAAGAGAGCGTGCAAACGTGCACTCAGAGACGTATACGCTGTTGAGCCTGTTGACCCCAAATTTAATCTCTGGTCGGCCTGCCCGATCACCTTCGATCGAAGGGACCATCCGACTAGTGTCCGACACGGAGGATCGGCTGCCTTGGTGCTCGACCCAATAATTAACGGATACCATCTCACACGAGTCCTCATGGACGGCGGCAGTAGTCTAAACCTGATATATCAGGACACTCTTCGCAAAATGGGGATAGACCCTTCAAAGATCAGCCTAAGCAACACTACCTTTAAAGGAGTAATACCAGGTGTGGAGGCCCACTGTACGGGCTCTCTAGTACTAGAGGTTGTATTTGGTTCCCCCGACAACTTCAGAAGCGAGGAATTAACCTTCGACATTGCTCCATTCTGGAGTGGCTATCACGCACTACTTGGAAGAATGGCCTTCGCTTGTTTTAACGCCATACCACACTACGCCTACCTCAAACTTAAGATGCCCGGTCCACGCGGCGTCATGACAGTTAACGGAAACATGGAGCATTCCTTACGCGCGAAAAAACATGTGGCGGCTCTAGCAGCCGAACACTGAGCGGTCCCTCCAACCAGGACTAATGGTCGATCGTCAAAACCACGGACACGGTTAGACGAGTCCGGCGCTTCACCTAATGTAATAGCCCAGTTGGGATTTCCCCATAAAAGATGCTAGGGGCTGCCCGCAAAAAGAGCCCGTAATTCAGCTCGACCCTATCAATAAAAATAGCATATTGTATTTTCATGATTCATTCAGATTAACGAACACCTCACACGAAGTCTTTCACCTGGGTTTTTTCTTTTACAGATGATCATCGTGCTACACCCTTCCAGGATATGGCACAACGGAGATAAAGGCGCAGACATGCAGCAGGGCCCCGCACAAAGGTTTCGCTTTAGATTAAGACCCTGCGTAAACCTTTTTAACATCTCTTGTTGCTTCTTCCCCTCCGGAAATTTTATACAACCGGGAGGGATATTGGCGTTTTTGGCATTTCTGTCACACCAGACTACTGCTCATACCTAGAAACTCAGGGCTCATTGTTAAGGGCGTCATTCAGCCCAGCATACATTATAAAGTTCGAATACCTTAGGGAGTGTTCGTCGTCGCGAGTTTGGCCTTATATGCATCAGCTCCGAATCATGTCTTTGGTCAAATGTTGGGTTTGCACGGCTCCCGTGTTTTTCTACCTGATGTTCCGTTCTATCGGCTAAGGCGGCACCGGGAGAACTACTGCAATTGTGCCCCGGTTCACCTAAACGAGCACCTCAGTAGAGAAAGCCGAAAACTGACTGTCATGATACAGCGCGAGGCTGGTCAACCACTCGATGACCCAGCAGAATCTTCGCAATTCCTTCGCATTAATGAAGGACCGGTTTCCCGGTCACGTACATACGCACACCATATCCGGCTGAACACGAAAGTACTAGAGGCTATATAGTAGCCCCACCGTCAAACTCCTATGGCTAAGTGAAAGTGTTAAAGCTATATAGTCTGATTGCCTGGTTCGCCGCGCCATCACCTCCTTAACGGACCAAGACGTTGGATCAAGTGTGACTATGCATTTTCTCGAACACCCCCGCATTATGTGCGTGGGGACTGAAGCCGATGATTGCAAACTTTCAGGATATATATATATATATATATATATATATATATATATATATATATATATATATATATATATAAACGGCCGCACAGGAGGCATTATAATACTTTCGGGCAAAAGTATAAAAAACAGCCTTTATAATAAAAATAGCATTGTCTTTACAATCGCGATACATGTCATTCAAACATGGCACTCTTCGAGCACTGAGCCTCTATTAAACGGGCGCCTTCTAAGACTTCTTCGAAATAGTGCTCGGCCGGGTCCTGCCCGTCCGCCGCGCTCTGGGTTGCAATAGCGGTGGCTTCCATCCTAGCCCAGTATGTTTTAACACGGGCAAGAGCCATCCGCGCACCCTCTATGCACGCCAACCTCTTCACAGCGTCGATATGCGACACATCACCATGGAATTGTTGCACTAATCCAAAATAGTTATCCGGCCTTGGCCCTTGTGGCCAAGGATGATCCACGACGGACCTCATAGCAAGCCTGGACAACCTGTGGAGTTCGGCCCATGCGGCCATCTTTTCATTTAATGGCAGCGGACGCGTCGGGGCACTGAACTGCGACCAGAATAACCACTCAGCCTTATGGTCCTTCCGATCTTTGTAAAACTCGGATGCATCAGCAGCACTCTTTGCCAGGTCCGCATATGCATCCGCCGCACTCCACAACTGATCCAGAGGGGCATACTTTGGATTTCCGAATTTCATCCGCAACAGATAGGGCTTTCCAGCCATGATATCTCTGGCTTCACGAAGCTCCTCCCTCATCCCCCTCATTTTAGAGCAGGTTTCCTTGGCTGCCTCTAGGGCTTTCTTCAGGTTAGCAGCTTTTTCTTGATTTTCCTTTTCAAGGAGCTCGCGGCGGTTGGCGGCATCTTCCAGCTCGGTAGCCATTTGAGCTACCTTTTCTTCGCTCCGGCGATGAGCAGCCTATTTGGCTCTTAAATCCTCGACCACATTTAGAGCGGCAGCATCACTTATCCGGGCTTGCTCCTTGGCTCAGGAAAGCTCCGCCCGAACGGTCTCCACGGCAGCACCTCCATCTGCAGTAATATCATATTATAGATACTAGCATCATGCTCCTCTTAAAGGATTTGCTGACAAGCCAAATATACATACCCTAGGCCTCGTCAAGCCGCTTGTTAACAAGCATGATGTTGGCATTGGCCACGTCTAGCTGCCGCTTTAGTTCGGCAAAATCAGCAGACCGGTCGGTTGCCGAACCCTCAGCCACCTGCACATAAAGCAGCGGAATTATTAACAGAGACTATGATCCTCTGTCCGCCACATTGATGGCAACCAGAGTCTCAGGGGCTACTATCTATATATATCACACTTAGCATGTGCGGAAACATCAAAAATACACTTTTTGTGTACCTCAAAGCCTCTCAGTAGACTTGTAAAAGCTTCATTCAAACCGCTTTTCGCGGATGAAATCCTCTCAACTACCGTGCCCATTAGAGCACGATGCGTCTTGGAGGCGGCCGCTCGCTCCAGAAGGCCCATTAGTGTGTCCGGCTGTGTGTCGTACAATCCCAGACTCCCCCTGAAGCTCTCCTTGGGAGCCGGATATTTCAGTCTCCGGGCAGCCGAAGTGTCAACTTATGGCCTTGGTGGAACCGGAGAAATCCTCCGTGACGACACTTCGGGGTCATCCGCCCCATGTGAACGGGAGGCAGGGGGAGGCGACTCGCTCTCCATCATCTCCGGAGGAAGATCCCTCGAGGACGAATTCTGTGAAGAAGGGCTACGAGCCGGACTGCAACGAATATGTTTGGGTCATTATTCTTAGAGACAAAATAGGATATGTTTATCAAAGTACTCTTACGAAGGGATCAATGCTAAAACCTAGCCCTCGGAGAAAGTGGGAGATAAAAACAATGCTCTCGTTGGGCTCGAGATTGGGGACGACCCGCCCTGGAGCAGGTAGCCTGTGCGGAATCTCGGCGGTGAGATACCTAGCCTCCCTAAGCTTCTGGATGTCCTCCTTTGTGACGGGGGAAGCCATCCATCGGCCTTGATTGGATCCGGACATGGTCGAAAGACCGAGGTGCTTTAGCTTGAGCCTTGGGTGTTGGAACTCAAGGTGCGGGAGGGGAAGGATCGAGCGTGGAAAGAAAAGGACAGGCCTTGGCCCCCTTTATAAAGAGGGCAAATATTAAGCGTCCCCCGTGTGACCGTTTGGGACTTGCCAAAAATCGAGGAGTCATATTAAACAAACACGGTTGGGTTACCCACACAATCCCGTGATAAGGGGGGACACGATCTCTGCTTCGACAAGACGTGCCAGTAAAACCGCCTCGCAGCGCGTGTAGTGGCTGGTTATGAAAATGGTTCAAATAAAGACTGAACCATGGCGTGATGTCATGGTATGAAAAGCTGTCAGCAGATCAGATTCATGGAATATTATACTCTCTATGGTGGTATGTGGAATTTGTTTTGCAGAGCCAGACATGATCCTTGTGTTCTAAATCTCTTATGGAGTATTCGGAGAAGGAACCCGCCTTGCAATGCCGAAGACAATATGCGCGCCGGACCCATCATCATTGAAGCCTAGTTCAGGGGCTACTGAGGGAGTCCTGGATTAAGGGGTCCTCGAACAGCCGGACTATATACTTTGGCCGGACTGTTGGACTATGAAGATACAAGATTGAAGACTTCGTCCCGTGTTCGGATGGGACTCTCCTTTGCGTGGAAGGCAAGCTTGGATATTCGGATATGTAGATTCCCTTCTCTGTAACCGACTCTGTGTAACCCTAGCCCCCTTCGGTGTCTATATAAACCGGAGGGTTTAGTCCATAGGACAACAACAATCATAATCATAGGCTAGCTTCTAGGGTTTAGCCTCTACGATCTCGTGGTAGATCAACTCTTGTAATACTCATATCATCAAGATCAATCAAGCAGGAAGTAGGGTATTACCTCCATCGAGAGGGCCCGAACCTGGGTAAAACATTGTGTCCCCTGACTCCTGTTACCATTAGCCTTACACGCACAGTTCGGGACCCCCTACCCAAGATCCGCCGGTTTTGACACCGACAATGACCTCCCCCTCCACCAGAGTAACAGAAAAGTACTCCAAATTGGATAACCTCATATTGCGACAAAACGATGGGAAAAAATTGGTGATAAATGCCTTCGAGGATTTTAGGGGTATATGAAGCTAGACAGACGAAGAGGCGGACAGGAGCCCTAGGGCCCCGACATGTGGCCATGTGGGGGGAGGGGGGATGGGCCGCTGAGGCACCCACTTTGGCCCTTGTTCGTGATGGAAATATTCCCTAGAGGCAATAACAAAGTTGTTATTATCATATTTCCTTATTCATGATAAATTTTTATTATTCATGCTAGAATTGTATTGATCGGAAACATAAATACATGTGTGGATACATAAACAATTACAGTGTCCCTAGTGAGCCTGTACTAGACTAGCTTGTTGATCAAACATGGTTAAGGTTTCGTAACTATGGACATGTGTTGTCACTTATTAACATGATCACATCATTAGGAGAATGATGTGATGGACAAGACCCATCCGTTAGCTTAGCATATGATCATTCAGTTTTATTGCTATTGCTTTCTTAATGTCAAATACATATTCCTTCGACCATGAGATCATGCAACTCCCAGATACCGGAGGAATACCTTGTATGCTATCAAACGTCACAATGTAAATGGGTGATCATAAAGATTCTCTACAGGTATCTTCGAAGGTGTCTGTTGAGTTGGCATGGATCGAGATTGGGATTTTTCACTCCGTGTATCGGAGAGGTATCTCTATGCCCTTTCAGTAATACACATCACAAGAAGCTTACAAGCAAAGTGACTAAGGAGTTAGTTACGACATGATGTATTATAGAATGAGTAAAGAGACTTTCCAGTAACGAGATTGAACTAGGTACGAAGATACCCACGATAGAATCTTGTGCAAGTAACATACCGCCAAAAAAAGGGAATTACGTATGTTGTCATAAAGGTTCGACTGATAAAGATCTTCATAGAATATGTAGGAACCAATATGGGCATCCAGGTTCCGCTATTGGTTATTGACCGGAGAGGCGTCTCGGTCATGTCTACATCATTCTCGAACCCATAGGGTCCGCATGCGTAACGTTCATTGACGATATAGTATTATATGAGTTATGTGGTTTGGTGACCGAATGTTGTTAGGAGTCCCAGATGAGATCACGGACATGACGAGGAGCTCCAGAATGGTCTAGAGGTAAAGATTTATATATAGGACGATGCTATTTGGTCACCGGAAAGGTTCCGGAATGTACCGGGTAATCATTGGATCACCGGAAGGGTTCCGGGAAGCCCGGGGAGGTTAATGGGCCATATGGGCCAAACGAGGGGAGCACACCAGTCCACCAAAAATGCTACAATCACAGACTATTGTTACTTAATCAACGGGCTTTCCTTTCCCCCTCACTAATCTCAACCCCCCTGATTTTCAGGGTGGGCCGACGTCGCCTAATGCCCAATTAGTGCAATCCACATCAGCATAGCACCATAAAACACCTGTAAAGCCCCCGTGAATGTAGCATTGCTCCAAGTCCACAAGGGGCTGGCGCATGTTGGAAATATGCCCTAGAGGCAATAATAAAATGTTTATTATTATATTTCCTAAATCATGATAAAGGTTTATTATTCATGCTAGAATTATATTGATCGGAAACTTAAATACATGTGTGAATACATAAACAAATACTGTGTCCCTAGTAAGCCTCTACTAGACTAGCTCGTTGATCAAAGATGGTTAAGGTTTCCTAACCATAGACATGTGTTTCATTTGATAACGAGATCACATCATTAGGAGAATGATGTGATGGACAAGACCCATCCGTTAGCTTAGCATAATGATCGTTCAGTTTATTGCTATTGCTTTCTTCATGTCAAATACTTATTCCTTCAACTATGAGATTATGCAACTCCCGAATACCAGAGGAATACCTTGTGTGTTATCAAACGTCACAACATAACTTGGTAATCATAAAGATGCTCTACAGGTATCTCCGAAGGCGTTTGTTGAGTTGACATAGATCGAGATTAGTTTGTCACTCCAAGTATCGGAGAGGTATCTTTGGGCCCTCTCGGTAATACACATCATACCCTTGCAAGCAAACGGTTAAGGAGTTAGTCACGAGGTGATGTATTACGGAACGAGTAAAGAGACTTGTCGGTAACGAGATAGAACTAGGTATGAATATACCGACGATCGAATCTCGGGCAAGTAACATACCGATGGACAAAGGGAATTACGTATGTTGTCATAACGGTCCGACTGATAAAGATATTCGTAGAATATGTAAGAGCCAATATGGGCATCCAGGTTTCACTATTGGTTATTGATCGGAGATGTGTCTTGGTCATGTCTACATAGTTCTCGAACCCGTAGGGTCCTCACACTTAAATTTCAGTGATGATATAATATTATATGAGTTATGTGATTTGGTGACCGAATGTTGTTTGGAGTCCCGGATCAGATCACAGACATGACGAGGAGTCTCGAAATGGTTGAGAGGTAAATATTTATATATAGGACAATGGTATTCGGACACCGGAAGTGTTCCGGAGGGTACCGGGTACATATCAGGTCACCGGAAGGGGTTCCGGGCACCCCCGACAAAAGATATGGGCCTTATGGGCCAAGAGGGGAAACGCACCAGCCACAAGGGGCTGGTGTGCCCCCCATATGGGCCGGACAAGGTGGAAAAGGAAAGGGGAAGGAGGAATGGAAAGAAAGGGAATAGGATTCCCCCCCTTCGATATATATGGCAGGGGGGCGTGCGGCTTGGGAGGAGCCCAAGTAGGATTCGGTCCTACTTGGGACGCCTCCTGGCCTCTCCCCCCTCCCACCTATATATATGTATGTGTGTGGGGGGGGGCTAGCACACACCAAACAATTGCCTAGCCATCTGCGCCCCCCCCCCCCGTTTACTCCCCCGGTCATATTTTCGTAGTGCTTAGGCGAAGCCCTACGGAGATCACTACACCATCACCGTCACCATGCCGTCATGCCGACATAACTCATCTTCTACCTCGACGTTTTGCTGGATCAAGAAGGCGAGGGACGGCACTGATCTGAACGTGTGCAGAACTCAGAGGTGTCGTATGTTCGGTACTCGATCGGTGGATCGCGAAGAAAGTTCGACTACATCAACCGCGTTGTGAAACGCTTCCGCTTACGGTCTATGAGGGTACGTAGACACACTCTCCCCCTCGTTGCTATGCATCTCCATGGATAGATCATTGCGTGTGCGTAGATTTTTTTGTTTTTTTCCATGCAATGATTCCCAACAGCGCACCCCACCTCTCGCCGCGGGCCTTGGGGAGAAAAGGAAGGGGGGAGTCGGCCCCCTGCCTTCTCCTTCCTCTCCTTTCCTTCTCCCCTATGAGAGGGAGGGGGCGCCACACACCCACGACAATACCTAAGCCATGTGCGGCGCCCCTCTCCGCAGTTTCATCCCCCATCTAGTTTTTCCGTAGTGCACGGCGAAGCCCTGTGGGAACAAGTTCACCACCACCGTCACCATGCCGTCATGCTGCCGGAACTCGTATACTACTTCGCCCGTCTTGCTGGATCAAGAAGGCAAGGACGTCATCGAGCTGAATTTGTGTTGAACATGGAGGTGTCGTACATTCAGTACTTGATCGGTTGGATCGTGAAGGTGTTTGACTACATCAACCACGTTGATAAACGCTTCCGCTTAATGGTCTACGAGGGTACATAGACACACTCTCCCCTCTCGTAGCTATGCATCTCCATAGATAGATCTTGCGTGTGCGTACAATTTTTTTGTTTTCCATGCAACATTCCCCAACAGTGGTATCCGAGCCAGGTCTATGCGTAGATGATATGCACGAGTGGACCACAAAGGAGTTGTGGGCGGTGATGGTCATACTGCTTACCACCAACGTCTTATTTTGATTTGGCGGTATTGTGGGATGAAGCGGCCCGGACCAACCTTACATGTCCACGCACATGAGACCGGTTCCACCGACTGACATGCAACTTGTTTTGCATAAAGGTGGCTGGCGGGTGTGTGTTTCTCCTACTTTAGTTGAATCGAATTTCACTACGACCGGTCCTTGAAGAAGGTTAAAACAATAAACTTGATAATCACCGTTGTGGTTTTGTGTAGGTAAGAACGGTTCTTGCTAGTTTCCCATAGCAGCCACGTAAAACTTGCAACAACAAAGTAGAAGATGTCTAACTTGTTTTTGCAGGGTATGTTGTGATGTGATATGGTCAAGAAGTGATGTGATATACATTGTTGTATGAGATGATCAAGTTTTGTAATATCGACAACTGGCAGGAGCCTTTGTATAATATGATCGCTTCACTTAATTTCAACATAAAAGTGTTCTCCTTGAGTATGCACCGTTGCCAAAGTTCATCGTTTCGAAGCACCTGGTGATGATCAGGTGTGATAGACTCTACGTTCACATACAACGGGTGTAAGACAGTTTTGCAAATGCAGAATACTTGGATTAAACTTGACGAGCCTAGCATGTACAGACAGGGTCTCGGAACACTGGAGACCGAAAGGTCGAACGTGAGTCATATAGTAGATATGATCAACATAGAGATGTTCACCATTGAAGACTACCCCATCTCACGTGATGATCGGACATGAGTTAGTTGATTTGAATCATGTATCACTTAGATAATTTGAGGGATGTTAATTTAAGTGGGAGTTTATTAGTAATTTGATTAATTGAACTTAATTTATCACGAACTTAGTCCTAATAGTTTATGCATATCTATGATGTAGATCAATGGCCCGTGCTACCGTTCCCCAGAATTTTAATGCAACCTAGAGAAAGCTAAGTTGAAAGATGATGGTAGCAACTACACAGACTGAGTCCGTAACTTGAGGATTATCCTCATTGTTGCACAGAAGAACTATGTCCTTGATGCACCTCTAGGTGATAGACCTGCTGCAGGAGATACTGCAGATGTTTTGAACGTCTGGCAGACTTGATCTAATGACTACTCAATAGTTCAGTGTGCCATGCTTTATGGCTTAGAACCAGGAATCCAAAGATGTTTTGAACACCACAGAGCATATGAGATGTTCCAAGAGCTAAAGTTGATATTTCAAGCTAATGCTCGGGTTGAGAGATATGAAGTCTCCAACAAGTTCTATAGCTGCAAGATGGAGGAGAAGAGTTCTATCAGTGAACACATACTCAAAATGTCTGGATATCATAACCACTTGACTCACCTGGGAATTGATCTTCCAGTTGAGAGTGTTATTGATAGAGTTCTTCAGTCACTGCCACCAAGCTACAAAGGCTTCGTGATGAAGTATAATATGCAAGGGATGACAAAAATGATTCCCGAGCTCTTCGCAATGCTTAAGGCCGCGGAGGTAGAAATCAAGAAGGAGCATCAATTGTTGATGGTTAACAAGACCACTAGTTTCAAGAAAAATGGCCAGGGAAAGAAAGGGAACTTCAAGAAGAATGGCAAGCAAGTTTCCGCTCCCATGAAGAAGCCCAAAGCTGGACCCAAACCTGAAACTGAGTGCTTCTACTGCAAAGGGAATGGTCACTGGAAGCGGAACTGCCCCAAGTACTTGGCGGATAAGAAGGATGGCAGAGTGAACAAAGGTATATTTGATATCCATGTTATTGATGTGTACCTTACTAATGCTCATAGTAGCGCCTGGGTATTTGATACTGGTTCAGTTGCTCATATTTATAACTCGAAACAGGAGCTGCGGAATAAACGAAGATTGGCTAAGGACAAGGTGACGATGCGCATCGGGAATGGTTCCAAGGTCGATGTGATCGCCGTCGGAACACTACCTCTACATCTACCTTCGGGATTAGTTTTAGACATCAATAATTGTTATTTGGTGCCAGCGTTGAGCATGAACATTATATCTAGATCTTGTTTATTGCGAGACAGTTATTCATTTAAGTCAGAGAATAATGGTTGTTCTATTTATACGAGTAATATCTTTTATGGTCATGCACCTTTGATAAATGGTCTATTCTTGCTGAATCTCGATCATAGTGATACACATATTCATAATATTGATGTCAAAATATACAAAGTTGATAATGATAATGCAACATACTTGTGGCACTTCAGTTTAGGTCATATTGGTGTAAAGCGCATGAAGAAACTCCATGTGGATGGACTTTTGGAATCACTTGACTATGAATCATTTGATACTTGCAAACCATGCCTCATGGGCAAGATGACTAAAACCCCGTTCTCTGGAGCAATGGAGCGAGCTAATGACTTATTGGAAATAATACATACCGATGTATATGTGGTTTGATGAGTATTGAGGCACGTGGCGGGTATCATTATTTTCTAACCTTTACAGATGATTTGAGTAGGGATGGGTATATCTACTTAATGAAACACAAATTTGAAACATTTTAAAAGTTCAAAGAATTTTAGACTGCAGTAGAGAATCATTGTAATAAGAAAATAAAATTTCTACGATCTGATCGTGGAGGTGAATATTTGAGTTACGAGTTTGGCCTTCATTTAAAACAATGTGGAATTGTTTCACAACTCATGCCACCTGGAACACCACAACGTAATGGTGTGTCCGAACGTCGTAACCGTACTTTATTAGATATGGTGCGATCTATGATGTCTCTTACCGATTTGCCTTTATCATTTTGGGGTTATGCATTAGAGACAACATCATTCATGTTAAATAGGGCACCATGTAAATCCCTCGAGACGACACCGTGTGAACTATGGTTTGGCAAGAAACCTAAGCTGCGTTTCTTAAAGTTTGCGGGTGCGACACTTATGTCAAAACGCTTTAGTCTGATAAGCTCGAACCCAAATCGGAGAAGTGCATTTTCATAGGATACCCTAAGGAAACAATTGGGTACACCTTCTACCACAGATACGAAGGCAAGATCTTTGTTGCCAAGAATGGTTCCTTACTAGAGAAGGAGTTTTGCTCGAAAGAAGTGAGTGAGACCAAAGTAGAACTTGATTAGTAATTGTACCTTCTCTTGAATTGGAAAGTAGCACATTAGAGAAAACCGTTCCTGTGATGCCTACAACGACTAGAGAGGAAGCTAATGATTATGATCATGAAACTTTGGATCAAGTTACTGCTAGACCTCGTAGGTCGACCAGAACACGATCTGCACCAGAGTGGTACGGTAATCCTGTCCTGGAAGTCATGTTATTAGACCACGGCGAACCTACGAACTATGAAGAAGCTATGATGAGCCCAGATTCCGGTAGATGGCATGAGGCCATGAAATCTGAGATAGGATCCATGTATGAGAACAAAGGTAGACTTTTTTGGAATTGCCCAATGATCGGCAAGCCATTGAGAATAAATGGATCTTCAAGAAGAAGACAGACACTGATGGTAATGTCACTGTCTACAAAGCTTGACTTGTCGTAAAAGGTTTTCGACAAGTTCAAGGGGTTGACTACGATGATACTTTCTCACCCGTAGCGATGCTTAAGTGTGTCTGAATCATGTTAGTAATTGCCGCATTTTATGATTATGAAATCTGGCAAATGGACGTCAAAACTGTATTCCTTAATGGATTTCTTAAAGAAGAGTTGTATATGATGCAACCAGAAGGTTTTGTCGATCCTAAAGGTGCTAACAAAGTGTGCAAACTCCAGCGATCCATCTATGGACTGGTGCAAGCATCTCGGAGTTGGAATATACGCTTTGATGAAGTGATCAAAGCATATGGTTTTAGACAGACTTATGGTGAAGTCTGTATTTACAACAAAGTGAGTGGGAGCTCTGTAGCATTTCTGATATTATATCGGATGACATATTACTGACTGGAAATGATATAGAATTTCTGGATAGCATAAAAAGATACTTGAATAAGAATTTTTCAGTGAAAGACCTCGGCGAAGCTGCTTATATATTGGGCATCAAGACCTACAAGGATACATCAAGATGCTTAATAGGACTTTCACAAAGCACATACCTTGACAAAGTTCTGAAGAATTTCAAAATGGAACAGTCTAAGAAAGGGTTCTCACCTGTGTTGCAAGGTGTGAAATTGAGTCAGACTCAAAGTCCGACCACGACAGAAGATAGAGAGAAAAATGAAAGTCATTCTCTATGCCTCAGCCATAGGTTCTATAATGTATGTCATGCTGTGTACCAGACCTGATGTGTACCTTGCCATAAGTTTGGCAGGGAGGTACCGAAGTAATCCAGGAGTGGATCACTGGACAGCGGTCAAGAACATCATGAAGTACCTGAAAAAGGACCAAGGAATGTTTCTCGTTTATGGAGGTGACGAAGAGCTCGTCGTAAAAGGTTACGTCGATGCTAGCTTCGACACTGATCCGGATGACTCTAAGTCACAAACCGGATACGTATTTATATTGAATCGTGGAGCTGTCAATTGGTGCAGTTCCAAGCAGAGCATCGTGGCGGGATCTACGTGTGAAGAGGAGTACATAGCTGCTTCGGAAGCAGCGCATGAAGGAGTCTAGATGAAGGAGTTTATATCCTATCTGGGTGTAATACCTAGTGCATCGGGTCCAATGAAAATATTTTGTGACAACACTGGAGCAATTGCCTTAGCAAAGGAATCGAGGTTTCACAAGAGAACCAAACACATCAAGAGACGCTTCAACTTCATTCGTGAAAAGGTCAAGGATGGAGACATAGAAATTTGCAAAATACATATGGATCTGAATGTAGCAGACTCGTTGACTAAACCTCTGTCGCGGGCAAAACATGATCAGCACCAATACTCCATGCGTGGTAGATTCATTACTATGTAATCTATATAATTGACTCTAGTGCAAGTGGGAGACTGATGAAAATATGCCCTAGAGGCAATAATAAAGTTGTTATTATTATATTTCCTTATTCATGATAAAGGTTTATTATTCATGGTAGAATTGTATTGATCAGAAACTTAAATACATGTGTGGATACATAAACAAATACTGTGTCCCTAGTGAGCCTCTACTAGACTAGCTCGTTGATCAATTATGGTTAAGGTTTCCCTAACCATGGACATGTGTAATCACTTGATAATGGGATCACATCATTAGGAGAATAATGTGATGGGCAAGACCCACTCGTTAGCTTAGCATATGATCGTTCAGTTTTATTGTTATTTCTTTCTTAATGTCAAATATATATTCCTTCGACCATGAGATCATGCAACTCTCGGATACCGGAGGAATACCTTGTGTGCTATCAAATGTCACAACGTAACTGGGTGATCATAAAAATGTTCTATAGGTATCTCTGAAGGTGTCTATTGAGTTGACATGGATCGAGATTGGGATTTGTCACTCCGTGTATCGGGGAGGTATCTTTGAGCCCTCTCGGTAATACACATCACAAGAAGATTGCAAGCGAAGTGACCAAGGAGTTATTTACGAGATGATGTATTACGAAATGAGTAAAGAGACTTGCCGATAGCAAGATTGAACTAGGTATGAAGATACCGACGATCGAATCTCGGGCAAGTAACATACCGACAGACAAAGGGAATTACGTATGTTGTCATAAAGGTTCGATAGATAAAGATCTTCGTAGAATATGTAGGAACTAATATGGGAATCCAGGTTCCGCTATTGGTTATTGACCGGAGAGGCGTCTCAGTCATGTCTACACCATTCTCAAACCCGTAGGGTCTGCACGCTTAATGTTCGTTGACTATATAGTATTATATGAGTTATGTCATTTGGTGACCGAATATTGTTCGGAGTCCCAGATGAGACCACGGACATGACGAGGAGCTCCAGAATGGTCTGGAGGTAAAGATTGATATATAGGACTATGCTATTTGGTCACTAGAAAGGTTTCAGAATGTACCGGGTATTCATCGGATCACCGGAAGGGGTTCCGGGAAGCCCCAGGAGGTTAATGGGCCATATGGGCCAAATGAGGGAAGGGGGCGCCACACACCCATGACAATACCTAAGCCGTGTGCGGCACCCCTCTCCACAGTTTCATCCTCTGTCTAGTTTTTCCGCAGCGCACGACAAAGCCCCGCGGGAACAAGTTCACCACCACCGTCACCACGCCGTCGTGATGCCGAAACTCATGTACTACTTCGTCCGTTTTACTGGATCAAGAAGGCAAGGACGTCATCAAGTTGAACGTGTGCTGAATGCGGAGGTGCCATACATTTGGTACTTAATCGGTTGGATCGTGAAGGTGTTCGACTACATCAACCGCGTTGATAAACACTTCCGCTTAACGGTCTACGAGGGTATGTAGACACACTCTCCCCTCTCGTAACTATGCATCTTCATGAATAGATCTTGTGTGTGCATAGAAATTTTTTGTTTTCCATGTAACATTCCCCAACAGTTCGGGCCTAAGGTGCCCCTGGACTTGAGTCTTCGTGAATTATTTTGATGTAAAATTTTTGGTCTCTGGAAAACACTTTTTCTTGTTCCACCAAAAGCACTAGAAAACAACATCTCACACTGGGCATTAAGTTAAGATGTTAGTCAAGAAAAACGATAAAAAAAACTATAACAAAGCAATGTGTAAAGGATACATATGTAACATGAACATAACAAATGTTAGATACATTTTAAATGTACTCTTGTGCCAAGCTCCATTGGCGTGTAGCTGAACTGACTTGGATTGTCTAGGGTAGCTGGCAGCAAATACCGAGACCATAAATCACCGGAAAAAGAGTAAGTGTGCCTTCATAAGTTGTCAATGTATTTTGTGTGCAGTAGAGAAATCCAAGGCAGACAAACTCATTACTATTTTATTTCTGTGGGCACCTTCACCGAGTCGCTAACTAGGGCTCAGTCTACTACTTCTATATGGGTTTGTTAGATGGCCATGGGTTTTTAGAACTTCAATTTGACTAGTGAAGCATGCGTTATATGGTAGGGCAAGTTTTGTCCCAACCTAGTGCGCTTGTGCTCTGGCTGTGCAAGTCAGTTCGCCTATGTTATCACTGAGAATATACGGTCAGCTGGATTATAGAAGCTGCTAGGCCCAACTTTATTGTGTGGCTTTTTTTAGGACTAGCTAGCTAGGGTAAAACCCCGTGTAAGGATATTTTTTATAAGATCAATGCTAGGATATGGTCGATTATTACTTTATTATGCTGGTTTTATTTTAGCTCCTTAGAAAACATGGTTCTTGCAGTTTCTTGGTCTAACAATAGTACTCCTACGTATTCTGTTGACATGGTTGAAGTGCTATGAGTGCATTCATGGAGATGGGCTTTTATTCCCTGTGATCTGCGCTAAGAAAGCCCATCTCACATCCTTTTTTCTTTTTGGCATTCGTTCCGTAGAAAATTAAGCCACTTTCGTTCTTGACTTCATCTGTACCCTAGACAAAAAGTGTTACTCCAGCAATCAGATCACACTCATTAAAATAAACATATGCACTTGTCTGGCTATTTTGAGATAAGTACTTCAAACATTTATGTTTCCCTAATAAGTCGTTTTTTGTGATCACACAGTCTAGCTAGTTCCACGCCGGTCAATTTAGTATTCTTCAAATTAACTTACAAAACGCTGCCCCCACATTAGAGGGATCAAGAGATTGATACAACAAAGTACGTACCCTTTTACTATGTCAATAGACTGAATAATGGCGCGGGATCTTTGGAAAGACATCAACTGATAAATCGGTGGGCGACACGTGTAAATCTGGGGATACGAATGTGTAGCTTCCTTGGGTGGCTTTTGTGTTTTACTTCAATGATGTGCATACGTGCATGTGGGGGATTCACGCATGTGCGCCGGTTCTGTGAGACTAGTCACAATGGTGAGTAATATACACTAATAACATACACATATCCCTAGACTATATTACTATTTTCATAGTGCGTAGTAACATAAGTGTGGTAACATGCAAAGCTTCATTTATTAGATTATATACTCATATTGCATTGGGACATGTGATGTTACAGTAACTAGCTAAGTTACTATAACTACCTCTCTCCTCATTAACTCACTGACACATAAGCAAATTTGCTGAGTTGAAATCGATGTTACTGATGAAGTTACTCCCACTGTGGCTAGTCTGAGTGGGTTTGCATGCGTGTGGGTCCCGCCTATTTTATGGCAACGTGTGGTGTTCGCTTGGTGACGTGCTTGCATGCATGTGATTTTTGCATGTGGGGCTTTCTCAAACGTGGTTTCGTTTTCTTTTCACTCCAAATTCCCTCTTACGTGTTTACTAAAAGTGCACGTGTCCGTGTAGTTTGGCTGCCGCTTCATATGCTGTTTCTGGATGCCGCCGCTTCATGCATACAACCGTTTGATATTTTTGCGTGAGGTCGGTTGCTACCCTATAAATAGGAGGATTGACCATCAGTTTGCTTCATGTTTCCGGTTCGTGCTCTCCTACTCTGATGGTGCGCCGTGATGCCCGTGCTCCTCGCCATCGTGGTCATCCATGTACGACCCGTAGTGGGATTTCTGGTGCTGGTCGTGTTGGTCGTGCTGGCGTTGGTGGTTCTCATGGCTCTGTACGTGCTTCGTCTGCTGGACGTGTCCGCTTGGGGGTAGTTTCTGATCGTCCATGTTCGCGTACACGGTCTACCGTGTTTCGGCTCCAGCGAGGTCACCGGGCAGTTTGCCCTTTATTGGATTTCCCTTCTATTGCTTCTTCTCACAGTGGTGTGTGGTTTGCACAATTGTTTATATGATTTTTTTTCATTTACCACAATTTAATTGTGTTATGATGACTAATTATTTACGTGTTCTTTTAGAAGATGGATATGCATCGTGTGCTCGGGAGGCACGTCGCCGTCGACAAGAAATCTGTATAGGAAAGCGACCTGTTGACTGTACTCAGGGTTGGTTTACACTTAGGTTTACAGTGTTCTTTTATGGGTTCTCATTGATCATGTATAGTCAGATGTTTCTATTTTTTTTGTCTATATTGCAGGTGTATATTTGTTTACTTCCTCCAATGGTGTACCATCACTTCCAATTTCTGATTCTCATTTTGGTATGTTGATCTGTTTATTTGGTGTACATATTTTATTTTATTTTTCTATTTTCAGAGTTCTCGTTTTCCTTTTTTGCACGCTAATTGAATGACAGTGATGGTGTTGAGATTGGTGTCCAGGTGGTTGAGACAGTTGGTTGTGAGTCTGTTGACACTTCTGTTGATGTGCCATCTGAAAATTCAACTATTCATGACCATCAGTTTGGCGATGAGTTGATAGTTGTTCCTCCACGTGTTGTCCTGTTGTTGAGCATGGGTCCTCATGACAGGTCAACCCCTCTGGTTTGTTTCATTATATACTGGTGTTTGTGTTTTTAAATATTTCTGCTATCTGTTCATGTGATTCATTAGTGATACTTTTGTTATATTTAGTCCTAGGCACACCTATTTTGGACCGCTTGGATATTTTGTACAATCGGCGCAAACACAAATTAATTCGTGATTTTTGATTAGGAAGAAAAAAAGGTATCCATTTACTGCTACATCGTTCTCTATTACCGACCTGTAAATGATGTTTAATTACTTTATGGTTTTAGCATGCTTATGTTTTTTATTACAGTTCGACCAATGCAGCTGCCTTTTCCTAAGGAGTATATTTGTTTACTTAAAGGTAATATTTTGTGTTTTCTTATTCTCTTTTTTATATATGGGTTCCTTGGTTGTGCCGATTTATTGAATGTACTAATTTATAACTTTTGCCAGCTGTTTCACGGGGAAGGTCTTATTATGGCGCACCAGGTTTTACCTGTCGGAAATGTGGGACATTTTATTGGTTTCATGAAGGGTCCACACGTCATAAGGATGTTAATCCCCGACAAACTATTTATACCGGTTGTTGCCGAGATGGCAAGATTTCTTTGCCAAAGTTTGCTGATTGGCCCTGTCCGTTGAAGGATTTACTTCGTTTCAATGGTGGCCCTGTTTGTGCCCGTTTCATGCGCTTGATTAGACATTATAATTCTATGTTTTGTTTCACATCTCTTGGTGCTCAAATTGATCATAGTGTTAACACTGGGGTGGTCCATACGTATTTAAAATGAACGGGGTCGTTTATCACAGAATTGGTTCTCTTCTTCCTTCTGAAGATGAAAACCCTAAGTTTGCACAACTATATATTGTTGATTCAGCTAATGAAGTCAAAAGTAGAATTAATGTGTTTGATCGTGAAGGCGATAGTTCTCTTGAGCCTGATCCAGAAATAGTAGCCAACCTGATTGATATGTTGAATAGGCATCATCGTTTGGTACACAAATATAGAATTGCTCGCCAAAATTTGTCTTCTCCTGATGGGCCAAAGGTTTCTATCCGCTTCTTAGGAAATGATGGCGGGCCCCACGGCACGCGTTTTTCTGGCCCAACGGCCTCTGAGGTGGCTGCTGTGATTGTTGGTGATCTCACTCCTGATCGCAAGAAATTTGATGTGGTTGTAGAGACACATGTTGGTATGTTGGAGCACGTATCTTCTCTCAATTCTAACCTTATGAATCTATAATACCCCTTGCTTTTTCTATATGGGGATAAAAGTTATCATTTGGGTATTAAATATGTCAACAATGATGATGATTCTGAATGCACGTGGTGTTCTGTTTGAGGAGACACCTGATACTGGTGCTATTGTGCCTCGGCGTTCTAAAGTGTACTACTAGGGAAAACCTTATACATCGAAGCTTACTAGTAGCTGTTTTTAAAAGACAACACTGCTACTAGATATTAGTAGCGCTCGACAGAAGCAAGCGTTGTTACTATGATCTTACCAGTAGCGCTCTCGTTACAAAAGACGCTACTACTATAACTGCCATACCGTTGGCGGCAGGCCAGACATATTAGTAGCGCTCGTTTACAAAAAGCACTATTGCTATTGCTAAATTGACCAAAAGTTTAGTTCCACCTCGCTCTGCGAATAAAATATTTACCAGCTTAAATATGGTGCTTTCCAAACTATCACAACCAATTGGTCTTCATTGAACTATATGTGTAGGATCTATGGCAATATGAATCCTCGCCTGTACCTATACAGGCGAGGATTCATGCTGACAATTTAGATTCTACACAAAAAGATCAATGATGACTAATGCATTTTTTAATTTGATGTCTGTTTTACATGCTAATGATCATAGCCTTAGTAGTAGTGCTAGTTCAGAAAAAACGCTACTACTAATGATTATAGCAGTAGCGCTTTTTACGGGCCAGCACTACTACTATGAGTATCTTATCTTACCCGCGTGCGGCCTCACTGTCCCCTCACACTCTCATTGCTCGCCCACTCCGGCCGCCGCGCGCCGTCGCCCACTCGCCCACCTTTCCGCCCTCATCTCCCCTCCCTCTCGCCGCCCTCCTCCTCTCCCCTTCGATCCCGTCGCCCTACCTCCATCATCCGCCCCTCCTCCATCCCCCCCCCCCCCCCCCGCGTCGGTCTCGTCCACCGAGAGGTACTCCTGCTCCCTAGTTAATTTTGAACCCTAGCTAGTTTAAAAATTTAGGTTAGATCTTAGAATAATGTAGTAGGTTATGATCTTAGGTGTTTAATCTTAGGTGTTTAATTTTAGAATAATATAGTATGAACCCTAGCTAGTTATGATCGAACCATGTTCAAAATGTAGGTTTTTAATTAGGTGTACTTAATATAATTTAGGTATTTTAGGCGTTTAATCTTAGAATAATGTAGTATGAGCCCTAGTTATGATCGAACCATGTTCAACATGTCAAATTTGTTGTTATTTTTTTATTTAAAGAATTTATTCCCGCATCGATGTCGACGATGCCTATCCCGCATCTTCGTCGTCGACTCGGCGGAGGACACCTGCTTGATCAGAGGGGTCATGTCCGGGACTGGGCTCCGCCGGGCTGGTACTGGGAGGTGCTACCTTCCGGGCGGCGCAACTTGGTGAGGAGCCATCCCGTCGTTGACCCAAACCTTCTTTGGTGGCGATCGCGTGGGCCAGTGACGGTGCGGAGGCTTGAGGACCCCGTGGAGGTGGTACGTCACCGTGTCAGCGAGGAGGACGAGCACGTTCATCGCTGCATGGTTGCGTTGGAAGGCAGGTTCTCCAATACCTGGCAGGTTCTTCAGGGATCTCACTGGAGCTATGATCCTGTGATGGTTCCTTCTCTTTGGGTGTCCACCGCCCGCGCCGATACCCGTCGTTTGCTAGGGTTTTAGCTATATTAGTGATGTTATATGTATGATACTATTGAAGATGTATTAGTGATAATATTCGACGATGTATGGACGAAAGAGATGATTTAGTTTTGCTTATTGAATGCATGATAATTTGAATACTTATTTATTTTACGATTTGGTTTTGCTTATTGAATGCTTAAATTGGAAAACTACTCCTACTTTGAATGCCCAAGTGGCCGACCATGTTTGCAGGTTACACCTTCGAGTGGCCTATGTTTTGCCGGAGTGTTGATTAATTTCCGTTCCGGCAAATTTCAGGCGCTCGATATGTCCTTTTTTAGCAAAAGTCATGCCGGATTTTTCCATGAATTCTGGCATGACTTGTGCTAGAATATGTAGGAAATATTGAGTGGCCTGGATTTTCTAAAAAGATAATTAAACAACATATCGGGTTGACTTTAAGTCTGTCGATGCCCCATACATGACAATCAAAAAATGAGTGAGGGAGTGTGTCCATCATATATGAGAGAAGAATAATTTCGACTGTTGTCGTGGGGGTCGCTTCTCCTTCATTCTCTCCGTGTGCTAGATATTTTGGTTGAATGCACTCGGGGATGAAGGGAGGAGCGACCATCACCAACGGTCGAAGCAGTGGCAACAATGTTATGCCCCTTAATGGTGTTCCTCGGAATGTATTGAGCGCAATAATGAACAGTGTTATGGTGACCCTACATCCCCATATATCTAACCTAATCGTTGGCTTAAGTGTAGGTATGCCGACGCCCCGACAAAAAGTTGTCGGCATACAAATAGCCGTCAGTGATGGGCCGATGGGTGTGGAATTTGAGGCATATGAAGATAGAGACGGAGCGAACATGGTAGTGAGAAGAAATAATGTGACCTATATACTTTACTAAACGAACCGGGTTTGTATGGGTTAGATCACTATAGAAGCAACACTTATGGTGCAAAAATAGAATAATTGAACGCAGCCGTTGGATCTCAGATGTATGCTCCGGACGGATTACGTGGAGCTGGTGGAGGGGCGTGTTTTGTGTATTGGTGTTAGTCAGGGGGTTTTCATGAAATGAATTGACCACTTCACCGGCTCCGACATCTAATTTTACACCCGAAGAGTTGATTAGTCTTCCCCATGGTATGCCTTCGTGGATGTTGGCATAAGTATTTAATCTCTAGGCTGACAAAACATCCAATGAACATGAACCTAGTGTGCCTGTAGGTGATATATAAACGTAACCTCTAGGCTGATTAGCTAATAGAATTAATTAGGAGTAGGTGAGCGTGATATATAAGAGTAAGACAAACTGTTGGTTGAGCTGAACACTTGTTTGCTAGCGGTAGAGTAGACTAAACGGCGAGCAGGGACGCTAATGCTTGATTATCAGTAGATGACAATCTATGAGACCGATGGGATGCTAATGAAGGGTCCGGTGGGTCCTACTTGGCAGGCTCCTCCGATGGGCTTCCACGAAGCTTCCTGGCAACAACGGAGGCATTGCTACGCAGGAGTAGGATGAAACTATGTGGTTAACGGAGCTCATTTTCCTTGACCGTTCACACGCAGACACCGCGCTCCTCCGATATTCCTAACCGAGGCGTTGACTTCTCTCTTCTATCCACCATTGCTCCATCGAAGACCACCAACCATGGCGCTTGTGTAGCGGCTTCCTCTCCTCAAGGGGCAAGAGCGAGATGGCGGGTGTGGGCGCCGGGACGGGCGCGTTGGGCCCAGTCATCCTCAAGCTCGCCATCTTGCTCGGCGATGAGTACACCATGCTCAATAGGGTGCGCAAGGACATCGCGTTCCTTGAGCGTGAGCTCCGGAGGATGCAGATCCTGGTAAATGTGCTGGCCGACATGGAAGGGCTCGACAAGGTTGCCATGGACTGGAAAGGCAGCATGCGCGACCTCAGCTACGACATGGAAGAGTGCATCGACCGTTTCATGCTCCGCCTCGACAACGACGAAGCCAAGCCCAGCTTCGCCAAGAGGACTGCGCGCCACCTCAAGACGTTGTTCACACGACATGGTATCGGGACACAGATTAAGGAGCTCAAGGCCCGCGTCACAGAGGAGAGCGAACGCCGGCAGCGACTGAATCTCGACAACTACGTCCCAACGACGAACGAGGCAATAGATCCCCGGCTAGCCGCGTTCCATGGGGTGGCCAAGGGCTTGGTGGCCATGGACGGCCGTAGGGATCATGTTGTCTCTTTGTTGATGGAGGAGAGCGTGGAGCTAAAGGTGGTGGCCATTGTTGGAGGTGGAGGGCTTGGAAAGACCACACTTGCCATGGAGGCCTATCGCGAGATTGGAGGAGAGTTCCAGTGCCAAGCTCATGTGACGGTGTCACGCACCCTTAATCTCAAGAAGCTCTTAAAAGATGTCCTGTCTCAAATAGATGCAGATGCATATAGTAAATGTCAGTCGGAGAGGTGGGAGAAGGACCAACTAATTCGTCGAATCCAGCAGATCTTGACAGAAAAGAGGTATAGTCTCTTCATCCATTGCAAAAATAGATGTAAATTTAGTGCAGATCATTATATTTGCTTTAATAAGTTTATCTAATAGTGTAACATTGCATATAGGTACTTACTTGTTATTGATGATATATGGAAAGAACAAGACTGGAAAATTATCGCAGCAGTTTTTCCTAACAATTATGATGGTAGCAGAATAATTGCTACTACACGCATTGCCAATGTAGCCAAGTCATGTTATTCTAACTCTCGTGGTCAGCTCTACCAAATGCAACCTCTGAATGACGTTGATTCTCGAAGATTGTTCTTTAAGAGAATTTTCAACTATGACAACTCCTGCCATCCTCAACTAGAAGAGGTTTCATCTAGGATCCTAAAAAAATGTGGTGGTCTGCCATTGGCTATAATTACCATTGCGAGTTTGCTAGCTAATAAACCTCAAAACCCAAATGAATGGGAGAGACTCCAAGATTCCATTGGTACTGGTCTTTCATATGAGAGTGATGATGAAGGAAAAGGTATGACACATATATTGTTACTTAGTTATTGGGATCTTCCACACCACTTGAAGACTTGTTTGTTGTACTTATGTATATATCCAGAGGACTGGTATATCCGGTGTGAAGAACTGAAATTGAAATGGATATCTGAAGGATTCATTGCTACAATACGGGGAAATTTATATCAAGAAGCAGAGAGCTATTTTAACGAACTTGTCAATAGAAGCATGATCCAACTAGTATATGATGATCTTCACGGTTATGGTTTTCAGCAATATTGTCAGGTTCATGATATGGTGCTTGACCTTATAATATCTCTGTCAGATGAAGAGAACTTTGCCACTGTTTTAAATGGTGTTTGCAGTTCTTTGCCAAGCAAGATCCATCGAATCTCCCTCCAATCTAGTAGGAATGAACAACAAGGGGCACTCCAAGCCATCACACGAAGCAAGCGACATGTTCGCTCACTAAATGTGTTTGAAGAAACAAAGCATATGCCCCCACTTGAGGACTTTCAGTCTTTACGGGTGCTTGATATATGTGGGGACTATTGGTTGTGGGAAAACAAGCATATAAGAAATATTGGAAGTTTCTATCAACTGAGGTATTTGAGAATTAAGTCTGGAGGAATCACAAAGCTTCCTGAAGATATCGGAAAGCTACAGAACTTAGAGACTCTCGATTTGCGGGACTCTCGAATTATAGAACTGCCATCAACTACAGCCCGACTACAGAATTTGGTGCACTTATTTGTTTGCAATGACTGTGTGTTGTCTGCAGATATGTTTGGGAGCATGCGAGCCCTAGAGGAAGTGTCAGATATTTGTAAAGTTGACAACCCTGAGAAAATTTTGGAAGAGCTTGGACATCTAACAAAATTGAGAAAGATTACGATGACTGGATTATGGACTGAATTCCATCAAGAAAAGCTGAGGTCATCTCTGAAGGGGTTGGGCAATGGAAGCCTTCAATATATTTATACTTTTGGAGAAATAGGAGAATATATGTTCAGGGATCCATGCTGCACCTTTCCGCACCTTCAAAATCTTAAACTAGAGGGGCGCATGAAAAGTGTTCCCAAGGGAATGACCTACCTAACCAACATCCTCCAATTAGACATAGCAGTCAGACTATTTGATGAGGAAGGTCTCCATATTCTTATGGGTATGCCTTCTCTGCTCAATCTCCAGCTAGAAGTCTGGGATCAGTCGGCTGGCGTCTTGACTGTAGGTAGTAACGGATTCAAGCTGCTAGAGCTGTTCCACTACACAATTAGGGCACCCAAAACAATGGGTATAAAGTTTGCAGCAGATGCTATGCCAGCACTCCGATGGCTCTATCTTTGCTGGAGAGCCTATCCTGTCGCGTTCTGGAATAGTGACGTTGCTGACATGGGTTTCGAGCATCTTTCAAGCCTCGCTGACCTCCGGGTCGAAATTGATTGTTATCATGCAACTCTGGACGAGGTGGAGATTGTGGAAGGTTTCGTTGAAAAAGCAATCGCTTTGCATCCCAACCATCACAATCTTCAGCTCCGTCTCCGTAGAGTATGTGAAGATTTGATTATAACTAATGAGGAGAGGGAAAAGAAGGAGGAGGAGGAAAGGCGTAGGAGAGAAGGTGACGGGTTGTAAGAGGTATACATCTTGGCCCGCTGGTTACTTCATTTCTTTGTACTGCATCCTGTGATTTACTGATCTGCTCCATCTCTTCCTCCGCAGCAGCTAGAAGAGCAAGTGATGTGAGCTTCACGTTTGTTTGTCCAACTCTGTGATCAGCCACCGTATTTATGTATTGCTATGTGTTTTTGTAGCAGAGAGAACCTTTTGTTACATTGTGTGTTTGTAATAGGGTAGTTTGGTTGGTGCATCAGGTTTTTCGTCCCATAGTTTGTATTCGAGTACGAGTGCACATAGTGGGTTTTCCTGATGAGCGTCGAACCCCTAATCTACTTTCTTCTTCGGTTCACAGACTTGTTTCCCTTTTTTCAAGCTTCTCTTCACTGTATCTGGATCATTTGAGCCATTTTCTGAATCTTATAAGCTACTATTTGGAAAGTCTCTTGCTCTTGGGCAGCAGCTTCAGATTGTTTATAGTTTATGACAGTATACTAGCCGAACTGTTTGATGTTGGTATATATATGGATGCTATATTTGATATTTCAACTTACTCTAGCTGGGAAGGCCGGCGGTCGGTTGCTGTGATCCTGATAATGGTGAATGTGAATTGCCCGGGGAATGGCAACAAAAGCTATATAGTTGCCTGCCGCTGTGGCTCAGGCAAGAGCAGCAGCAGAACCTGCGAATAAACATGTATGTCGGTATGAGAGGCGCCAGAGGCTTTTTGGCCTGCCTTGCCTTTGTTCTCTTGCAACACCGGCTAAGCCTGATGAAGAAAAGCAGTCATGAAGAAACAAAAAAGGTAGAGTAAGTTGACAGTTTAGTTTACCTGTCAGGCAAAATATGCAATGGCAGAAAATAATTATGGCCAAGCTGACGTTTACTCCGACTCAATTGTAAACGGGACCAGCTTTTCTTCAGTTTTGCAGTTGTTCCACGGCATGTACATATGCATTACTGTCACAGTGGGGTCAAACAGTGCTTGCAAATTAAACAGGCGCCTCAATTTTAGCACAGCTAGGAGCATATTTTACTTTTAGGAGAAGGCGTGGAAGCACAAAACTGATGCAGCCCTCCCCTCCTTCCTTCCTGCAAGGTTGGGTTCAAAACAGAGTCTTCAGCCAAGGATCTGAAAACGTACACTTAACTGAACATTGGTAGTTTCAGGCTTTCAGTATCATTTCGTTTCCTGATTTAACTACAGTAGTATCTACTGTAGCATCGAAACCTTTTCCGACTATAAGTGCTAAGTCAAACGTCTTCTTGTTCGTTGGTTCCAAAGAAACAATAGGAGCCGCAAAAGGGGAAGGCGTGGAGGAGATGGATTTGCCAATAAGGATGCAAAATTATGACCTCAGAGCAGAGAATCCATGATTGAGAAATGAGTTTACGTTCTGGTTTTTTCGGGTGTCGGCTTATTCTCTGGTTTTCCGTGCATCAATGTCGGAAATGAGTTTTCGCATGGCATTGCCGTATTTTTATTTTTCTAATTTTAACCCCTCCCCCCCCCCCCCCCCCCCCGCATTTTTGTGTTTTTTAAGTTTTACTTTTTTTTACTTCGTTTCTCATTTATTTCTCTTATTCTTTTTCTTTTTATTTTCCCCTTTTCCATTTAAAATATTTCAGTTTCAAAAAATATTGTGCTGACAAATATATTTAAATTTTCTATTCAAAATACATGAACATTTTAGAAATATGAAAAATTTCTTGTCTTGAACATTTAAAAAACTATGTAGTTTCTTTTTAAATCCTGATTTTTATAAAGGTGGATTTTTTAAATTAAAATGCACGAAGATATTTTAAAATTCCGTGATCATACTTTTATATGTCATGAATATTTCTTAAATTCCATGAAGACATTTTTAATGTACGAACATTTTTGCGAAAACACATGAACGTTTTTATAAAATGACATTAACATTTATTAAAATGCATGATTTTTTGTTAAATTTCATTAATGTTCTTCTAAATGCATCATATTTAATTAAAAAACTAATAGAAAATTGTGAGAACCATTTTTAAAAATTAAATGAAAGTATTAGCGTATTTTTACCTAAGTATACTAATACTTACTAGTAGAAGACCATGTGAGTACAGTTAGGCTCTTAGTTAACCCTAATTCATTTGCGTCGCTCATTTAGGGCGACCGGGCGGCACCCACGCCGCTGCCAGCAGTCCTCTCACCGGCCGCTCCCCCTAGCTGCTGCTGGTCAGACGCCGGGGCAAAGCCTTGTGCGGTCGCCGGTGGTGGCAGGACCTCCCGCTCCCCCGCTGCTCCTCTCTCCAGCTGAATTCTGCGGCCGCCCCTCGTCAGATCCATCGCTGCGACAGGTACCTCTTGCTGCCGGTTGTGTTGGAAATATGCCATAGAGGCAATAATAAAATGATTATTATTATATTTCCTTGTTCATGATAATTGTCTATTGTTCATGCTATAACTGTATTAACCGGAAACCGTGATACATGTGTGCATACATAGACCATAACATGTCCCTAGTGAGCCTCTAGTTGACTAGCTCGTTGATCAACAGATGGTCATGGTTTCCTGACTATGGACATTGGATGTTATTGATAACGGGATCACATCATTAGGAGAATGATGTGATGGACAAGACCCAATCCTAAGCATAGCACAAGATCGTGTAGTTTGTTTGCTAAAGCTTTTCTAATGCCAAGTATCAGTTCCTTAGACCATGAGATTGTGCAACTCCCGGTACCGTAGGAGTGCTTTGGGTGTACCAAACGCCACAACGTAACTGGGCGACTATAAAGGTGCACTGCAGGTATCTCCAAAAGTATCTGTTGGGTTGGCACGAATCGAGATTGGAATTTGTCACTCCGTATAACAGAGAGGTATCTCTGGGCCCACTCGGTAATGCATCATCATAATGAGCTCAACGTGACTAAGTGGTTAGTCACGGGATCATGCATTATGTAACGAGTAAAGTGACTTGCCGGTAACGAGATTGAACAAGGTATTGGGATACCGACGATCGAACCTCGGGCATGCAACGTACCGATTGACAAAGGGAACTACATACGGGATTACTTGAATCCTCGACATCGTGGTTCATCCGACGAGATCATCATGGAACATGTGGGAGCCAACATGGGTATCCAGATCCCGCTGTTGGTTATTGGCCGGAGAGCTGTCTCGGTCATGTCTGCTTGATTCCCGAACCCGTAGGGTCTACACACTTAAGGTTCGATGACGCTAGGGTTATTAGGAAGACTTGTATATGATTATCGGATGTTGTTCGGAGTCCCGGATGAGATCCCATACGTCACGAGGAGTTCTGGAATGGTCCGGAGGTGAAGATTTATATATGTGAAGTTGTCATACGGTCACCAGAAAAGTTCAGGGGCACACCGGTATTGTACCGGGGCCACCAGAGGGGTTCCGGGGGTCCACTGGGAGGGGCCACCTCTCGTGGAAGGCCTCATGGGCCATAGAGGGAAGGGAACCAGCCCTTGGAGGGCTGGGCGCATCCCCCCTTGGTCCCATGCACCTAGGGTTGGGGGGGGGAACCCTGAAGGGGGCGCCCCCTTGCTTGGGGGGCAAGCCCCCTCCTCTTGGCCGCCCCCCTCTAGATCTCATCTAGAGGGGGCCGACCCCCCTTCCCCTTCTCCTATAAATAGAGGGGCGAGGGGAGGGCTGCAGCACAACACCTAAGGCGCAACCCCTCCCCTGCCCAACACCTCTCCTCCTCTGTAAGAGCTTGGCGAAGCCCTGCGGGAGTACTGCCTCTCCATCACCACCACGCCGTCGTGCTGCTGTTGGAGCCCCTCTTCCTCAACCTCTCCCTCCTCCTTGCTGGATCAAGGCGCAGGAGACGTCACTGGGCTGCACGTGTGTTGAATGCGGAGGTGCAGTTGTTCGGCGCTAAGATCAGAATCCACCGCGATCTGAATTGCTTTGAGTACGACTCCCTCATCCGCGTTCTTGTAATGCTTCCGTCTCGTGGTCTTCAAGGGTATGAAGATGCACTCCCCTCTCTCTCGTTGCTAGTTACTCCATAGATTGATCTTGGTGATGCGTAGAATTTTCTGCAATGATCCTCAACAGTGGCATCATGAGCTAGGTCTATGCGTATAGTTTCTATGCACGAGTAGAACACAATTTTGTTGTGGGCGTAGATTTTGTCAATTTACTTGCCACTACTAGTCTTATCTTGTTTCTGCAGCATCGTGGGATGAAGCGGCCCATACCGACCTTACACGTACGCTTACGTGAGACAGGTTCCACCGACTGACATGCACTAGTTGCATAAGGTGGCTAGCGGGTGTCTGTCCCTCCCACCTTATTCGGATCGGATTCGATGAAAAGGGTCCTTATGAAGGGTAAATAGAAATTGGCATATCACGTTATGCTTTTGGCGTAGGTAAGAAATGTTCTTGCTAGAACCCTATTGCAGCCACGTAAAAACATGCAACAACAATTAGAGGACGTCTAACTTGTTTTTGCAGCATATGCCTTGTGATGTGATATGACCAAAAAGGATGTGATGAATGAAATATATGTGATGTATGAGATTGATCATGTTCTTGTAATAGGAATCACAACTTGCATGTCGATGAGTATGACAACCGGTAGGAGCCATAGGAGTTGTCTTTATTTATTGTATGACCTGCGTGTCACTGAATAACGCCATGTAATTACTTTACTTCATTGCTAAACCATTAGCCATAGTAGTAGAAGTAATAGTTGGCGAGACAACTTCATGGAGACACGATGATGGAGATCATGATGATGGAGATCCTGGTGTCACGCCGGTGACGATGATGATCATGGCGCCCCGAAGATGGAGATCAAAAGGAGCAAAATGATATTGGCCATATCATGTCACTATTTGATTGCATGTGAAGTTTATCATGTTTTTGCATCTTATTTGCTTAGAACGACGGTAGTAAATAAGATGATCCCTCATAATAATTTCAAGAAAGTGTTTCCCCTAACTGTGTGCCATTGCGAAAGTTCATTGTTTTGAAGCACCATGTGATGATCGGGTGTGATATGTTCTAACGTTCACATACAACGGGTGTAAGCCAAATTTACACATGCAAAACACTTAGGTTGACTTGACAAGCCTAGCATGTACAGACATGGCCTCGGAACACAAGAGACCAAAAGGTTGAACATGAGTCATATAGAAGATACGATCAACATGAAGATGTTCACCGATGATGACTAGTCTGTCTCACGTGATGATCAGACATGGCCTAGTTGACTCGGATCATGTATCACTTAGATGACTAGAGGGATGTCTATCTGAGTGGGAGTTCATTAAATAATTTGATTAGATGAACTTAGGCTATTTTTTTGCAAAATGTCTTTTAGATCAAATGGCCCATGCTCATGTCAACCTCAACTTCAACGCGTTCCTAGAGAAAACCAAGCTGAAAGACAATGGTAGCAACTATACGGACTGGGTCCGGAACTTGAGGATCATCCTCATAGCTACCAAGAAAGCATATGTCCTAGAAGCACCGCTAGGTGAAGCACCCGTCCCAGCGAACCAAGACGTTATGAACGCTTGGCAGTCGCGTGTTGATGATTACTCCCTCGTTTAGTGCGGCATGCTTTACAGCTTAGAACCGGGGCTCCAAAAGCGTTTTGAGCAACACGGAGCATATGAGATGTTCCAGGAGCTGAAAATGGTTTTCTAAGCTCATGCCCGGTCGAGAGATATGAAGTCTCCGACAAGTTCTATAGTTGTAAAATGGAGGAGAATAGTTTTGTCAGCGAGCACATACTCAAAATGTCTGGGTTGCACAACCGCTTGTCTCAATTGGACATTAACCTACCGGATGCGGCGGTCCTTGACAGAATCCTTCAGTCGCTCCCACCTAGCTACAAGAGCTTTGTGATGAACTACAATATGCAGGGGATGGTGAAAACCATTCCTGAGGTATTTTTAATGCTAAAATCAGCGGAGGTGGAGATCAAAAAGGAACATCAAGTGTTGATGGTCAATAAAACCACTAGTTTCAAGAAAGGCAAGGGTAAGAAGAACTTCAAGAAGGACGGAAAGGGAGTTGTCGCGTCCGGTAAGACAGTTACCGGGAAGAAGCCAAAGAATGGACCCAAGCCTGAGACTGCGTGTTTTTATTGCAAGGGAAGTGGTCACTGGAAGCGGAACTGCCCCAAGTACTTAGCGGATAATAAGGTCGGCAACACCAAAGGTATATGTGATATACATGTTTTTGATGTGTACCTTACCAGTACTCGTAGTAGCTCCTGGGTATTTGATACCGGTGCGGTTGCTCATATTTGTAACTCAAAACAGGAGCTGTGGAATAAGCGGAGACTGGCGAAGGACGAGGTGACGATGTGCGTCAGGAATGGTTCCAAAGTCGATGTGATCGGCGTCGGCACGCTGCCTGTACATTTACCTACGGGATTAGTTTTAAACCTCAATAATTGTTATTTAGTGCCAGCTTTGAGCATGAACATTGTATCTGGATCTCGTTTAATATGAGATGGCTACTCATTTAAATCCGAGAATAATGGTTGTCTATTTATATGAGAGATATGTTTTATGGTCATGCCCCGCTGGTCAATGGTTTATTCTTAATGAATCTCGAACGTGATGTTACACATATTCATAGTGTGAATACCAAAAGATGTAAGATTGATAATGATAGTCCCACTTATCTGTGGCACTGCCGCCTTGGTCACATTGGTGTCAAACGCATGAAGAAGCTCCATGCAGATGGACTTTTGGAGTCTCTTGATTTCGAATCATTTGACACGTGCGAACCATGCCTCATGGGCAAAATGACCAAGACCCTGTTCTCCGGAACAATGGAGCGAGCAACCAACTTATTGGAAATTATACATACTAATGTGTGCGGTCCAATGAGCATTGAGGCTTGCGGTGGCTATCATTATGTTATCACCCTCAATGATGACTTAAGTAGATATGGGTATGTCTACTTAATGAAACACAAGTCTGAGACCTTTGAAAAGTTCAAGGAATTTCAGAATGAGGTAGAAAATCAACGTGACAGAAAAATAAAGTTCTTACGATCAGATCGTGGGGGAGAATATTTAAGTCACGATTTTGGTACGCACTTAAGGAAATGTGGAATCGTTTCACAACTCACACCGCCTGGAACACCTCAGCGTAACAGTGTGTCCGAACGTCGTAATCGCAGTCTATTGGATATGGTGCGGTCTATGATGTCTCTTACCGATTTACCGCTATCATTTTGGGGATACGCTTTAGAGACAGCTACATTCACTTTAAACAGGGCACCATCTAAATCCGTTGAGACGACACCGTATGAATTATGGTTTGGAAAGAAACCTAAGCTGTCGTTTCTAAAAGTTTAGGGATGCGATGCTTATGTCAAGAAACTTCATCCTGAAAAGTGATGACCCACAAGTAGGGGATCTATAGTAGTCCTTTTGATAAGTAAGAGTGTCGAACCCAACGAGGAGCAGAAGGAAATGATACGCAGTTTTCAGTAAGGTTTTCTCTGCAAGCACTGAAATTGTAGGTGATAGATAGTTTTGTGATAAGATAAATAGTAATGAGCCACAAGTAAATGAAGTAAATAAAGTGCAGTAAGGTGGCCCAATCCTTTATGTAGCAAAGTATAAGCCTGGACAATTTCTAATAATGATAAAGGAGCTCCCGAGGACACATTGGGGATTATCGTCAAGCTAGTTTTCATCACGTTCATATGATTCGCGTTCGGTACTTTGATAATTTGATATGTGGGTGGACCGTTACTTGGGAACTGCCCTAACTTTGACAAGCATCCCACTTATGATTAACCCCTATTGCAAGCATCCGCAACTACAAAAGAAGTATTAAGGTAAACCTAACCACAACATTAAACATATGGATCCATATCAGCCCCTAACCAAGCAACGCATAAACTAGGGTTTACGCTTCTGTCACTCTAGCAACCCATCATCTACTTATTACTTCCCTATGCCTTCCTCTAGGCCCAAATAATGGTGAAGTGTCATGTAGTTGACGTTCACATAACACCACTAGAGGAAAATATAACATACATCTCATCAAAATGTCGAACGAATACCAAATTCACATGACTACTAATAGCAAGACTTCACCCATGTCCTCAGGAACAAACGTAACTACTCACAAAGCATATTCATGTTCATAATCAGAGGAGTAATAATATGCATAAAGGATCTGAACATATGATCTTCCACCAAGTAAACCAATTAGCATCAACTACAAGGAGTAATCAACACTACTAGCAACCCACAGGTACCAATTTGTGGTTTTGATACAAGATTGGATACAAGAGATGAACTAGGGTTTTGAGAGGAGATGGTGCTGGTGAAGATGTTGATGGAGATTGACCCCCTCCCGATGAGAGGATCGTTGGTGATGACGTTGGTGATGATTTCCCCCTCTCGGAGGGAAGTGTCCCCGGCAGAACAGCTCCACCGAAGCCCTAGATTGATTCCGCCATTCCGCCTCGTGGCGGCGGAGTTTCGTCCCGTAAGCTTGCCCATGATTTTTCCCAAGGTAAAAGTGATGATATAGCGGAGGATGGACGACGGAGGCCCACCAGGGGCCCCAGGAGATAGGGGGCGCGCCCTATAGGGGGGCGCCCCCTGTCTCCTGGACAGGGTGTGGGCCCCCTGGCCTATTTCTTTCGCTCAGAAATTCTTATAAATTCCAAAAAGTTGTTTTGTGGAGTTTCAGGACTTTTGGAGCTGTGCATAATAGGTATCCAATATTTGCTCCTTTTCCAGCCAGAATTCCAGCTGCCGGCATTCCCCCTCTTCATGGTAAACCTTGTAAAATAAGAGAGAATAGCCATAAGTATTGAGATGTAATGTGTAATAACAGCCCATAATGCAATAAATATTGATATAAAATCATGATGCAAAATGGACGTATCAACTCCCCCAAGCTTAGACCTCGCTTGTCCTCAAGCGGAAGCCAAAATCAAAAAATATGTCCACATGTTTAGAGATAGAGGTGTCGATAAAAATAAAATATGGACTTGAGGGAATCATGATCATTCTAATAACGGCAACATATATTGATTTTGTCATATGATTTCCTATGCTCAAGTAATAAGCAATTCACAATGTCAAGTATGGTTCAAAAACTTCATTGGGAACTAACAAACTATAATCTCAGTCATTGAAGCAATTGCAATTTATCGTAACATTAGAAAGAGTCAATAATAGAGCTTTTCAGCAAGCTCACATACTCAACTACCTCGTAGTCTCCTATAATTGCTAACACTCACGCAGTACTTGTGGTTATAGAGTTTCAGCCGGACACTGAGAAAGATAGGGGCTTATTGTGATGCCTCCCCACGTATTCACCTTTAGGTGATGTCAACAATAATAGACCATGCTAACTTACATCCAATTGGATATATATATCATGATCTTTCAAACACGAGGAGCTTGCCAAAGGAAAAAAATAAAAAGGGAAAGGTGAGGATCACCTTGACTCAAGCAAGAAGTAAAAACATAAAGTAAAAGATAGGCCCTTCGCAGAGGGAAGCAGAGGTTGTCATGCGCGTTTAGGGTTGATGCATAAAATCTTAATGCAAAAGAACGTCACTTTATTTGCCCCTTGTATGTGGACCTTTATTATGCAGTCCGTTGCTTTTATTACTTCCACAACAAGTTCGCAAAGCTTATTTTCTCTGCACTAATAAGTCATACATATTTAGAGAGCAATTTTTATTGCTTGCACCGATGACAACTTACTTGAAGGATCTTACTCAATCCATAGGTAGGTACGGTGGACTCTCATGGCAAAACTGGGTTTAAGGATATTTGGAAGCACAAGTAGTATTTCTACTTGGTTCAAGGAATTTGGCTAGCATGAGGGGGAAAGGCAAGCTCAACATGTTTGGAAGGTCAATGACAATATACTTTAACTGAGATGTCGGAAAACATAAACCATTACGTTGTCTTCCTTGTCCAACATCAACTCTTTTAGCATGTCATACTTAATGGGTGCTTCACAATCATAAAAGATGTCCAAGATAATATATCTATATGTGAACCCCTCTTTCCTTATCACTTCCTATTAATTGCAACAATGACCAAGGCTACGTTCATCAACTCTCAACAATTTGTATGCCTCATACTTTCTATGTGTGAAGTTATCACTATCCGTAAGATCAATATGAACTCTTTTATTCTTTCTACTTTCTAAAGATCATAGCACATAGCAAAGCCCTTGACTCAACACTAATCTTTATTATAGATAGCTCACGGACTCGAATACATAAAGAGATCACAATGCAAAACTCAAACTACTTGATATCAAAACTTCAAACGACTAGATCAAGATACTACTAAAAGGATCGAACTAAATAAAGCGGTAAAGAAAGGAGTGTGATGTTGATACGATATCGGGGCACCTCCCCCAAGCTTGGCAGTTGCCAAGGGGAGTGCCCATACCCATTTGGTTATTTCCTCGGAGGTGGTGAAGTAGGGGTTGTTGATGATGTAGGCTTGTCGTTCGTCTTCCAAGGCATAGGCTCTCCATCATAAAAGGATGATCGAGTCTTCAGGATACTTAAATCTGCAGCCAAACTCATTCGCTTGAATCTATATTCATACTCACAGTTCTGGTTTTGCAGGTCATAGATCTGGGCCTGAAGGTGCTCGATTTTCTCTTGAAGCTTGAAGATGGTCTCCCCAATGACTTTAGCATCTAGCTTGTGGTTGTTGCTGAACTCCGTGATCATCATCTAGTTGGCGTTGAGCCCACGCTCCACCATCCCTTGACACTTGAAAACTTCCTGCTCCACGGCTTCGAGCTTTGTCTCCACGCTCCCGGTACGCCTTGGTCCCTCCACATCGTGGTGTGCAGCACCCCCTTACGCATCTCAATGGTTTGAGGGTGTTGCAGTACCTCCGCGAGATAGGGGTTGATAACCCTCTCGAAAAACTTGTCCTTGGGAACACTTGGAGACGCCATGATGCTCTAGATCTGAAACTAAAACAGCTCGAAACGAAAACAGAGGATATTTGTGTGATACGGTGGTCAAAACCTTCGGGAGTATATATAATGAATTTTTACCGACCAAAATACGTAACATACAAGAAAACGGAGTCCGGGAGGCACACGAGGTGCCCACGAGACAGGGGGGCGCACCCTATAGGGGGGGGCGCCCTCCACTCTCATGGGAGCCTCGTGTCCCTTTCGGACTACTTCTTTCTTCCTAAAATTCTTAAATAATCCAAAACTGAAAAAAATGCCATTGGAGTTGTTTTGGAGTTGGTTTACTTACCGTACCACATACCTATATCTTGTTAGGGCCTGGAACGTTCTGGAAAGTGTCCTTTATGTATTCCTCAGGGGTTATGGTTTCAATAATATTAGTTTCAACATTGATAGGATTGCCTGAAATATAGTGTTTAATTCTTTGACCGTTTACCACCCTCGGATTTGTGCCTTCGAAGTTGTTGATTTTTATGGCACCAGAACGATAGACCTCCTCGATAACGTAGGGACCTTCCCATTTTGAGAGAAGTTTTCCTGCAAAAAATCTTAAACGAGAATTGAATAATAACACATAATCTCCTACGTTAAACTCACGCTTTTGTATCCTCTTATCATGCCAGCTTTTGACTTTTTCTTTGAAAAGTTTGGCATTCTCATAAGCTTGGGTTCTCCATTCATCAAGTGAGCTAATATCAAATAACCTCTTCTCACCGGCAAGTTTGAAGTCATAATTAAGCTCTTTAATAGCCCAATATGCTTTATGTTCAAGTTCAAGAGGTAAATGACACACTTTTCCATACACCATCTTATAAGGAGACATACCCATAGGATTTTTGTATGTCGTTCTATAGGCCCATAATGCATCATCAAGTTTTTTGGACCAATTCTTTCTAGATCTATTCACAGTCTTTTGCAAATTAATTTGAGCTCTCTATTGCTCAACTCTACTTGACCACTAGACTGCGTATGATAAGGAGATGCTATTCTATGATTGACATCATACTTAGCAAGCATCTTATGGAAAGCACCATGAATAAAATGTGAACCACCATCAGTCATAAGATATCTAGGGACTTCAAACCTCAGAAAAATAACTTCTTTAAGCATTTTAATAGAAGTGTTGTGATCATCACTACTAGTTGGAATAGCTTCTACCCACTTATTAACGTAATCAACAACAACTAAAATATGTGTATAACCATTAGAGGCAGGAAAAGGTCCCATATAATCAAAGCCCCAAACATCAAACAGTTCAATAACAAGAGAATAATTCATAGGCATTTCTTGAAGTCTACTAATGTTACCTATTCTTTGACATTCATCACAAGATAAGTCAAACTTACGAGCATCTTTGAAAAGAGTAGGCCAATAAAAACCAGATTGTAGTACCTTGTGTGCAGTTCTATCTCCAGCGTGGTGTCCTCCATAAGATTCGGAGTGACACTTTCGTAGAATCTGTTGCTGTTCATGCTCATGCACACAACGTCTAATACCACCATCTACTCCTTCTTTATAAAGGTGTGGATCATCCCAGAAGTAATGTCTTAAATCATAAAAGAACTTTTTCTTTTGCTGGTATGTGAAAATAGGCGGTATAAATTTAGCAAGAATGTAATTAGCATAATCAGCATACCAAGGAGCAGTACGAGAAGCATTGACGACCGCTAATTGTTCATCAGGAAAGCTATCAATAATAGGCAGTGGGTCATCAAGAACATTCTCTAACCTAGACAAGTTATCTGCAACGGGGTTCTCAGCTCCTTTTCTATCAATAATATGCAAGTCAAATTCTTGGAGCAAGAGAACCCATCTAATGAGTCTAGGCTTAGCATCTTCCTTTTCCATAAGATATTTAATAGCAGCATGATCAGTGTGAATAGTAACTTTGGAATCAACAATATAAGGTCTAAACTTATCACATGCAAACACAACTGCTAAGAACTCTTTTTCAGTAGTAGCATAATTTCTCTGGGCAGTATCAAGAGTCTTACTAGCATACTGGATAACATTCAATTTCTTATCAACTCTTTGCCCAAGAACATCACCTACAACATAATCACTAGCATCGCACATAATTTCAAAAGGTAAATTCCAATCAGGTGGCTGAACAATAGGTGCAGTGATCAAAGCTTTCTTAAGTGTTTCAAAAGCTTCTACACAATCATCATCAAAGACAAAAGGAATATCTTTTTGCAATAAATTAGTCAGAGGCCTAGAGATTTTAGAAAAGTCCTTAATGAACCTCCTATAAAAACCGGCATGACCGAGGAAACTTCTTATACCTTTTATGTCCTTGGGACATGGCATCTTTTCAATAGCATCAACTTTGGCTTTATCAACTTCAATACCTCTCTCGGAGATCTTGTGCCCCAAGACAATGCCTTCATTAACCATAAAGTGACACTTTTCCCAATTCAGGACGAGACTAGTGTCTTCGCATCTCTGCAAAACTCGATCAAGGTTGCTCAAACAATCATCAAAAGAGGATCCATAGACAGAGAAGTCATCCATGAATACCTCACAAATCTTTTCACAAAAATCAGAGAATATAGCCATCATGCATCTTTGAAAGGTAGCAGGTGCATTACATAAACCAAAAGGCATATGTCTATAAGCAAAAGTACCAAAAGGGCAAGTAAAAGTAGTTTTAGATTGATCCTTCGCTGACACAGGTATCTGAGAGAAGCCAGAATAACCATCTAGAAAGCAAAAATGTGTGTGTTTGGATAGCCTTTCTAGCATTTGATCAATAAAAGGTAAAGGGTAATGATCTTTCTTAGTAGCTTTATTTAACTTACGGAAATCAATTACCATCCTATAACCTGTAATAATTCTTTGCGGGATCAATTCATCTTTATCATTAGGAACGACGGTAATACCTCCCTTTTTAGGGACACAATGGACAGGGCTTACCCATTCACTATCAGCAACGGGATAAATAATACCTGCCTCAAGGAGCTTTAGTATCTCCTTTCTTACCACTTCCTTCATCTTGGGATTTAATCGTCTTTGAGGATCTCTAACTGGTTTGGCATCTTTCTCCACTGAAATCTTGTGTTGACATAATGTGGGACTAATGCCCTTAAGATCATCCAGAGTATATCCAATAGCTGCTCGGTGCTTCTTCAGAGTTTTCAATAATCTTTCTTCTTCTTTCTCTGAAAGGTTAGCACTAATAATAACATGATATATTTCTTTTTCATCAAGATAAGCATACTTAAGATTATCAGGTAATGGTTTGAGTTCAAACACGGGATCACCCTTGGGTGGAGGGGGATCCCCAAGAATTTCAACGGGAAGGTTATGTTTCAGCATAGGTTCCTGTTTAAGGAACACTTCATCTATTTCTTCCCTTTCCTTCATAAACATATCGTTTTCATGGTCTAGCAAATATTGTTCTAACGGATCAGTTGGAGGAACAGCAATGGAAGCAAGACCAATAATCTCATCCTTACTAGGTGGTTCCCTTTCACGAGGTTGTCTACTAAACTTAGCGAAATTAAACTCATGAGACATACCATCTATGCCAACAGTGACAATATTCTTTTCACAATTAATCTTAGCACTAGCAGTATTCAAGAAGGGCCTACCAAAAATAATGGGACAAAAGGCATCTTGTGGGGAAGCAAGAACAAGAAAATCAGCAGGGTATTTAACTTTCCCACACAAAACTTCAACATCTCTAACAATCCCAATAGGTTTAATTGTATCCCTATTAGCAAGCTTAATAGTAACATCAATGTCTTCTAATTCAACGGGTGCAATGTCGTGCATAGTTTCTTTATAAAGATCATAAGGTATCGCACTAGCACTAGCACCCATATCACATAAGCCATGATAACAATGATCTCCTATTTTAACAAAAATAACAGGCGTGCCTACTACAGGTCTACGTGTCTTAGTATCTGGCCTAGCAATATTAGCAGTCTCACCCAAGATAGAAATAACATGCCCATCTAAGTCCTCATCCAAGAGATCTTTAACCATAGCAATACTAGGTTCAACATTAATTTGCTCAGGAGGTGTATAAGTCCTAGTATTACTCTTATGAACAATAGTCGAAGCTTTAGCATGATCCTTTATCCTAACAGGAAAAGGAGGTTTTTCAACATAAGCAGTAGGAACAATAGGATCACTATAGGTAATAGTCTTTTCTTCGACTGTAATAGGTGCAACTACTTTCACTTCAACAGGAGGATTATATTTAAACCACTTCTCCTTAGGGAGATCAACGTGAGTAGCAAAAGATTCACAAAAAGTAGCTACTATCTCAGAGTCAAGTCCATACTTAGCGCTAAATCCATGAAAAACATCGGTATCCATAAAAGATTTAACACAATCGAACTTAGGTGTCATACCTGACTCCTTACCATCGTCGGAACCCCAATCTTCAGAGTTGCGTTTAATTCTTTCCAATAAGTCCCATTTGAAATCAATAGTCTTCAGCATATAAGAACCAACACAGGAAGTATCGAGCAGGTTGCGATTATCAAGAGAAAGCCGAGCATAAAAATTCTGAATAATCATTTCCCGAGAGAGCTCATGATTGGGGCATGAATATAACATTGACTTAAGCCTCCCCCAAGCTTGAGCGATGCTTTCTCCTTCGCGAGGCCAGAAATTATATATGTAATTACGATCACGATGAACAAGATGCATAGGATAGAACTTCTGGTGAAATTCCAACTTCAATCGCTTATAATTCCAAGATCTCGTATCGTCACATAGCCTATACCATGTCATTGCATCTCCCTTCAAAGATAAAGGGAAGACCTTCCTTTTGACAACATCATCGGGAATACCTGCAAGCTTAAATAATCCACAAACTTCATCCACAAAGATAAGGTGTAAATCGGGATGCAATGTTCCATCTCCTGCAAATGGATTAGCTAGCAGTTTCTCTATCATACCCGAAGGAATCTCAAAGTAAATATTTTCATAAAGTTCAGTAGGTTGAGGAGCAACTCTTTGCTCTTCTGGTTGGGGTGAAGATACCCCAAACAAGCCCCTCAAAGGATTAGTTTCCATAGTGACAAGTAACAGAAAATTTCAGCACACTATATAAATGTTTCCTTACCAAGTTCCACTCACCAAAAGCGCTACACTCCCCGGCAACGGCGCCAGAAAAGAGTCTTGATGACCCACAAGTGTAGGGGATCTATCGTAGTCCTTTCGATAAGTAAGAGTGTCGAACCCAACGAGGAGCAGAAGGAAATGATAAGCGGTTTTCAGTAAGGTTTTCTCTGCAAGCACTGAAATTGTAGGTGATAGATAGTTTTGTGATAAGATAAATAGTAACGAGCAACAAGTAAATAAAGTAAATAAAGTGCAGCAAGGTGGCCCAATCCTTTATGTAGCAAAGGATAAGCCTGGACAATTTCTAATAATGATAAAGGAGCTCCCGAGGACACATTGGGAATTATCGTCAAGCTAGTTTTCATCACGTTCATATGATTCGCGTTCGGTACTTTGATAATTTGATATGTGGGTGGACCGGTACTTGGGTACTGCCCTAACTTGGACAAGCATCCCACTTATGATTAACCCCTATTGCAAGCATCCGCAACTACAAAAGAAGTATTAAGGTAAACCTAACCACAACATTAAACATATGGATCCATATCAGCCCCTAACGAAGCAACGCATAAACTAGGGTTTAAGCTTCTGTCACTCTAGCAACCCATCATCTACTTATTACTTCCCCATGCCTTCCTCTAGGCCCAAATAATGGTGAAGTGTCATGTAGTCGACGTTCACATAACACCACTAGAGGAAAAGACAACATACATCTCATCAAAATATCGAACGAATACCAAATTCACATGACTACTAATAGCAAGACTTCACCCATGTCCTCAGGAACAAACGTAACTACTCACAAAGCATATTCATGTTCATAATCAGAGGAGTAATAATATGCATAAAGGATCTGAACATATGATCTTCCACCAAGTAAACCAATTAGCATCAACTACAAGGAGTAATCAACACTACTAGCAACCCACAGGTACCAATTTGTGGTTTTCATAAAAGATTGGATACAAAGAGATAAACTAGGGTTTTGAGAGGAGATGGTGCTGGTGAAGATGTTGATGGAGATTGACCCCCTCCCGATGAGAGGATCGTTGGTGATGACGTTGGTGATGATTTCCCCCTCCCGGAGGGAAGTGTCCCCGGCAGAACAGCTCCGCCAGAGCCCTAGATTGATTCCGCCAAGGTTCCGCCTCGTGGCGGCGGAGTTTCGTCCCGTAAGCTTGCCCACGATTTTTTCCAGGGTAAAAGTGATGATATAGCAGAAGATGGACGCCGGAGGCCCACCAGGGGCCCAGGAGATAGGGGGCGCGCCCTATAGGGGGGGGCGCCCCCTGTCTCCTGGACAGGGTGTGGGCCCCCTGGCCTATTTCTTTCGCTCAGAAATTCTTATAAATTCCAAAAAGTTGTTTCGTGGAGTTTCAGGACTTTTGGAGCTGTGCAGAATAGGTTTCCAACATTTGCTCCTTTTCCAGCCAGAATTCCAGCTGCCGGCATTCCCCCTCTTCATGGTAAACCTTGTAAAATAAGAGAGAATAGCCATAAGTATTGAGATATAATGTGTAATAACAGCCCATAATGCAATAAATATTGATATAAAAGCATGATGCAAAATGGACGTATCAAAAAGCTCGAACCCAAGTCGGAAAAATGCGTCTTCATAGGATACCCTAAGGAAACCATTGGGTATACCTTCTACCTCAGATCCGAGGGCAAGATTTTCGTTGCCAAAAACGGGTCCTTTCTGGAGAAAGAGTTTCTCTCGAAAGAAGTAAGTGGGAGGAAAGTGGAACTTGATGAAGTACTACCTCTTGAACCGGTAAGTAGCGCAGCTCAGGAAGATGTTCGTGTGGTGCCTGCTCCGTCTAGAGAGGAAGTTAATCATGATGATCAAGGTACTTAGGATCAAGTTACTACTGAACTTTGTAGGTCCACAAAGACACGTTCCACACAAGAATGGTATGGCAACCTTGTCCTGGAAATCATGTTGTTAGACAACGGTGAACCTTCGAACTATGAAGAAGCGATGATGGGCCCAGATTCCAACAAATGGCTTGAAGCCATGCAATCCGAGATAGGATCCATGTATGCAAAAAAGTATGGACTTTGACAGACTTGCCCGATGATCGACGAGTGATAGAAAACAAATGGATCTTTAAGAAGAAGACGGACGCGGATGGTAATGTTACCATCTATAAGGCTCGACTTGTCATTAAGGGTTATCGACAAGTTCAAGGGGTTGACTACGATGAGACTTTCTCTCCCGTAGCAAAGCTGAAGTCCATCCGAATCATGTTAGCAATTGCCGCATACTATGATTATGAGATATGGCAAATGGATGTCAAAACGGCATTCCTTAACGGCTATCTTAAGGAAGAATTGTATATGATGCAGCCGGAAGGTTTTGTCGATCCTAAGAATGCTAACAAGGTATGCAAGCTCCAGCGATCCATCTATGGGCTGGTGCAAGCATCTGGGAGTTGGAACATTCACTTTTATGAGATGATCAAAGCATTTGGGTTTATGCAGACTTATGGAGAAGCCTGCGTTTACAAGAAAGTGAGTGGGAGCTGTGTAGAATTTCTCATATTATATGTGGATGACATACTTTTGATGGGAAATGACATAGAACTTTTGGACATCATAAAGGCCTACTTGAATAAGTGTTTTTCAATGAAGGACCTTGGAGAAGTTGCTTATATATTAGGCATCAAGATCTATAGAGATAGATCGAGACGCCTCATAGGTCTTTCACAAAGCACATACCTTGACAAGATATTGAAGAAGTTCAATATGGATCAATCCAAGAAGGGGTTCTTGCCTGTGTTGCAAGGTGTGAAATTGAGCTCGGCTCAATCCCCAACCACGACAGAAGATAAAGAAAAGATGAGTGTCATTCCCTATGCCTCGGCCATAGGGTCTATTATGTATGCCATGATGTGTACCAGACCTGATGTAAACCTTGCCATAAGTTTGGTAGCAAGATACCAAAGTAATCCCGGCATGGAACACTGGACAGTGGTCAAGAATATCCTGAAGTACCTGAAAAGGACTAAGGATATGTTTCTCATTTATGGAGGTGACGAAGAGCTCATCGTAATGGGTTACGTTGAAGCTAGCTTCGACACAGGTCTGGATGACTCCAAGTCACAAACCGGATACGTGTATATTTTGAATGGTGGGGTGGTAAGCTGGTGCAGCAGCAAGCAAAGCGTCGTGGCGGGATCTACATGTGAAGCGGAGTACATGGCAGCCTCGGAGGCAGCACATGAAGCAATCTGGATGAAGGAGTTCATCACCGATCTAGGAGTTATTCCGAATGCGTCGGGGCCGATCACTCTCTTCTGTGACAACACTGGAGCAATTGCCCTTGCCAAGGAGCCCAGGTTTCACAAGAAGACCAGGCACATCAAGCGTCGCTTCAACTCCATTCATGAAAATATTCAAGATGGAGACATAGATATTTGCAAAGTGCATACGGATCTGAATGTCGCAGATCCGTTGACTAAACCTCTTCCGCGAGCAAAACATGATCAACACCAGAACTCTATGGGTGTTCGATTCATCACAGTGTAACTAGATTATTAACTCTAGTGCAAGTGGGAGACTGTTGGAAATATGCCCTAGAACCAACAATAAAAGGGATAATTAGATTTATGCCCCTAGTTGTGTCCCACTCGTCTGTTTTACCCCTAATTCCCAAAAGTCACCGGTTCTGTCCAAGTCACTTTTCTCCTCTTATGCTTTTGCCCTTTGACCGTTTGACCATCAATTTGAAAACTTCATAACTAATTCATACTAAATTAGAAAAATGCAAATAAGATACCAAAATATTCAGAAAAACATCACCTATATGTCAGTGTCATTTGCATTCATGAAAAAAGTGTTGAAAAGTGCACACCTGAGTTTTAGCTCTTTTGGTACCACCATGAATAGTAAATTCTAAAAATATTCAAAAAATCAAAAAAAATATGGTGGCAAAGAACGAAAAATGTTCTAAGTGCTTGCCAAGTTTCATTAGGGAACGACATTCGTGGAAGCGTGGCAAAAAGATAATCTATTTTGGAGAGCTGATTGTTTTTTTTTTGCCGCGGCACCCACGAATGTTATTCCCTGATGAAACTTGGCAGGCACTTAAAACATTTGTCATTCTTTGCCACCAAATGTTTTTTGTTTTTTGAACTCTTTTAGATTTTACTATTCATGGTGGTATCAAAAGAGGTAAAACTCAGATGTGCACTTTTCAACACTTTTTTCATGAATGCAAATGACACTGACATATAGGTGATGTTTTTCTAAACATTTTGGTATCTTATTTGCATTTTTTTGATTTAGTATGAATTAGTTATGAAGTTTTCAAACTAATGGTCAAACGGTAAAAGGTCAAAATCATAAGAGAAGCAAAGTGACTTGGACAGAACCGGTGACTTTTGGGAATTAGGGGTAAAACAGATGAGTGGGACACAACTAGGGGCATAAATCTAATTATCCCATAATAAAATGATCATTATTATATTTCCTTGTTCATGATAATTGTCTATTGTTCATGCTATAATTGTATTAACCGGAAACCGTGATACATGTGTGAATACATAGACCATAACATGTCCCTAGTGAGCCTCTAGTTGACTAGCTCATTGATCAACATATGGTCATGGTTTCCTGACTATGGACATTGGATGTCATTGATAATGGGATCACATCATTAGGAGAATGATGTGATGGACAAGACCCAATCCTAAGCATATCACAAAATCGTGTAGTTTGTTTGCTAAAGCTTTTCTAATGTCAAGTACCAGTTCCTTAGACCATGAGATTGTGTAACTCCCAGATACCGTAGGAGTGCTTTGGGTGTACCAAACGTCACAACGTAACTGGGTGACTATAAAGGTGCATTGCAGGTATCTCCAAAAGTGTCTGTTGGGTTGGCACGAATCGAGACTGGAATTTGTCACTCCGTATGACGGAGAGGTATCTCTGGGCCCACTCGGTAATGCATCATCATAATGAGATCAATGTGACTAAGTGGTTAGTCATGGGATCATGCATTATGTAACAAGTAAAGTGACTTGCTGGTAACGAGATTGAACAAGGTATTGGGATACCGACGATCGAACCTCGGGCAAGTAACGTACCAATTGACAAAGGGAACTGCATATAGGATTACTTGAATCCTCGACATCGTGGTTCATCCAATGAGATCATCGTGGAACATGTGGGAGCCAACATGGGTATCCAGATCCCACTGTTGGTTATTGGCCGGAGAGCTGTCTCGGTCATGTCTGCTTGATTCCGAACCCGTAGGGTCTATAGACTTAAGGTTCGATGAAGCTAGGGTTATTAGGAAGACTTGTATGTGATTACCGAATGTTGTTTGGAGTCCCGGATGAGATCTTGGACATCATGAGGAGTTCCAGAATGGTCCGGAGGTGAAGATTTATATATGGGAAGTTGTCATACGGTCACCGGAAAAGTTCGGGGGCACACTGGTATTGTACCGGGGCCACCAGAGGGGTTCCGGGGGTCCACCGGGAGGGGCCACCTCTCTCGGAGGGCCTTATGGGCCGTAGAGGGAAGGGAACCAGCCCTTGGAGGGCTGGGCGCATCCCCCCTTGGGCCCATGCGCCTAGGGTTGGGGGGGAAACCCTAAAGAGGGCGCCCCCTTGCTTGGGGGGCAAGCCCCCTCCCCTTGCCCCCCCTCTAGATCTCATCTAGAGGGGGACGACCCTCCTTCCCCCTTCTCCTATAAATAGAGGGGCGAGGAGAGGGCTACAACACAACACCTAAGGCGCAGCCCCTCCCCTCCCCAACACCTCTCCTCCTCCGTAAGAGCTTGGCAAAGCCCTGCCAGAGTACTGCCTCTCCATCACCACCATGCCGTCGTGCTGCTGTTGGAGCCCCTCTTCCTCAACCTCTCCCTCCTCCTTGCGGGATCAAGGAGCGGGAGACGTCACCAGCCTGCACGTGTGTTGAACGCGGAGGTGCCGTTGTTCGGCTCTAAGATCAGAATCCACCGTGATCTTAATCGCTTCGAGTACGACTCCCTCATCCGCGTTCTCGTAACACTTCCGTCTCGCGGTCTTCAAGGGTATGAAGATGCACTTCCCTCTCTCTATTTGCTAGTTACTCCATAGACTGATCTTGGTGATGCGTAGAAATTTTTTATTTTCTGCAACGAACCCCAACAGGTGGATACGTCTCCAACGTATATATCTATAATTTTTTATTGTTCCATGCTATTATATTATCTGTTTTGGATGTTTTATACGCATTAATATGCTTTTTATATTGTTTTTGGACTAACCTATTATTCTAGAGCCCAATGTCAGTTTCTGTTTTTTTGCCTGTTTTAGAGTTTCGCAAAAAAAGAATATCAAACGGAATCCAAACGGAATAAAACTTTCGCGATGATCTTTCTTGGACCAAAAGCAAACCAGGAGACTTGGAGATGAAGTCGGAGAAGCAACGAGGCGGCCACGAGGGTGGAGGGCGCGCGGCGCGCCCAAGGGGGTTGGGCGCGCCCCCTACCTCGTGGGCCCCTCGAGGTACTCCTGACCTAATTCTTTCGCGCATATATACTCATATACCCCAAAACCATCAGGGGAGCCACGAAAACACTTTTCCACTGCCGCAACCTTCTGTACCCGTAAGATCCCATCTAGGGGCCTTTTCCGGCGTCCTATCGAAGGGGGATTCGATCACGGAGGGCTTCTACATCAACACCATTGCCCTTCTGATGAAGCGTGAGTAGTTTACCACAGACCTACGGCTTTACAGATGTACAAACAGAAAGCACCAAGTCAAAGAAAGACATGGCTGAACTGCGCTACGATTTGTGAGCCCAGAACTACCCTTGAAAGCACACCTAGCTGAATCACACACTTTGGGTGTGACTAAAACATAAAAATCACTATGATACTTCTTATTACTAGCACTAATTGAATTGAAGATCTTCCATATAGCCCAACCCGAAAGAAGTCAACAAATGCAAAAAAAGAAAAAGAAGGAACAACTCCCAGCTTACTGAATCCAGGATCAAGCCATCGACCACCGTATCAAAGATCCATTAGTAGAAGTAAGGACAACATATTAAAGTGAGAACACAACACTTCAAAACAAAAAGATTAGGACGGTCATTTACCTCTAGCATGCTTTAACATGAACATATCCCAAGATTGCCGTACAGTGGACGTGTGGCAGCACAGCGACGGAACAGGACCACCACCAGAAAAGCTTAGGCCCAACTACAGTGACCCACTCCCAGGTCCCAGCCCAAAATTCTCCATGCTACTACTGAAGTTGCACCAATTCCTATTTGGCACATGGGTTGGCACATTAGCGTTAGCGCTCCACCGTTTCAGCCGATTTTTATGTTAACCTTACTGTTCTAGGCCTCATTTCTGCAACTTTTTTCATTTTCTGGTTTTATTGTCTGAATTTTTTCTTACTTGACTTTTTTAAGTATGGCTTTAGGGTTTTTAATTTTAGTGATTTCTTCTGGGTTCGGTTTTCTCTTTGTGTGTCTTTCAGTTTTCTGTTCTTTTCTAAAATTTTGTGTAACATAAACATTCTTTTAATATATGCTTTTTTTGGGTTAATATACGTTTTCCCAATACACACAGAACATTTTTAATGTACTATGGACATTTTTTTATCGTGTAAAATTTTCAAATATAATTTAAATATCTTTTTAATATTTCCTGAACTTCTCTTTTATATGGTTCACATTTACATAATATAAATGAGGATTTCAAAAAAATTAATATACATTAAATACTAAGTGAACTTTTTTTAATATAAGATGAAGATTTTCAAAATACACACAGAACTTTTCAGTAGCTGCTATATATCGTCAACTGCGAGTAATAACGTTACATAGCCTTCAGTTCCTAGTCATTGGGCCGGTCCATTTTCATGGGAGATGTTTATCTTGTATTTAAAATGTTAAAAATATTTAAAAATGTTTGTCTTGTATTTAAAAAGGTTCAATGTGCGTTAAAACTGTTAAAATTTATTTGAAAAACATTTATTGTATAATTAAATATGTTTAAAGTGTATTAAAATTCCATGTTCTAAAAATGTTCAAAATTATTTGAACAATTTTGATCATGTATTATTTAAGAAATGTTCATCGTGCATTAATATTACATTATATGAAAAATAGGCTTCATGTATTTCGAAAATGCTTAACATGTATGTATAATTTTCTTAATTGTGTTGTGATGACTAATAATTTACGTGTTTTTTTCGAAGATGGATATGCATCGTGTGCTCGGGAGGCACGTCGCCGTCGACAAGAAATCTGTATGGGAAAGCGACCTGTTGACTGTACTCAGGGTTGGTTTACACTTAGGTTTACAGCGTTCTTTTGTGGGTTCTCATTGATTATGTATAGTCAGATGTTTCTCTTTTTTTGTCTATATTGCAGGTGTATATTCGTTTACTTCCTCCAATGGTGTACCATCACTTCCAATTTCTGATTCTCATTTTGGTATGTTGATCTGTTTATTTGGTGTACATATTTTATTTTGTTTTTCTATTTCCAGAGTTCCCCTTTTCCTTTTTTCAGGCCAATTGAATGACAGTGATGGTGTTGAGATTGGTGTCCAGGTGGTTGAGACAGTTGGTTGTGAGTTTGTTGACACTTCTGTTGATGTGCCATCTGAAAATTCAACTCTTCATGACCATCAGTTTGGCGATGAGTTGATAGTTGTTCCTCCACGTGTTGTCCCATTGTTGAGCATGGGTCCTCATGACAGGCCAATCCCTTTAGGTTTGTTTCATTGTATACTGGTGTTTGTGTTTTTAAATATTTCTGCTATCTGTTCATGTGATTCATTAGTGATACTTTTGTTATATTTAGTCCTAGGCACACCTATTTTGGACCGCTTGGATATTTTGTACAATCGGCGCAAACGCAAGAATGATCATTTACTGCTACATCATTCTCTACTACTGACCTGTAAACGATGTTTAATTACTTTATGGTTTTAGCATGCTTATGTTTTTTATTACAGTTCGACTGATGCAGCCACCTTTTCCTAAGGAGTATATTCGTTTACTTAAACGTAATATTTTGTGTTTTCTTATTCTCTTTTTTATATATGGGTTTCCTTGGTTGTTCCGATTTATTGAATGTACTAATTTGTAACTTTTGCCAGTTGTTTCACGGGGGAGGTCTTATTATGGCGCACCAGGTTTTACCTGTCGGAAATGTGGGGCATTTTATTGGTTTCATGAAGGGTCCACACGTCATAAGGATGCTAATCCCCTACAACCTATTTATACCGGTTGTTGCCTTGATGGCAAGATTTCTTTGCCAAAGTTTGCTGATTGGCCCTGCCCGTTGAAGGATTTACTTCGTTTCAATGGTGGCCCTGTTTGTGCCTGTTTCATGCGCTTGATTAGAGATTATAATTCTATGTTTTGTTTCACATCTCTTGGTGCTCAAATTGATCACAATGTTAACGCTGGGGGTAGTCCATACATATTTAAAATGAACGGGGTCGTTTATCACATAATTGGTCCTCTTCTTCCTTCTGAAGATGAAAACCCTAAGTTTGCACAACTATATATTGTTGATTCAGCTGATGAAGTCAAAAGTAGAATTAATGTGTTTGATCGTGAAGGCGATAGTTCTCTTGAGCCTGATCCAGAAATAGTAGCCAGCCTCATCGATATGTTGAATAGGCATCATCATTTGGTACACAAATATAGAATTGCTCGCCAAAATTTTTCTTCTCCTGATGGGCCAAAGGTTTCTATCCGCTTCTTAGGAAATGATGGCAGGCCCCATGACACGCGTTTTTATGGTCCAATGGCTTGTGAGGTGGCTGTTGTGATTGTTGGTGATCTTACTCCTGATCGCAAGAAATGTGATGTGGTTGTAGAGACACATGCTGGTATGTTGGAGCACGTATATTCTCCCAATTCTAACCTTATGGCTCTACAATACCCCTCGGTTTTTCCATATGGGGATAAAAGTTACCATTTGGGTATTAAATATGTCTACAATGATGATGATTTTTCCAGTCTGAATGCACGTGGTGTTCTGTTTGAGGAGACACCTGATACTGGTGCTATTGTGCCTCGGCGTTCTAAAGTGCCACAGAGCCAAGTTTGTATGTTGGAGTATTATGGTTACTATTTTCATTACCGTGAGGGGGAACCAAATCCTTACACCAGTTGTGGGCGACTTAGTCAACAGGTGGCTGTCAATGCTTATTCTTGTGTTGAGTCAGACCGTTTGGAGTACCATTTTTGGAATCAGGATAATTTACGATCCGAGACTTACCAGGGAATATCTGATGCAATTGGAGAAGGTAGTTCTACTGGAAAGAATGTTGGTGTGCAATTTATAATACATGGAAGTTTCACTGGTGGGCGTCGGTATATGGTTTTGAATTATCATGATGGAATGGCTATTTGTCATGAATATGGTGCTCCAGATTTATTCATCACTTTCACATGTAATCCAAAGTGGCAAGAAATTATTGATGCTCTTGCTTCCGAGCCTGGATAGGTTCCTGCTGATCGACCTGATATTGTTACACGAGTTTTCAACATGAAGTTTGCTGAATTTCTAACTGATGTGAAAAATGGTTCGCTTTTCGGTCCTATTCAAGCATGTAAGATACATTTCCATGCTAATTTTTAAAATCTTACCTTTTGTTACTTATTTATTTTGATATTTAATGCCATGCAGTCTAGCTTGATGTACTTGGATTCTGTTTTTAGGCAAAATATTTGATACATTTATTTTTTTTCATGTAGATTTGTATGTTGTAGACTTTTAGAAGAGAGGTCTTCCTCATACTCATACGTTAGTTTGGTTGAAGGCCAGTACCAAGGATCCTTCTCCAGCTTTTATCAACAAGCTGATTTGTGCTGAATTACCGGACCCTTTGGTGTATCCACTTGGATATGCTCTTGTGGACGAATTTATGGTACATGGTTCATGTGGAGTGCAAAATGATAAATGTGCATGCATGAAGAATAGTAGTTGTTCCAAAAGGTTTCAAAAACCTTTTAGTGATGAAACAATGGTTGATGATGTCGGATTTCCTGTTTACCGTCGTCGCCACAATGGTCGGTATGTGCTCAGAAAGAAGGACACTCTACAGCTTGGAAATGAGTGGGTTGTTCCCTATAATATGAATCTTCTTAAACATTTTGAAGCTCATATAAATGTTGAATGGTGCAACAAAACAAATCTTTTAAAAGATTTGTTCAAGTATCTTACAAAGGGGCATGATGTTGTACGAATGCGTATTGAAACCACCAATGAACGAAGAGGTGTTTTTACTGTTCCATTTCCTACTGGTAGAAATGAGATTGACGATTACATCAAATGCAGGTTCCTATTGATATTTTACTTTTTGCACAATTAATTTTTGTCATTTTTTCTTTTAATTTATGTTTTTTATTTTATTAATATTGAGTTGTTAAAATTGTTTTTGTTACTCTTGTGCCAAGGTACCTATCTGCATGTGAAGCTCTTTGGAGAATGTTTGCCTATGATATTCATGGATGATAACCTTCAATTGAGAGATTAGTTGTCCATCTTCCTAATATGAATAGGGTTATTTTCAGTGAGGAAGCCAATCTTGATGGAGTTTTAAATAATCCATCTACTTTGAAGACAATGCTGACTGAATGGTTTGTTGCAAATCATAAGCATATGTCTGCTAGATCGCTTACATATTTGGAATTTCCTATTCAATGGATTTGGAACGCTAGCGACAAGCTGTGGACAAAGAGAAAACAACAAAAAAGCTTGGTAGCAAGATAGGTCATATTTATCATGTACATCCCGGTACTGGCGAAGTATTCTTTCTTCGGATGTTGCTCATGGTTGTTCCCGATGCTACTTGCTATGAGGATTTGAGAACACACAATGGTCAATGTTATGATACTTTTAAGGAAGCATGTCAATCCAGAGGATTAGTAGGTGATGACAACGGATGGTTTAAGTTATTTGATGAAGCTATTGTATGGGCAAGTGCATTTCAGTTGAGGCATCTTTTTATGACCATTCTTCTTCACTATGAAGTTGGAAATGGTCGTGCTCTTTTTGATCGGTTTTGGCCAAGTATGGCCGAAGATATATCACTTAGGTTGTCCAGAACTTTGGATAATCCTAGATATAAAGTGCCAAAAGATTTTCTACAAAATCAACTCCTTTGTGAGCTATCTTCTATGTTTATTAAAAATCGATCATACCTTGCTTCTTTCAACTTAACCTCACGCAAGATTCCTATCAGGAATGAATGCTTAAACAGGTTGATTCTTGAAGAGTTAAGCTATTATGTAGCTAAGTTGGCTATCGAATCAGAATCACTATATCACAAATTGAATGATGAACAAAGAAATATATACTTTGAAATATTGGGTGTTGTTCGTGCAAACAAAGGAGGAGTATTTTTTTTTGTTTCTGGACATGGTGGCACTGGGAAAACTTTCCTTTGGAATTCAGTTATTGCTGCCCTTAGGTCTGAAAAGCAAATAGTGCTCGTCATTGCCTCATATGGAGTGGCATCTCTTCTTTTACCAGGTGGCCGAACTGGACACTCAAGGTTTAAAATTCCACTGGACGTTCATGAACAGAGTCAATGTGGTATATCAAGAAGTTCTATGTTGGCCGCGTTATGACAGAGGACATGTCTTATTCTATGGGATGAAGCTCCAATGAATCATCATTGTTATTTTGAAGCTTTAGATAGAATATTGAGGGATGTTCTTTCAGCTGAGAATGAAGAAAATCGGTTGTTACCATTGGGAGGAAAGGTATTTTTATACGGCTGTGATTTTAGACAAATTTTACCAATCGTTGAAGGTGGAACAAGAGAAGACATTATTGGTGCCTCATTGATGAGCTCCCCGTTATGGGCCCATATGAAAGTTTTCAAGTTGCTTACCGATATGCGGCTATCAAATCCGAATTTGTGCCAAGATGAACATGCTGAGTTAGCAGATTTTTCTGATTGGGTGCAAAATATTGGTAATGGCTCCATTGCTATGCATTGTAAGAATGATGAGACTACACCGTCTTGGATTTCCATTCCTGAGGATTTGGTGTTAAACCCCATTGAAGATCATATGCATGTTGTTGTTGACAATATATATGATGATTTCCACTTGAACTATGATAATGGTGATATTTATCACAACGTGCTATTGTGTGCCCCATCAATAATGTTGCAGATGAACTAAATGATGTAGTCTTCGGCCGTGTTCCAGGAGATTACACTGATTATTTAAGTTGTGATTCAATATCAAAATCTACAGATCCTATCGATCAAATGGAGTTATTTTATCCGCCTGAATTATTGAATTCTATAGTTATCAACAATTTTCCACGACACAAAATTAGACTTAAAGTTGGTGCTCCTGTCATGCTTCTTCGGAATATTAACCAGTCATGGGGCATGTGTAATGGTACGCGGTTGATTATCACTCGATTAGGTGACAGAGTATTGGAAGGAGAAATTATTACTGGTACAAACAAGGGTCAATGTGTGTGCATTCCGCGAATAGCTCTTAATTCGATAGGGTGAAAATGGCCATTCACATTGAGAAGGTGTCAATGTCTAGTTCGATTATGTTATGTGATGACAATAAACAAAAATGGCTAACCATGATCTGCTGAACAAGCCAACCAATGGATCATTTAAAATTGAGAACAACGAACTTTGAATATTTGAAACAGATATAATTAAACTTCCTGGCATGTTGTTTCGTTCTTATGCCGGACATGGCGTTCTGTTAATAATATTTCCAGCAATCCATGTAACCCATTGCTCATTTCTTTGTCAAAAAACAACATTGCATTGCGGTGTGATCAAAATATATTTTGGCAGCACTATTTTTTCTTTCAAATCCATACGAACATTGCCATCAGCTGTGTTCATAAACGGCTGGTATTCCTCTAGACTGAATAATGTTCTGACTAAGCAGAAATGAATAAGCAATTTCTTAGGTAGAAACATTGTGCGCAGAAAAGAGATAGCAAATTCACTACAAGTAGAAAAGAAATCCTTACTTTGAGGAAGATATTAAGACAAACATGTGGTGTGCAAATCTGCAAACAACTGCTACCTCCACCAAGGCTTGGCCCATATTAGCAAAAGAATTGCATCCCAAGAAAATGAATAACTTCACAACTACATCTCAGACCAAGATTAATCTATCAAACAATCAAAAAATATATACAAATAGGAGTTAGTAATTGTCTAACTGGACATTGTATTTGAGGTTAAAATGGAATACAATGTACTGCCAATATACACAAGGAAATAAGGCACTCACAATTCATGGCTGAAATTGAAGTGTGAATTCTTAATTTATTATACAACCACTCACTCCAAGATGGGGCTTTGCATAGAGGTGAAACCAACACCAGACCAAGAACCCTTTCCCTCTACTTTGTCTAGGATAATATATAAAACAAATTGTTAGCCAAATAGCAAGCTTTAAATACCTAATCGTGCAAACACATACTCCAAAGAAGATAAGCATATAGGCACCGGCGGTGTGACACCCATGCACATCACAGACCCTAAACTACAAGAGCAATGCCACAATAACATCAGAGAACTCCTTTAGGCACTAACATAATACAAAAAAGTAAGCCAATTATTACCTGAGGAAATCAAGAACATCCGCCATCTGATAGGCGAGCTTATCAACATATAGCTCATGTACATCTGATGGAATTGGAGTTGCTCCCAACTGTAAGACAACAGATGCCATGAAAGACAAACATGTAAGAACTGAAGGTAATAGGGGCAGAATAGTAAATGACTATGTTAAATATGGAGGAACATATGATGATGACTGACCTCATGGTGTTGAGGAGTAATATGGTAAATACAAACATTGTGAAGCAATAGGAACGCAACCTGTGAGCAGAAGAACAATCCTTGGAAGCAGAACATATCTACCAAATAGGAATACAACACATGAGCTACCTTGTTATAGCAAAATTTATAACAGCAACCACAAAGAAAATGATATCACTTACGTCTTCTTCTCCATACACAAAGACAGATACATATCCATATCCGGAGATGAGAGACAAGATATCCATCTGGTCCTTGATCGACTCCGTAATAAAAGCGAGCCCATAAATAAGAGGTACAAAAAGAAAGGGAATAGGGTGTGAGTCCCTAAGAACCACATAATGACCAGTTCAAAAAAAGAGAGAGCCACAAAGCGATTCTTACCGGATAGCTTGATTGTTCACAAGGGCCATAGTGTTGGGGAATGCGGTAATTTGAAAAAAACCTACAATCACGCAAGATCTATCTCTAGGTGATGCATAGAAACGAGAGGGGAGAGTGTTGTCTACGTACCCTCGTAGACCGAAAGTGGAAGCGTTATGACAATGCGGTTGATGTAGTCATATGTCTTCATGATCCAACCGATCCTCACCGAAGGTACGACACCTCCGCGATCTGCACACGTTCAGATCGGTGACGTCCCACAAACTCTAGATCCAGCTGAGGTAGAGAGAGAGAGTTTCGTTAGCACGATGGCGTGGTGACGGTGATGATGAAGTTACCAGCGCAGAGCTTCTCCTAAGCACTACGATGATATGACTGAGGTGTGTAACTGTGGAGGGGGGCACCGCACACGGCTAAAACAATTGTTAACTTGTGTGTTCTAGGGTGCCCCCCTGCCCCCGTATATAAAGGAGCAAGGGGGAGGCCGGCCGGCCCTCCAAGGGCACGCCCCCAATAGGGGAATCCTACTAGGGCTCCAAGTCCTAGTAGGTTTCCACCTAAAGGGAGAGACGGGGAAGGAAGGAGAGGGAGAGGGGGAAGGCAAGGGGGCGCCCCCCCCCCCTTCCTTGTCCTATTCGGACTCAAGGGGAGGAGGCGAGCGGCCTGCCTTGGTCGGCCCCTCTCTCTCTCCACTAGGTCCCATCGAGGCCCATTAGTTCCCCGGGGGGTTCTGGTAACCCTCCGGCACTCCGGTTTTATCCGAAACTTCTCCGGAACACTTCCGTTCTCTGAATATAGTCGTCCAATATATAAATCTTTATGTCTCGACCATTTCGAGACTCCTCGTCATGTCTGTGATCACATCCAGGACTCCGAACAATCTTCTGTACATCCTATCACATAAACTCATAATACCAATCCTCATTGAACATTAAGCGTGTGGACCCTACGGGTTCGAGAACTATGTAGACAAGACTAAGACACGTTTCCAGTCAATAACCAATACCGGAACCTCGATGCTCATATTGGTTCCTACATATTCTATGAACATCTTTATCGTTCAAACCACATAACAACATACGTTGTTCCCTTTGTCATCGGTATGTTACTTGCCCGAGATTCGATCGTCGGTATCTCAATACCTAGTTCAATCTCATTACCGGCAAGTACCTTTACTCGTTCCGTAATACTTCATCCCCCAACTAACTCATTAGTCACAATGCTTGCAAGGCTTATAGTGATGAGTATTACCGAGAGGGCCCAGAGATACCTCTCCGAAACACGGAGTGACAAATCCTGATCTCGATCTATGCCAACCCAACAAATACCTTTGGAGACACCTGTAGAGCACCTTTATAATCACCCAATTATGTTGTGACGTTTGGTAGCACACAAAGTGTTCCTCCGGTATTCGGGAGTTGCATAATCACATAGTCTGAGGAACTTGTATAAGTCATAAAGAAAGTAGTAGCAATGAAACTGACATGATCATAATGCTAAGCTAACGGATGGGTCATGTCCATCACATCATTCTCCTATGATGTGATCCCATTCATCAAATGACAGCACATGTCTATGGTTAGGAAACATAACCATCATTGATTAATGAGCTAGTCAAGTAGAGGCATACTAGGGACTATATGTTTTGTCTATGTATTCCCACATGTACTAAGTTTCTGGTTAATACAATTCTAGCATAAATAATAAACATTTATCATGAATTAAGGAAATAAATAATAACTTTATTATTGCCTCTAGGGCATATTTCCTTCAGTCTCCCACTTGCACTAGAGTCAATAATCTAGATTACATAGTAATGATTCTAACACCCATGGAGCTTTGATGCTGATCATTTTTTGCTTGTGGAAGAGGCTTAGTCAATGGGTCTGCAACATTCAGTTCTGTGTGTATCTTGCAAATCTCTATGTCCCCCTCCGACACTTGATGACAGATGGAATTGAAGCGTCTCTTGATGTGCTTGGTTCTTTTGTGAAATCTGGATTCCTTTGCCAAGGCAATTGCACCAGTATTGTCACAAAAGATTTTCATTGGACCCGATGCACTAGGTATGACACCTAGATTGGATATGAACTCCTTCATTTTCTGCTTCCGAAGCAGCAATGTACCCCGCTTCACACGTAGATCCCGCCACAATGCTCTGCTTGGAACTGCACCAGCTGACAGCTCCTCTATTCAATAAAAATACGTATCCGCTTTGCGACTTAGAGTCATCCGGATCAGTGTCAAAGCTTGCATCGACGTAACCGTTTACGACGAACTCTTTTTCACCTCCATAAACAAGAAACATATCCTTAGTCCTTTTCAGGTATTTCAGGATGTTCTTGACCGCTGTCCAGTGCTCCACTCTGGGATTACTTTGATACCTCCCTGCTATGCTTATAGCAAGACATACATCAGGTCTGGTACACAACATTGCATACATGATAGAACCTATGCCTGAAGCATAGGTAATGACTTTCATTTTCTCTCTATCTTCTGTAGTGGTCGGGCATTGAGTCTGACTCAACTTCACACCTTGTAACACAGGCAAGAACCCTTTCTTTGACTGATCCATTTTGAACTTCTTCAAAACTTTATCAAGGTATGTGCTTTCTGAAAGTCCGATTAAGCGTCTTGATCTATCTCTATAGATCTTGATGCGCAATATGTAGCAGCTTCTCCGAGGTCTTTCATAGAAAAACTCTTATCCAGGTATCCCTTTATGCCATCCAGAAATTCTATATCATTTCCAATCAACAATATGTCATCTACATATAAGATTAGAATTGCTACAGATCTCCCACCCACTTTCTTGTAAATACAGGCTTCTCCAAAAGTTTGTATAAAACCATATGCTTTGATCACACTATCAAAGCATTTATTCCAACTCCAAGAGGCTTGCACCAGACCATAAATGGATCGCTGGAGCTTGCACACTTTGTTAGCACCATTTGGATCGACAAAACCTTCTGGTTGCATCATATACAACTCTTCTTCCAGAAATCCATTCAGGAATGCATTTTTGACATCCATTTGCCAAATTTCATAATCATAAAATGCAGCAATTGCTAACATGATTCGGACAGACTTAAGCATCGCTACGGGTGAGAAAGTCTCATCATAGTTAACTCCTTGAATTTGTCGAAAACCTTTTGCAACAAGTCAAGATTTGTAAACAGTAACATTACCGTCTGTGTTAGTCTTCTTCTTAAAGATCCATTTATTTTCTATGGCTTGCCGATCACCGGGCAAGTCCACCAAAGTCCACACTTCTTTCTCATACATGGATTCCATCTCAGATTTCATGGCCTCAAGCCATTTCACGAAATCTAGGCTCATCATCGCTTTCTCATAGTTCGTAGGTTCATCATGGTCTAGTGACATGACTTCCAGAACGGGATTACCGTACCACTTTGGTGTGGATCTTACTCTTGAAGACCTACGAGGTTCGGTAGTAACTTGATCCGAAGCTTCATGATCATCATCATTAGCTTCCTCACTAATTGATGTAGGAATCACGGGAACTAATTTCTGTGATCAACTACTTTCCAATAAGGGAGAAGGTACAACTACCTCATCAAGTTCTACTTTCCTCCCACTCACTTCTTTTGAGAGAAACTCCTTCTCTAGAAAGGATCCAGTCTTACCAACAAAGATTTTGCCTTCAAATCTATGATAGAAGGTGTACCCAACCGTTTCCTTTGGGTATCCTATGAAGACGCACTTCTCCGATTTCGGTTCGATCTTATCAGGTTGAAGCTTTTTCACATAAGCATCACAGTCCCAAACTTTAAAAAACGACAACTTTGGTTTCTTGCCAAACCACAGTTCAAAAGGCGTCATCTCAACGGATTTTGATGGTGCCCTATTTAAAGTGAATACATCCGTCTCTAAAGCATAACCCCAAAACAATAGCGGTAAATCAGTAAGAGACATCATAGATCGCACCATGTCTAATAAAGTACGGTTACGACGTTCGGACACACCATTTCGCTATGGTGTTCTAGGTGGCGTTATTTGTGAAACTATCCCATGTTGTTTCAAATGAAGACCAAACTCGTAACTCAAATATTCTCCTCCACGATCAGATCGTAGAAACTTTATTTTCTTGTTACAATGATTTTCCACTTCACTCTAAAATTCTTTGAACTTTTCAAATGTTTCGGACTTATGCTTCATTAAGTAGATATAACCACATCTTCTCAAATCATCTGTGAAGGTGGGAAAATAACGATACCCACCACGAGCATCAATACTCATTGGACCGCATACATTGGTATGTATAATTTCTAATAAGTCAGTAGCTCGTTCCGTTGTTTCGGAGAATGGAGTTTTAGTCATCTTGCCCATAAGGCACGGTTCACAAGCACCAAGTGATTCATAATCAAGTGATTCCAAAAGTTCATCAGTATGGAGTTTCTTCATGCGCTTTATACCAATATGACCCAAACGGTAGTGCCACAAATAAGTTGCACTATCATTATTAACTTTGCATCTTTTGGTTTCAATATTATGAATATGTGTATCATCACTATCGAGATTCAACAAAAATAGACCACTCAGCAAGGGTGCATGACCATAAAAGATATTACTCATATAAATAGAACAACCATTATTCCCTGATTTAAATGAATAACCATCTTGCATTAAACAAGATCCAGATATAATGTTCATGCTCACCGCTGGCACCAAATAACAATTATTCAGGTCTAAAACTAACTCCGATGGTAGATTGATACGTCTCCAACGTATCTATAATTTTTTGATTTTTCCATGCTATTATATTACCCCTTTGGGTCTGAACAATCATGCCATGATAAAGAAATTTACATTGAGAATTATGCTAGGTAGCATTTCACATCAAAAATTCTGTTTTTATCATTTACCTACTCAAGGACGAGCAGGAATTAAGCTTGGGGATGCTTGATACGTCTCCAACGTATCTACAATTTTTGATTGTTCCATGCTATTATATTACCCCTTTTGGATGTTTATGGGCTTTATTTTACACATTTATATCATTTTTGGGACTAACCTACTAACCGGAGGCCCAGCCCGTATTGCTGTTTTTTTTGCCTATTTCAGTATTTCGAAGAAAAGGAAGATCAAACAGAGTCCAAACGGAATGAAACCTTTAGGAGCGTGATTTTTGGAATGAACGTGATCCGGAGAACTTGGAGTGCAAGTCAAGAAGCAAACGAGGCGGCCAGGAGAAGGAGGGCACGCCCACCCCTCCTAGGCGTGCCTCCTGTCTCCTGGGCCCCTCGAGCGGCCACCGACGTACTTCTTCCTCCTATATATACCTACGTACCCCGAAAACATCTAGGGAGCAACTGAAACACAATTTTCACCGCCGTAACCATCTGTATCCGCGAGATCCCATCTTGGAGCCTTCGTTGGTGCTCCGCCGGAGGGGGAATCGACCATGCAGGGCTTCTACATCAACACCATAGCCCGTCCGATGAGTTGTGAGTAGTTTACCACAAACCTTTGGGTCCATAGTTATTAGCTAGATGGCTTCTTCTCTCTTTTTGGATCGCAATACAATGTTCTCCCCCTCTCTTGTGGAGATCTATTCGATGTAAACTCTTTTTGCAGTGTGTTTGTCGAGATCCGATGAATTGTGGGTTTATGATCAAGTTTATCTATGAGAAATATTTGAATCTTCTCTGAATTCTTTTATGTATGATTGAGTTATCTTTGCAAGTCTCTTCGAATTATCAGTTTGGTTTGGCCTACTAGATTGATCTTTCTTGCCATGGGAGAAGTGCTTAGCTTTGGGTTCAATCTTGCGGTGTCCTTACCCAGTGACAGAAAGGGTTGCAAGGCACGTATTGTATTGTTGCCATCGAGGATAAAAAGATGGGTTTTATATCATATTGCATGAGTTTATCCCTCTACATCATGTCATCTTTCTTAATGCGTTACTCTGTTCTTATGAACTTAATACTCTAGATGCATGCTGGATAGCGGTCGATGTGTGGAGTAATAGTAGTAGATGCAGGCAGGAGTCGGTCTACTTGTCATGGACGTGATGCCTATATACATGATCATGCCTAGATAATCTCATAATTATTCGCTTTTCTATCAATTGCTCGACAGTAATTTGTTCACCCACCGTAATACTTATGCTATCTTGAGAGAAGCCACTAGTGAAACCTGTGGCCCCCGGGTCTATCTTTTATCATATAAGTTTTCCGTCTACTTTTATTTGCATCTTTACTTTTTGCATCTATATTATAAAATACCAAAAATATATTTATCTTATCATACTATCTCTATTAGATCTCACTTTCGCAAGTGGCCGTGAAGGGATTGACAACCCCTTTATTGCGTTGGTTGCGAGTTCTTTGTTTGTTTGTGTAGGTGCGTGGGACTTTTGAGGAGCCTCCTACTGGATTGGTACCTTGGTTCTCAAAAACTGAGGGAAATACTTATGCTACTATTGCTGCATCACCCTTTCCTCTTCAAGGAAAACCAACGCAAGCTCAAGACGTAGCAAGAAGGTTTTCTGGCGCCGTTGCCGGGGAGGTCTTCGCTCAAGTCAAGACATACCAAGTACCCATCACAAACTCATCTCCCTTGCATTTACATTATTTGCCATTTGCCTCTTGTTTTCCTCTCCCCCACTTCACCCTTGCCGTTTTATTTGCCCTCTGTTTCCCAATCTCTCTCTCTTTTTTGCTTGCCTTTTTCTGTTTGCTCGTGTGTTAGATCGTTTACCTTGTCTCTATGGCTAGTCCTCCTATCCTTGTTATTACTCCCGAACATGAAACTCTCAATTTTAAACAAAGGGGAGAGAAAATTTAAAAGATGCTTGGCATAGAATTTGCAATGCTCAAAATAGATCTACTAGGAAGCTTTCTACTTCCGTTCTTCTTCGCAATTTTTATGTAGGCATTACTCGTTGTAATAGATGTGTTCTTGATACCGTTACCAGAGGGGATTTCTTGAGTAGCCATATGTTTGATGCTTCTAATGCTATGTTAGTTTTGTTTGGCCCACCACCTCTTTTGGTTAAAGGAACGGTTTTAACTTTAGAAAATGTGATGTAATGGCTTGATATTATTGAAAATAAAGTTGCTACTGTTGAGTTGATTGAAAATTTGGATAAAAAGATTCATAATCACATTACCCAATATGGATCTAGGGTTGGAGTCACTTTGAATTTTTTTTAAAGAGAAAGAACCTATAGTTAATGAAAAAATAGATCTAGATTCTGCAAGAATCGGTAAACTTGAGGATATCACTACCAACTTAGGTTCCGCGTTTTCTTCCATGAAAAACACTCCAAAACCTCCTACCAAAACTTCCACGTTTATTTATGTTCCTAAAAATAAGGGTGAATCTTCTAGCAAGGGAGACGCGGATCTCAAATCCATAAGTGTTCATCCCAATTGTCTCTCTATCGTTAAGGAACCTTTTGCTTTTTGCTACAAATGAATTCTTGAATTTTTGTCTAAAGGTTTAATAATTGCTAAAGAGGGAGAAACCCCTAAAGATCATAAGTGCTCTATTGAGGAATTAAGTGCCAAAGATGGCACTACTTAGATCTATCTTCGCTTTTATGCCTAGCTAGGGGCGTTAAATGATAGCGCTAGTTGGGAGGCAACCCAATTTTCTTTGTGTTTTTTGTTTTTGTTTATGTTTAGTAATAAATTTTGCATCTACTTTCTGTTTAGATGTGTTCTCATGCTTTAATTAGTGTTTGTGCCAAGTAGAACCTATAGGATAACCTATGATGATAGTTGAATTGATTCTGCTGAAAAACAGAAACTTTGCGCTCACGAGAAAAAAATCAATAAATCACAGAAACGTGCTTTTGCATTGATTATTTTTGCTTCTGATCAATAAACAAATCGTACAGTACTTCCTATTTTGGTAGGATTTTTAGAGTTCCATAAGTTTGCGTTAGTTACAGATTGCTACAGACTGTTCTGTTTTTGACAGATTCTGTTTTTCGTGTGTTGTTTGCTTATTTTGATACATCTATGACTAGTAAAATAGTTTATAAACCAGAGAGAACTTGGAATATAGTAGGTTTAACACCAAAACAAATAAAGAATGAGTTCATTACAGTACCTTATGTGGTGGTTTTCTTTTCTTTCACTAACGGAGCTTATAAGATTTCCTGTTGAGTTTTGTGTTGTGAAGTTTTCAAGTTTTGGGTAAAGCTTTGATGGACTATAGAATAAAGGGTGGCAAAAGCCTAAGCTTGGGGATGCCCAATGTAACACCCACGATGCGGCTATATCTCCCACGTGTCGAAGCATGACTTAGAGGCATAACCGCATTGTGGTTTTGTCGCAAGAAGGGTCATCTTCACACAATCCCATGTAATGAACAAGAATGGGATAAAGAGTTGGCTTACAATCGCCACTTCATACAATGAACATATAATAAATCATACATCATTCAGAGTACACACACATAGTCCGACTACGGACGAAGCCAACAGAAAAGAAGATAACCCAACTACTAGATCCCTGATCGTCCCAACTGGGCTCCACTACTGATCATCAAGAAATAAAACATAGCAACAACTAAGATCTTCGTTGAGCTCCCATCTAAGCTCGGTTGCATCACCTCTGCACTGGTATCATCGGCACCTGCAACTGTTGTGATAGTATCTGGTGAGTCACGAGGACTCAGCAATCTCAAAACCCGCGAGATCAAGACTATTTAAGCTTATGGGAAAGGAAGGGGTAAAGTGGTGAGGTTGCAGCAGCGACTAAGCATATATGGTGGCTAACATACGCAAATAAGAGCGAGAAGAGAAGCAAAGGAACGGTCGTGAAACTAGCAATGATCAAGAAGTGATCCTGAACTCCTACTTACGTCAAACATAACCCAAAACCGTGTTCACTTCCCGGACTCCGCCGAGAAGAGACCATCACGGCTACACACGCTGTTGATGCGTTTTAATTCGTATCTGGTGTCAAGTTATCTACAACCGGACATTAATAAATTCCCATCTGCCTATAACCGCAGGCATGGCTTTCGAAAGATTATACCCTGCAGGGGTGTCCCAACTTAGCCCATGACAAGCTCTCGCGATCAACAAAGGAATAGACCTTCTCCCAGGAAGACCCGATCAGACTCGGAATCCCGGTTTACAAGACATTTCAACAATGGTAAAACAAGACCAGCAAAGCCTCCCGTTGTGCCGACAAATCCCGATAGGAGCTGCACATATCTCGTTCTCAGGGCACACCGGATTGTCCAAACTTCTAGTAGGCCAGCCCAGAGTTGCCCCTGGTGGCCACCGGCGGCTGACAGGTTGGACCAACACTCACAACGAGCACTGACCCGGGGGGGTACAATAAAGATGACCCTTGAGTCTGCAGAACCCAAGGGAAAAAGGCTTAGGTGGCAAATGGTAAAACCAAGGTTGGGCCTTGTTGGAGGAGTTTTATTCAAAGCAAACTGTCAAGGGGGTCCCATAAATCACCCAACCGCATAAGGAACGCAAAATCCGAGAACATAACACCGGTATGACGGAAACTAGGGCGGCAAGAGTGGAACAAAACACCAGGCATAAGGCCGAGTCTTCCACCCTTTACCAAGTATATAGATGCATTAATTAAATAAGAGATATTGTGATATCCCAATCATAATCCTGTCCACCATGGAGAAATCTTCAACTTCACCTGCAATTAACAATGCTATAAGAGAGGCTGAGCAAAGCGGTAACATAGCCAAGCAACGGTTTGCTAGGAGGGGTGAAAAGGTTAGAGGCTGACATGGCAATATGGGAGGCATGGTAAACAAGTGATAGGTAACGCAACACAGCGATAGAACGAAGCAACTAGCAAGCCTATAGAAGTGATATCAAGGGTAATGGTCATCTTGCCTGAGATCCCGCAAGGAAGAAGAACGCGTCCATGAAGAAGACAAACGAACGTAGTCGAACGAATCCTCACAACTCCGGAACGAAACCGAAGCTAACGAGAGAAGCAAACCGGAAAGAAGCAAACATCATGGTAAACACACAAGCATAAACATGGCATGATGCACAATCAAGTATGATGCATGTCCGGTTTAAAGAGGCATGGCATGGCAAGGTAAAGCAAACAACACTACAATTTAAGTGGAGCTCAATATGCGACGAGTTGCATATTGCCAAAACACCACATCACTTATTTAGTTTAATCTCGTTTAAGCTACCAAACAATATTAAATGTTGTTAAACATGGCAAGAGGGGGAAGCATAATAAAACTACCTAGCTAGGCAATTTTAAGTGAGGCCGGAAACAACAAACAACAATTTCGGAAAGTCCCCATGTCATTTAGTAGTTTAATGCCAACACAATTTTAAGCATTTAAATGTTGTTATCATGATGCGGATGACATATACAAGTTTATGCAATTTATGAAAATGTTGATATGAGCATGTTATGAAGCATTTGGTCACCATGGCGGAACGAAAAGGGTGCCACGGCGGCGAAACAAAAAATGGTGCCACAACAACATATCCAAAAATGATGCCACGGCAACATATCGGTTCCGGTAGCTCACGGAGATACCGATGCAAAAGGAGGCGTGCGGATGTGCGCAACATGCTAGAGATGGTGGGGTGCTCCCGACTACCGGGTTCCCACGGGATAGTGGCATGGAAACGAGTGACAATTCGGACACGGTGCAAACACGAGCATCTCATACAACACACATTCATACACGGGCGGTCGTCTCATCGTTATACCTTTGAAGCGTGCATTTCGGGTGGAGCGAGTTCGTCGAGGGAAGTAGTTGTTCACGGGTCGTCGTGGGAAGTAGTTATACACGTTCTCTTGTCGAATCAACGACGGCGGTATTTGTACACTTGACGGTCTTCGGCGACGGTAGTGGTACACGTTTTCGTAGATGTCCGGGGTCGTCGGGTCATCATGTAGCCGTACATGTTCGTCGTGGTACACGGTTCGTAGACGTTCGAGTCATCGGTAGAGGAAGTAGTGGTACACGGCCGTAGATGTTCGGCGTCGTCGGTAGAGGTACTTGGCGGACCATGTAGTCGAACTTGGCGCATCCGAAGGGGTACTTGACGAAATCCACCTCGGATGTAGTCGTACCCGTGTAGTCGGACTTGACAAAAAATGCACATCCAGGAGACGACACTTGGCGAATTCCACGCTCGGAGGAGGAGGCAAGAAGACGACGCGATCTCCAGCGAATGGCAACACGGCGGCCTGAGGGGTCACCAGCACGGGCGAAACAGCAGCAGGCAACACTGCTGTTGCGAGATGGAGGTCGGGGCCGGAGCTAAGCAACGCTAGTAGGGCGGATGGGTGCGAGGAGGCCGGGAGGAGCGGCGCTCGGCACCGGTTGGCGCGGTGCAGGGGAGGCGGAGCTCCTGCTCGGAGAGGTGCGGTGAGGGGAACCGCGTGGAGGCGCGAAGGATGGCGGCAGAGATGAATCGGGTCGAAGGCGAGCAAGAGATGGCATCGGGGAAGGTGCAGCTGTTGTTGCTGCCGGCTCTGACAGAGGCGACATCCGGCGGAGGAGCTGGCGAGGAGGCGACGCCGGGTAGATGAGGAGGCGGGCGAGGATAAGTCGGGAAGGAGAAGGGGTGTGGGGAAGGCGGCAAGGCGGTCAGAGGGGTCACCGGCGTGGCGGAGCTTGCAGCGGGATAAGCATAGGGGAGGGGCGGCGCGAGGGCTCTGCTCCTCTCTCTCCCTGTGAGTGGCGGCGCCAGGAGGAGAACGAAGGGGAAAAGGGATCGAGAGGAGGGGGGTTCGAGCGAGAGGAAGGAGATGGGATCGGGCGTTGCGGCGGCGCTGGAGGGAGTCGAGGGAGAGAGGCTGGGCTGGCCTTCAGGGCTAGGGTTAGGAGCGGGGCGCGGCTGGGCCTAGGTTGGTCGGGCCTAAGAGGCCGGCTGGCTGCAAGGCTTCTTCCTCTCTCTTTTATTTTCCAAAGCAGAAAATAATAGGAAGAAGGAAAAGAGGGAAAGGAAAAGGTTAGAGAAATGACTTTGGCATGCGGATAATTTTCCCGGGCTCACAAAAATGAGCTCTATCCAGGAAAAATAGAAAAGAGGCACGAATGCAAGATTTAAATTCAAAACATTTGAATTTAATTCAAATGGGTGAATAGGAAGTGGAGGTTTGGAAGGCCCAAAAATGTTGAGAATTTTGGAGGAGCCACAATAAATGGAGAAAGAATTGTTGGCAAAGTTTGAGGCAAGGAATTTAGATAGAAAATGCATGGAACTTAAACTATAAGTGTGTTATGGTTATTTCCAAAACAATGGAATATTTTATAATATCTCCCTAAATATCGGGAGGGTATGTTATAAAGAGAAATCACCATGTGAGTTCCCTCGGTTTAAATAGATCAAAAGATCTATGCAATTTATTTAGTTGAGTTTTAAAATTAAATGGCATGATGGCATGATGACATGATGCAATGCAAAAATAAAAGAGCAAGCACAAAAGACACATGGCAAAACTCGGAATAGCTGGAAGTCTTCTGAAGCATCGGTCTCGGGGCGTCACAACACTCCACCACTACAAGAGGATCTCGTCCCGAGATCTAGGATGGCACCGGAGAGAAAACGGAAGAGGAAGAGAAGAGGTAAAACTAAGTTGCTTCTTCGACAAAAGAGTGAAACCAAAGAACCTTGAGAGGTTGAAAAGCTATGAATGACGAGTACAATGGACAAGAAGATATTGAAACCACTCTGGTTGAAACTAGATAAACAAGGAACAAGGAAGATCAAATTCGTGCAGCACTCCGGTTGAACATGGAAGGAGTAGAAGTGAACTTGAGAAGATGGGATGATACTTGATGAAATCAACAACACACTGCCTCCGGAACTATTGAAAGAATGGCACAATGCGTAAGAAAGATTTCAGACAGCACTCAGGTTGAAAAGAGAGGCAAAACTTGATAAGATGAAAAAGAACTTGAAGAGGTGACGCAACACTCCGGTTAAATGGATAAGCAAGAAAAGAACACGATCCTCACAATTCGCGATGATGAGTGAAGAGAGCAACATCACAATGCCTCCGGAAGAAATGTGAGAATGGAATGGAATGAACGGAGGAAAACTTGATCTTGAAAGAGCACGCTTACAGGAAGAGCTAGAATGGAGTTGTTGGATTAACAACAACGAAAGGATAAGCTTGTTGTGGGCTTATGGAAAACATCTCAAAACTATGAGGTGACAACCGGCCACTAACTGAAACAATTGCTTGCTTGAGATCAACGAAGAGATGAAAACTGCTTCGCCGAGAGGATAGGAGAAAACTTGGATCATTGATAAGCACCACAATACAACATTCCTAATGGAAGGCTTTAGGTGAAATATAACACAAGATAAATCCAATGAAGAGATTGATGGATTTAAAATACCTCAATCTTGACAACTTGAATCACCAAGGGAAATTGTCAAGAGTGACATAACACCACCTCAAAAGATAAGATAGAAAGAATTGCACTTCGGAATGCAAGATGAAGAATGCTTGAACGCCTCAAAACAAAACATGTATTGAACACCATGTTTAATTTTAAGTAAAGCTTGGCGGATGTTAACTTCAAGAGAAATCTTGAAGAACAATTAAAGAATGAAAAGAATCCTTGACGAATCACCTTGTAGAGCCTCCATTAAGAACTCCGGTAATAAAAGGATGGTAGAAAGAAAGGGAAGTTGAAAACACAAGGTGAAGCCTTGCAATGATTTAGATGGAGATTCACAGCGATATAACCGAGAAAACTTGGAACTCCAAAAAGAAAAGATGAAGCATCTCGAACCAAGAAAAATGACATGATGAACAACTCTGAAAAGAAGAAACTAGATTACTTGGGTGAAACAATAATAAGAATTACGTTATGCGTATCCTTCACAAATTTAAATTGATGACAAGCAACGGATTTGGCATACTACTTATTCTCGTAGAAAGGATTAAGAGAGATATAGCGTAAACTTGAGAAAAACTTGAACAAACCACCGGTAGGATTCGGAAAAAAACGAATATTTTGATATGATAACGAAGGAAGTGAAATCTTGAACGAACCACCATAAGAATAGAAAATGAAAGTAGCAAAGCCACAATTCACCGGGAAGATTTGGAAAACGAATGAAGATACTTGAGGGGATTTAGATACATGAGAACAAAGGGATCATGAACTGATTAGATGTAAACTTGAACGATGCACCGATAAGATTTGGAGAACGATAGCTACATGCTGAGAATGAAGAATTATGACATGATGGCCTTCGGAGGAAAGAAATGGAAACAACTCATGAAATGCTTCGGATGGGTGAAAAGAATTCTCACAATCGAAAACAATTATGAGCGGATGGCATCAAGCTAGAACCATGAATCTTGAAGAGAATGGAGCAAGATTTAAGAAACATCCTTCTTCAGTCTTCAAATGTTGAGAATGAAGATGAGAACCACCATGAATTGTTGAGATACTCCGGGAGAATGAAAAATAGAAAGGTTGAATCAACGATGAAAGAATTTGGAAGATCTTGGACAAAGGCATATGACTGATTAAATTCATTCTTACGTCAAACATGGAAATGAATTTGAGAATCACTCCTGATAATTAGAAGAGTCAGGTAAGATCCTGGGAAAAGACTTGTGGGTTAGGGCCCACTCAAAAGTACAACACCGTTGAACGATTGATTGAAAGGGGGATTGCACCGGTTGAATTAAATGGCTTGAATGAGATAACAATCTCCAAATAGCTTGAACGGATTAAGAATGGAAAACACAAATCTTCCAAGATATCTTGAGCACTCCGAATAAGAATAGAGAGAGGTGAACAATTATGAGAGGCACCGGCATGGGATAGCATTTGAAACGAGGAAAGGATATGATCAACAAAGCTTGAATTGAATCCATCGGAGAAGAAAAGAATGAAAAATGATGAACTTGAAGCTCTATTAGTATCTTCTTGAGAATCACCGGATAAGAACATTGACGGAGAATGGAGAGACTTCCCATCAATAAAATGGATATCCGATTAAGAAATATGAGTCCTTGAAGAAAAGGGTGGGAGGGCGGGAAAACAAAGACAACTTGGGATGAACGAAACAAACACCGTTGAAAAAAACTTAGAATTGATCTTGCGGATGGGGAGAATGATGGGATCATCTCGAAGAGAAGCGCACCGGTTGAAAAAGAATTAACATGACGACCTCGATGATCAAGAAGGATTAGTATTCACATAGCAATATGAGAACACCATTTAGGAAAGGTATGGATTCAACATTTGACTTTGAAGCAACTCTAATACCACATATAACACAAAACAAAGGATTTGGCTTGCAGAATAAGCCGGAACAAACATATGATAGAGATTTTGTCCGAAGTTTTCGTGGTGGGGCCCACACGGGCTCGATCGTACAGCACCATCATGTACAAGGCAGTGAACATGACATACGAAGTGTCCCCGAACCAGCATAGCCAAGGGTTCTTTAAGACACAACGAGACCACTGTAAAATCGACCATGGAAAGGCGGACCACTAGACGTCAAACCCCAATCTCATATCATGCATCTGTCGAAAAGATATTCTAGAAGCTACTTGAATTCCCACCTATAAAACTCCCGAAACTTTTTGGTTATGCAATCTGGTGTTGGGGATACAGGGGAAGCAATATATATCTCACCCAAAACTAACAATCCCTACATCGAAGTTGTATCCATCCGTCAACACATAACCAAGAAACCTTCGGAAATCGTGTACCTCAACCTTCAAAAAGCATCTGTTATACGAGTTATGGCAATACTCCCGAACTCCCACCCCAATACTGGGTGGCGTCGAGGTTATCTCACCAACAACTGCATAAAAGAGATTTTCGATGTCGGCAAAACTCAGGTATTCCAGAACTGCAACGATAAAATTATGACGACAACACCTCGGAGCTCAACTCCCCGGGTCAAAGCCACATAATAGACAGGAGGCACCAAGAACAATGTTCTCGTCACAAAACCATCGGAACGATTCCAAGATACCCGCGTGATCCTAAAAATTTTTTAGTGAAATTTGAGGAGAGGAAAGTCAAACATCTACGTCAGGAGACCTCACCAGAGCGACGAAGGGACTGAGGAGTAAAAAGAATCCTACTCTCGATATATATAATCCTAAGACTCAAAACATTTTTGTTCTAGACTCAACAACGCCAGCAAACAATCAAGCAGGGGGCTCCTAAGTCGGGGATGGCTCTGATTACCAACTTGTAACACCCACGATGCGGCTATATCTCCCACGTGTCGAAGCACGACTTAGAGGCATAACCGCATTGTGGTTTTGTCGCAAGAAGGGTCATCTTGACACAATCCCATGTAATGAACAAGAATGGGATAAAGAGTTGGCTTACAATCGCCACTTCATACAATGAACATATAATAAATCATACATCATTCAGAGTACACACACATAGTCCGACTACGGATGAAGCCAACAGAAAAGAAGATAACCCAACTGCTAGATCCCTGATCGTCCCAACTGGGCTCCACTACTGATCATCAAGAAACAAAACATAGCAACAACTAAGATCTTCGTTGAGCTCCCATCTGAGCTCGGTTGCATCACCTGCACTGGTATCATCGGCACCTGCAACTGTTGTGATAGTATCTGGTGAGTCACGAGGACTCAGCAATCTCAAAACCCGCGAGATCAAGACTATTTAAGCTTATGGGAAAGGAAGGGGTAAAGTGGTGAGGTTGCAGCAGCGACTAAGCATATATGGTGGCTAACGTACGCAAATAAGAGTGAGAAGAGAAGCAAAGGAACGGTCGTGAAACTAGCAATGATCAAGAAGTGATCCTGAACTCCTACTTACGTCAAACATAACCCAAAACCGTGTTCACTTCCCGGACTCCGCCGAGAAGAGACCATCACGGCTACACACGCTGTTCATGCGTTTTAATTCGTATCTGGTGTCAAGTTATCTACAACCAGACATTAACAAATTCCCATCTGCCTATAACCGCAGGCACGGCTTTCGAAAGATTATACCCTGCAGGGGTGTCCCAACTTAGCCCATGACAAGCTCTCGCGATCAACGAAGGAATAGACCTTCTCCCAGGAAGACCCGATCAGACTCGGAATCCCGGTTTACAAGATATTTCGACAATGGTAAAACAAGACCAGCAAAGCCTCCCGCTGTGCCGACAAATCCCGATAGGAGCTGCACATATCTCGTTCTCAGGGCACACCGGATTGTCCAAACTTCCGGTAGGCCAGCCCAGAGTTGCCCCTGGTGGCCACCGGCGGCTGACAGGTTGGACCAACACTCACAACGAGCACTGGCCCGGGGGGGTAAAATAAAGATGACCCTTGAGTCTGCAGAACCCAAGGGAAAAAGGCTTAGGTGGCAAATGGTAAAACCAAGGTTGGGCCTTGTCGGAGGAGTTTTATTCAAAGCGAACTGTCAAGGGGGTCCCATAAATCACCCAACCGCGTAAGGAACACAAAATCTAAGAACATAACACCGGTATGACGGAAACTAGGGCGGCAAGAGTGGAACAAAACACCAGGCATAAGGCCGAGTCTTCCATCCTTTACCAAGTATATAGATGCATTAATTAAATAAGAGATATTATGATATCCCTATCATAATCCTGTCCACCATGGAGAAATCTTCAACTTCACCTGCAACTAACAATGCTATAAGAGAGGCTGAGCAAAGCGGTAACATAGCCAAGCAACGGTTTGCTAGGAGGGGTGAAAAGGTTAGAGGCTGACATGGCAATATGGGAGGCATGGTAAACACGTGATAGGTAACGCAACACGGCGATAGAACGAAGCAACTAGCAAGCAAAGATAGAAGTGATATCAAGGGTAATGGTCATCTTGCCTGAGATCCCGCAAGGAAGAAGAACGCGTCCACGAAGAAGACAAACGAACGTAGTCGAACGAATCCTCACAACTCCGGAACGAAACCGAAGCTAACGAGAGAAGCAAACCGGAAAGAAGCAAACATCATGGTAAACACACAAGCATAAACATGGCATGATGCACAATAAAGTATGATGCATGTCCGGTTTAAAGAGGCATGGCATGGCAAGGTAAAGCAAACAACACTACAATTTAAGTGGAGCTCAATATGCAACGAGTTGCATATTGCCAAAACACCACATCACTTATTTAGTTTAATCTCGTTTAAGCTACCAAACAATATTAACTGTTGTTAAACATGGCAAGAGGGGGGAAGCATAATAAAACTACCTAGCTAGGCAATTTTAAGTGAGGCCGGAAACAACAAACAACAATTTCGGAAAGTCCCCATGTCATTTAGTAGTTTAATGCCAACACAATTTTAAGCATTTAAATGTTGTTATCATGATGCGGATGACATATACAAGTTTATGCAATTTATGAAAACGTTGATATGAGCATGTTATGAAGCATTTGGTCACCATGGCAGAACGAAAAGGGTGCCACGGCGGCGAAACAAAAAATGGTGCCACAGCAACATATCCGAAAATGATGCCACGGCAACATATCGGTTCCGGTAGCTCACGGAGATACTGGTGCAAAAGGAGGCGTGCGGATGTGCGCAACATGCTAGAGATGGTGGGGTGCTCCCGACTACCGGGTTCCCACGGGATAGTGGCATGGAAACGAGTGACAATTCGGACACGGTGCAAACACGAGCATCTCATACAACACACATTCATACACGGGCGGTCGTCTCATCGTTATACCTTTGAAGCGTGTGTTTCGAGTGGAGCGAGTTCGTCGAGGGAAGTAGTTGTTCACGGGTCGTCGTGGGAAGTAGTTGTACACGTTGTCTTGTCGAATCAACGACGGCGGTATTTGTACACTTGACGGTCTTCGGCGACGGTAGTGGTACACGTTTTCGTAGATGTCCGGGGTCGTCGGGTCGTCATGTAGCCGTACATGTTCGTCGTGGTACACGGTTCGTAGACGTTCGAGTCATCGGTAGAGGAAGTAGTGGTACACGGCCGTAGATGTTCGGCGTCGTCGGTAGAGGTACTTGTCGGACCATGTAGTCGAACTTGGCGCATCCGAAGGGGTACTTGACGAAATCCACCTCGGATGTAGTCGTACCCGTGTAGTCGGACTTGACAAAAAATGCACATCCCGGAGACGGCACTTGGCGAATTCCACGCTCGAAGGAGGAGGCAAGAAGACGATGCGATCTCCAGCGAATGGCAACACGGCGGCCCGAGGGGTCACCAGCACAGGCGAAACAGCAGCAGGCAACACTGCTGTTGCGAGATGGAGGTCGGGGCCGGAGCTAAGCAACGCTAGCAGGGCGGATGGGTGCAAGGAGGCCGGGAGGAGCGGTGCTCGGCACCGGTTGGCGCGGAGCAGGGGAGGCGGAGCTCCTGCTCGGAGAGGTGCGGCGAGGGGAACGCGTGGAGGCGCGAAGGATGGCGGCGGCGATGAATCGGGTCGAAGGCGAGCACGAGATGGCATCGGGGAAGGTGCAGCTGCTGTTGCTGCCGGCTCTGACAGAGGCGACATCCGGCGGAGGAGCTGGCGAGGAGGCGACGCCGGGTAGATGAGGAGGCAGGCGAGGATAAGTCGGGGAGGAGAAGGGGTGTGGGGAAGGCGGCAAGGCGGTCAGAGGGGTCACCGACGTGGCAGAGCTTGCAGCGGGAGAAGCATAGGGGAGGGGCGGCGCGAGGGCTCTGCTCCTCTCTCTCCCTGTGAGTGGCGGCGCCAGGAGGAGAACGAAGGGGAAAAGGGATTGAGAGGAGGGGGGTTCGAGCGAGAGGAAGGAGATGGGATCAGGCGTTGCGGCGGCGCTAGAGGGAGTCGAGGGAGAGGGGCTGGGCTGGCCTTCGGGGCTAGGGTTAGGAGCGGGGCGCAGCTGGGCCTAGGTTGGCCGGGCCTAAGATGCCGGCTGGCTGCAAGGCTTCTTCCTCTCTCTTTTATTTTCCAAAGCAGAAAATAATAGGAAGAAGGAAAAGAGGGAAAGGAAAAGGTTAGAGAAATGACTTTGGCATGCGGATAATTTTCCCGGGCTCACAAAAATGAGCTCGATCCAGGAAAAATAGAAAAGAGGCACGAATGCAAGATTTAAATTCAAAATATTTGAATTTAATTCAAATGGGTGAATAGGAAGTGGAGGTTTGGAAGGCCCAAAAATGTTGAGAATTTTGGAGGAGCCACAATAAATGGAGAAAGAATTGTTGGCAAAGTTTGAGGCAAGGAATTTAGATAGAAAATGCATGGAACTTAAACTGTAAGTGTGTTATGGTTATTTCCAAAACAATGGAATATTTTATAATATCTCCCGAAATATCGGGAGGGTATGTTATAAAGAGAAATCACCATGTGAGTTCCCTCGGTTTAAATAGATCAAAAGATCTATGCAATTTATTTAGTTGAGTTTTAAAATTAAATGGCATGATGGCATGATGACATGATGCAATGCAAAAATAAAAGAGCAAGCACAAAAGACACATGGCAAAACTCGGAATAGCTGGAAGTCTTCTGAAGCATCGGTCTCGGGGCGTCACACCCAAGGCACCCCAAGATATTCAAAGATAGCCAAAAGCCTAAGCTTGGGGATGCCCCGGGAAGGCATCCCCTCTTTCGTCTTTGTTCATTGGTAACTTTACTTGGAGCTATATTTTTATTTGCCACATGATATGTGTTTTGCTTGGAGAGTCGTGTATTATATTAGTATTTGCTTTTTAGTTTACCACAATCATCCTTGCTGTACACAACTTTTGGGAGAAGCCTACTTGATTTGAATTTATTAGAATATGCTTTGTGCTTCACTTATATCTTTTGAGCTAGATAGTTTTTGCTCTAGTGCTTCACTTATATCTTTTAGAGCACGGCGGTGTCTTGATTTTATAGAAATTGCTAGTCTCTCATGCTTAACTTATATTATTTTGAGAGTCTCTTAGAACAGTATGGTATTTGCTATGGTTATGAATTTGGTCCTAGAATGATGAGCATCCAAGTTGGGTATAATAAAAACTACCATAGAAAGTGCATAAAACACTAGGATCAATTTGATGCGATAATTGTTTTGAGATATAAAGGTAGTAATGTTAGAGTCATGCTAGTGGGTAATTATGAAGTTGAGAAATACTTTTGTTGAAGTTGGCAAGTCCCGTAGCATGCACGTATGGTAAAAGTTGTGTGACAATTTTTTTGCATGAGGTGCTCTTTTGAGTGTCTTCCTTATGAGTGGCAGTCGGAGACGAACGATGGTCTTTTCCTACCAATCTATCCCTCTAGGGGCATGCGTAGTAGTACTTTGCTTAGAGGGCTAAGTAGACTTTTGCTATAAGTATATGAGTTCTTTATGACTAATGTGAGTCCATGGATATACGCACACTCACCCTTCCACTTTGCTAGCCTCTATTTTACCGTGCAACTTTCGCCGGTAGCATTGCACCCATTATTTACCTTCCTCAAAACAGCCACCATACCTACCTATTATGGCATTTCCATAGCCATTCCGAGATATATTGCCATGCAACTTTCCACTGTCTGTTTATTATGACACGCTCCATCATTGTCATATTGCTCTTTGTATGATCATGTAGTGGACATCGTATTTGTGGCAAAGCCACCTTCATAATTTTTCATACATGTCGCTCTTGATTCATTGCATATCTTGGTACACCGCCGGAGTCATTCATATAGAGTCATATCTTGTTCTAGCTTTGAGTTGTAATTCTTGAGTTGTAAATCAATAAAAGTGTGATGATCTTCATTATTAGAGCATTGTCCCAGTGAGGAAAGGATGATGAAGACTATGGTTCCCCCACAAGTCGGGATGAGACTTTGGACTTTACAAACAAAAAAAGAAGAAAAAAGAAAAAAAGAAAGGCCAAAGAAAAAAAAAGAGAATAAATAAAATGAGATAAAAATAGAGAAGGGACAATTGCTACTATCTCTTTTCCACACTTGTGCTTCAAAATAGCACCACGATATTCATGATAGAGAGTCTCATATGTTGTCACTTTCATATATTAGTGGGAATTTTTCATTATATAACTTGGCTTGTATATTCCAATGATGGGCTTCCTCAAAATGCCCTAGGTCTTCATGAGCAAGCGAGTTGGATGCACACCCACTTAGTTTCTTTTGTTGAGCTTTCATATATTTATAGCTCTAGTGCATCCTTTGAATGGCAATCCCTACTCACTCACATTGATATCTATTAATGGGCATCTCCATAGCCCGTTGATACGCCTAGTTGATGTGAGACTATCTTCTCCCTTTTTGTCCTTACAACCACCACCATAGTGCTATGTCCATGGCTTGCGCTCATGTATTGCGTAAGATTTGAAAAAAGTTGAAGCGCGTTAAAAAGTATGAACCAAATGCTCGGCTCCTCATTGGGGTTGTACATGATGGGAGTATTTTGTGTAATGAAAATGAAGCATGGCCTAACTATATGATTTTGTAGGGATAAGCTTTCTTTGGCTATGCTATTTTGATAGGACATGATTATTTGTTAGTATGCTTACATGTATTATTATTTTTATGTTTTCTAAGATTTTATCTTGAATCATTTGGATCTGAACAATCATGCCACAATAAATAAATTTACATTGAGAATTATGTTAGGTAGCATTCCACATCAAAAATTCTGTTTTTATCATTTACCTACTCGAGGACGAGCAGGAATTAAGCTTGGGGATGCTTGATACGTCCCCAACGTATCTACAATTTTTGATTGTTTCATGCTATTATATTACCCCTTTTGGATGTTTATGGGCTTTATTTTACACATTTATATCATTTTTGGGACTAACCTACTAACTAGAGGCCCAACCCGTATTGCTGTTTTTTTGCCTATTTCAGTATTTCAAAGAAAAGGAATATCAAACGGAGTCCAAACGGAGTGAAACCTTCGGGAGCGTGATTTTTGGAACGAACGTGATCCGGAGAACTTGGAGTGCAAGTCAAGAAGCAAACTAGGCGGCCAGGAGATAGGAGAGTGCGCCCACCCCTCCTAGGCGCGCCCCTGTCTCCTGGGCCCCTCGAGCGGCCACCGACGTACTTCTTCCTCCTATATATACCTACGTACCCCGAAAACATCCAGGGAGCAATGGAAACATAATTTCCACCGATGTAACCTTATGTATCCGTGAGATCCCATCTTGGAGCCTTCATCGGCGCTCCGTCGGAGGGGGAATCGACCATGGAGGGCTTCTACATCAACACCATAGCCCCTCCGATGAGTTGTGAGTAGTTTACCACAGACCTTCGGGTCCATAGTTATTAGCTAGATGGCTTCTTCTCTCTTTTTGGATCTCAATACAATGTTCTCCCCCTTTCTTGTGGAGATCTATTCGATGTAAACTCTTTTTGCAGTGTGTTTGTCGAGATCCGATGAATTGTGGGTTTATGATCAAGTTTATCTATGAGAAATATTTGAATCTTCTCTGAATTATTTTATGTATGATTGAGTTATCTTTGCAAGTCTCTTCGAATTATCAGTTTGGTTTGGCCTACTAGATTGATCTTTCTTGCCATGGGAGAAGTGCTTAGCTTTGGGTTCAATCTTGCGGTGTCCTTACCCAGTGACACAAAGGGTTGCAAGGCATGTATTGTATTGTTGCCATCGAGGATAAAAAGATGGGGTTTATATCATATTGCATGAGTTTATCCTTCTACATCATGTCATCTTTCTTAATGCGTTACTCTATTTTTATGAACTTAATACTCTAGATGCATGCTGGATAGCGGTCAATGTATGGAGTAATAGTAGTAGATGCAGGCATGAGTCGGTCTACTTGTCATGGACGTGATGCCTATATACATGATCATGCCTAGATAATCTCATAATTATTCGCTTTTCTATCAATTGCTCGACAGTAATTTGTTCACCCACCGTAATACTTATGCTATCTTGAGAGAAGCCACTAGTGAAACCTATGGCCCCCGGGTCTATCTTTTATCATATAAGTTTTCCATCTACTTTTATTTGCATCTTTACTTTTTGCATCTATATTATAAAATACCAAAAATATATCTATCTTATCATACTATCTCTATTAGATCTCACTTTCGCAAGTGGCCGTGAAGGGATTGACAACCCCTTTATTGCGTTAGTTGCGAGTTCTTTTTTGTTTGTGTAGGTGCGTGGGACTTTTGAGGAGCCTCCTACTAGATTGATACCTTGGTTCTCAAAAACTGAGGGAAATACTTACGCTACTATTGCTGCATCACCCTTTCCTCTTCAAGGAAAACCAACGCAAGCTCAAGACGTAGCATAGATGTAGAGGTAGCATGCCGACCACGATCACATCGACTTTGGAACCATTTCCCACGCGCATCGTCACCTTGTCCTTAGCCAATCCTTGGTTAATCCGTAGCCCCTGTTTCGAGTTGCAAATATGAGCAACAGAACCAGTATCAAATACCCATGCGCTACTGCGAGCATTAGTTAAGTACACATCAATAACATGTATATCAAATATACCTTTCACTTTTCCATCCTTCTTATCCGCCAAATACTTGGGGCAGTTTCGCTTCCAATGACCAGTCCCTTTGCAGTAGAAGCACTCAGTTTCAGGCTTAGGTCCAGACTTGGGTTTGTTCTCTTGAGCCGCAACATTTTTGTCGTTCTTCTTGAAGTTCCCCTTCTTCGAACATGGGCTACTGAGGGAGTCCTGGATTAAGGGGTCCTCGGACAGCCGGACTATATACATGGGTCGGACTGTTGGGCTATGAAGATACAAGATAGAAGACTTCTTCCCGTGTCCGGATGGGACTCTCCTTTTGCGTGGAAGGCAAGCTTGGCGATTCGGATATGTAGATTCCTTTCTCTGTAACCAACTTTGTGTAACCCTAGCCCCCTCCGTTTCTATTTAAACCGGAGGGTTTAGTCCGTAGGGACAACAACAATTATAATCATAGGCTAGACTTCTAGGGTTTAGCCATTATGATCTCGTGGTAGATCAACTCTTGTAATACTCATATCCATCAAGATCAATCAAGCAGGAAGTAGGGTATTACCTTCATAGAGAGGGCCCGAACAAGGGTAAACATCGTGTCCCCCGCCTCCTGTTACCATTAGCCTAGATGCATAGTTTGGGACCCCCTACCCGAGATCCACCGGTTTTGACACCGACATTGGTGCTTTCATTGAGAGTTCCGCTGCGTCGTCACCAAAGTCTTGATGGCTCCATCAATCATCTACAACAACGTAGTCCAGGGGGAGATCTTCCTCCCCGGACAGATCTTCATATTCGGCGGCTTCGCACTACGGGCCAACTCGCTTGGCCATCTAGAGCAGATTGATAGCTACGCAGCCATCAGGTCGGATTTGGAAGCCTAGATTTTGTGGCCGATATCCGCGGAGACTTGATCTTTGACGGATTCGAGCCCATGACGGCTGTCCCCTACCACCACGATGAACATGACCTAAATATGTCATCTGGCTGCACTCAGGAGATAGCGCCTATAACCGCTCGGGCCCTAGATTCGGAGCAGACCGCGTCGTCCGAAGACGGGAAGCTTAACCCCGCCATGGAAGCCGCGGACTCAACGGTGCTCGAGCCGCACATAGACCCAACATCGAGCTGGGCTTGTGTCACTGGAACCTCAGACTCGTCTCCGGCCATAGGTTCCGGACCACGTGCATCTGCGTCCATCGAACCTGATTGGGCACCGATCTTGGAGTTCAGCTCCGCGGTCATCTTCCAGCACTCACCTCTAGGTGATGTGTTAAAATCATTGAAATCCCTATCCTTGTCGGGGGACTCTCAGCCAATCTGTGCCCGGCTTGAATGGGAAGCGGACGATTAAGAACTTCATTTCCCACCCACCACCCACTTTATAGCCATTGTCGATGATTTAACTGACATGCTTGATTACGACTCCAAGGACATCGATGATATGGACGACGATTCCGGAGTGGAACAGGAACCATCGCCTACAGGGCATTGGACAACCACCTCCTCGTACGACATATACATGGTGGATACACCCAAAGAGAACAACGGCGACAATGAAAATCTAGTCGAGGATAAACCTCCTGAGATACAGCCAAAGCGTCGACGTCAGCGGCACGGCTCTAAGCCACGCCGTAGTAAAAATAGCAACACCATCACAGGAGAAAACAATACTCCAGACGACGCTGAAGACAATGAAGACTCCATTGAGCCAACCTCGGAATAGGATGAACGGGAAGATGGGCAAGCTAGCCCTGATGAACAGGCCACGAATGAAGATGCAGAGGACAGTAATTACCTTCCGCTCTCCGAGGACGAGGTGAGCCTCTGCGAAGAAGACTTTATCGTGTCTGAGGAGCCCGTCGAGCAGGAGCGCTTTCAGCGCCGTGTTCGCACATGAACACGTCACCGTGTACCCTCGACGCCGGGGGTGATGCACCGCAGCTCACGTCGAAGGAGACCCGGCCGGAAGCGCGGTACGCAAGCAATCCGGCAGGCGCGTTTGTAGACCCGAAACCCCACACGCCCGAGAATGACCCCGTCAGGGCGCGTGGCAGTTATGGGCTACCCTAGGTCGATTCGCTCGCCCCTAGAGCCTTGTGGATCGCTGCCCTCCAAGATGAAGAACGAACGAAGAACAAGAGAGAAAGAACAAGGGAGAGATGTAAAAACTAGGGTAAAAAGTAGTATATTGATTTGTCGATTGTGTGTTGTCCAATCGGCCGTCACCTCTCATCTATTTATGAGGCGGCTGGACTTCCCGTATAAGAAAAAGACTAAAAAGTCCATCCAAAACGTCAAAAACCCTAACCTAACTCGAATAGGAATCTTTGGCAATTTTCTGGATCATCTCGGTCTCACCGATTGGTTTGCTTCGGTCCCACCGAGTGAACGTGGCCAACTCTCTGTAAATTTCTGTAATTTCCCGGATCAACTCGGTCTCACCGATTAGTTTGCTTCGGCCCACTGAGTGAGCGTTGCCAACTTTCTGTAATTTTCCGGATCAACTCGGTCTCACCGAGTCAATCAACTCGGTCGGTCCGAAATGACTCTGCAGCTTCTGTTTCTGACCTTGTTTTGCCTCCACAGGTTGCGTACGACCTCGGATTAAGACGATTTTATATCAAAATCAACCGACTCGAAGATACGCACAACTTTCATGTTGAAACGTTTTCCATCAAAGGCCATCTTAATTTAATTTATGGCCATTTTATAATCTGATGTCAATATGCGCATCTCCGAACTTGTCATAACTTTTGCATCCGAGCTCCATTTTAGTCCATCTTCAAATCCATCTTGATCTTCTCGAATAGAGCTATCCCACGGTGACTTCCAGTCATAAATTTGAATTAATCGTGACATAGCTTTAAGCAACTTTTATGATTTGCCACTTTTGAGCGTCAACACATGCCCCCTGTTTTTCGCAAAGCTAGTGTGCCGAAAAATAATTTGTACCGCGTTGGCTCTAAGGACGATGTCAACACTCCATCGGCCATTTATATGTGCTTAGGGCGATAAATATATATCGACCATGTTCATGCTTAGGGCAATAATTCTATATCGGCCATTGATTTCAACTTCTTGTTTACATCATACATTGGAACCGATTACCACCAATTGGCTTTAAAGAGATGGGAATGAACCCGTTCCTTGTGGCACTAAGGAAATCAAACTCCGAGAGGTCACGCCCTGTTAAGCAAGTAAATCGGGATGATTCCAATCCACCAATGCATCGGCCAAAGCTACACAAGCCAAATTATCCGCGTGAATGACTTCTACCTCATCATCGACCCATTGCATTAAGAATTGATGCATGGTAGATGGCACACATTGGTTAGCATGAACCCAATCGTGGCCTAATATAACATTATAGTTACCTTGCAGCTCGGCGATGAAGAATGTGGTGGACAAAGTTTTACTTCCCACGGTGAGTTCCATGCACATCACACCTTTGGCCTCTGTCTTTTCTTTACCCTCAAATCCATTAAGTACCATGTCGGTCTTCATTAGTGCATCATCATCTAACCCCAACTTCATGAAGACCGAGTAGGGCATAAGATTTACCACGACACCACCATCAATGAGCATCCTAGCAACCGGCGATCCACTAATATGACCTTTGAGGTACAACGGCTTCAAGTGTTTCACCGGTTATTTTGGCTTCTCGAAGATAGCATTCTTAGGACCAAAATCCAGCTTGGCTACCTCCCCTTCTTCACATGTAGCACGAAACTCGACAGGTAAGTAGTATACCATATTAATATCCATACCTTCCTGAACCGGCGTAGATTCATAATCCACCATCTCATCTTCATCTCCCAATGTGTATATTGGGCTTAAAGTTTCCTCAATTGAAGGGGATATTTCAGGTGGTGTGGACAATGTAATAGGGGTCGCATCATCCTCTTTCGGTGGTGAAGGTGTTGCTGCAGCTAATGTAGAAGCATCTGTGTTTTGTTTTTGTTTAGGCCTCCACACTTGTTTGTGAGTGCCATGGGCCGAATTTCACTGAACAATTCGTCCCTTTGCCTCTCCTCTTTATGCTCCACCATCTCATGGTTCCTCATGCGTTGTAATCTCCTTTTCATGGTCTTAGTTAAACTGGGAGGACACCACTTAGGTTGAGTATATTTGGGATCCCTTGGTTTGGTCTTGCTTGTGCTCGCCTCATGATCATTAACCATGGAACCCTGTTGAACAATAAGAATATCACCATTAGAAGTAGCCAGATTACCAACAACCGGCTTTTAGATCTCCTTTTGCTTGTCACATTCTGCAATTTCCGCCTTAGGTGACTTAACACGCCACACTCTTTTGTTGGCCTTACTTGGAGAAATTTTTATTGGCCGATTAGCACCATAGCTCAAACGGCCTTGTGTGGGATAATAAAGCCTCTCGCGAGCAGGCCTTCTAGGTGCTGCCCGCCCCATATGAAAATCATAAGGAGCCATTGGGGCCTACCCCCATCCTCCACGGAAGCCTCTCATGTAATATGGCACATAGCAGGGTTGTGACATCCATGGTGTCGGTGCCCATGACCCATATAGCCTTGCATAGCATCGAAACTATTGCTCCAGAGGTAATCTTGAATGCTTTGAATGTGATGGCCGATTAGAGCTAGAATCGGCCGATTGACTTGCATATTTGGATAGCAATATATCAAAAGTTGGCCTAATTCGCTTGCACTTAGCTTCACTCTTTTCCCACTTGCCAACCTCTAAATTATTGGGCTTGATAAATTTAACATGAGTATCTTCTTGTACTTGTGGTTGCCTCCCGAGTGAAGGTTTTTTATGGTGATCTTCAATACTTCTTTGCCATCGGGTTGCTTATCAAACACAACCTCTTGTCCCAAGACTTTGTTGCCCCCCTTGCCTTTCCTGGGTTCACCAATAACAACATTATCTTTATTAGCAGATTCGGCTATACTAGGCCGAATCAACATTTTCTTTCCCTCCAAGTCCATGGTGTTTATCGGGAAAGGCTGTTTATCAACTTGCATCTCAGCAAAATTCAGTCGTCCGTCATTAATGTCCGATTGTATCTGTCGTCGGAAAACATTGCAATCGTTAGTAGCATGAGAAAATGAATTATGGTACTTGCAATAAGCACACCGTTTCAGCTCCTCAAACGGCGGTATGGTGTGTGATATTCTAATCATCTTATCTTGCAAGAGAGCATCAAATATTTTATCACACTTTGATATATCAAAAGTAAACCTTATCTTGTCATCATGATTCTTGCGAATCGGCTTAAGAGCATTGCACATATAGGGTTTGGCCTTTGAGGACCAAACAAAATCAGTAGTATAGACATCAACCTCATCATCCGAATTATCATCATTGTGTTCAACCATATGCATTCTAGGACGATTGGTTGTAGACCTATGAACCTCTTTAATTTGACTCTCTTGGGCCAAAGCTTTTTGTAAGACTTGATTAATGCTCAAAAACTCATAACTTTCTAACCTCTCTTTAATGTGACTTTTCAAACCATTAAGAACAAGATCCACCAAGTCTCTCTCAATTATCACTAAGCTATAACATTGGTTCTTTATATCTCTAAATCTCTTGATGTAATCGGTGACTGATTCATCATGTTTCTGCCTAACCGATGTCAAATGTGACAACTTTAGCTCATTATCGCCACTATAAAGTGATCATGAAACTTTTGCTCTAATTGCGACCATAAGAGAATTGAGCCATGTGGTAAAGTACCAAACCATGAAAATGCGGTACCAGTTAAAGACAAGGGAAATAAACGCACTTTCAACTCTTCTATGGAACCTGCTTCACCCAACTGTGCTAGATACTGACTCACATGCTCCCAACTTGTTTTTGTACCCTCACCACTAAATTTAACAAAATCAGGAACCTTATAACCTTGAGGGTAAGAAACTGCATCGAAGTGTTCAGGATAAGGCTTTTGGTACACACGACTCTTTACTTTCGGCTCTTTTCTGAAAGTTTCTAGAAACATCTTGTGAAAATCCTCCCTTAATTTAGCTAAAATCGGATCCGAGGTAGATGAAGATGTTTGTGGCAATGAAATAGGAGCAACCTGAGTACTAGCTATTGGTGGAACTTGTGGAATGGGCGCCGAACCATAATTCGGCGGAAGACCAAACATGCTTACGCCTATGGGTGGTGTGACAAAGTGATTCGGTGTAGACGCCGAATTGGGCACACTCATAATAGGATTAGGGTATGTAGGTGCAGCCACAAGCTGGTTGGTTTGAGTAGGGTAAAAATTCAACGGCATATTATATTGTGGTTGCGTAGGTGGTGCCGATGAAATATGTAAAGTCGGAGTAGGGTTTCCAGATATACCAATAGTACCACTAGATGATGGAGGCATATTTTTCTGAGCATTAGCACTAGCCACAAAAGAATTGTATGACATGACATTACCCTTACTAACAAGACTTTCAATCACATCCACTTGCTCTAGAGAAAAAACTTTACTCACAATGATTACATCTTGTTCGTCGATGAGGGGAGGAAGATTGACGTTTCCAACTGGAGTGATGTTGCCTTGACGGTCCTTCTTGAAACTTGAAAGAAACGCTTCCAAATCCTCCTCCTCGCACTTCTTCTTGAGCGCCTCAAAAGCCTCTTCGCGCTGCTTCTTGCGTGCTTCGTAGGCTTGGCGATGTTCATCCAATAGTTCATCAAGACCGGGCTTAATGCTGTTATCAGCGTCAACTTCTGAGGGCTTGGGGAGATTAGACATGGTTGATGATGATTCTTGATCTTTCTTCCCCAGTGGAGTCACCAAAAAGTGTGTTCGCAGACGAACACGTCACTGTGTACCCTCGATGCCGGGTGTGATGCACCACAGCTCACGTCGAAGGAGACCCGGCCAGAAGCGCGGTATGCAAGCAATCCGGCAGGCGCTTTTGTAGACCCGAAACCCCACACGCCCGGGAAGGACCCCTTCAGGGCGCATGGCGGCTATAGCTGCCCTAGGTCAATTCGCTCGCCCCTAGAGCCTCGTGGATCGCTGCCCTCCAAGATGAAGAACGAACGAAGAACAAGAGAGAAAGAACAAGGGAGAGATGTAAAAACTAGGGTAAAAGTAGTATATTGATTTGTCGATTGTGTGTTGTTCAATCGGCCGTCACCTCTCATCTATTTATGAGGCAGCTGGACTTCCCGTACAAGAAAAGGACTAAAAAGTCCATCCAAAACATCAAAACCCCTAACCTAACTCAGACAGGAATCTTTGGCAATTTTCCGGATCAACTCGGTCTCACCGATTGGTTTGCTTCGGTCCCACCAAGTGAACGTGGCCAAGTCTTTGTAAATTTCTGTAATTTCCCGGATCAACTCGGTCTCACCGATTAGTTTGCTTCGGTCCCACCGAGTGAGTGTTGCCAACTTTCTGTAACTTTCTGTAATTTTCTGGATCAACTCGGTCTCACCGAGTCAATCAACTCGGTCGGTCCGAAATGACTCTGCAGCTTCTGTTTCTGACCTTGTTTTGCCTCCATATGTTGCATACGACCTCGGATTAAGATAATATTTATATGAAAATCAACCGATTCAAAGAGACACACAACTTTGATGTTGAAACGTTTTCTATCAGAGGCCAGCTTAATTTAGTTTATGGCCATTTTATAATCTGATGTCAATATGCGCATCTCTGAACTTGTCATAACTTTTGCATCCGAGCTCCGTTTTAGACCATCTTCAAATCCATCTTGATCTTCTTGAATTGAGCTATCCCACGATGACTTCCATTCATAACTTTGAATTAATCTTGACATAGCTTTAAGAAACTTTTATGATTTGTCACTTTTGAGCGTCAACACGCCGGCTAATAGCCACTGCAAGGAGCCTGAAACAGAAGCAGCAGCAGCTTCAAGCTGATCAAGATCTGCTCAATGAAAGATGGACTGATGTCCTGGAAGCCGAGGAATATGGACTTGAGCACCCAACCCAAAAGCTACCTGAAGCGCAAACTGTTACCACAATTCGATGACGAGGCAACGGAGCCCGTCCTACCAAGGCATAATGCGGCTGACCGACCACCACGTGGCCTAGACAAAGCGGCACCTCGAGCCGAACACCAGCCCGCACTACCTCTTCGTAGAAACGAAAATACAACAGCTTAGGGATACACACATGACCTGCGGCGTGACTTGGAAGAACATGTCAGACAAGATCAATCTATGGATCGCGGGGGCGTGCCCCGATGCGTGACGATGGCCATCCGGCTGAGCATGACAAACATAACCATGTCCGGGCCGAAAACCGCAGACGAACTCCATCCGAGCTACGTCATGACTTGGCCCGATATAGAGGCGCTGCACACCCCCTTTGCTTCACTGACGAAGTAATGGGACATGAATTCCCAGAAGGGTTTAAATCCGTGAACATCGAATCATATGATGGCTCAACAGACCCCGCGGTATGGATTGAGGATTTTCTTCTCCATATTCACATGGCCCGCGGTGATGATCTTCACGCCATCAAATATCTCCCACTCAAACTCAAGGGACCAGCCAGGTACTGGTTGAATAGTCTGCCCGAAAACTCCATCGCAGCTGGGAGGACTTGGAGGATGCCTTCCTCGACAACTTTCAAGGCACATACGTCCGAACTCCAGATGCCGACGACTTAAGTCACATAGTTCAACAGTCCGGAGAGTCAGCCAGGAAATTCTGGACTAGGTTCTTAACTAAAAAGAACCAGATCGTCGACTGTCCGGATGTTGAAGCCTTAGCAGCCTTTAACCATAGCTTCCGTGACGAATGGCTCACCCGACACCTCAGCCAAGAAAAGTCGAAGTCCATGGTGGCCCTCACGGCATTCATGACCCGCTTTTGTGTGGGCGAAGATAGTTGGCTGGCCCGTAGCAATAACAACACAGGTGAACCTGGCACTTCTGAAGTGAGAAACAGCAACGGCAAGCCTCGACGCAACAGACACAAGTGTCGAAACAATGGCGACAACACCGAAGACACGGCTGTCAACACTGGATTCAGTGGCTCTATGTCCGGTCAGCGGAAGAAGCCATTTAAAAGTAACAATCCGGGCCCGTCCAGTTTGTACCGCATACTTGATCATCCATGTCAAATCCACGGCACTCCTGATAAACCAGCCAATCATACCAACAGAGAATGTTGGGTCTTCAAACAGGCCGGCAAGTTAAATGCCGAGAACAAGGACCAGGGGTCGCAAAGCAATGACAATGACGAGGAGCCCCGGCCACCGAACACAGGAGGACAGAAGAAGTTTGCCCCCAAGTTAAAACGGTAAACATGATATACGCTACCCATATCCCCAAGAGGGAGCGCAAGCGCGCACTCACGGACGTCTACGCGATGGAGCCTGTCGCCCCAAAGTTCAACCCATGGTCGTCCTGTCCGATCACCTTCAATCGCAGGGATCATCCGACTAGTATCCGTCATGGTGGTTCAGTCGCACTGATCCTTGACCCAATCATTGATGGATTCCACCTTACGCAAGTCCTCATGGATGGTGGCAGCAGCCTGAACCTGCTCTATTAGGATACAGTGCGCAAAATGGGTATCGATTCCTCAAGGATCAAGCCCACAAAAACCACCTTCAAAGGTGTCATACCAGGTGTAGAGGCCTGCTATACGGGCTCAATCACACTGGAAGTGGTCTTCGGATCCCCGGATAATTTCTGAAGCGAAGAATTGATCTTCGATATCGTCCCCTTCTGCAGTGGCTATCACGCACTACTTGGACAAACCGCATTTGCTCAATTCAATGCGGTGCCGCACTACGCTTACCTCAAGCTCAAAATGCCCGTGCCATGCAGTGTTATAACAGTTAATGGAAACAAAGAACACTCCCTCCGTATCGAGGAGCACATTGCGGCCCTTGCAGCAGAAGTACAAAGCGGCCTTTTTAGGCATAACCGCAATTCAGCAGTCAACCTCCTGGACACTATCAAGCGAGTCCAAAATACTCTGCAGCAAGACAGTCCAGCCTGTCCAGAGCTTAACTAGCAATTTGGCCTCCGTCCCAGTCCCAACAAAGCGGCAACACTCGTGCTGCGCATACATAACTACGCACTTAAAATACCATGGGCATGGACGGAGGCACAGCTAGATCGTGGTCCACAATGCGGCTCAACCGCTCCTGGACCCGCATACCTTCACTTTTTTGTTTTCAGGTTTTTTTCTTACCAAGGCTTCTTCCTGATAACCTGATCATCAGACCTATCAAGGGACGGATACACCAAGAACGCAAGAAGTTTTGACGTACAAGGGAACCCCCAGATGGTCTCTGCTAGCGATCGTTATACCTGTTTTAAAAACCCGCACGCAGCTCGCCCTTGGTCGTGGCATGTCAAATAGCCCTATTTGCTTATCCCATTACTTGTACAAATACACCTTGACGTATTAATCTGTTGGGGAACGTAGTAATTTCAAAAAAAATCCTACACACACGCAAGATCATGGTGATGGCATAGCAACAAGAGGGGAGAGTGTAGTCCACGTACCCTCGTAGACCGTAAGCGGAAGCGTTATGACAACGCGGTTGATGTAGTCGTACGTCTTCACGATCCGACCGATCCAAGTACCGAACGTACGGCACCTCCGAGTTCAGCACACGTTCAGCTCGATGACGATCCCCGGACTCCGATCCAGCAAAGTGTCGGGGATGAGTCCTGTCAGCACGACGGCGTGGTGACGATGATGATGCTCTACCGGCGCAGGGCTTCGCCTAAACTCCGCGACGATATGACCGAGGTGGAATATGGTGGAGGGGGGCACCGCACACGGCTAAGGAACGATCCGTAGATCAACTTGTGTGTTCTTCCTAGAGGTGCCCCCCTACCCCCGTATATAAAGGAGCAAGGGGGGAGGGTGCGGCCGGCCTAGGAGGGGCGCGCCAAGGGGAGTCCTACTCCCACCGGGAGTAGGACTCCCTCCTTCCTTGTTGGAGTAGGAGAAAGGGGGAAAGAGGGGGAGAGGAGGAAGGAAAGGGGGGCCGCACCCCTTGTCCAATTCGGACCAGAGGGGGGCTGCGCGCCTCCTTCCTTTCGGCCTCTCTCCTCTATTCCCGTATGGCCCAATAAGGCCCATATACTCCCCGGCGAATTCCCGTAACTCTCCGGTACTCCGAAAAATACCCGAATCACTCGGAACCTTTCCGAACTCCGAATATAGTCGTCCAATATATCGATCTTTACGTCTTGACCATTTAAAGACTCCTCGTCATGTCCCCGATCTCATCCGGGACTCCGAACTCCTTCGGTACATCAAAACTCATAAACTCATAATATAACTGTCATCGAAACCTTAAGCGTGCGGACCCTACGGGGTCGAGAACTATGTGGACATGACCTAGAACTATTCTCGGTCAATAAACAATAGCGGAACCTGGATGCTCATATTGGCTCCTACATATTCTACGAAGATCTTTATCGGTCAAACCGCATAACAACATACGTTGTTCCCTTTGTCATCGGTATGTTACTTGCCCGAGATTCGATCGTCCGTATCCAATACCTAGTTCAATCTCGTTACTGGCAAGTCCCTTTACTCATTACGTAATGCATCATTCCGTAACTAACTCATTAGCTACATTGCTTGCAAGGCTTATAGTGATGTGCATTACCGAGAGGGCCCAGAGATACCTCTCCGACAATCGGAGTGACAAAACCTAATCTCGAAATACGCCAACCCAACATGTACCTTTGGAGACACCTGTAGTACTCCTTTATAATCACCCAGTTACGTTGTGAAGTTTGGTAGCACCCAAAGTGTTCCTCCGGCAAACGGGAGTTGCATAATCTCATAGTTACAGGAACATGTATAAGTCATGAAGAAAGCAATAGCAACATACTAAACGATCAAGTGCTAGGCTAACGGAATGGGTCATGTCAATCGCATCATTCTCCTAATGATGTGACCTCATTAATCAAATGACAACACATGTCTATGGTTAGGAAACAAAACCATCTTTGATTAATGAGCTAGTCAAGTAGATGCATACTAGTGACTATATGTTTGTCTATGTATTCACACATGTATCATGTTTCCGGTTAATATAATTCTAGCATGAATAATAAACATTTATCATGAAATAAGGAAATAAATAATAACTTTATTATTGCCTCTAGGGCATATTTCCTTCAGTCTCCCACTTGCACTAGAGTCAATAATCTAGTTCACATCGCTATGTGATTTAACACCAATATTCACATCTGCATGTGATTAATACCCATAGTTCACATCATCATGTGATCAACACCCAAAAGGTTTACTAGAGTCAATAATCTAGTTCACATCGCTATGTGATTAACACCCAAAGAGTACTAAGGTATGATCATGTTTTGCTTGTGAGAGAGGTTTAGTTAACGGGTCTGTCATATTACAGAGTCGTATGTATTTTGCAAATATTCTATGTCTACAATGCTTTGCACGGAGCTACTCTAGCTAATTGCTTCCACTTTCAATATGTATCCAGATTGAGACTTAGAGTCATCTGGATCAATGTAAAAGTTTGCATCGATGTAACTTTTACGACGAACTCTTTTATCACCTCCATAATCGAGAAACATCTCCTTATTCCACTAAGGATAATTTTGACCAATGTCCAGTGATCTACTCTTAGATCACTATTGTACTCCCTTGCCAAACCAGGGCAGAGTATACAATAGTTCTGGTCCATAGCATGGCATACTTTTATAGTACCTATGACTGATGCATAGGGAATGACTTTCATTCTCTTTCTATTTTCTACTGTGGTCGGGATTTGAGTCTTACTCAATTTCATACCTTGCAACACAGGCAAGAACTCTTTCTTTGACTGTTCCATTTTGAACTACTTCAAAAAGTTCATCAAGGTATGTACTCATTGAAAAACTTATCAAGCGTCTTGATCTATCTATATAGATCTTGATGCTCAATGTGTAAGCAGCTTCACCGAGGTCTTTCTTTGAAAGAAATCCTTTCAAACACTCCTTTATGCTTTGCAGAATAATTCTACATTATTTCCGATCAACAATATGTCATTCACATATACTTATCAGAAATGTTGTAGTGCTCCCACTCACTTTCTTGTAAATACAGGCTTCACCGTAAGTCTGTACAAAACTATATGCTTTGGTCAACTTATCAAAGCGTATATTCCAACTCTGAGATTCTTGCACCAGTCCATTGATGAATCGCTGGAGCTTGCACATTTTGTTAGCACCTTTCGGATCGACAAAAACTTCTGGTTGTATCATGTACAACTCTTCTTTAAGAAAACCATTAAGGAATGCAGTTTTGACATCCATTTGCCAGATTTCATAAAATGTGGCAATTGCTAACATGATTCAGACAGACTTAAGCATCGATACGAGTGAGAAAATCTCATCGTATTCAACACCTTGAACTTGTCGAAAACCTTTCGCAACAAGTCGAGCTTAGTAGATAGTAACACTACTATCAGTGTCCGTCTTCCTCTTGAAGATCCATTTATTTAACATGGCTTGCTGATCATTGAGAAAGTCAATCAAAGTCCATACTTTGTGCTCATACATGGATCATATCTCAGATTTTATGGCCTCATGCCATTTCGTGGAATCTGGGCTCATCATCGCTTCCTCATAGTTCGTAGGTTCATCATGGTCTAGTAACATGACTTCCAGAACATGATTACCGTACCACTCTGGTGCGGATCTTACTCTAGAAGACCTACGAGGTTTGGTAGCAACTTGATCTGAAGTTTCATGATCATCATCATTAACTTCCTCACTAATTGGTGTAGGAATCACTGGAACTGATTTTTGTGATGAACTACTTTCCAATAAGGAAGAAGGTACAATTACCTCATCAAGTTCTACTTTCCTCCCACTCACTTCTTTCGAGAGAAACTTTTTCTCTAGAAAGGATCCATCTTAGCAACGAAATAACTTGCCTTTGGATCTGTGATAGAAGGTGTACCCAATAGTTACCTTTGGGTATTCTATGAAGACGCACTTCTCCGATTTGGGTTTGAGCTTATAAGGTTGAAAACCTTTTTCATATAAGCATTGCTACTCCAAACTTTAAGAAACGACAGCTTAGGTTTACTGCTAAACCATAGTTCATATGGTGTCGTCTCAACGGATTTAGATGGTGCCCTATTAAACGTGAATGCAGCTGTCTCTAATGCATAACCCCAAAACGATAGTGGTAAACTGATAAGAGACATCATAGATCGCACCATATCTAGTAAAGTATGATTACGACGTTCGGACACACCATAACATTGTGGTGTTCCAGGTGGTGTGAGCTGTGAAACTATTCCACATTGTTTTAATTGAAGACCAAACTCGTAACTCAAATATTCGTCTCCATGATCAAATCGTAGAAACTTTATTTTTCTTGTTACGATGATTTTTCCACTTTACTCTGAAATTCTTTGAACTTTTCAACTATTTCAGACTTATGTTTCATCAAGTAGATATACCCATATCTGCTCAAATCATCTGTAAAGGTTAGAAAATACGATACTTGCCACGAGCATCAACACTCATTGGACCGCATACATCGGTATGTATTGTTTCCAATAAGTCAGTAGCTCGTTCCATTGTTCCGGAGAATGGAGTTTTAGTCATCTTGCCCAAAAGGCACGGTTCGCAAGCATCAAATGATTCATAACCAAGTGATTCCGAAAATCCATCTTTATGGAGTTTCTTCATGCGCTTTACACCGATATGACCCAAACGGTAGTGCCACAAATAAGTTGCACTATCATTATCAACTTTGCATCTTTTGGCAGCAATATTATGAATATGTGTATCACTACGATCGAGATCCAACAAACTATTTTCATTGGGTGTATGACCATCAAAGGTTTTATTCATTTAAACAGAACAACAATTATTCTCTGATTTTAAATGACTAACTGTATTGCAATAAACATGATCAAATCATATTCATGCTCAACGCAAACGCCAAATAACATATATTTAGGTTCAACACTAATCCCAAAAGGAGTGTGCGATGATGATCATATCAATCTTGGAACCACTTCCAACACACATCGTCACTTTGCCCTCAACTAGTTTCTGTTTATTCTGTAACTCCTGTTTCGAGTTACTAATCTTAGCAATCGAACAAGTATCAAATACTCAGGGGTTACTATAAACACTAGTTAGGTACACATCAATAATCTATATATCAAATATACCCTTGTTTAGTTTGCCATCCTTCTTATCCACCAAATATTCAGGGTATTTCCGTTTCCAGTGACCATTTCCTTTGTAGTGTAAGCACTCAGTTTCAGGCTTTGGTTCAGCTTTGGGCTTCTTCGTGGGAGTGACAACTTGCTTTTCATTCTACTTGAAGTTCCCTTTCTATCCCTTTGCCCTTTTCTTGAAACTAGTGGTCTTGTCAATCATCAACACTTGATGCTCTTTCTTGATTTCTACCTTCATCGATTTCAACATCACAAAGAGCTCAGGAATCGTTTTCATCATCCCATGCATACTATAGTTCATCACAAAGTTCTACTAACTTGGTGATGGTGACTAGAGAATTCTGTCAATCACTATCTTATCTGGAAGATTAACTCCCACTTGATTCAAGCGATTGTAGTACCCAGACAATCTGAGCACATGCTCACTAGTTGAGCGATTCTCCTCCATCTTTTAGCCATAGAACTTGTTGGAGACTTCATATCTCTCAATTCGGGTATTTGCTTGAAATATTAACTTCAACTCCTGGAACATCTCATATGGTCCATGACATTCAAAACGTCTTTGAAGTCCCGATTCGAAGCCGTTAAGCATGGTGCACAAAACTATCAAGTAGTCATCATATTGAGCTAGCCAAACATTCATAACGTCTGCATTTGCTCCTGTAATAGGTCTGTCACCTAGCGGTACATTAAGGACATAATTCTTCTGTGCAGCAATGAGGATAAACCTCAGATCATGGATCCAATCCGCATCATTGCTACTAACATCTTTCAACACAATTTTCCCTAGGAACATATCAAAATAAACATATGAAAGCAACAACGCAAGCTATTGATCTACAACATAATTTGCAAAATACTACCAGGACTAAGTTCATGATAAATTAAAGTTCAATTAATCATATTACTTAAGAACTCCCACTTAGATAGACATCCCTCTAATCCTCTAAGTGATTACGTGATCCATATCAACTACACCATGTCCGATCATCACATGAGATGGAGTAGTTTCAACGGTGAACATCACTATGTTGATCATATCTACTATATGATTCACGCTTGACCTTTCGGTCTCCGTGTTCCGAGGCCATATCTGTATATGCTAGGCTCGTCAAGTTTAACCTGAGTATTCCGCGTGCGCAACTGTTTTGCACCCGTTGTATTTGAACGTAGAGCCTATCACACCCGATCATCACGTGGTGTCTCAGCACGAAGAACTTTCGCAACTGTGCATACTTAGGGAGAACACTTCTTGATAATTAGTGAGAGATCATCTTATAATGCTACCGTCAAACAAAACAGAATAAGATGTATAACAGATAAACATCATATGCAATCAAAATATGTGACATGATATGGCCATGATCATCTTGCGCCTTTTGATCTCCATCTCCAAAGTACTGTCATGATCTCTATCGTTACCGGCACGACACCATGATCTTCATCATCTTGATCTATATCAATGTGTCGTCACATGGTCGTCTCGCCAACTATTGCTCTTGCAACTATTGCTATCGCATAGCGATAAAGTAAAGCAATTATTTAGCACTTGCATCTTATGCAACAAAGAGACAACCATAGGGCTTCTGCCAGTTGCCGATAACTTCAACAAAACATGATCATCTCATACAACAACTTATATCTCATCACGTCTTGACCATATCACATCACAACATGCCCTGCAAAAACAAGTTAGACGTCCTCTACTTTGTTGTTGCAAATTTTACGTGGCTGCTACAGGCTGAGCAAGAACCGTTCTTACCTACACATCAAAACCACAACGATAGTTCGTCAAGTTAGTGTTGTTTTAACCTTCGCAAGGACCGGGCGTAGCCACACTCGGTTCAACTAAAGTTGGAGAAACAGACACCCGCTAGTCACCTGTGTGCAAAGCACGGCGGTAAAACCAGTCTCGCGTAAGCGTACGCGTAATGTCGGTCCGGGACGCTTCATCCAAAAATACCGCTGAACCAAAGTATGACATGCTGGTAAGCAGTATGACTTGTATCGCCCACAACTCACTTGTGTTCTACTCGTGCATATAACATCAACGCATAAAACCTAGGCTCTAATACCACTGTTGGGGAACGTAGTAATTTCAAAAAATTTCCTACGCACACGCAAGATCATGGTGATGGCATAGCAACGAGAGGGGACAGTGAAGTCCACGTACCCTCGTAGACCGTAAGCGGAAGTGTTATGACAACGCGGTTGATGTAGTCATACGTCTTCACGATCCGACCGATCCAAGTACCGAACATACGGCACCTCCGAGTTCAGCACACGTTCGGCTCGACGACGATCCCCGGACTCCGATCTAGCAAAGTTTTGGGGATGAGTCCTGTCAGCACGACGGCGTGGTGACGATGATGATGCTCTATCGGCGCAGGGCTTCGCCTAAACTCCGCGACAATATGACCGAGGTGGAATATGGTGGAGGGGGGCACCGCACACGGCTAAGGAACGATCCGTAGATCAACTTGTGTGTTCTTCCTAGAGGTGCCCTCCTGCCCCCATATATAAAGGAGCAAGGGGGGAGGGGGCGGCCGGCCTAGGAGGGGCGCGCCAAGGGGAGTCCTACTCCCACCGGGAGTAGGACTCCCTCCTTCCTTGTTGGAGTAGGAGAAAGGGGGAAAGAGGGGGAGAGGAGGAAGGAAAGGGGGGCCGCACCCCTTGTCCAATTCAGACCAGAGGGGGGCTGCGCGCCTCCTTCCTTTCGGCCTCTCTCCTCTATTCCCGTATGGCCCAATAAGGCCCATATACTCCTCGGCGAATTCCCGTAACTCTCCAGTACTCCGAAAAATATACTCAAATCACTCGGAACCTTTCCGAACTCCGAATATTGTCGTCCAATATATCGATCTTCACGTCTCGACCATTTCGAGACTCCTCGTCATGTCCCCGATCTCATCCGGGACTCCGAACTCCTTCGGTACATCAAAACTCATAAACTCATAATATAACTGTCATCGAAACCTTAAGCGTGCGGACCCTACGGGTTCGAGAACTATGTAGACATGACCTAGAACTATTCTCGGTCAATAACCAATAGCGGAACCTGGATGCTCATATTGGCTCCTACATATTCTACGAAGATCTTTATCGGTCAAACCGCATAACAACATACGTTGTTCCCTTTGTCATTGGTATGTTACTTGACCGAGATTCAATCGTCCGTATCCAATACCTAGTTCAATCTCGTTACTGGCAAGTCCCTTTACTCGTTACGTAATGCATCATTCCGTAACTAACTCATTAGCTACATTGCTTGCAAGGCTTATAGTGATGTGCATTACCGAGAGGGCCCAGAGATACCTCTCCGACAATCGGAGTGACAAAACCTAATCTCGAAATACGCCAACCCAACATGTACCTTTGGAGACACCTGTAGTACTCCTTTATAATCACCTAGTTACGTTGTGACGTTTGGTAGCAGCCAAAGTGTTCCTCCGGCAAACGGGAGTTGCATAATCTCATAGTTACAGGAACATGTATAAGTCATGAAGAAAGCAATAGCAACATACTAAACGATCAAGTGCTAGGCTAACGGAATGGGTCATGTCAATCACATCATTCTCCTAATGATGTGACCTCATTAATCAAATGACAACACATGTCTATGGTTAGGAAACAAAACCATCTTTGATTAATGAGCTAGTCAAGTAGAGGCATACTAGTGACTATATGTTTGTCTATGTATTCACACATGTATCATGTTTTCGGTTAATACAATTCTAGCATGAATAATAAACATTTATCATGAAATAAGGAAATAAATAATAACTTTATTATTGCCTCTAGGGCATATTTCCTTCATAATCAAATTACAATGGAAAATAATTTGCGGCTCAATATTTGCGGCGTCAACTTATTACTTGATTTTTTTCCTTTTTCTTTATATTCTTATCAATTGCGCCCGTACACTCTGGTACGCCTTAAATCGCTAGGGGCTTCATCATACCCCACAATACGGCAATAAAGTATGAACACTTTTACAGTACAGTTCGGCACCCTGAAATTATAGCATTATATGCATCGGCTCCGAATCATGTCTTTGGTCAATAGTTGGGTTGCCCGGCTCCTGTGCTTACTACCTTACGTTCCACTATATAGGCTAGGGTAGTAAATGGAGAACTACTGCGATTGTGTCCCGGTTCTTCCGGATGAGCACCTTAGTAGAGAAAGCCGAAAACTGACTGTCATGATGCGGCGAGAGCTGGTCAGCTGTTCGAGAGGTTACAAATCTTTAGCGAATTTTTCTGCATTATGCGATGAATCGGTTTTTATCCGATCAGGCGTGTATAGCGCCCCAAGTTCGGACTTCCGAACACCAGGGACTGCGCCTAAATTTTTCTCGTCAAACTCCTATGGCTAAGTGAGAGTAGTAAAGCCGCATAGTCTGATTGCCTGGTTCGTTGTGCTAAACACCTCCTTGAAGGACCAAAAACTTGGATAAAGAGTGTTTAGATTTATTCCGAACACCCCCATACTACCTACATGGGGGCAGAAGCCGACGACTGGCGAACTCTCAGATTTAACAAAACGGTCGCACAGGAGGTAAAATTTTAAATAACAGACATTATATTACATAACGGATCTGTTTCATAGTACAGGATAGGATAACACTAGTGTATTCATGGGAATATGATATCCTTAGCACATTGCTCCGCCGCAAGGCGGGATCCCTCCAGGACACTGCCAAAATACAGTTGGGGTGTGCGGTGCTCCTTGCCCGCGGGCGGTCTCTCGGTCATCAGCTTCATGGCGTCCATCTTCGCCCAATGCATCTTGGCGCGGGTAAAGGCCATTCGCGCGCATTCGATACAGACCAACCGCTTGATGGCATCAAGCCGAGGGTAGGCACTGACAAGCCACTTCACGAGTCTGAAGTAGCTGCTGGGAATGGCTTCGGTAGGCCATAGTCGGATTATCAAATCCTTCATGGCTAGTTCGGCCGCCCTATGCAGCTCGACCAGTTGTTTCAGCTGATCGCTAAAGGGCACTGGATGTTCAGGTGTAAGGTACTGCGACCAAAATAGTTTCACCGTAGAGCTCCCCTCTTCGGCCCGGTAGAATTCTGAAGTATCTGACATGCTGCACGGGAGATCCGTAAACGCCCGTGGAGAACTCCAAATCCGGGTCAGTAAGAGGAACCTTTCCTTCGCATATCTGCTCTGCATAATAAAAGCCTTACCTGCCGCGATCTTCTTGGCTGCCTGGATTTCCTAGAGGGCGCCCTGGGCTTCGGCTCGGGCATCGTGTCCGCTCTGGCGGGCCTTGGCAAGTTCAGACTCTTGCTCCTTAAAGTCGCGCTCCAAGGACTCGCACTTTTTAACGGTGTCCTGGAGCTCTTGCTGGACCTCACTGACCTGGGCCTCATGCTTTTCGCGTGTGGCTCGCTCCTTGGCCGCTTTGTCCTCGGCCTCGGCCAGCGCCTTGTTGAGGGCCTCTACTTCGGTCGCTGCCCCTAATAAATTTCATGACACTTTAGTCAGCACGAATCATTCATCCTTCCTAAATATATACAAAGGTTACTGCATACCTTGATAGTCCTCCAGCTGCTTCTTCACACAGTCGAGCTCTTCCTCGGCCCGCTCCAGATTCTGCTTCAGTCCGGAGACTTCTGCAGTGTGACAGGTTGCAGCCAGCAGCGATGCCTGCTTGTTCACATAGACATTTTAGATTAGTTTCCTGCAAAATTTATTTGATCCTCTGTCCGGCTTGTCTTTTCGAACACCGGACAGTGTCTCAGGGCCACTGTCTATATAGTGACATCATTTTTACAATTACATTACTTACCTCAAAGCTTGTTAGAAGGCTAGCGTAGGCTTCGGTCAGTCCGCTTTTTGCGGACTGGACCCTCTCAATCACCGTGCCCATAAGGGTACGGTGTTCCTCGACAATGGAAGCGCCTTGCAGCGCTTCCAGCAAAGTGTTCGGCACCTCTGGATGGACAGAGCTCACCGGCAGAATAGGCACACCCCCTTCCTTCGAAAAGGGGTGCTTGCCTGATTCCAGAGCCATATGGGTCTCCGGAATTATATTCGGTTGGGTCCGAGTTGGATATGACCCCCATCATCAGTATCCATGGGGGTTTGCTCCCCCATGTGTCCGGCAGCCGAGGCTTCACCCTCCGGCGCCTCCTTGACGGCCTCTAGATTCTCTCCCGAACCGGGGATCCTTTGGGATGACGCCTCGGTGCCATCCCGGTCCTTGGGAGAGGAGGCCGATGGAAGGGTCCCGTTGTCCATCACAGCCGGGTCCAGTGAGTCCTCTGAAGATAGGGACCGCTCGAGGTTGGAACGACCCGGACTGCAAATGCATAATTAGGCACATTAAAACAATGAAGTAAAGAGGCAGATACATGAACGTGTCCGAACACTTACGATTTGGCCAGGGGCTTCTCCCTGGGCTCCCACTCCCAGCTGTTGTCGGTGGCCGCTGTGGAGCTGTCCGAAAGGGAAGCTTTCCCCTTCTTGGACGCCTCGGCCTCCAGATGCATGGAGGCCGTCCTCTTCTTTCTCCCCCCTGCAGGGGAGGTGGATTTCTTCTTCTTCCTCCTCCTCTTCCTCGTCGTCTTCGGCGGTGGAGGACTGCGCCTTGGCATCTTCGAACGTCACGGCCGAATTGCCCTTGCGGCGGAGACCACCTTTGGTCCCCTTGGCCTTTTTCTTGGCCTTCTTCTCCGACACCTGATAAGGCGTTGGAACCATCATCTTTGTCAGAAGCGGGATTTCTGGGCCTTCGGGCAGCGGAGCCGGACAGTTAATCCGCTCGGCCATCTCTGTCCAGTCCTGAAAAAATTGATAGGGAGGCTTAGATGCCTTCCTCGGGTGTGCCAGTAAAGGGCATACCTCGAAAACATGAAAGAACTTACCGGATTAGCAAGGTGAGTTAAGTCATGCCCACGATCCTCGTTCATGGGCGGTGGCGTCTCGTTGGCCTTGAATAGCACTTTCCAGATGTCTTCATGCGTCGTGCTGAAGAGCTCCAGTAGCATCTGGTGCTTGGCCGGATCGAACTCCCACAGATAGCAAATCCGGCGTTGGCACGAAAGGATCTGGTGAATGAGCATCACCTGGATCATGTTGACGAGCTTGATTCTCTTGTTTATCATGCTCTGGACACACGTTTGGAGCGTTGTCAACTCGTCCAAAGAAGACCAGGTCAGGCCCTTCTCTTGACAGGAGGTGAGCCACATCGGGACTCCGGACCGGAATGCGGGAGCCGCCGCCCAGTTGGTGCCGCGCGGCTCGGTGCTGTAGAGCCACCCCGACTGCCACCCTTTGACGGTCTCCACGAAGGAGCCTTCGGGCCAGGTGAGATTGGGCATCTTGCCCACCATGGCACCTCCGCACTTTGCTTGTTGGCCGCTCACCACCTTCGGCTTCACATTGAAGGTTTTTATCCATAGCCCAAAGTGAGGTGGGATGCGGAGGAAGGCCAATGATACGTCTCCAACGTATCTATAATTTTTTATTGTTGCATGCTATTATATTACCCATTTTGGATGTTTATGGGCTTTACTTTACATATTTACATCAGTTTTGGGACTAACGTACTAACCGGAGGCCCAACCCGTATTGCTGGTTTTCTTTTGCCTATTTCAGTGTTTCGAAGAAAAGGAATATCAAACGGAGTCCAAACGTAATGAAACCTTTAGGAGCGATCTTTATGGAACAAACGTGATCCAGAAGACTTGGAGTGGAAGTCAAGAAACAAGGGAGGCGGCCACGAGGGTGCCCGGCGTGCCCCCTAGGGCTGGGCGCGCCCCCACCCTCGTGGGCCCCTCGGGAGTCCACTGACCTACTTCTTCCTCCTATATATACCCATGTACCCCGAAAACATCAGAAGCGACCATGAAAAACTATTTCCACCGCCGTAACCTTCTGTATTCACGACATCCCATCTTGGTGCCTTCGCCGGTGCTCCGTCGGAGGGGGAATCGATCATGGAGGGCCTCTACATCATCTCCAAGGCCTCTCTGATGAGTTGTGAGTAGTTTACCACAAACCTCCGGGTCCATAGTTATTAGCTAGATGGCTTCTTCTCTCTCTTTGGATCTCAATACCATGTTCTCCTCGATCTTCTTGGAGATCTATTCGATGTAACTCTTTTTGCGGTGTGTTTGTCGAGATCCGATGAATTGTGGGTTTATGATCAAGTTTATCTATGAGAAATATTTGAATCTCCTCTGAATTCTTTTATGTGTGATTCAGTTATCTTTGCAAGTCTCTTCGAATTATCCGTTTGGTTTGGCCTACTAGATTGATCTTTCTTGCAATGGGAGAAGTGCTTAGAATTGGGTTCAATCGTGTGGTGTCCTTTCCCAGTGACAGCAGGGGCAGCAAGGCACATATTGTATTGTTGCCATCGAGGATAAAAAGATGGGGGTTATATCATATTGCATGAGTTTATCCCTCTACATCATGTCATCTTTCTTAATGCGTTACTTTGTTCTTTATGAACTTAATACTCTAGATGCATGTTGGATAGCAGTCGATGTGTGGAGTAATAGTAGTAGATGCAGGCAGGAGTCGGTCTACTTGTCACGGATGTGATGCCTATATACATGATCATGCCTAGATAATATCATAATTATTCGCTTTTCTATCAATTGCTCGACAGTAATTTGTTCACCCACCGTAATACTTATGCTATCTTGAGAGAAGCCACTAGTGAAACCTATGGCCCCTGGGTCTATCTCTTATCATATAAGCTTTCAATCTACTTTTATTTGCATCTTTACTTTTCCAATCTATATCATAAAATACCAAAAATATATTTATCTTATCATATTATCTCTATCATATCTCACTTTCGCAAGTGGCCTTGAAGGGATTGACAACCCCTTTATTGCGTTGGTTGCGAGTTCTTGTTTGTTTCTGTAGGTGCATGGGTTTTGAGGAGCCTCCTACTGGATTGATACCTTGGTTCTCAAAAACTGAGGGAAATACTTACGCTACTGTGCTGCATCACCCTTTCCTCTTCAAGGAAAACGAACGCAAGCTCAAGACGTAGCAAGAAGGATTTCTGGCACCGTTGCCGAGGAGGTCTTCACTCAAGTCAAGACATACCAAGTACCCATCACAAACTCATCTCCCTCACATTTACATTATTTGCCATTTGCCTCTCGCTTTCCTCTCTCCCACTTCATCCTTGCCATTTTTATTTGCCCTCTCTTTCCCAATCTCCTCTCTCATTCGCTTGCCCTTGCTTGTGTGCCCGTTTGCCCTTATGGCTTTTCCTAAGAACACCGACCTTCATCTTAGAAGGTTGGAAGAGATTGAATCAAACGTTAGAAGTTTTATGACTTTACAATTTGAGCATAATAATTTCTTTAGAAAGGAGCTTAAAGAACAAAAAAGTTTTACGGGGTTTATGAACAAAGAGCTCGATGATATGTCTAAATAATTTTATGCTTTGAACTCTCAAATTACTCGGCTTGAAAAATCTATAGCCCAAATTTCTGATAAGCAAGCTACCTTAGTCAATAAGATGGTTGCCAAACTAGAAAAGTTAGATGAAAATAATGATGAAGATCTAAAAGTTATTGATGTGTCCCCTGTTAAATCTCTGTTTTGCAATATGAATCTTGATAATGATGGGACTGGAGATGAGTCAACCTTAGTTAAAAGGCTTTCCAATTATTCGGAGTTCTTAGATCTTGATGATAAGTTTGGTAAAAGTGGGGTTGGAGAGGTCAAGACTTTAAATAGCATTGAACCCACTATCTTGGATTTCAAGGAATTTAGTTATGATAATTGTTCTTTAGAAGGTTGTATTTCCTTGTTGCAATCCGTGTTGAATTCTCCTCATGCTTATAGTCAAAATAAAGCCTTTACCAAACATATTGTTGATGCCTTGATGCAATCTTATGATGAAAAACTTAATTTGGAAGTTTCTGTACCTTGAAAACTTAATGATGAGTGGGAACCTACTATAAAGATTAAAATTAAAGATCATGAGTGTTATGCTTTGTGTGATTTGGGTGCTGTGTTTCCACGATTCCGAAAACTTTATGTGATATTCTAGGTTTCCATGATCTTGATGATTGCTCTTTAAATTTGCACCTTGTGGATTCCACCATTAAAAAGCCAATGGGAAGGATCAATGATGTTATAATTATTGCAAATAGGAATTTGGTGCCCGTAGATTTTATCGTTCTTGATATAGATTGCAATCTTTCATGTCCTATTATTCTTGGTAGACCTTTCCTTAGAACGATTGGTGCGATTATTGATATGAAGGAAGGGAATATTAGATTCCAATCTCCATTAAGGAAATACATGGAGAACTTTCCAAGAAAGAAAGTTAAATTACCTTATGAATCTATCATGCAAGCTACTTACGAATTGAGTGCCAAAGATGGCACTACTTAGATCTATCCTCGCTTTTATGCCTAGCTAGGGGCGTTAAACGATAGCGCTAGTTTGGAGGCAACCCAATTTTATTTTAGTTTTTTTTTGTTTTTGCTTCTGTTTAGTAATAAATTTTTCATCTACCTTCTGTTTCGATGTGTTTTATGTTTTAATTAGTGTTGTGCCAAGTAGAACCTATAGGATAACATATGATGATAGTTAATTTGATTCTGCTGAAAAACATAAACTTTGCGCGCACGAAAATAATTTTGATAATTCACAGAAACGTAATTTTGCGTTGATTCTTTTTGCTGTAGATCAATAGACAAATTTCTCAGGACTTCCTATTTTGGTAGGATTGTTAGAGTTCCATAATTATTCGGGAGTTACAGATTGCTACAAACTATTCTGTTTTTGACAGATTCTGCTCTTCGTGTGTTGTTTGCTAATTTTGATGCATCTATGGCTAGTATGTAGGGTTATGTGTTGGGTTTCGTAGTAATTTCAAAAAAATTCCTACGCACACGCAAGATCATGTGATGCATAGCAACGAGGGGAGAGTGTTGTCTACGTACCCAACGCAGACCGACTGCGGAAGCGATGACACGACGTAGAGGAAGTAGTCGTATGTCTTCACGATCCAACCGATCAAGAACCGAAACTACGGCACCTCCGAGTTCGAGCACACGTTCAGCTCGATGACGATCCCCGGACTCCGATCCAGCAAAGTGTCGGGGAAGAGTTCCGTCAGCACGACGGCGTGGTGACGATCTTGATGAACTACAGCAGCAGGGCTTCGCCTAAACTCCGCTACAGTATTATCGAGGTATATGGTGGCAGGGGGCACCGCACACGGCTAAGGAATAGATCACGTGGATCAACTTGTTGTGTCTTTGGTGCTAGCCCTGCCCCTCTATTTATATGTTGAGCCCCGGGGTCGAAACTTGGAGCAAAAGCCTCCTCAAAGTCGGTTTTGCCCGAAAGGCAAGAGTCCCACTCGGACTCCAGGACCAAACGCCACAATCCTTGGCGTCTGGCCCAGACGCCATGGGCCTCGGCGTCTGGCCCAGGGCCAGACGCCAGGGTCTCCGGCGTTTGGCCCCCTGGCCTCCGCAAAACTCCTTTTTGCACCGATCTAAAGCCTCATGGGCTTGACCCCTTGGCCTAACCATATCATCCAATATATGAATCTTTACGTCTCGACCATTTAGAGACTCCTCGTCATGTCCCCGATCTCATCGGGACTCCGAACTCCTTCGGTTCATCAAAACATGTAAACTCATAATATAACTGTCATCGTAACCTTAAGCGTGCGGACCCTACGGGTTCGAGAACAATGTAGACATGACCGAGACACGTCTCCGGTCAATAACCAATAGCGGGACCTGGATGCCCATATTGGCTCCTACATATTCTACGAAGATCTTTATCGGTCAGACCGCATAACAACATACGCTGTTCCCTTTGTCATCGGTATGTTACTTGCCCGAGATTCGATCGTCGGTATCCAATACCTAGTTCAATCTCGTTACTGGCAAGTCTCTTTACTCGTTCCGTAATACATCATCTCACAACTAACATATTAGTTGCAGTGCTTGCAAGGCTTATGTGATGTGCATTACCGAGAGGGCCCAGAGATACCTCTCCGACAATCGGAGTGACAAATCCTAATCTCGAAATACGCCAACCCAACATCTACTTTTGGAGACACCTGTAATGCTCCTTTATAATCACCCAGTTACGTTGTGACGTTTGGTAGCACCCAAAGTGTTCCTCCGGCAAACGGGAGTTGCATAATCTCATAGTCATAGGAACATGTATAAGTCATGAAGAAAGCAATAGCAACATACTAAACGATCAGGTGCTAAGCTAATGGAATGGGTCATGTCAATCAGATCATTCAACTAATGATGTGATCTCGTTACTCAAATAACAACTCATTGTTCATGGTCAGGAAACATAACCATCTTTGAATAACGAGCTAGTCAAGTAGAGGCATACTAGTGACACTTTGTTTGTCTATGTATTCACACATGTATTATGTTTCCGGTTAATACAATTCTAGCATGAATAATAAACATTTATCATGATTATAAGGAAATAAATAATAACTTTATTATTGCCTCTAGGGCATATTTCCTTCAGTCTCCCACTTGCACTAGAGTCAATAATCTAGATTACACTGTAATGATTCTAACACCCATGGAGCTTTGGTGCTGATCATGTTTTGCTCGTGGAAGAGGCTTAGTCAACGGGTCTGCAACATTCAGATCCGTATGTATCTTGCAAATCTCTATGTCTCCCACCTGGACCAGATCTCGGATGGAGTTGAAGCGTCTCTTGATGTGTTTGGTCCTTTTGTGAAATCTGGATTCCTTTGCCAAGGCAATTGCACCAGTATTGTCACAAAAGATTTTCATTGGACCCGATGCATTAGGTATGACACCTAGATCGGATATGAACTCCTTCATCCAGACTCCTTCGTTTGCTGCTTCCGAAGCAGCTATGTACTCCGCTTCACATGTAGATCCTGCTACGACGCTTTGTTTAGAACTGCACCAACTGACAGCTCCACCATTTAAAGTAAACACGTATCCAGTTTGCGATTTAGAATCGTCTGGATCAGTGTCAAAGCTTGCATCAACGTGACCTTTTACGGTGAGCTCTTTGTCACCTCCATATATGAGAAACATATCCTTAGTCCTTTTCAGGTATTTCAGGATGTTCTTGACCACTGTCCAGTGATCCACTCCTGGATTACTTTGGTACCTCCCTGCTAAACTTATAGCAAGGCACACATCAGGTCTGGTACACAGCATTGCATACATGATAGAGCCTATGGCTGATGCATAGGGAACATCTTTCATATTCTCTCTATCTTCTGCAGTGGTCGGGCATTGAGTCTTACTCAACTTCACACCTTGTAATACAGGCAAGAATCCTTTCTTTGCTTGATCCATTTTGAATTTCTTCAAAATCTTGTCAAGGTATGTGCTTTGTGAAAGTCCAATTAAGCGTCTTGATCTATCTCTATAGATCTTAATGCCTAATATGTAAGCAGCTTCACCGAGGTCTTTCATTGAAAAACTTTTATTCAAGTATCCCTTTATGCTATCCAGAAATTCTATATCATTTCCAATCAGCAATATGTCATCCACATATAATATCAGAAATGCTACAGAGCTCCCACCCACTTTCTTGTAAATACAGGCTTCTCCGAAAGTCTGTATAAAACCAAATGCTTTGATCACACTATCAAAACGTTTATTCCAACTCCGAGAGGCTTGCACCAGTCCATAAATGGATCGCTGGAGCTTGCACACTTTGTTAGCTTCCTTTGGATCGACAAAACCTTCCGGTTGCATCATATACAACTCTTCTTCCAGAAATCCATTCAGGAATGCAGTTTTGACATCCATCTGCCAAATTTCATAATCATAAAATGCGGCAATTGCTAACATGATTCGGACGGACTTAAGCATCGCTACAGGTGAGAAGGTCTCATCGTAGTCAATCCCTTGAACTTGCCGAAAACCTTTTGCGACAAGTCGAGCTTTGTAGACAGTAACATTACCATCAGCGTCAGTCTTCTTCTTAAAGATCCATTTATTCTCAATTGCTTGCCGATCATCGGGCAAGTCAACCAAAGTCCATACTTTGTTCTCATACATGGATCCCATCTCAGATTTCATGGCTTCAAGCCACTTTGCGGAATCTGGGCTCACCATCGCTTCTTCATAGTTCGTAGGTTCATCATGATCTAGTATCATGACTTCCAGAATAGGATTATCGTACCACTCTGGTGTGGATCTTACTCTCGTTGATCTACGAGGTTCAGCAGTATCTTGATCTGAAGTTTCATGATCATTATCATTGGCTTCTTCACTAACTGGTGTAGGTGTCACTGAAACAGTTTTCTGTGATGAACTACTCTCCAGTAAGGGAGCAGGTACAGTTACCTCGTCAAGTTCTACTTTCCTCCCACTCACTTCTTTCGAGAGAAACTCCTTCTCTAGAAAGGATCCATTCTTAGCAATGAATGTCTTGCCTTCGGATCTGTGATAGAAGGTGTACCCAATAGTCTCCTTTGGGTATCCTATGAAGACACATTTCTCCGATTTGGGTTCGAGCTTATCAGGTTGAAGCTTTTTCACATAAGCATCGCAGCCCCAAACTTTAAGAAACGACAACTTTCGTTTCTTGCCAAACCACAGTTCATAAGGCGTCGTCTCAACGGATTTTGATGGTGCCCTATTTAACGTGAATGCGGCCGTCTCTAAAGCATATCCCCAAAATGATAGCGGTAAATCAGTAAGAGACATCATAGATCGCACCATATCTAGTAAAGTACGATTACGACGTTCGGACACACCATTACGCTGTGGTGTTCCGGGTGGCATGAGTTGCGAAACTATTCCACAGTTTTTCAAATGTACACCAAACTCGTAACTCAAATATTCTCCTCCACGATCAGATCGTAGAAACTTTATTTTCTTGTTAAGATGATTTTCAACTTCACTCTGAAATTCTTTGAACTTTTCAAATGTTTTAGACTTATGTTTCATTAAGTAGATATACCCATATCTGCTTAAATCATCTGTGAAGGTGAGAAAATAACGATATCCGCCACGAGCCTCAATATTCATCGGGCCACATACATCGGTATGTATGATTTCCAACAAATCTGTTGCTCTCTCCATAGTACCGGAGAACGGTGTTTTAGTCATCTTGCCCATGAGGCACGGTTCGCAAGTACCGAATGATTCATAATCAAGTGGTTCCAAAAGTCCATCAGTATGGAGTTTCTTCATGCGCTTTATACCGATATGACCTAAACGACAGTGCCACAAATAAGTTGCACTTTCATTATCAACTCTGCATCTTTTGGCTTCAACATTATGAATATGTGTATTACTACTATCGAGATTCAATAAGAATAGACCACTCTTCAAGGGTGCATGACCATAAAAGATATTACTCATATAAATAGAACAACCATTATTCTCTGATTTAAATGAATAACCGCCTCGCATTAAACAAGATCCAGATATAATGTTCATGCTCAACGCTGGCACCAAATAACAATTATTTAGGTCTAATATTAATCCCGAAGGTAGATGTAGAGGTAGCATGCCGACCGAGATCACATCAACTTTGGAACCATTTCCCACGCGCATCGTCACCTCGTCCTTTGCCAGTGCCCGCTTATTCCGTAGTCCCTGTTTCGAGTTGCAAATATTAGCAACAGAACTAGTATCAAATACCCAGGTGCTACTGCGAGCTCTAGTAAGGTACACATCAATAACATGTATATCACATATACCTTTGTTCACCTTGCCATCCTTCTTATCCGCCAAATACTTGGGGCAGTTCCGCTTCCAGTGACCAGTCTGCTTGCAGTAGAAGCACTCAGTTTCAGGCTTAGGTCCAGACTTGGGTTTCTTCTCTTGAGCAGCAACTTGCTTGCCGTTCTTCTTGAAGTTCCCCTTTTTCTTCCCTTTGCCCTTTTTCTTGAAACTAGTGGTCTTGTTAACCATCAACACTTGATGCTCCTTCTTGATTTCTACCTCCGCAGCTTACAGCATTGCGAAGAGCTCGGGAATAGTCTTGTTCATCCCTTGCATATTATAGTTCATCACGAAGCTCTTGTAGCTTGGTGGCAATGATTGGAGAATTCTGTCAATAACGCAATCATCTGGAAGATTAACTCCCAATAGAATCAAGTGATTATTATACCTAGACATTTTGAGTATATGCTCACTGACAGAACTGTTCTCCTCCATCTTGCAGCTATAGAACTTATTGGAGACTTCATATCTCTCAATTCGGGCATTTGCTTGAAATATTAACTTCAACTCCTGGAACATCTCATATGCTCCATGACGTTCAAAACGTCGTTGAAGTCCCGATTCTAAGCCGTAAAGCATGGCACACTGAACTATCGAGTAGTCATCAGCTTTGCTCTGCCAGACGTTCATAACATCTGGTGTTGCTCCAGCAGCAGGCCTGGCACCCAGCGGTGCTTCCAGGACGTAATTTTTCTGTGCAGCAATGAGGATAATCCTCAAGTTACGGACCCAGTCCGTGTAATTTCTACCATCATCTTTCAACTTTGCTTTCTCAAGGAACGCATTAAAATTCAACGGAACAACAGCACGAGCCAACAATCAACATAAACAAGCAAGATACTATCAGGTACTAAGTTCATGATAAATTTAAGTTCAATTAATCATATTATTTAAGAACTCCCACTTAGATAGACATCCCTCTAATCCTCTAAGTGATTACGTGATCCAAATCAACTAAACCATGACCGATCATCACGTGAGATGGAGTAGTTTTCAATGGTGAACATCGTTATGTTGATCATATCTACTATATGATTCATGCTCGACCTTTCGGTCTCCGTGTTCCGAGGCCATATCTGCATATGCTAGGCTCGTCAAGTTTAACCTGAGTATTCTGCGTGTGCAAAACTGGCTTGCACCCGTTGTAGATGGACGTAGAGCTTATCACACCCGATCATCACGTGGTGTCTGGGCACGACGAACTTTGGCAATGGTGCATACTCAGGGAGAACACTTCTTGATAATTTAGTGAGAGATCATCTTATAATGCTACCGTCAATCAAAGCAAGATAAGATGCATAAAAAGATAAACATCACATGCAATCAATATAAGTGATATGATATGGTCATCATCATCTTGTGCTTGTGATCTCCATCTCCGAAGCACCGTCATGATCACCATCGTCACCGGCGCGACACCTTGATCTCCATCGTAGCATCGTTGTCGTCTCGCCAATCTTATGCTTCCACGACTATCACTACCGTTTAGTAATAAAGTAAAGCATTACATCGCGATTGCATTGCATACAATAAAGAGACAACCATATGGCTCCTGCCAGTTGCCGATAACTCGGTTACAAAACATGATCATCTCATACAATAAAATTCAGCATCATGCCTTGACCATATCACATCACAACATGCCCTGCAAAAACAAGTTAGACGTCCTCTACTTTGTTGTTGCATGTTTTACGTGGCTGCTACGGGCTTAAGTAAGAACCAATCTCACCTACGCATCAAAACCACAACGATAGTTTGTCAAATAGACTCCGTTTTAACCTTCTCAAGGACCGGGCGTAGCCATACTCGGTTCAACTAAAGTTGGAGAGACAGTCGCCCGCAAGCCATCTATGTGCAAAGCACGTCGAGGGAACCGGTCTCGCGTAAGCGTACGCGTAAGGTTGGTCCGGGTCGTCTCGTCCAACAATACCGCCGAACCAAAGTATGACATGCTGGTAGGCAGTATGACTTGTATCGTCCACAACTCACTTGTGTTCTACTCGTGCATATAACATCAACATAAATAACCTAGGCTCGGATGCCACTGTTGGGTTTCGTAGTAATTTCAAAAAAATTCCTACGCACACGCAAGATCATGTGATGCATAGCAACGAGGGGAGAGTGTTGTCTACGTACCCAACGCAGACCGACTGCGGAAGCGATGACACGACGTAGAGGAAGTAGTCGTACGTCTTCACGATCCAACCGATCAAGCACCGAAACTACGGCACCTCCGAGTTCGAGCACACGTTCAGCTCGATGACGATCCCCGGACTCCGATCCAGCAAAGTGTCGGGGAAGAGTTCCGTCAGCACGACGGCGTGGTGACGATCTTGATGAACTACAGCAGCAGGGCTTCGCCTAAACTCCGCTACAGTATTATCGAGGTATATGGTGGCAGGGGGCACCGCACACGGCTAAGGAATAGATCACGTGGATCAACTTGTTGTGTCTTTGGTGCTAGCCCTGCCCCTCTATTTATATGTTGAGCCACGGGGTCGAAACTTGGAGCAAAAGCCTCCTCAAAGTCGGTTTTGCCCGAAAGGCAAGAGTCCCACTCGGACTCCAGGACCAAACGCCACAATCCTTGGCGTCTGGCCCAGACGCCATGGGCCTCGGCGTCTGGCCCAGGGCCAGACGCCAGGGTCTCCGGCGTTTGGCCCCCTGGCCTCCGCAAAACTCCTTTTTGCACCGATCTAAAGCCTCATGGGCTTGACCCCTTGGCCTAACCATATCATCCAATATATGAATCTTTACGTCTCGACCATTTAGAGACTCCTCGTCATGTCCCCGATCTCATCCGGGACTCCGAACTCCTTCGGTTCATCAAAACATGTAAACTCATAATATAACTGTCATCGTAACCTTAAGCGTGCGGACCCTACGGGTTCGAGAACAATGTAGACATGACCGAGACACGTCTCCGGTCAATAACCAATAGCGGGACCTGGATGCCCATATTGGCTCCTACATATTCTACGAAGATCTTTATCGGTCAGACCGCATAACAACATACGCTGTTCCCTTTGTCATCGGTATGTTACTTGCCCGAGATTCGATCGTCGGTATCCAATACCTAGTTCAATCTCGTTACTGGCAAGTCTCTTTACTCGTTCCATAATACATCATCTCACAACTAACATATTAGTTGCAGTGCTTGCAAGGCTTATGTGATGTGCATTACCGAGAGGGCCCAGAGATACCTCTCCGACAATCGGAGTGACAAATCCTAATCTCGAAATACGCCAACCCAACATCTACTTTTGGAGACACCTGTAATGCTCCTTTTTAATCACCCAGTTACGTTGTGACGTTTGGTAGCACCCAAAGTGTTCCTCCGGCAAACGGGAGTTGCATAATCTCATAGTCATAGGAACATGTATAAGTCATGAAGAAAGCAATAGCAACATACTAAACGATCAGGTGCTAAGCTAATGGAATGGGTCATGTCAATCAGATCATTCAACTAATTATGTGATCTCGTTACTCAAATAACAACTCATTGTTCATGGTCAGGAAACATAACCATCTTTGAATAACGAGCTAGTCAAGTAGAGGCATACTAGTGACACTTTGTTTGTCTATGTATTCACACATGTATTATGTTTCCGGTTAATACAATTCTAGCATGAATAATAAACATTTATCATGATTATAAGGAAATAAATAATAACTTTATTATTGCCTCTAGGGCATATTTCCTTCATTATGAACCATAGAGAAGCTGGAATATAGTAGGTTTAACACCAATATAGATAAAGAATGAGTTCTTTACAGTACCTTATGTGGTGGTTTTTCTTTCTTGCACTAACGGAGCTTTTGAGATCTCCTGTTGAGTTTTGTGTTGTGAAGTTTTCAAGTTTTGGGTAAAGACTTGATGGACTATGGAATAAGGAGTGGCAAGAGCCTAAGCTTGGGTATGCCCAAGGTACCCCAAGATATTCAAGAATAGCCAAAAGCAGCTTGGGGATGCCCTGGGAAGGCATTCCCTCTTTCGTCTCCGTTCATCGGTAACTTTACTTGGAGCTATATTTTCATTCGCCACATGATATGTGTTTTGCTTGGAGCGTCTTGTATGATATTAGTCTTTGCTTTTTAGTTTACCACAGCCATCCTTTCTGTACACACCTTTTGGGATAAACCCACTTGATTGGAATTTATTAGAATACTCTATATGCTTCACTTATATCTTTTGAGCTATATAGTTTTTGCTATAGTGCTTCACTTATATCTTTTAGAGCACGGCGGTGCTTGATTTTGTAGAAATTGTTAACCTCTCATGCTTCACTTATATTATTTTGAGAGTCTCTTAGAACAGCATGGTATTTGCTATGGTTATAAAATTGGTCCTGGAATGGTGGGCATCCAAGTTGGGTATAATAAAAACTATCATAGGAAGTGAATTGGATGCTATGATCAATTTGATACTTGATAATTGATTTGAGATATGGAGGTAGTGATATTAGAGTCATGCTAGTTGGGTGATTATGAATTTAAAGAATGCTTGTGTTGAAGTTAGCAAGTCTCGTAGCATGCACGTATGTTGAAAGTTGTGTAACAAATTGGAAACATGAGGTGTTCTTAGATTGTGCATCCTTATGAGTGGCGGTCAGGGACGAACGATGGTCTTTTCCTACCAATCTATCCCCCTAGGAGCATGCGCGTAGTGCTTGGTTTTTGATTACTTGTAGATTTTTGCAATAAGTATATGAGTTCTTTATGACTAATGTTGAGTCCATGGATTATACGCACTCTCACCCTTCCATCATTGCTAGCCTCTTCGGTACCGTGAATTGCCTTTTCTCACCTTGAGAGTTGGTGCAAACTTCGCCGGTGCATCCAAACCCCATGATATGATACGCTCTATCACACATAAACCTCCTTATATCTTCCTCAAAACAGCCACCATACCTACATATTATGGCATTTCCATAGCCATTCCGAGATATATTGCCATGCAACTTTTCCACCGTTCCGTTCATCATCATGACACACATTATCATTGTCATATTGCCTTGCATGATCATGTAGTTGACATCGTATTTGTGGCAAAGCCACCATGCATAATTTTTCATACATGTCACTCTTGATTCATTGCCCATCCCGGTACACCGCCGGAGGCATTCATATAGAGTCATATCTTGTTCTAGTTTTGAGTTGTAATTCATGAGTTGTAAATAAATAAAAGTGTGATGATCATTATTATTAGAGCACTGTCCCCAAAATAAAATAAAATAAAGGCCAAAAAAAGGAAAGGCCAAAGAAAAAAAGGAAGGCCCAAAGAGATAAAAAAGGAAGGCCCAAAGAAAAAAAAGAAAAAAAAAAGAAGAAAATAAAAAAAAGGGGGCAATGTTACTATCTTTTTCCACACTTGTGCTTCAAAGTAGCACCATGTTCTTCATATAGAAAGTCTTTTATGTTGTCACTTTCATATACTAGTGGGAGTTTTTCATTATAAAACTTGGCCTGTATATTCCTATGATGGGCTTCCTCAAAATGCCCTAGGTCTTTGTGAACAAGCAAGTTGGATGCACACCCACTAGTTTCTTTTGTTGAGCTTTCATACATTTATAGCTCTAGTGCATCCGTTGCAAGGCAATCCCTACTCCTCATGTTGACATCAATTGATGGGCATCTCCATAGCCCGTTGATTATCCTCGTCAATGTGAGACTTTCTCCTTTTTTGTCTTCTCCACACAATTCCCATCATCTTATTCTATTCCACCCATAGTGCTATATCCATGGCTCACGCTCATGTATTGCGTGAAAGTTGAAAAAGTTTGAGATTATTTAAGTACGAAACAATTGCTTGGCTTGTCATCGGGGGTGTACAAGATGGGAGCATTTTTGTGTGACGAAAATGAAGCATGACCTAACTATATGATTTTGTAGGGATGAACTTTCTTTAGCCATGTTATTTTGAGAAGACATGATTGCTTTGATTAGTATGCTTGAAGTGTTACTATTTCTTATGTCAATATGAACTTTTATTTTGAATCATTTGGATCTGAACATTCATGCCACAATAAAGAAAATTACATTGAGAATTATGCTAGGTCGCATTCCACATCAAAAATTCTGTTTTTATCATTTACCTACTCGAGGACAAGCAGCAATTAAGCTTGGGGATGTTTGATACGTCTCCAACGTATCGATAATTTTTTATTGTTCCATGCTATTATATTACCTGTTTTAGATGTTTATGGGCTTTACTTTACACATTTATATTATTTTTGGGACTAACCTACTAACCGGAGGCCCAGCCCGTATTGCTGCTTTTTTCCTATTTCAGTGTTTCGAAGAAAAGGAATATCAAACGCAGTCCAAACAAAATGAAACCTTTGGGAGAGATCTTTTTGGAACAAACGTGATCCAGAGGACTTGGAGTGGAAGTCAACAAACAAGGGAGGCGGCCACGAGGGTGCTCGGCGCGCCCCCTAGGGCTGGACGCGCCCCCACCCTCGTGTGCCCCTCGGGAGTCCACCGACCTACTTCTTCCTCCTATATATACCCATGTACCCTGAAAACATCAGAGGCGACCACGAAAAACTATTTCCACCACCGTACCCTTCTGTATCCGCGAGATCCCATCTTGGAGCCTTCGCTGGCGCTCCGCCAGGGGGGGAATCGATCACGGAGGGCCTCTACATCATCTCCAAGGCTTCTCCGATGAGTTGTGAGTAGTTTACCACAGACCTTCGGGTCCATAGGTATTAGCTAGATGGCTTCTTCTCTCTCTCTCTTTGGATCTCAATACCATGTTCTCCTCGATCTTCTTGGAGATCTATTCGATGTAACTCTTTTTGCGGTGTGTTTGTCGAGATCCGATGAATTGTGGGTTTATGATCAAGTTTATCTATGAGAAATATTTGAATCTCCTCTGAATTCTTTTATGTGTGATTAGGTTATCTTTGCAAGTCTCTTCGAATTATCAGTTTGGTTTGGCCTACTAGATTGATCTTTCTTGCAATGGTATAAGTGCTTAGCTTTGGGTTCAATCTTGCAGTGTCCTTTCCCAATGACAGGAGGGGCAGCAAGGCACGTATTGTATTGTTGCCATCGAGGATAAAAAGATGGGGTTTATATCGTATTGCATGAGTTTATCCCTCTACATCATGTCATCTTTCTTAATGTGTTACTCTGTTCTTTATGAACTTAATACTCTAGATGCATGCTGGATAGCGGTCGATGTGTGGAGTAATAGTAGTAGATGCAGGCAGCAGTCGGTCTACTTGGTCACGGACGTGATGCCTATATACATGATCATGCCTAGATAATCTCATAATTATTCGCTTTTCTATCAATTGCCCAATAGTAATTTGTTCACCCACCGTAATACTTATGCTATCTTGAGAGAAGCCAGTAGTGAAACCTATGGCCCCCGGGTCTATCTCTTATCATATAAGCTTTCAATCTACTTTTATTTGCATCTTTACTTTTCCAATCTATATCATAAAATACCAAAAGTATATTTATCTTATCATATTATCTCTATCAGATCTTACTTTTGCAAGTGGCCTTGAAGGGATTGACAACCCCTTTATTGCGTTGGTTGCGAGTTCTTGTTTGTTTGTGTAGGTGTGTGGGACTTTTGAGGAGCCTCCTACTGGATTGATACCTTGGTTCTCAAAAACTGAGGGAAATACTTCCGCTACTGTGCTGCATCACCCTTTCCTCTTCAAGGAAAACCAACGCAAGCTCAAGACGTAGCAGCCTCACACACGACAATAAATGTCGAGATGTTGAGGATAGAGTTGGGGGCCAGATCGTGGAAGTCCAGCCCATAATAGAACATTAGTCCGCGGACGAACAGATGGAGAGGGAATCCCAGCCCGCGGACGACGTGTGAGAGGAACACCACCCTCTCCTGGGGCTCCGGGGTGGGGATGATCTGTCCCTTGGCCGGAAGTCAGTGAGCGATTTCCGGGGCCAAGTACCCGGCCTCCCATAGTTTCGTGATGTCCTTCTCCATGATGGAGGAGGTCATCCACTTGCCTCCTGCTTCGGATCCAGACATGATTGGAGTGCTTTTTTGGGTGGAGAAGGTGAGAGCTTGGGCGTTGGAGCTCGAGAATGGATGGGCAGAGGAAGGAGAAGGCGTGGGTGAAAAAGGGTGATCCTTATCCCTTTATAAAGACAGTAAAAGTCATGCGCCTCCCCACTCGCCTTAAAATTTGCCTATTCCCCAAAGGCTGTGCAGATGACACGGTTGGGTTACCCATGCCCGTATTGATAAGAATCCCGTGATAAGGGGACACGATCTCTGCTTTGACAAGACATGCCAATAAAACTGCACCTCGAAATACAGAGCGGCGGGCTAAAAAACGGTTCAAATATTAACCGGACGGTGACGTGATGTCACGTTGTAAAAATTTGTCAGCGGATTGGACTCGTGGAATATTATACTCTCTACGGTGGTGTGTGAAATTTGTTTTGCAGAGCCGGACACGATTCTTGTGTTCGAAATCTACTTTGAAGTATTTGGAGAAGGAACCCGCCTTGCAATGCCGAAGACAGTTTGTGCGCCAGACTCATCGTCATTGAAGCCTGGTTCTGGGGCTACTGAGGGAGTCCTGGATTAAGGGGTCCTCGAACAGTCGGACTATATACATGGGCCAGACTGTTGGGCTATGAAGATACAAGATAGAAGACTTCTTCCCATGTCCGGATGGGACTCTCCTTTTGTGTGGAAGGCAAGCTTGGCTATTCGGATATGTAGATTACTTTCTCTGTAACCGACTTTGTGTAACTCTAGCCCCCTTCGGTGTCTATATGAACCAGAGGGTTTAGTCCGTGGGGACAACAACAATCATAATCATAGGCTAGACTTCTAGGGTTTAGCCATTACGATCTCATGGTAGATCAACTCTTGTAATACTCATATCCATCAAGATCAATCAAGCAGGAGTAGGGTATTACCTCCATAGAGAGGGCCCGAACCTGGGTAAACATCGTGTCCCCCGCCTCCTGTTACCATTAGCCTTAGACGCACAGTTCGGGACCCCCTACCCGAGATCCTTCGGTTTTGACACTGACACCCACGTGTATCATCACCTCATCCTTAGCCAATCTTTGGTTAATCTGTAGCCCCTGTTTCAAGTTGCAAATATGAGCAACAGAACCAGTATCAAATACCCAGGCGCTATTGCGAGCATTAGTTAAGTACACATCAATAACATGTACATCAAATATACCTTTCACTTTTCCATCCTTCTTATCCGCCAAATACTTGGGGCAGTTCCGCTTCTAGTGACCAGTCCCTTTGCAGTAGAAGCACTCAGTTTCAGGCTTAGGTCCAAACTTGGGTTTCTTCTCTTGAGCAGCAACATTTTTGCCATTCTTATTGAAGTTCCCCTTCTTCCCTTTGCCCTTTTTATTGAAACTAGTGGGCTTGTTGACCATCAACACTTGATGCTCCTTTTTGATTTCTACCTCCGCGGCCTTTAGCATTGCGAAGAGCTAGGGAACAAATAGTCTTGTTCATCCCTTGCATATTATAGTTCATCACGAAGCCTTTATAGCTTGGTGGCGGTGATTGAAGAACTCTGTCAATGACACAATCAACTAGAAGATCAACTCCCAGCTGAGTTAAGTGATTATGATACCCATACATTTTGAGTATGTGTTCACTGACAGAACTATTATCCTCCATTTTGCAGCTGTAGAACTTCTTGGAGACTTCATATCTCTCAACTCGGGCATTTGCTTGAAATATTAACTTCAACTCTTGGAACATCTCATATGCTCCATGATGTTCAAAACATCTTTGAAGTCCCGATTATAAGCCGTAAAGCATGGCACACTGAACTATCGAGTAGTCATCAGCTTTGCTCTGCCAGACGTTCTTAACATCATCAGTAGCATCTGTAGTAGGCCTAGCACCTAGCGGTGCTTCCAGGACGTAATTCTTCTGTGCAGCAATGAGGATAATCCTCAAGTTACGGACCCAGTCCGTGTAGTTGCTGCCATCATCTTTCAACTTAGCTTTCTCTAGGAACGCATTAAAATTCAAAGGAACGGTAGCACGGGCCATTGATCTACAAGAACATAGACATGCAAAATACTATCAGGTACTAAGTTCATGATTAATTAAAGTTCAATTAATCATATTACTTAAGAACTCCCACTTAGATAGACATCCCTCTAATCATCTAAGTGATCACGTGATCCAAATCAACTAAACCATGTCCGATCATCACGTGAGATGGAGTAGTTTTCAATGGTGAACACCACTATGTTGATCATATCTACTATATGATTCACGCTCGACCTTTCGGTCTCAGTGTTCCGAGGCCATATCTGCATATGCTAGGCTCATCAAGTTTAACCCGAGTATTCTGCGTGTGCAAAACTGGCTTGCACCCATTGTATGTGAACATAGAGCTTATCACACTCGATCATCACATGGTGTCTCGGCATGACGAACTGTAGCAACGGTGCATACTCAGGGAGAACACTTGTACCTTGAAATTTAGTAAGGGATCATCTTATAATGCTACTGACGTTCTAAGCAAAATAAGATGCATAAAGGATAAATATCACATGCAATCAAAATATGTGACATGATATGGCCATCATCATCTTGTGCTCATGATCTCCATCACCGAAGCATCGTCATGATCTCCAACGTCACCCGCACGACACCTTGATCTCCATCGTAGCATGTTGTCATCTCGCCAACTATTGTAACTACGACTATCGCTACTGCTTAGTGATAAATTAAAACAATTACATTGCGATTGCATTTCATACAATAAAGCGACAACCATATGGCTCCTGCCAGTTGCCGATAACTTTTTTACAAAACATGATCATCTCATACAACAATTTATATCACATCATGCCTTGACCATATCACATCATAGCAAGCCCTGAAAAAACAAGTTAGACGTCCTCTACTTTGTTGTTGCAAGTTTTACGTGGCTGCTACGGGCTTCTAGCAAAAACCGTTCTTACGTACGCATCAAAACCACAACAATTTTTCGTCAAGTGTGATGTTTTAACCTTCAACAAGGACCGGGCATAGCCACACTCGATTCAACTAAAGTTGGAGAAACAGGCACCCACCAGCCACCTATGTGCAAAGCACGTCGGTAGAACTAGTCTCGCGTAAGCATACGCCTAATGTCGGTCTGAGCCGCTTCATCCAACAATACCGCCGAATCAAAGTATGACATGCTGGTAAGCAGTATGACTATTATTGCCCACAACTCTTTGTGTTCTACTCGTGCATATAATATCTACGCATAGACCTGGCTCGGATGCCACTGTTGGGGAACGCAGTAATTTCAAAAAAAAACATCCTACGATGACGCAAGATCTATCTCTAGGTGATGCATAGCAACGAGAGGGGAGAGTGTTGTCTATGTACCCTCGTAGACCGAAAGCGGAAGTGTTATGACAACACGGTTGACGTAGTCGTACGTCTTCATGATCCCACGGATCCTAGCACCGAAGGTACGACACCTCCGCGATCTGCACACGTTCAGCTCGGTGACATCCCACGAACTCTAGATCCAACTGAGGTTGAGGGAGAGTTTCATCAGCACGATGGCGTGGTGACAGTGAGGATGAAGTTACCGGCGCAGAGCTTCGCCTAAGCACTACGACGATATCACCAAGGTGTGTAACAGTGGAGGGGAGCACCGCGCATGGCTAAAACAATTGTCAACTTGTGTGTTATAGGGTGCCCCCTGCCCCCATATATAAAGGAGTGAGGGGGAGGCCGGCCGGCCCTCCAAGGGCGCGCCCCCAATAGGGGAATCCTACTAGGACTCCAAGTCCCAGTAGGTTGTCCTAGTAGGTTTCCACCTAAGGGGAGAGAGGGGAAGGAAGGAGAGGAGAGGGGGAAGGCAAGGGGGGTGCCGCCCCCATCCTTGTCCTACTCGAACTCAAGGGGAGGGGGGCGCGGCCTGCCCTGGCCGGCCCCCCTCTCTCTCCACTAGGGCCCATCGAGGCCCATTAGTTCCCCGGGGGGTTCCTGCAACACTCCGGCACTCCGGTTTTATCAGAAACTTCTCCAGAACACTTCCGGTGTCTGAATATAGTCGTCCAATATATCAATCTTTATGTCTCGACCAATATGACCGAGACACGTTTCCGGTCAATAACCAATAGCGGAACCTGATGCTCATATTGGTTCCTACATATTCTACAAAGATCTTTATCAGTTAAACCGCATAAGAACATACGTTGTTCCCTTTGTCATCGGTATGTTACTTGCCTGAGATTCGATTGTCGGTATCTCAATACCTAGTTCAATCTCGTTACAGGCAAGTATCTTTACTCGTTCTGTAATACTTCATCCCGCAACTAACTCATTAGTCAAAATGCTTGCAAGGCTTATAGTGATGAGTATTACCGACAGGGCCTAGAGATACCTCTCCGAAACACGGAGTGACAAATCCTGATCTCGATCTATGCCAACCCAACAAATACCTTCGGAGACACCTGTAGAGCACCTTTATAATCACCCATTTATGTTGTGACGTTTGGTAGCACACAAAGTGTTCTTTCGGTATTCGGGAGTTGCATAATCTCAGTCTGAGGAACTTGTATAAGTCATGAAGAAAGCAGTAGCAATGAAACTGACACGATCATAATGCTAAGCTAACGGATGGGTCATGTCCATCACATCATTCTCCTAATGATGTGATCCCGTTTATCAAATGACAACACATGTCTATGGTTAGGAAACATAACCATCTTTGATTAACGAGCTAGTCAAGTAGAGGCATACTAGGGACTATATGTTTCGTCTAGGTATTCACACATGTACTAAGTTCCCGGTCAATACAATTCTAGCATGAATAATAAACCTTTATCATGAATTAAGGAAATAAATAATAACTTTATTATTGTCTCTAGGACATATTTTCTTCACATAGCACAAAATCAAATCCATGAGTATGTATGCGTGGGCTTTAGCCATAAATACGTGGAAAAAAATTAAGCATCGGCTAGAACCACACAAAATCAGATCAAACCATGCAACGGTGACCTCGTGAGACTGCCATGCTTCAGGTTGGCCTTAGAACATAGCAAGGGACCACACAGATTGGCACAATAATTGAATTAAACATGACATCGAGTGCACATCTTGGCACGACATAATAACAAACAGGCTATAAGCGGATTAACATCAACAACAAACCAACGAACAACATCACACCAACAAACCAACGAACAACAACACACCAACACAGCTTTTATGCCAGAGGGTACGGGGCGGACCAGCGGACACCACCGGTGGCGTGGGATGGCAGGGCTGCTGTGGCCTGGGCGGGCTCAAGCTCAAAGAGTCGGCGGATTTGCGGGCTCGAGGACACCGGCGCATGGTCCTACGTTGCCCCGCACCGCGCAGCCACCACGTCTCACTCATGAGGCTCCGCCTCGGCGAGCTCAATGCCACAGGAGCCCATGGGTACTGATCACCGGCAACCTGCATCACTTCGTCAGCGCCCTCCTGCACTGCGCTCGCTCAGGCCGGGGAGAACGGCGCAGCCGGCTACTCCGCGACGTCTGTCGCTCCTTCGCCACAGATGCACCACGACAACCCTGGCGCCACTTCCGCTCGAACAACGAGACAAAAAATATATAAATAAATGATGAGATTGACGAAAAATATATAAATAAATGATGAGATTGAAAGAGATGTGTCGGCGACGACAGCGAGAACATAAATCAACAATGATGATGGGGAACGGGCTGCCGCAGCCTTGGCCCTGCCTCCGCACGCACGTCACCATTTCGCCATTGCTTTGCCTCCCCGGTCCAACCTTCCATGCGCCATACATCGTGGGCTTATGGTCATCCATGGTGCCGTAGTCGCCCGGGTGGGCACGGGCGCATGGCCACCGTAGCTGCTACTGAATACAGAAAACCCCTCATGCCGCTGCAATCCGAGGCGCGCACGCAAGATCATCAAGACCCACGACGCGTCCTCACGCGTCCTTGGCGTCCATGACTCTTACATTTAGGACGTCGATATGGCGCTGACGTTCCGTCTAGGAGTCTCCCAGACCGAACGAATTGTTCGTACTGGAGGGGTAGATCGCGGAAAATCCTATTCGCCGCTCGCTGCGGCGAATTGTCGAGCGATCGCACAGGGGCAGCGCAGCGAGCGACAGAAATGGGCCGGCCCACTTATACATAATGAGTTCAAACCGGTTTTGGGAACCTTCTAGAAGGTTCCCTGAATCGATTTTTTTCCTGTATCGCTTTTTTCTGGTTCTTTTTCGGCTTTCTGTTGTTTTTTTATTTATCTTTTTTTCGTTTTTGTTTCTTTTTCATTTTTTGTTTCACTTTCTTTTTCAAGTTTATTTTTCCAGAATATGTTTGCAGTTTTACAAAATGTTTATAATATTCTTTTTATTTATTTCTCTTTTCTTCTCTTCCTTTAAAAAAGTAAAAAAATTAAATTTTGTTCGTGTTTCCAAAAAATGTTCAGTGTTTGAAAAAATGTTCTCAAAATTCAAAAATTGTTGTTGTTACACAAAAAAGTACAAAACTTCTGAAATTCACAAAATGTAATGGATTTCAGTTTTTTGTTCACATATTCAAAAAATGTTCGCGCTTTCAAATTTGTTCAGGATTTTTCAAAATTTCTCTTCATTTCAAAATATGTTCTTAAGATTCAAAAAATATTCGTGCTTTAAAAAATTGTTCGCGCTTCCAAATTTGTTCAGGATTTTTTAAAATTGGTCACCTTTTCAAAATTTGTCCTCAAGATTCAAAATATGTTTGGCAATTGAAAAAAAATGTTCCAGCTTTCCAAATTTGTTCACAAATTCAACAATAGTTCATGTTTTTTCAAATTTGTTCACAAATTCAAAAAATGTTCTGAAAGTTTTAAAAATGTAAAAAATTTTATTTTTTGTTCACAGATTCAAGAAATGTTCCCCCTTTTTCAAATTTGCTCACATCATCAAAATGTTCCTGTTTTGCAAAATTTGTACGAAAATTCGAAAGATGTTTTTATTTTTGAAGAAAATATTCATAATTTTGAAAAAAAATCTGTTGTAGGAGGACGACGGTTCGACCCAATAAATGGACTGTGGTCTTTAACTGTCGTGCTGCTACTTTAACATGAGAACGTCTACATCGCAGTGGTTTGCGCGGCAGGCCGATTAGTGCAAAGTTGCGTGTTCGAGTTACAGCGGTAGAGTTATTTTCTTTTTTGCGATTTTTCCTCTCGGGAACGTGCCGCCGCGTGCCACTGTAAATGGGCCGGCCCAGGCTAGCCGCTCCTGTGCGAACCGCCGGCATTTCGCCGCAGCGAGCGGCCTATAGGAGCTCCCGTAGATTGCTCCGAACGAATTCGTTCGGGCGGAGAGGCCCCCAGCACGAACGCCCCACGACCCACCCTGTCGGCCCTACAGCCCGGTAGCTAAGAAAAGCCCAACTATTTTTTTTGCTGTGCCAGATTAAAGCCCAGATTTTACACAGCTATGAAACAAAAATGTCATCAACTTTAAAAGCAAAAAAGAAAAATATTCATGACAATTTCCATCATCGAAACAAAAAAATTGACATGGAAGATTCATAGTAAAAAATGCCATGCTATTTTCAATTAAATTTCCATAGATTGTATGCACAATTTGAACACAAAATTATGTGATGAATTTGCCATGGTGTGGTAGTATAAATTGCCATGTTTTAAAAAAATACAATTTCAATGGCACTAAATAATAAAATTTCCATCATGGAAATTAAAGAAAAAGAAGGGAATTTGCTATGGTCCACGATCTCAAAACATAAATTTACCATGGATTAAAAAATTATCGCACTACATATAATGAAATGTTTACACATGGCAAATTTAGTAAGTTTTTCTTCAAAAAAAAGGTGGCAAAATTAGGAGACTTTTTCAATAAAACAAATGGCAACTTTTTGAAAAAATGTAACAGATACATGGATTTGTTGAAAAGGGGATGGCAAAAAAATCATGAAAAATAATTTAGGAAATCCAGAGTAGACGACCAAAAAGTTGCCATGCTATATAGTGAATGAAATAAAAATTTGCCATGGGGAAAAAGCTAAATTTGCCATGGCAATAAAAGTTAAATATTTGCCATGGCGATATAGGTAAATTAGCCATAGTAAAAATAAAAAAGTTAAATTTTCCATGGAAATAAAAGTTAAGAGTTGCCATGGTGATTTAGCTAAAATTTGACATGTCAATTAAGGTAATTTTGCCATGGCAAAAATAAAATAAAAATTAATTGTACTATATACCTAAAGACACAAAATAATGTGGATTGAAAAATGCCATGGCAAATAAAAAGTAAAATTTGGCATGGATATAAAAGTTAAATTGCCATGACAAGTAAAGAAGTAAATTTGCCATGAGCAAAAGTGAAAGTAAAAAAAAAGTTGCCATGTATGTAAAAAAAATTGCCGTGTATGTAACGAGTAAGTTGCCATGGAAAAACAAAAAAATTTAATTTGGCATTGGCAAAAGAAAGGTAAAATTGCCAAGGCAAAAACAGGGTAAATTTGCCATGGCTATAAGATTAAATTTGCCATGTTGCAAAAAAAGAAATAATTTCACCATGCCATTGTTACAAAAATTTGGCATGGTCCATGCACTAGAGATGCCATGATGCACAAAATAAAAATTGCTATGACAATGAACTCTATTTGCATCGTCTCATAAAATTGTAATTGACATGGTAAAACATTCTTGGATGGACTTTGGCAAGGACACAACGAACCATGGCAATAAATGATTTTAGTTGACGTGGCAAAAAACACATCTATAAAAAAACCTTTTAGTTGCCATGGCAAGTTTGCCATGTTTTTGAACATCTTAAAATAAAAGAATTGACATGTTTTCCATGTTTGTAAACATCTTTAAGTTTGCCATGGCAAGCTTGCCATGTTTTTTAACATCTTAAAAAGAAAGAATTTTGGCATGCTTGCCTTGGCGATTTTGCCATTTTTTCCCATGGTCTATGAACTGAACTTTTCCGTGATCTATGAACTAAATTTTTCATGGTCAATTACTAAATTTGCCATGGTTATTTGCCAAAGAATTGTCTTTATCTTGGCAATAAAAGTAAATTTTCCATGGCAAAAACAAAAAAGTTTAAATTGCCATGGCCAAAATAAATTGTTGGCCATGGTATGCTCGATGTAGTCAATGATTGTAGGCTTCATTTCTTCTTCATTTGCATGGACATGTGCAATGAATCAACCAGCCAAAACATCACACTACTGAACCAAAACAGAGATTGCCTCGAATGATCGATTAGATTTGATTGAATCGACATGAAAGCAACATCGGATCAGGTGGATTAGCAGCAATTATGAATGTCTGATATGCTTGGCACACTATTCTACACTTCTACTACTTGCACTGAATGGCAATGCAAAAACACAATTGAAACATAGCATGGCAGAAACTGAAACAACTGTGGTGGAGTGGATCGATCAATTAGGCTTGTGGCTTAAATAATTACAGCATTGATGAGATGGATGGATGCATCTTGTATCTCGACGAAGCGCCAAAAATGGAGGGGTCGACGGCTGACGACGCCATTGATGCACTTGGAGCAGAAGCGGGAACGACTTCCACCGCCGCCGGGAAAGGATAAGGTAGGGGAGTAAAAAATCGTTCGCGTCAATTTGCCTTCAACCCGAACGAGTCTCCTGGGATGACGTGGCAATGGGAGAGCATCAAGATTTGTGCAACGGGTACGAGCACGTTCGGCTCCATGTCCAGAAAACCCGAATGTTCGGGAGTTATCGATTCCGTACATTTATGCAAGAGATGGCGTGAGGGGCTCTGAGTCTTCGAGAACCTACGGCGATGCAGAGGGCCTCGTCTTTGTGTCCTACTGCGACGCATGGTGGCAGCTTCACAACATATGCACCCTCGAGATCGTCCTATGCCCCTGCCGTGTCCAGGCCTTTCGCCCCGCCCGCAAGGAGCCCGGGCGCCTCCTCCGGTCCGTCACGGCGGCGGCAGCCTCGTCTTCGCCGGAAAACCCGTCTGACTCGCACACCGGCGTACGTCACGGACTCCATGGTGCGCGCCATTGTCGGTTCCTGTTCAGGCTCAAGCACTTTTTTAAGAAGAAACTTTCTGCTTTATTGCAGCCATCCCTTTCGTCCTGGATGAACAGTTGTCCAAGTGAAACAGTTAGTAATTGTACAGCATGCTGATCTTTCCAGAAGTTCTAACAGAAATGAAGCAAAAAAACATATGTCGGATTGTGATTTGAATACATCGCAAAGCCATAGAGTATAAAAAAGAATACAAATTATGGAAAGCTTGAGAACTGAAGTAGCATTACTTTCACCCTGGATGAATGGTGAAAACACAAGGAAGCCAAGTGACCGAACGACTAATAACAATGTACAACATGGTGTTTTTTCTTTTCTTATGTGGTAACAGAAGTGAAGGAGAGACTGAACAACATAAATAGAATTTTGAACTGAATTTAAGTATAACATACATATATGATTTGACGACCCAACACTTGAGCCATGTATGGCCACATATGTCCCAAATGCAAAAGCAAACAAAAACGACATTACTACAAATTATACTCCCTCCGTTCGGAATTACTTGTCTCAGAAATGGATGTATCTAGAACTAAAAAGTTCTAGATACATCCATTTCCGAGACAAGTAATTCCGAACGAAGGGAGTATAAGCGTTGAGAACTGAAGCAACTTTCTTTTATCACATAGACAATGTAAGTAATTTGATGTAGCCTTGATTGCTAACACGGGCATTCATGAACGCTCCTCTGGCCCTATATATGATCGATCATTAATTAGGCAATTCCAACCAAGTCATCATCGTCAAAAGAGTAGAAGTAATCACCATCGGATATCTCGAAGGCCTTGCAGAATTCAGACAAGATCTGGGGAGGGGTGAAAGGGCGGAACGCAATATTCAAGGGACATAAGGCTTCTATCAACATGCACGGGCTCTTTCCATAAGGGACATAAGGCTCTCGTAATTAAAAGCTCTCGTAATTAAAATCTCTAAAACCCCGGGTGTAGTAGATGCTTCCGGCTTCAACCGTAGGGAATTCGCTAGTGTTGATGGAGAGGCCGCGATAAGGGCTGACGAAGATTGCGCGGTTGCCGATGCTGGTGACCGGCACGAGAACCTTTCTCATGGTGTCCACCTTGTAAACCACCGGGGGGTCCTTGCTCACGGTGTCATCCTTGTAGAGCACGGGGTGTTTCCAGCCCGACACGAGCAGCAACTCCCCATCATACTCAACCACATAACCACCGTACTCGAAAGAACCCTCCTCGACAGTAACAGTGTTGCCATGAATGACTGTGGTCATTGTGATGGTGCCTTCGTCTTCCTCACTGATACTGATAGTGCCGGTTGACATGATGGATCCATATATATTGTTGACATAAACTTTACCGGTGAGGTGCGTCATGTTCTCAAGACGAACATGGTCGTGTGGGTGATCCACGGCGAACTTGACTTCCTGAAAACTCTCGCTGCTCTGGTGGGCCCACTTCATGGTGAAGTCCATCCTGCCGGTAAGGAGGAACACCATCATGGGAGATGACGTCATGACGACCGCCTGGACCATCTCAGCCGGCATGGGCGCCCTGAAGTGGACGACGACACCCGTGAAAGGGTTAAGCACCCGGGTCTCATTCGGCGGCGCTCTCTCCCCGAGGACGAGAAGGCCGCCGACTAAGGCGCCAAGGAAGAAGTACCGGCGGAGGCAAGGCATGCTTTTGCGAACGAAGCGGCTGGTGCTGGTGTTCATGAAGGTGACGTGATAGGCTTCCAGGAGAGTGGAGCGCTCGCGCTCTAGCATGTGATGGATCCTCTGGATCGGATTTGGCTGTTAGATCCGGTAACCTACCTTCTCCTGGTGCGGATGAACTCGATCCAGCGCCGGTCATGGTGGTGTGGAGACGGCGGCAATGTGGACAGAGATGGCGGCGGTGGTGTGCTTCCCGTGAGCACCACGCTTACCCTAGATCGGTAGGGAGTGTTCGGTGGGATTTGTGGCAGCGTTCAACCTCGTGAGTCGTGCCCCGGCCCCCACCTCTGTTATATAGCGTGGGTCACAGGGGCCCACCAACCATGGTTTGGTTGGGCGCCCCCGATCAGGGCGCGGGTCAAGGGCCCGTCGAGCCGTTGGGCTCGATCGAGAGGAGATCAACCTAACATTCTTCCCCTTGATCTCAACTTTACTTTAAACCTTATACTTTCTATTTTATTTGTTTCATCACCTATTGGTACATAGAGCATGTTTCATCGTCACAGCTCAATTGTCGATAGAATCATTCAGCTACAACATACGTTTTGTTCAGAAACAAATTCTGTTCCTTTTGGGCCTATCCACAAATCATAAGGCTTTCCCTTAAACCCATGCCGGCTAAGTGTTCCTTGAACACATTGGGTGGTAAGCCTTTCGTTAGCGGATCCACAAGCATATCTTTTGTCTTTATATGCTCGAGACTTATAGTTTGATCCTGGATTTTATCTTTCACAACATAATACTTTATCTCTATTGTTTTGGCAGCATTACTCGACTTGTTGTTGTGAGCGTAAAATACCGCGGGCTGATTGTCGCAGTACATCTTTAGTGGTTTGTGAATACAATCTACCACTTTCAAGTCGGGTATAAATTTCTTTAGCCATATCGCCTGCCCCGTGGCTTCGAAGCATGCTATGAATTCTGCATACATCGTGGATGATGCAACTATCGACTGTTTGGAGCTTTTCCACGAAATAGCTCCCCCAGCGAGGGTGAATACGTATCCTGACGTGGATTTTCTATCATCTTTGTCCCCCGCAAAATTTGCGTCTGAATACCCTTTTATCTCTAGGGAATCAGATCTCCTGTATGTTAGCATGTAGTCCTTCGTGCCTTGCGTCTAACGCAATGCTTTCTTTACCATCTTCCAGTGCTCTATGCCTGGATTCTCTTGATATCTATCGAGTACCCCGGTGATAAAGGCTAAGTCAGGGCGAGTGCACACTTGTGCATACTGCAAGCTGCCAACTGCCGAAGCATATGGTACTCCTTTCATTTGATCGATCTCATACTGGTTTTTGGGACATTGGAATTTCCCAAAACTATTGCCCTTAACTATGGGAGCGGGTGTGGCTTTACTCGCATGCATACTATATTTTTTAAGAACCTTTTCTAAATATGCTTTCTGCGATAGTCCTAAGACTCCATTGTTTCTATCTCTGTAAATTTCTATGCCCAAAACATATGATGCTTCACCAAGATCTGTTATGTCAAAATTCGAGGATAAGAACTTTTTTGTTTCTTGTAGTAGACTAACATCACTGCTAACAAGCAGAATGCCATCCACATACAAGATTAGAAATATATATTTCCCATTTTTAAACTTTGTATAAATGCAGTTATCCTCAATATTTTCTTTAAATCCAAAACTTTTAATCGTTTGATTAAACTTTAAATATCATTGTCTAGAGGCTTGCTTTAATCCATAAATGGATTTCTTCAGGCGACATCCCATATTTTCCTTGCCTTCCATGATAAAACCCTTGGGTTGTTTCATGTAGACATTTTCTTTTAAATCTCCATTGAGAAATGTCGTCTTTACATCCATTTGATGTAACTCTAAATCAAAATGAGCAATTAATGTCATTTTGATTCTTAAGGAATCCTTACATGAGACCGGAGAAAATGTCTCTTTGTAATCTATCCCTTCTCTTTGTGTAAATCCTTTTGCCAAGAGTCGTGCTTTATACTTTTCTACATTCCCTTTAGAGTCATACTTAATTTTGTAGACCCATTTGCAGCCTACTGTTTTGCCTCCTTTAGGAACTTCCTCTAAGTCCCAAACATCTTTGGAACTCATTGATTTCATCTCTTCTTCCATTGCCTTCATCCACATTGATGAATGAAGGCTTCTCATGGCTTCTTCATATGAGGTGAGATCTTTTTCCATTTGAACCATTTCTGTGTTATAAACTTTAAAGTCAGTAGAAATAGCTGACTTTCTTGGTCTTGTAGACCTTCTAAGGGCCTCAGTTTCTGGCACATTCTGTGCCTCAACTTCTGGCACTTCTTCTAAAATTTGCTACTGCACCTCCCTTTCATGCTCAACAACGGGTTCAGTCGGCTCCTGGCGGAAAGGTTCCGGGTCTGCCCCCATAGTTGTCATGGGTGGAGTTGCAACTGGTAGTGAGAAAAATGGCTCCTGGATCATCGGATTAGGTGCATGCACCCTCTTCTCCTCAAGATCAATTTTCCGAGCTACCAGGCTCCCCCTCATCATTTCGTCCTCTAAGAAGACTGTATGTCTCATTTCTACAAACTTTGTATATTTGTCTGGGCAGTAAAAACGAAAACCCTTTGATCTTTCTGGATAGCCAATGAAGTGGCAACTCACTATTTTGGGATCTAACTTTCCAATGTTTGGATTAAACATTTTTGCCTCAGCAGGGCACCCCCACACCCTAAAGTGTTGTAGGGATGGCACCCTTCCTGTCCATAGCTCGTACGGTGTTTTGGGCACCGACTTGCTTGGTACTCTATTGAGAATGTGAATGGCGGTTTTAAGCGCCTCCATCCATAATCCCAATGGCAAGTTGGAATAACTCATCATGCTGCGCACCATATCCATAAGTGTACGGTTGCGCCTTTCAGCTACTCCATTTTGGTGAGGTTCGCCCGACATTGAATACTAGGCAACTATGCCAGTCTCCTGCAAGAACTTTGCAAAAGGTCCAGGGACTTGGCCATATGGAGTGTGTCGACCGTAGTACTCTCCCCCACGGTCGGACCTGACTATCTTTATTCTTTTATCATGTTGATTTTCAACTTCAGCTTTGAATATTTTAAATTTATCCAACGCTTCAGATTTTTCTTTGATTGGATAAATGTATCCATAGCGAGAGTAATCATCTGTGAATGTTATGAACGAGTCATATCCATCCACACTTTTCACCGAAAATGGTCCACAAATGTCGGTGTGGATGATTTCTAGTGTGAATGTGCTATGGATTGCACTTTTTTGATTTGTTTTATATACTTTCCTTTAATGCAATTGATGCATTGTTCTAAGTCCGAGAATTCTAGCGGAGGGAGAATTTCACTCTTGACTAATCTTTCTATTCTCCCCTTGGAAATATGGCACAAGCGACAGTGCCATAATTTCGATGAGTCGAATGTTCTCTTTCTTTCTTTTGTTTTTTATTCGACGCGGAAACATGTTCTTTCACATTGCATACATAATAAACTTTTTCACGAAGTGATAACAAATAAAACTTATTGTGTAGTAAAGCATCACCCACATAAGCATTATTATACCAAATGGCACACTTGCCATGTCCAAAATAACATTCATAATTATCTTTGTCCAACCAAGAAACACTAATTAAGTTTCTATGACATGATGGAACAAATAAAACATCTCTAAGTAGAAGATTGAATCCGTCAGCTAACTCCAAGGAGATGTCACCGACAGCTTCAACTTCTGCTTCAACTCCGTTTGCCACTTCAATGCGTCTTTCGCTTCTTAGCGTAGTTCGCATCGAATGGAATCCCTGTAAAGAATTGGCAACATGAACAGTTGCTCCTGAATCAATCCACCAAGTGGATTTTGAAAACTGTGTATACAAGTATTCATTTACAAATGAAACTATATTGTTACCTCTTTTTGCCATGGCTGACTTCAGCCAAGCAGCGCAGTCTTTCTTGTAATACCCTTTCTGCTTGCAGTGGAGACAAGTGTCTTTGTCCACTAAGACAGGCTGTTGCTGATGCTGATGATAGGGAGCTTTGCCATGCTTTGAAGGAGAACTTTTGTTGTTTTGACTGTAGTTCTTTTTCTTGTAATCTTTCACATAGTTGAGTGAATCACCATGTGCGGCTTTGAGTCTGTCCTCTTCTTGGACACACATTGCTATTGTCTTTTCAATGTCCCATGTTCCAAGTGACATATTATAGTTTACAACAAAAGTTTCAAACTCCTTTGGCAGTGAAGCCATGACCAGGTGGACCAGGAGCTTTGGTTTGATCTCTAGATCCTCATCCATGGGCTTTAGCTTTGCTGCCATATTGCTCATCCTCAGGATGTGCTCTCTTATTCCATGACTACCACCTGTGTAGTGCTATGTCACCAGTTGCTCTAACACTTGGGTGGCATATATCTTTGAGGAGCCAGTGAACTGGCTCTTTATCTTTGTAAGCAACTTCCGTGTGGAAGTGCACTCTGCAATGGAGTCCACAATGGTGCTCTCGATTGTATTCTTTATAAATATCATGCACTTTTTGTTTGCATTGACCCACTTTTGGTTATCTATGAGGTAGGACTGCTCCAAAGGAGCATGGTCCCCCTTCTTTTTAGACCATGCAACATCATCATCAGTGGCCTCTTGTACTGACTCTGTGGTCTGACCTGCTGTGATGTCTCCACAACCCAGTCAAGATCAGCAGAAACAAATGCCAGTTCAACTTTTTTCCTTCACTCAGTGTGGTTGTCACCTCTGAGTGTCGGAACTTCTTTTAGGCAACTCATTAAGTGAAAGCCTTCTGAAATCACAATTTAAGTGACATCAGTATAACAATCATATGCAATAATCTAACGTTGGTCAAATTAAAACATACAATTGTCTATGCAATTAAATCTATATTTCCGTTGGGCAAAATATTAGAAATAAATGCACCTTTAAATTTCAATAATAAAACATGATCATGTTATTAATAACGTTGGTCATAAAAAATAACATAATCATATTCATTTTAATAATCACTTTAACATGCTCTTAAAAACATAATTCTATCTAAACTTTTATTTTCTTTGTAAAAGAGCAATATCAATTATTTACGCAGCGGACTTTTTACAGAAACTTTTCTTTGATTAAATAAGAAAATTCATGGGCATTTCTTTTAGGGAAAATTTCTATTCTCTGGAAAAAAAATGGCGGGAGCACAGCCTAGCGTGCGCGGCTAAGCTGCGGCCTCGGCCCAGCGTGCGGCTGCGGCCTCGGCCCAGCGTGCGGCTGCGGCCTCGGCCCAGCGCGCCCGCAGCGGCTGGCGGTCTGAGCCCAGTCGGCTCGCTCACTTTTGGCCCAGCGGCCCATCCCAGCGCTAGGGTTTCTCTCAGGGCCGTCCGATTAGATCCAACGGCCACCCGCGCTCTTCGCTAGATCAAAACTGGCAGCGCCGTTCGACTCGGCCGAAACCCTAGCCATTTCCCCGTTTCTCTCTCGATGTCTGTTTCGTCTCTGTCCCACGCGAGCTTCGCCGGCAACGGCGCCGAGCGCCACCGTGCCGCGCCTGGCCGCCGGCGATGGTGTCTACTGCCACCGCGTCGCGCCGCCGCTCCTTTTTCCGTTCTTATCCCTTCCCCTTTTCTTCCTGGGACAGACAGAGAGAGATGCGAGGTCGAGGCCTCCTCTGCTCCTCTCGCACCGGCGGGCCACCGCGCCGCGCCGGTCGCTGGCGGCAGCGAGCCAGGGCGGAGCCCAACGAGGCAGCCCCTTCCCCCTCCCAACTCTGTTTTGACGAGAGAGAGGAACACAGAGAGGCTACTCCTTGTCCTTTTCAGCGAGAGGAATAGGAGTGCGGCCAGATCGTGCCGTGGCCATCCTCCTCGCCGGTCGCGCGTCCTCCCTAGCAGTGGGTGCACCGCCGTCGAGGGATTTGGCCGCGGTGCTGACCCCTTCCCTTTTTTTCTGGTGAGCAATTGCTTGCTCCGGTGGTTCTTCTTCCGGACGCCTCAGCTTGCCGATGCGCGTTCGAATCGAGAGGAACGACGCAGCCTTGCGGCGGCGCGATTACTTTGCCCTTTTGCCCCTTGTTCTTTTAGGGCTTGGGTTCATGTGGGGGAAACTCTTTCTTTCTCTGATTTCTTTTCCTTTCCGAAAAAACTCAGCCAAGATGGCTCTGAAACCATTGATGGATCCTCTGGATCGGATTTGGCTAGTAGATCCGATAACCTACCTTCTCCTGGTGCGGATGAACTCGATCCAGCGCCGGCCATGATGGTTTGGAGACATTGGCGATGTGGACAGAGATGGCGGCAGTGGTGTGCTTCCCGTGAGCACCGCGCTTACCCTAAATCGGTAGGGAGTGTTCGGTGAGGTTTGTGGCAGCGTTCAACTTCGTGAGTCGTGCCCCGGCCCTCATCTCTGTTATATAGCGCGGGTCACAGGGTCCCATCAACCATGGTTTGGTTGGGCGCCCCCGATCAGGGCGCGGGTCAAGGGCCCGTCGAGCCGTTGGGCTCGATCGAGAGGAGATCAACCTAACAACATGATCCACTTTCCGGCCTGGAAGCGGGGATCTGTGCCGTCGGCGCAAGGGTTGTCGGTGGCGCGGCGCCACTCGCCGGCGGCGGCAGTGCGGTACGGAAGTCCATGTAGTAGTCGAGGTCGCCCATCTTCAGGAAGCACCCGCTGATTTTGCGGATGAGGTCGTTGGGGAGGGAGCCCCAGTCCACGGCAGCGGGGGGAAGCACTTGATGATTTCCCCATTGCAGCCGGCGAAGGGACGCGTCGGGTTTCTTTTAGCGTGGAGCTAGCTAGAGAACCTTGTGCGCGCTGTGTTGGATGAAGATTGATGCATTCGTAGCTGTGTTGGAGGCTAGCTAGCTATATAGGCTTCTCTCCCTCAAAGATTCAAATTATGTTGGTGTGAAACGTGCAAGATTTCACGCGTTCGCACGATCGATCAATACCTTCCAAAATTACCAACGAGCGAGAGAGCTGTGACCGATGACATTTTTGGAAGACACTGAAAGCAGGAGAAGGTTGGGAACAGATAACTGCTACTTCCTCCGTTTCAATTTTTTTTTGAGCATCAGTACAGACACAAGTGCTCATATACACGCGCATACACTCATCCCTATGAACGCACACACGCACATCCTACCCCTATGAGCACCTTCGAGAGACTAAGCCGGCATATCATCTTAAGATTTACGAAGTCACCGTAGGCGCCTCGTCGTCGACGGGAACGTCTCCTCCCACTGAAAACGCATCGCCAGAAATCCTGAAATAAATCCAAAAATAATGCGAGCACCAGGATTTGAACCCTGGTGGGTTGGGGATATCACTGTCCTCCGTTCCAAATTACTCATCTAAGAATGAATGTATCTAAATGTATTTTAGGTATGGATACATCCATTTTATTACAAGTAATTTTGAACGGAGGGAGTAACTAGCAACGCCTATCCCATCCCGTTATTGCATATACATGCACCGTGTTTCTTCCTAACTGGTCCAGCGAGCTGCCGGCTGCTCGCTACCCTTTCGCGAGCGGCCGGCCAAAAACGGAAAGTTTTGGTCCCTAATAATTTATAAATAGTAATAATTTTTTTCCTCTAATTTATATATTGAAAACAAATCCATATATTAGAAAAAATATCAGGTAAACAGACAAAAAACATCCATGTGAAAATATGTGAATGGATTTAATTTAAGTTTTTAATTTTTTAAAAAGTCATAATTTTTAAACCGCTTATCGAAAAATTAAGATCCGTTTTCACCGTTAGAATTCTTGTGACGTGCTCTTCAAAACTAGATCTCGCATGGATATGTTTCGACGAACCAGTTTTTCTGTCAGTCTTTCTGTCAACTAAACATCAACATGTGTGCAACTAGATTACATACAGCGCCAATTGAGCATATGCGTGTGCCAATAGTCCTTCTGCCAATTAAATATCAATGTGTGTGCAACTAGACTACATTATCGGGTCAATTGCGTATATGTGTGTGCAACTAGTGTCCTGCTAACTAAATATCAATGTGTGTGCAACTAGACTAAATTACAAGCCAACTAAGCATATATGTGTGCAACTAGTCTTCCTGCCAACTAAACATCAATGTGTGTGCAACTAGACTACATTACAAGCAACTAAATATCAATATGTGTAACTAGACTACATTACAAGCCAACTGAGCATATGTGTGTGCAACTAGTCTTCCTGTCAACTAAATATTAGTGTGTGTGTGTAACTAGACTACATTACAAGCCAACTGAGCATATGTGTGTGCAACTAAACTTCCTGCCAACTAAACAACAATATATGTGCAACTAGACTATATCACAAAATCAACTGAGCATATGCGTGTGTAACTAGTCTTTCTACCAACTAGTCTTCCTGCCAATTTCATCCAGATCAACGGCCTTTGTAGCAAGTGTGCTACACATACAAGATTAAGCTGTATGAGAAATGCTGACACAAGTGACTGTGCAACTTGAGCGGCACTAGGAAAAACAACTTGCGTTCTCCAGCAAGCAAGCCAGGGATGAATCTGGATTTATGTTTTGACTCAATAAAAAACGAGAAATGGATCCAGCCGGGTGGTGGCAACCTCCTACACTCCAGCCCGGTGGAGATAAGAGTGAGCAGCCGCAGCAAGCTCCGTCAAGGCTGCTGCGACACTGCCAGATACGTTTGACGAGATTTGACTTGAGTGCGGCCTGACTCTCGGGGGAGAGGAGGGGCCAGAGTTGGAAGAGGTCGTCGGGGGAGAGGACCTTGCAAAGGAGGACAACGGCCATGACGCGGAGCTCGGAGGTGGACGAGTCAGAGGAGGCCGTGGAGAGAGAATCTTGCACAGGAGGACAGCAGCCATGGCGCGGAGCTCGCAGGGCGGGGGTAGTTGGCGTCACGAGTGATGAGGCGAGGCGCAGCACGCGGGGCTCCGGGTGGGAGCCGCGGAGGTGGTAGAAGGCGGCCTCGGTGGCGGCGTTGTCGGCGTTGGGGGCTTGTGGAGAGTAGCTGAGTCAGGGACGCGAGGAGATGGAAGACAGCGAAGGGGAATTTTCTAGCGCGGTGTGCTTCTTGTCGGTTAGCGCGGCCACTCCCGACGACGAAAAAGTGCGCGTGCATTTTTAAGAATTCAGGAAATAAAAATCACTAGTACGTGTTCGTGTGCATCTACACTGAACGTATATTATATTTCATATACACATATTCACATCCACTTGTACATACTCCCACCTTCCAAAAATACTTGTCATCAAAATAGATAAAAGAGGATGTATCTAGATGTATTTTAGTTCTAGATACATCTCCTTTTATCCATTTTGATGACAAGTATTTTTGAACGGAGGAAGTACTTCAGTAATGTTGGGTATTTTTTTATCTAGGCTGATCCTATATCAGATATTACGGCTGCTACAGTGCAGAAACAGTGTTGATACAGTAAGTGTGACGCTAGGTCAGTTTGCCTTGATTGGGGGCACAAATATCATTTGACAGGCGGGCCCCCCTAAGGCTGCTTATCAGTGCATAAAGGGAGCTTCTTCTTAAAGAAAAAAGACAAAAGACGCAGTTGCCGCCTCAGGTGGCCGCCGCCTCCTCTTCAAGAAAAAGTTTAATGTTTCTCTGCCTCCCGCTGGCACCGGCGCTGATCTGCCTCGTCTCCGATGGCCTTAGGGCTATGGGGACACGATGGATCTCGGCCCTTGCTGATGGCAGAGCTTCATTTTTAGATGTTTCTTTGAGTTTTGTTAGGGTTTATGTCCTGATTAGGAAGGTGAGATGGTGACGACTCCTTAAAGATGGAATAACGTTCTTCCCGCCTAGCCCTCACCCCCGTGGTGCGTCTAACGTCGTAGGTGGGCATGTGTAGGTGTGGATCTGTCTTTGGTGGATCTGTTCGGATCTGGTCATCATACGTCTACGTTTGTGTGTCATTAGGTTGGATCCTTCCGATCTATGATACTATTCATTAGTGGCGGTTGTTGTTCTGGTTTGCTGGTCCCGTGGGGCCTTAGTATGATGACTTCCCGACTGTTTACTACAACAAGGTTTTGCCAGTGCCGACGAGGGAGGGGTTATGACGGCGGCGCGGCTTTGGCTCGCTTTAGTGCTTGTAGTCATCGCTAGGTGATCTATAGATCTGGATGTAAAAAAAAATTGGTGTCCGTTGTACTGCCATGATTGGAGATGAATAGATCGAAAAATTTCTCGCAAAAGAAATAGTATATAAAGGGGATAGGTCTCTATAGGGCAAGCACTCATGCATAAGCAAGGACTCCCCTAGCTACTGCCCAATCCAGCATGCATAGGAAGCCACATAAAGGGCTCTCCATGAGCTAACTAGAAGAAGAAGAAGAAGAAGAATAAATAGAAGAAGGGCTTCATATAGTAAAGCCCTAGATCACATCCAGAGCATCCTTAGGTGTATTTCTTCTAATTCCATCTTAGACGTGGTTCAGTATTTAATCTAGATGATCCTGAGATCATCTAAAGTATTTTAACATTGGTATAAGGGCCCTAGTCTTAGAATTGAACCCATCTTTAGCTCTATTTAATGCATATATACAAATGTATAGAGCATATGTAATCATGTTCATGTTTAGCTTCAGCTAAGCTTTTGCACAAGTTAGTTCATATTAAGATTCATCTTAGCCCTAAATTTCTCTAAGTTCTAGCCTTAACAGAGCTAGCATGGACAAAGGATTTCAAATTAAGTAATTACCAAGAGCGGATTATGGCAACGAGCAAATCATAATAGTTTCCCCCAATTTCAGAAAACGTGTAGAAATCAAATTCTTAGTTCTGCTCTCTAATGTTGAGCTTATGGTTTCAGCTTGAATGAGAATTAAAGATGGTGCATCAAATTTATGTAAACCCTAAGCTAAATCATTTGTATCCGAAACCCTAAAAGTGAAAAATTCCCAATTCCTAAGAACCCTAACCCTAAGATTATGGTGACACGCGTTTACATAACGGGCCTCGACACCGTCGCTAGCCAAGGCGGCATTGGCGCCACAACCTCAGACTCGCGGGTGCGCTCGGGCTCTCACCCGAGCGGCGTCGGCATCCGCCACACCTGGTGGTAGCCGTATCTTCTCGCTCACTTGAGGGCATTGGAGGTTAGTCGTTATGGTGGATATGATGCAGCCAACGAGCACGGCGTACTGGTCTAACTTGCACGCAACTTCTGTGAAAGGAACTCTCCAGCGTCGACCTCTTCCTCCGTTGCAAAGCCGTCGTCTCCTCTTCGGGTTCATCGCCGCAGGAGAGAGGCGGAGAGGGGAAGGTGGAAAAGTGATCTGCTGGTTTTGTTCCAGCCACGTCCACTCTCACCCATTAGATCATCATCTAACGATTTACGAGTGTCAGCTGGTATTACAACTCAATGGGCTTTAGTGGGAATTACAAATTCCTAGCCTACGCCCATACGGTTGGACCGCTAGCCAACGATTAGGGTATTAAGGTGGGCTGGATAGTAACATGCCCAAAATCATCAAGAACATCTTGAGATCATCTAAAGTATTTAACATTGGTATCAGGGCCCCTAGTCTTAAAATTGAACCCATCTTTAGCTCTATTTCATGCATATATACAAATGTATAGAACATATGTAATCATTTTAGCTTCAGCTAAGCTTTTGCACAAGTTAGTTCACATTAAGCTTCGTCTTAGCCCTAAATTTCTCTAAGTTGTAGCCCTAACAGAGCTAGTATGGACAAAGGATTTAAATTAAGTAATTATCAAGAGGGGATTATGGCAATGAGCAAATTATAATAATTTCCCCCCAATTGCAGAAAACATGTAGAAATCAAATTCTTAGTTCTTCTCTCTAGTGTTGAGCTTATGGTTTCCGCTTGAATGACAAATTGAAGACGGCGCATCAAATTTATGCAAACCCTAAGCTAAATCACCCGAATCTGAAACCCTAAAAGTGAGAAATTCCCAATTCCTAAGAACCCTAAGCCTAAGATTATGGTGACACGCGTTTACATAAGGGCCTCGACACCGTCGCTAGTCAAGGCAGCGTCAGCGCCACCTCCTCAGACTCGCAGGTGTGCTCGGGCTCTCACCGGCATTGGCGTCCACCACACCTGGTTGTAGCCGTATCTTCTCGCTCACTTGAGGGCATTGGAGGTCAGTCATTATGGTGGATCTGATGCAGCCAACGAGCATCGCACGCTGGTCTAACTTGCATGCGACTTTTGTGAAAGAAAATCTCTGGCGTCGACCTCTTCCTCCGCTGCAAAACCTTCATCTCTTCTTTGGCTTAATCGCCGCAGGAGAGAGGCGGAGAGCGGAAGGTGGAAAAGTGATGTGCTGGTTTTGTTCCAGCCATGTCCTCTCTAACCCATTGGATCATCATCGAATGGTTTATGAGTGTCAGCTACTATTACAACTCAATGGGCCTTAGTAGGAATTACAAATTCCTAGCCTATGCCCATACGGTTGGACCTCTAGCCAATGATTAGGGTATTAAGGTGGGCTGGATAGTAACATGCCTAAAATTGTATGGGGCAAATTTGATTCTAGAAAATCATTAAAAGATTGTTTTTCTCTGAAGTTTAAGGCTAAATTTAATTATATCTCCGGGTTAAGATAGATAAGTTTTAGGGCTAACATTTTGCACGGTATATTATGCTCATTTACGCAGGATTGTTTTCTAGTGTTTTATTCGTCCCCATGTATTTATGTCCCATGGTTAATTATTTTAATTCATTTATTGTGCTTAATTGATTCTTTTAAGACAATTTGTTATTACGATCATGGTCATTTTTTGTGTTGTACTTAATTATTATCATGGGTATTGTATATTATGATTAATTGTTCCTAGGGCAATATTGTTATCATTAATTGTTTTATGAAATTTTGTTAAGTTTTGTCCTCGGTGTAATGCTTTTTCACTAACACCTAAGTTATGCTTCTCTAATCAATTTCAAATAGAGTGTTTTTAAAATTGTGGCTTGATTTATATGATATTTTTAGCAATAAACATTCTCAGTCGACCAATTAAATTAATTGTTGTGGCATTCGTGCTCTTTATTAGCAATTGTGCCAATTTTGATATAGCACCGAAGTATTTATTGTTGCTCAAGTAATGATGGTTTGAATAAGGATGTTCCCCAAAGTTCAATTCACGGTTGTTTTATCCTAAGAGATTAAGTAGCTTTTGGTCTGAGCTATAAGTATGCTTTGGGCATAGATATACCTAATGTTGACTTTTCATGGCTATGTTTTAATCAAACCATGGATTGTCATATTCAATTACCCATCTATAATACCTAAATAGTTCATCCTCACTATGCTATTTCTCTTGAAATGTAGCCTATCCACATCAGCAAGATAGCCACATCAGCGTTTCACTACCGACTTATAAGGGGACCGACAATGAGATGACCAGTGTAGAGAATGGCCACATCAGCATCAGTTACCAGCTGAGAAGGGAACGGACCATAGACTCACCAGCACTACAGGTGAACCATCCCTCTCCCTGGATTGAGCCCTGCCATGCGTTCTCTCTCCCATAAGGGCATTTCTAACCGATCCCCTAAAAGTTAGTGGAGTGAAAGTTAGGGTAAAGTTAGTGGAGTGAAATTTAGACTGCATTGGTAATTCCTCGAAAAGGAGAGGATGGTGCAGTATGATAGAGATAAGTATTTGAAAAAATTGCTTCTATACCATAGACAACCTATGCAATGGCTCATTTGCCATCCAACAAAGTTGTAGTGCTTATATACCAAACACAAACAAATGTTATTGCTTATATACCACTGTCGTTAGTATGCCGTTACACACTCTCCGTTTTTCCGTCCGTTTTCTCAAAAATTCCAATTGTACCCTCACTTTAGATTAAAAAAATAAAAAGACCCTCCTCATCTCCACAACTCCACTCATGCACTAGGCCTCCCCCATCTCCACGCACATGTGCGAGCGACGGCCTCCAGCCAGCCGCAATGGTGGAATGGCCACCGACGCCACCATAGCCCCTGTCGTCGCTCCCCCAACCCCCACCAATGTCGCGGATTCCCATGTCCACTGGGCCTCAAAACTTCTCGCCCACCGCTTCTTCGGTGTTATCTAGGTGACAGCTCATGGCGGAATCGCCGCCGACGCTTCCCCGGCCCCTGTCGCACGGTCCTGTCCCCGCCGCGCCTCTAGCCCTCTCGTCCACCGCGCCTTAAACCGCCCCCACACATGGGCTAGCAGCGCCAACCTTTCCCAGTAGCCAAGTCGCCCAGAACCCTAGGATTGGGGATTCCGGTGAGGTGGAGAGCAGGGTTGTGGCGCCGATGACCGAGGCTCTCGCCGGAATCAACTCTTTTGTGGGCGCACTTGCAGGAGCCCCTCTGCCCTAGATTTCCATGGCTGGCGAGGAGGACGGCATGGCTGACAAATGCAGCTCGACCTCTCTCTCTGATATTTGTGCTAGGTAATTTCTTGGATTCTCTCTTTTTTTTGCAGTGTTTGGTAGGAGAATGCACAATTGACATGCTTTGCATCATCCACAGGATGATCCAGTCTTGTACTTACACAGTACAGGTGAAGGTTTGTTGCAATGGAACCAAAATCAATGGGGATTCGACATTCAGTTGACAGATTATTGAAGGTACTAGGACAATTATGAAGGATTTGATGGCTTATATCATTGGAACCTTTTCTTTTGCTTTATGCTCAGAGGATAATATATTTCTTGAGTACGTTGACTGCATTAGTGATAAAAATATCTATGTGTCAAATGATGAAGAATGCAAGAAAATGTTTGACTGTTTTCATCAGAATAGAAGTGGCCATTTGATCGTCAAATATTATGAGAGAAATGATAATGTTGATGTTCCATGTACTCCTTCAAACCAAACACCATCTATAGCACTGCCTAGTCAACCAAGTGATGTCATTGATGAAGCTAGTGTATGCATAACAGATAGATATCTTGATAATCTGCATTGAAGAATATGAACATGTTGGTGTAGATGAGGAGGACCAATACTCAATTGGCAGTGTTGGTTCCGATAGTGATAATGAGGTCGGAGAAAAATATATACCAAATAATGAGTATGTTGAGGATAGCAGCGATGATGAGGAATGAGTTGCGGAAGATGCTAGACCGGATGCTATTCTAGAAATTGCTTATGACAATGCAAACCCACCAATGCATGTTGGCGCAAAGCACCCCAACATTGAAGAGTTTAGGTTGGCAATTACTACATACGCCATAAAGAAATAGTTTGAATTTAAGATTGAAAAAGTGAACCTAGTCGATTCAAAGCTTATTGTCGTTGGGCGAATAAGACATATTGTAAATGGAGAATTCATGTTCGGAGGTTAGATGACTAAGAAACTATGGAGGTATGTTAGTTGCAAAATTTTGTTGAATGATGCATTGTTATAAAATGGAGTTGACTAACACTGGTTTATTTCCCATTCTTTATTAAATGCAGGTCAAAGTTCATGTGGAGGAGCCACATGTTCTAGCACAAAGAAGTAAAAGAATCAGAGAAATGCTTCAAAGGCATGGGTATGTGAGAAAGTCATCGACTGGGTAAGAGAAGATCCTAGTGTTCGGCCAATGGAGTTATGGAGGAGGCTACTTGAAAAGTCCAAGATCGAGGTCCATTACACAAAAGTATTCCGTGACAAAGGGCTATCAATGGCTAAGTTGTTTGGTGATTGGGATGATTCTTTTGACAAGCTTTATGCTTGGAAAGTTGAGGTTGATAAGAGGTTTCCTGGAAGCATAGTTACGATTGACCACATGGAGTATGATCAGAAGAAAAAAAATCATACGGATGTTTGTTGGGCTGAAACCTTTGTGCGATGGATTCTTGGATGGCTGCAGACCTTACTTGGCGATAGATAACACTCACTTGACAGGCAAGTATAGAGGCCAATTAGCTACTGCTTGTGCTATTGATGGGCACAATTAGTTGTACCCTGTAGTTTATGGAGTTATCGACTCAGAAAGTGCTGAAAGTTGGGTGTTGTTTTTGGAGAAGCTTCATGATGCTATTGGCTCCCCCCTGGTCTAGCTATATATTTAGATGCAGGAAAAGGGATTGACACTGCAATCGAACGGGTAGGATGTGTTGCAGGATTTGGATCGAGCTAGAATATACTCCTGAAATTTATCTTTGTCGTTGTTGATTTCCATTGTTAATAGAGAATATACTCTTGAATGTTATTGAGTGGCATTTTCTCTATGCCGTCATTGATTACCAATATTAACAATTTGGCACCCCCTTTCTTTGTAATAACATTGTTGCTTTTGAAGTCTATTTACATATAGACATGGAATGTTCTCAAAGTTTATTCTATATATGAGCGCATATGTTTGTATAGTCAGATGACTCAATCATACTAAGTAATGTCATTTGAGAAGACATTTGTTTTCTAAATTGCATGTTAGTTAATCATGAGTTTATCCTTAATTTCATGTAGGTGAGAAAACATTGTACCACCACTTCGACAATATTTTCTCATGCCTTTACTTTTTTAATGTGCACCCTTCACGTGAGCTGATTGGAGTGCTATATCATCCCGCCGCAACACGCGGGGAACCATCTAGTTAATAAATAATTTTGATCCCTTAAGCCCTACACATTTAATGACTTTGTTTTATTAAAATGTCTCTGATAATTAAGTGTTGTATGTATTTACCATTCTGGCAAAAGCTGATTGGTGAGTACATGACTACACAATTTTATTGATCTTCTTCACTTTTTTTTGAATAATGAAACAACAGGAGATGTTCCTACTGTTATTTTATATTAATTAGAATGTTAGGAACTATACAAAGTATTTACATATTCCAACGGAGGGAACAAAGTCAAACTAAGAAGAGAGCAGGCAGGAAACTAAGAGAGGCTACAAACTTTCTCATGATCAGGACTTTTTCGGCCGTACTGGTACTAATCTCTACTCCTAATGTCTAAGTTGGTAGTCTCACCTCACTCCCACCTCATCCCACCACTTCTATCTTCCGCCCACCTTTCATGTACCGTCACAGCGGCCTACTTGGGTCATCCCATTTGACACATGCATTAACTCAATCAAATCAAAACCTTCCCAAAACAATGCCATGCATTAACTGGTTCAAATCAAATCATTACCCTCCATGGATTCACCTATATAGGATGTGGCTAATGTTGCAAAAATAAGAGCTTGAATACCGCTTGTAAATAATCCAAGAAACATGACCGGTATAGGGATTACTAAGGGGACTAAAGAAACAAGAACAACAACGACTAATTCATCCGCCAATATATTCCCGAAAAGGGCAATCAACCACTATCTAAAAACCCAGGTTGGATAACTGCGTGCTGGGGGATTAGCAGGGGATTTTGTCGTAAAGGAATTACGGAAATGGAAAAGGGACTTCAAAGCTCAGAAGAGACGGTCCCACTTCTATCAGGGCCTTCTTGGGGGTCTGATCTTAAGTAAATCTTGCTGTAATATTTAGCACCACTCATACAATAGGGCATCTATGTGCCAGAATTGGGTATTTCTTCTTTACTGTACTGGCATTCAGCTGCCTGGTTTCAATGGACATCCTCCATGTCCCATCCTTCTTCTTCACTAACAGCACAGGTGAAGCAAATGGGCTAGTAGAGGATTGTATCGGTGAATTCTTCAGCAATTCCTCAATTCTCAATCTCACCCTTTTGCTCCTGCGGCAATCGTCATAACATCAAGCGAGTGTTGTTGATTTGACCGCGCTCAGGCGCCGGTGGATTTTTTTTTCTCTGCCAGGAACCAGCTTACTGCAGCCCAGGACGGGCGTCGTCGTCTAGGCGCGACTTCTTGTTTTGATCTCCCCTACGCCTAGGACATTGTCTAGGCCAAGAGCCATAGTTAGTTGTTGTTTCCATTTGGTTCTTCTTTCTCGTTCTTGATACCGGCATACCCTGTCTTCTCTCTTGGTCGGGTCGGAGGCTAAGTTTCTCATTCAGTGGTGAGGTGTTCATAGAAAGCAAGGCCTCGCCCAACGAGTGGCGGATTTGGTTTGGATGGGGTCTCGCTTAGGGCCAAGGCGCTATTGGAGATGTGCAAAAAATATCCATCAAGAGATGGCGCTGACGCTGACACTAACGCTCTGCACGTATTGAGCTTGGCGCTCCTTGAGATCTCGGGGTGCCCAAAATAAAGTAAACTAAAATGATTTCGCCTAAAAAAATATAGAAATAAAAAAAGATTTCTCTCCGAAAGGATCAAAGAAAATGGAATATCACGAAGGTAAGCACATTCTATTTTTCTTAATTGACAAAGGGAGTTATCACGGTGATCTAATATCTTTTAAAGAAAATGACGCGAGAACCCGCGGTTTTGAAATAAGGAGATCTTTCTATATCGACATATCAGTTGGAAAAATCATAGGCAAATTCCAATTTTAGACTAAGCATAAATTCATTTGGAAAGAAAAGGGAAATCCCCTGACCGTTTGGAGCTGTGGCCTAAACCTTCCTGTAATCCCTGGAGCTTCGTCAGAGCCTTTTCCTTCCCCAAAGGCCAGAGCTGGCGATTTCGGCTCTCCGGCACCGAAGTAAACTCTTTCTATTGTGGGGCCTATGGAGTTTTGAGGTCAAATGGTGCAATGGTATTCATCCAAAATAGGAAACTGGTAGCGACTTGCATTTGATGGACTCTTCCTTCTTGTAGGAATAGGGGAGAGTGGTAACGTGAGCCACCTTTCCTTTATACACTTTCTGAAGGATCCAGCTAAGAAAATGAAATGGGTTAGTGGGAACAAGCAGCTAAAGCGCAAAGGTAAGGATGAGCTCGAAAAGTGCAAACTTGAATGATAGACCCTCCTCTAAAGGAAGAGGAGTGCCTACTTCGTGAAATATTCTTTCAACCTTGGAAGTCAACTCCACAATAATGTCTTCGGGATGGGCGGTGTGCGCCATTTCCTGCTGGAGGTCTAGTAGTCCGCCAACGGGAGGTTGGTCTATGGGAAAGTCACCCTCATTAGGAGCATTGGTCATGACGAGCTGACACGCCGGAGTTGGCTGCTGGCACAACAGGGTGGTGCCTTACCGCACCGCAGGCGCACGCGCGGTAGCATTCGTGGTGGTGCTTCAGGATTCCAATGTCATATTTTATTTTAGAAATGAAAACTTTCCTTATCAAAGAGGGGCCGAGGGGGCTGGAAGAGAAAAGAAATAGGGGCTTGCATTTCCTGGGTGCCCAAAATAAAGTAAACTAAAATGATTTCGCCTAAAAAATACAGAAATAAAAAAAGATTTCTCTCCCGTCTCGGGCAAAGACAATAACAAGAAGAGATGGGAAGACCCTTCGCGGTCCTGCAAGGAGAGAACTGTTGTGAGCCAGCTTTGTAGCGAAGCGAAGGAGCGAGCCAATTCCTCTGTTCCGGTAGAGCCAATTCCTTTGAAGAATTGTTTACTTTCTTGTCTTTCCTCCAGTGAACAGAGTGGAAGACCAGGTATTGGAATGAATTGTCTTCTATGTGGAGATCCAAGGCTTGGTTTTCTAGCTAGAAAGCCGTTGCTAGCATCTATTTGATTGCTGGGTTGGGTTAGCAAGTTTTTTATTATCCATTGGCCACATCGCAATAGCCGTACTAGAACTTGACTTCTGCACCTGGCACCAACGGAATTTGGTGGTCACAGGCACGACGAGGGGGTAATTCCTTTGGCTCCCGGAACAATGCATCAAACTCCTATAGCAGTTCTTGAACAGGGCTGGGCCTAATTAATTGTTCTGGTATAGAGATGAATGGGAGGATGGAGATAGCACATTGAATGGTTCACATAATTCATCTGTCCATATATATTCCTAATTTAATTTTCATCACCATTTCAAATCGGGCAAGGAGAAGTCGGAGAAGACATAACCAGAAGAATTGTGAGAAATAAGTCAATTTATCAAGTTGAGGCATTTCGATTTGGATTTCAAATAAGAAAGACAGAAAAAGATCCCTTGTGTTTCGAATAGAAAAGCACTGGAGATATCTGTGGAACTGTTGTTTTTCTTAGGGCAAGCTAGCAGATAGAAGTAATCTATCTGGTTAGCCAGGCAAAGCATTTAGGGTTCAGTGCCCGGACAAACCTTCCAAGTACTTCAAGAACTTAAATACTCTTTAATATATGAAAATAAAAGGAGAGTCTTTCTCGCTCAGTAAAGAAGAGTACGCGTGCTACGGCTTATGCAGTGGATCTTTGGGCAACCAACCCGGCACATCCAATTCCGATCAACAACTTGGAGGTATGGCTTACCAAAACATCAATAATCTCTTCCATAAAAAAATTCATCTCCACTCCTACTGAAGGAGTCCGTACATCGTTCGTTGGTACTCACCCTCCCATTGATTGCTAGTACCCCTCCCCCTCCATCACGTATGTCTCCCCCTCCCCACCCCCGATTTTTTTCATCCCATAAAATAAAAACGGTGGAGAAAAACCAAAAAAATCACATGTTGAAACGAGTAACCAACGCACATCCTGGAGACTCGCCTTCTCCATGCTCATCTTACCTTCTCCAGTCGCATCCCAGTCCTTGCCCCTTTCCCTCCATACCCTAATCTCCTCCCCTACCACCGCTCCCCGGCTCTGACTCTGGCCCTGGCCCCAACCCTTTTTCGTGCCGCTGGCCATACACGCCGCCTGCTCTCGATGCCTCCATGTGTCGCGGCCGCTCACGCCCACTGTGTGCCCCTTGACGACTCCACGCGCCACCGTCGGGTTCCCATCTCGTGAGCGGCACAGGTGATCGGAGATTCAGAGTCTCCAGATCACACCGGTGTCAATGGTGAAGCACATAGTCTAGCCAGGTGCTCTCCGCTCTCTCTCTCTCTCTCTCTCAGGGACGCCACGTCTGGTTTGGCCAACCCCATAATCCAAGTTGTATCCCATAAATTGTGGTTTTTGATTAATAAAACTTAGATTTACCCCTAAAAAACTATTGTGGCGCAAAGCTATTCATGAGCAAATCTTCCAAACTCCGCAAGCCACCAATTCCATCGCAAAGAATTTTATTTTTGAGCTCAGTGTATTGTCACAACGGTGAGCCATTAACGCTCCAGGAGGTGTAATTCTCGAAACAGGCTTTTACCCCACTTTATATATAAACCAAACACCGAACCAAGTACATGGTCGAACGATACAAGATGGTGAGGTAGCCCTCATACAATGTCGGTCCCAAGATAACCGGATCATGCAGACTATGCTACCGAAAGAAAGCATTTGGAAAGCCAAGTACAACGCCACACACTTCCCTAAACACCTAAGCTCCATGACAATGCTCCTAGGAGGGAATGCGGCGCAAAGTGTCGCCGCTGCCGAGTCCAGAAGGGACAAGGGTCTTCACTTGGAACCCTGGCACGAAGAGGAGCACCACGACGACGTCTTCAGGAAGATAATGACGCTCACAAGCATGGCCATCGTTGGTGATAAAGCGCAGAGCTTTCGCTCGGCAGCTCTCCTGTGCCACCATGAGGTCTTCAGGAGGTGTAATGCAGGCCCGACCCGCCCGACCGAAGGCCCTTCTGACCGGTTTTTCCAAGATTCACGTTGATGCTAGAGTCCGAGCTGGTAGAGGAGGTTGTAATGCAGTATGCCACGATCACCATGGTAACTATCTTGGGAGCTCTTCACTGGTTATTGCAGGGCTGGAGGACCCATTGATTCTGGAGACCATTGCTTGCAGAGAGGCTCTTGGTCTTGCAGAAGACGCCAACCTGCAGAACTTGTTGATTGCATCTGATTCAAAATAGTCTATCTCCGACATTGGTAGAGGAAGCATGGGGAAGAATGGATCAGATGTACATGAGATAAAGCTTAGATCATTTCACTTTAATTGTATTTTTACTTTCGAAGATCGTGGTGTCAATATGGAAGCACATAGCTTATCCAGGTATTCTCTAGATAGAGGCCGGGGTACCATGTTTGGTTGGGCCAACCCCATAACTTGATTGTATCCCACACTTTGTGGTCTTTCATGAATATTGGCTTTACCCCCAAAAAAGAACTATATCCCTAAAATCTTCTAAAAACAATGTCCATAGAAAAAACTATGTCGTGGCTTTGCCTAAAAAAATATGTCAGTGGCTTCAAAGCTTCACTAGGTTGCAGCCTATGTAGGACCTTTTTTTCAGTACAAACCCGTCGATACTAGATCTACTAATTTGGAACCCCTAAAAATACTAGGGAAACATTTTGTGCCAGTCGGCCGGCTTGTTTTTGGCCAGCCGACTCGCTCCAATCACGCGATGTGCGTCCCATGCGAGAACCGTGACCACTTATCCCCAATCTTATCCTCTTCCCATCGCGTTGACCACTCAGGCCCCTCCCAATGCTCCACCTTGTACAGGTGCTAAGCCTGTCATGTAGGCAAAAATTCTGATGTGGCAAGACAATTAAGAGGAGAGAGATGGGTTTGGTGACCCTAGGAAGAACCAATGCCAAGCGTGCAAACCTAGGCCAAACATTTAAATGAAGCAAGCTCACCAATGCATGAAAGTAGTTGCTCAGTCATTAAATGAAGGGATCTTAGCAACAACAACTTAAGCACCAATGCATTGGGGACTATAGTTGCTAAACTATTTAATGTTCTTAGCACCTCATCTAAGCAACTATCCATTGGAAGAGGTCTCATGCCGCTCCTTTTCCCCTCCTCTTCCAGCTTCCTCAGGCCAGCGCTGCTCCTATGTTGCTCCTTTTTCCCTTCTCTCCACTCCTCCGGCAAGCCCCAAGGCAGCAGATCCGCACCCTGGCGACTGGAGAATCATGCGAATGAGCTGCTAAGAATTCTCTCGCTTTTTTCTGATCGTTGTTGGCCACCAGGGGTGAAACTGCAACCACCAGCCGACGGGTCTCCTCACCATCTCCAGTGGGGTGGGGCAAACCACCACTCTATCGTTGCGGTTTCCTTTTTTGTTGCAAGGATGACGTGGGGGAGTTAGAAGCATCGGTAGCCGGAGCTACAAGTAGACCAGCGTGCCATGATAGCTGCATCCATATCCCTTTGCTCCCCTGTGCTGGAAGCAGCTACGGTGATGCTGCATCCATGGTTGTTGTGTGCTGGAATCGACACATAAGGAAGATGGAATGGGGAGAGGCTCGGGCCGCTACACATGCTGGAACCGGTGATCACGGGTGTTGGAACCGGCCACTAGGATTGCTAGAACCAGCCACTGCATTTGCTGGGACCAGCCACCATGTTTGCTGGAAACCAACAACTCACCGGAGCTACAACCGTTAAACTTTTTTGCTGGAACCGGTGACCACCGAAGCTGGGACCGACAATCATCGAAGCTGCAACCGGCAAGCATGAAGCTACAACCTGAACACGTTTTTTGTTGGGACCTACTTCTATCGTAGCTACAACCGGCTATGTGGGGTGCTGGAACCGTTTGTTGCTTAAGTTGCAATGCTACGCGACCACGGGTGAAGGAGCTGCGACCGCTGCTTTTTTGGTATTTCAACCATGGGTGGCGGAGCTGCAACCCGTCGCCCGCGGTTTCTCCTTCGATTTTTAACGCCAACCCATCCACAATGGAGCGGAGATTTTTGCGTTGGCCATGGCCACCAAGGCATCAAAGGGAGGAAAGGGGAAGGGAAATCTGCAACCGGCGGCAAGTACAGACAGCTATGACCGGTGGTGAGGGTAGAGAGGTTTGACCTGAGGGGAGAGAGGTGGCCGGAGAGGGCAGCAACCCGAGCTTCTAGGTGGTGTCACTAGTAGAAAAAACCCCATTCGTCTCGGTTCGTGAGGGCCATTTGTCCTGGTTGCTGAACCGGGACTAAAGGGTCGGTACTAAAGCCCTACACCTTTAGTCCCGGTTCGCCCAGGAACCGGGACAGATGGGGCTCCACGTGGCCGCTGCCGCTTGCCCAGGCAGGAGGACCTTTTGTCCTGGTTGGTGCCACCAACCGGGACCAAAAGGCTTCCATGCGTCAACAGTTCAGGGGCTGGGTTTTTTGTTTTTTTTCTGAAAGGGGGGGTGGGTGTTTTGGGGGTTTTGTAGGGTTAATTTAGGGGTTTCATATATTGTGTTAGCTAGCTAATAGAGAGAAGTGTCCTCTCTTATCTTTGTGCTTGGTCGACGCTACGTATAGAGAGGACTTGACACGCTAGCTAGCTAGTAAGCAAATGAAGGAAACCATTAAGTACAAAAGATCGTCATGAACATATACACAGAGAGAAGTGATCGACCTCTCCTTCTCCGATAGATTGGTCGAACAACAAGTTTTGGCTACTGCTACCTGTTGAGCATGCGTTGGTTTTTCCCTTGAAGAGGAAGGATGGTGCAACAAAGTAGCGCAAGTATTTCCCTCAGTTTTTGAGAACCAAGGTATCAATCCAGTAGGAGGCTCCTCAAAAGTCCCTCGTACCTACACAAATAAACAAGAACCTCGCAACCAACACGATAAAGGGGTTGTCAATCCCTTCACGGTAACTTGCGAAAGTGAGATCTGATAGAGATAATAAGATAAGATAAATATTTTTGGTATTTTTATGATATAGATTGTAAAGTAAAAGATGCAAATAAAAGTAGATCGGAAACTTATATGATAAAAGATAGACCCGCGGGCCATAGGTTTCACTAGTGGCTTCTATCAAGATAGCATAAGTATTACGGTGGGTGAACAAATTACTGTCGAGCAAATGATAGAAAAGTGCATAGTTATGAGATTGTCTAGGCATGATCATGCATATAGGCATCACGTCCGAAACAAGTAGATCGAAACAATTCTGCATCTACTACTATTACTTCACACATCGACTAACTCCCGCCTGCATCTAGAATATTAAGTTCATAAGAATAGAGTAACGCATTAAGCAAAATGATATGATGTAGAGGGATAAACTCATGCAATATGATATAAACCCCATCTTTTTATCCTCGATGGCAACAATACAATACGTGCCTTGCAACCCTTTCTGTCACTGGGTAAGGACACCGCAAGATTGAACCCAAAGCTAAGCACTTCTCCCATTGCAAGAAAGATCAATCTAGTAGTCCAAACCAAACTGATAATTCGAAGAGACTTGCAAAGATAACCAATCACACATAAAAGAATTCAGAGAAGATTTGGTTATTTCTCATAGATAAACTTGATCATAAACCCACAATTCATCAGATCTCGACAAACACACCGCAAAAAGAGTTACATCGAATAGATCTCCAAGAAGATCGAGGAGAGCTTCGTATTGAGATTCAAAGAGAGAGAAGAAGCCATCTAGCTAATAACTATGGACCCGAAGGTTAGTGGTAAACTACTCACAACTCATCGGAGAGGCCTTGGAGATGATGTAAGGGCCCTCCATGGTCGATTCCCCCTCCGGCGAAGTGCCGGCAAAGGCTCCAAGATGGGATCTCACGGATACAGAAGGTTGCGGAGGTGGAAATAGTTTTTCATGGTGCTCCTGGATGTTTTCGGGGTACGTGGATATATATTGGCGAAGGAGGTAGGTCAGGGGAGACACGAGGGTGGGGGCGCACCTACCCCCCTAGGGCACGCCCTCCTGCCTCGTGCCCGCCTCGGCTTCTTCTTGACGTCCAGTCCAAGTCTCCTGGATTGCATTTGTTCCAAAAAGATCGCTCCCGAAGGTTTCATTCCGTTTGGACTCCGTTTGATATTCCTTTTCTTTGAAACACTTAAATAGGCAAAAAAACAGCAATTTGGGCTGGGCCTCCGGTTAGTAGGTTAGTCCCAAAAATGATATAAAAGTGTAAAGTAAAGCCCATAAACATCCAAAACGGGTAATATAATAGCATGGAACAATAAAAAAATTATAGATACATTGGAGACGTATCAAGCATTCCCAAGCTTAATTCCTGCTCGTCCTCGAGTAGGTAAATGATAAAAATAGAATTTTTGATGTGGAATGCTACCTAGCATAATTCTCAATGTAATTTTATTTATTGTGGCATGATTGTGCAGATCCAAATGATTCAAGATAAAAGTCCATAAAACATAAAAATAGTAATACTTCAAGCATACTAACAAGTAATCATGTCTTATCAAAATAGCATAGCCAAAGAAAGCTTATCCCTACAAAATCATATAGTTAGGCCATGCTTCATTTTCATTACACAAAATACTCCCATCATGCACAACCCCGGTTTCAGCCAAGCAATTGGTTCATACTTTTTAATGCGCTTCAGCTTTTTCAACTCTTACGCAATACATGAGCGCAAGCCATGGACATAGCACTATGTGTGGAATAGGGTGGTGGTTGTGAAGACAAAAAGGGAGAAGATAGTATCACATCAACTAGGCGTATCAACGGGCTATGGAGATGCCCATTAATAGATATCAATGTGAGTGAGTAGGTATTGCCATGCAACGGATGCACTAGAGCTATAAATATATGAAAGCTCAACAAAAGAAACTAAGCTTGCTCATGAAGACCTAGGGAATTTCGAGGAAGCCCATCATTGGAATATACAAGCCAAGTTCTATAATGAAAAATTCCCACTAGTATATGAAAGTGACAGCATAGGAGACTCTCTATCATGAAGATCATGGTGCTACTTTGAAGCACAAGTGTGGAAAAGAGATAGTATCATTGTCCCTTCTCTCTTTTTCTCTCATTTTTCTTTTTTTCTTTCTTTTTTTTATTTGGTGGGCTTCTTTGGCCTCTTTTTTCTCTTCTTTTTTATTTATTTGGGCTTCTTTGGCCTCTTTTTTTCTCTTTTTTTATTTATTTGGGCTTCTTTGGCCTCTTTTATTTTTTTATAAAGTCCGAAGTCTCATCCCGACTTGTGGGGGAATCATAGTCTTCATCATCCTTTCCTCACTTGGGACAATGCTCTAATAATGAAGATCATCACACTTTTATTGATTTACAACTCAAGAATTACAACTCAATACTTAGAACAAAATATGACCCTACGTGAATGCCTCCGGTGGTGTACCGGGATATGCAATGAATCAAGAGCAACATGTATGAAAAATTATGAAGGTGTCCTTGCCACAAATACGATGTCAACTACATGATCACGCAAAGAGCGATATGACAATGATGGGGCGTGTCATAATAAACGGAACGGTGGAAAGTTGCATGGCAATATATCTCGGAATGGCTATGCAAATGCCATAATAGGTAGGTATGGTGGCTGTTTTGAGGAAGGTAAATGGTGGGTGCATGATACCGGCGAAAGTTGCGCAATATAATAGAGGCTAGCAATGGTGGAAGGGTGAGAGTGCATATAATTCATGGACTCACATTAGTCATAAAGAACTCATATACTTATTGCAAAAGTCTACTTGCCCTCGAAGCAAAGTACTACTATGCATGCTCCTAGGGGAAGGGTTGGTAGGAGTTAACCATCGCGCGATCCCGACCTCCACTCATAAGGAAGACAATTAAAATAGCACCCCATGCAACAAATTTGTCACACAGCTTTTACCATACGTGCATGCTACGGGACTTGCCAACCTTAACACAAGTATTTCTCAATTTCATAATTACCCAACTAGAATGACTCTAACATTACCGCCTTTATATCTCAAAACAATTATCAAGCATCAAATTGATCATAGTGTTTAATGCACTTTCTATGATAGTTTTTATTATACCAAACTTGGATGCTCATCATTCTAGGACCAAATTTATAACCATAGCAAATACCATGTTGTTCTAAAAGACTCTCAAAATGATATAAGTGAAGCATGAGAGATCAACAATTTCTACAAAATAAAGCCACCTCCGTGCTCTAAAAAGATATATGTGAAGCACTAGAGCAAATCTTGTCTAGCTCAAAAGATATAAGTGAAGCACATAGAGTATTCTAATAAATTCCAAATCATGTGTGTGTCTCTCAAAAGGTGTGTACAGAAAGGATGATTGTGGTAAACTAAAAAGCAAGAACTCATATCACACAAGACGTTCCAAGCAAAACACATATCATGTGGCGAATAAAAATATAGCTCCAAGTAAAGTTACCGATAGACGAAGACGAAAGAGGGGATGCCTTTCGGGCATCCCCAAGCTTAGGCTTTTGGTTGTCCTTGAATATCTTGGGGTTCCATGGGCATCCCCAAGCTTAGGCTCTTGCCACTCCTTATTCCATAGTCTATCAAATCTTTACCCAAAACTCACTTGTGTTCTACTCGTGCATATAACATCAATGCATAAAACCTGGCTCGGATGCCACTGTTGGGGAACATAGTAATTTCAAAAAAATTCCTACGCACACGCAAGATCATGGTGATGCATAGCAATGAGAGGGGAGAGTGTTGTCCACGTACCCTCATAGACCGAAAGCGGAAGCGTTAGCACAATGCGGTTGATGTAGTCGTACGTCTTCACGGCCCGACCGATCAAGCACTGAAAACACGGCACCTCCGAGTTCTTGCACACGTTCAGCTCGATGATGTCCCTCGAACTCCGATCCAGCCGAGTGTCAAGGGAGAGTTCCGTCAGCACGACGGCGTGGTGACGATGATGATGTTCTATCGACGCAGGGCTTCGCCTAAGCACCGCTACTATATTATCGAGGAGGACTATGGTGGAGGGGGGCACCGCACACGACTAAGAGATCAATGATCAATTGTTGTGTCTATGGGATGCCCCCCTCCTCCGTATATAAAGGGGGGAGAAGGAGAGGGCCGGCCAAGGGGAGAGGCGCGCCCAAGGGGGGGCAATCCTACTCCAAGTAGGTTTGGCCCCCCTTTTCCTATTCCAAGTAGGAGAAGGGGGAAGGAGGAGGTGGAGAGAAGGAAGGAAAAGGGGGGCCGCCGCTGTCAGTGTCAAAACCGGCGGATCTCGGCTAGGGGGTCCCGATCTGTGCGTCTAAGGCTAATGGTAATAGGAGGCAAGGGACACAATGTTTACCCAGGTTCGGGCCCTCTCGACCCTACTTCCTGCTTGATTGATATTGATGATATGAGTATTACAAGAGTTGATCTACCATGGGATCATAGAGGCTAAACCCTAGAAGCTAGCCTGTGATGATTATGATTTTGTCTCTAAGGACTAAACCCTCCGGTTTATATAGATACCGGAGGGGGCTAGGGTTTACTTGGAGTCGGTTACAAAGAAGGAAATATAATATCCGGATCACCAAGCTTGTCTTCTATGCAAAGGAGAGTCCCATCCGGACACGAGACGAAGTCTTGAGTCTTGTATCTTCACGGTCCAACAGTCCGACCAAAGTATATACTCCGGCTGTCCGGATACCCCCTAATCCAGGACTCCCTCAGTAGCCCCTGAACCAGGCTTCAATGACGATGAGTCCAGCGCGCAGTTTCGTCTTTGGCATTGCAAGGTGGGTTCCATCTCCAAATACTCCAAAGTAATTATCGAACACTTAAACCGTGTCCAGATCCGCAAGATGATCTTCACATACCGTCATAGAGAGAACAATATTCCTCAAATGTAATCTGTTGAAAATTTTTGTAACTCCTGCATCGTGGCCCGACCCAATACGAACCGGTTTTCCTCGGCCTGCCTCGATACGCATTGCGAGGTGGTTTTATTGGCGCATATTGCCAAAGCAGAGATCGTGTTCCCCTTATCGTGGATCTTCTATCAACACGAGCGCGTGCAACACCACGACGCCCATTAGTATGACTCCATGTTTTTAGGCAAGTCCCAAGTGGTCACGCTGAGGACGTTTGGTATTCACCCGCTTTATAAAGGGGCTGAGGCCTATCCCTTTTTTCCACCACCCTTGCGCCTTTTAGCATCTCGAGTTCTAAGACCCGGAGCCCCAGCTCAAGTACCTCGGATCCTCAATCATGTCCGGATCCAACCTTCAAGGCCGGTGGGTAGCCTCCTCGGTCACAGAAGAGGACATTGTGAAGCTTAGGGAGGTCGGATATCTGACTGCCAACATCAAGGACAGGCTTCCTGCTCCAGGGCAGGTCATCCCTACTCCCGAACCCAATGAGAGCGTTGTATTTGTTCCTCACTTCCTCCGCGGCTTAGGCTTCTCCCTGGATCCCTTTGTGAGAGGGCTCATGTTCTACTACGGGCTAGATTTTCATGATCTAGCTCCGGACGCCATACTTCAAATCTCATCGTTCATCGTTGTGTGCGAAGCCTTTCTCCATGTCACCCCGCACTTCGGCTTATGGCTCAAGACCTTTAATGTGAAGCCGAAGATGATTGAGGGGAGACACGCAGAGTGTGAAGGTGCTGTAATAAGCAGGAATGCCGACGCTCCATGGCCAGAGGGCTCCTTCCCAGAGGTGTCCGATCTATGGCAGCGGAGGTGGTTTTACGTCACGGCTCCCAGAGGCACAAAGTGGGTGGCTCCCCCGACTTCCGTTCAGGTCCTCCTCCTTGAGGGAGTCCTGGATTAGGGGGTGTCCGGATGGCCGGACTAAGACCTTTGGCCAGACTCCCGGACTATGAAGATACAAGATTGAAGACTCTGTCCCGTGTCCGGATGGGACTTTCCTTGGCGTGGAAGGCAAGCTTGGCGATACGATATGAAGATCTCCTCCCATTGTAACCGACTCTGTGTAACCCTAGCCCTCTCCGGTGTCTATATAAATCAGAGAGCTTTAGTCCATAGAACGAACAACAATCATACCATAGGCTAGCTTCTAGGGTTTAGCCACTCCAATCTCGTGGTAGATCTACTCTTATACTACCCATATCATCAATATTAATCAAGCAGGAGTAGGGTTTTACCTCCATCGAGAGGGCCCGAACCTGGGTGAAAACATCGTGTCCCTTGTCTCCTGTTACCATCCGCCTAGACGCATAGTTCGGGATCCCCTATCCGAGATCCGCCGGTTTTGACACCGACATTGGTGCTTTCATTGAGAGTTCCTCTGTGTCGTCGCCTTTAGGCCCGATGGCTTCTTCGCTCATCAATCGCGATGCGGTCCGGGATGAGACTTTTCTCCCCGGACAGATCTTCGTATTCGGCGGCTTCGCACTGCGGGCCAACTCGTTTGGCCATCTGGAGCAGATCGAAAGCTACGCCCCTGGCCATCAGGTCAAGTTTGGAAGCTTAAACTACACGACCGACATCCGCGAGGACTTGATCTTCGACGGATTCGAGCCACGACCGGGCGCGCCGCACTGTCACGATGGGCATGATTTAGCTCTGCCATCGGACAACGCCCAGAGCGTCGCTCAGGTGTCCGCTCCGACCATTAGCTCAGAGCCCACTATGCCAGTCAGGGACAGACGGTTGGACGCCGCCCTAGAAGCTGCAACCTCTACGGTGATAGAGCCGGATACCAGCCTAGTCCTTCGCAAGGCCCGTGAATCCAAGGTGCCGGACTCTTATCCGGACTCCGTAAATCCCGCACCTCTTCCGATTAAGCCCGATTGGGCTCCGGTCATGGAGTTCACCGCCACGGATGTCTTTCAGCACTCGCCTTTTGGCGATATCCTGAATTCATTAAAGTCTCTCTCTTTGTCAGGAGAGCCCTGGCCGAACTACGGCCAACACGGTTGGGATGCGGACGACGAAGAAATTCGAAGCCCACCCACCACCCACTTCGTAGCCACTGTCGACGATTTAACCGACATGCTCGACTTTGACTCCGAAGACATCAACGGCATGGACGCCGATGAAGGAGACGATCAAGAACCAGCACCTATAGGGAACTGGAAAGCCACCTCGTCATATGACATATACATGGTGGATACCCCTAAAGCGGGGGATGGCGAGGAGAAAACGGAGGATGATCCCTCCAAGAAGCAACCCAAGCGCCGACGTCAGCGGTGCCGCTCTAAGTCCCGCCAAAGCAAAAACGGCGATTCCGGCACCGGAGATAACAACACGCCGGACAGTGCCGAAGACAACCCCCTCCAGCAAGATTCAGTGCAGGAGGACGAAGGAGCCAGCCCTCATGAGAGAGCGGCTGACAAAGAGGTTGAGGACGACAATTATATGCCTCCCTCCGAAGATGAGGCAAGCCTCGACGACAACGAATTCGTCGTGCCAGAGGATCCCGTCGAACAAGAGCGTTTCAAACACAGGCTTGTGGCCACGGCAAGCAGCCTCAAGAAGAAACAGCAACAGCTTAGAGCTGACCAAAACTTGCTAGCCGATAGATGGACCGAAGTCCTGGCGGCCGAAGAGTATAAACTAGAACGCCCACCTAAGAGATACCCAAAGCGCAGGCTGCTACCCCAACTTGAGGAGGAAGCAACTAAACCTACATCATCAGTGTACGATGCGCCCGATCGGCCACCCCGCGGCCGCGATAGAGAGGCCTTCAGGCCCTCGACCCAAGCCGCACCCCGGAACCGCTCAAAACATACCAGAGTATGGGGAGACGCAACAGACCTGCGAGACATCTTGGAGAATATGGCAAGGCAAACAAGATCAATCTACGGATCGCATGGGCGCCCCGCTTCACGTGACGCTAGCCGTCACGCCAGACATAATAAGTACGGCCCGGCCGAATACAACAGACCAAGCTCGTCTGAGCTGCGTCGTGATATAGCCCAGTACAGGGGCGCCGCACACCCACTATGCTTCACAGACAAAGTAATGGATCATCAAATCCCCGAGGGCTTCAAACCCGTAAACATCGAATCATACGATGGCACAACAGATCCTGCAGTATGGATCAAGGATTATCTCCTTCATATCCACATGGCCCGTGGGGATGATCTACACGCCATCAAATACCTCCCACTCAAGCTTAAAGGACCAGCTCGACATTGGCTTAACAGCCTGCCAGCAGAGTCAATTAGTTGTTGGGAGGACCTGGAATCCGCATTCCTTGACAACTTCCAGGGCACGTATGTGCGACCACCAGACGCCGATGACCTAAGACACATAATCCAGCAGCCAGAGGAATCGGCCAGACAATTCTGGACACGGTTCCTAACCAAGAAAAACCAAATAGTCGATTGTCCGGATGTCGAGGCCCTTGCAGCCTTCAGGCACAACATCCAAGATGAATGGCTTGCCCGGCACCTAGGACAGGAAAAGCCGAAATCTATGGCAGCCCTCATGACACTCATGACCCGCTTTTGTGCGGGAGAAGACAGATGGCTAGCTCGTAGCAATAACATAACCAAGAGCCCCGGCAATTCGGATACCAAGGACAACAACGGCAGGTCACGTTGCAACAAGCATAAGCGCCGCATTAACGGTGACAATACTGAAGATACGACAGTCAATGCCGGATTCAGAGGCTCTAAACCGGGTCAGCGGAAGAAGCCATTCAAAAGAAACCCTCAGGGCCCATCCAGCTTAGACCGGATACTCGATCGCTCGTGCCAGATACACGGCACCCCCGAACAGCCAGCCAATCACACCAACAGGGATTGTTGGGTGTTCAAGAAGGCAGGCAAGTTAAGTGTTGAAACCAGAGACAAGGGGCTCCATAGCGATGACAAGGAGGGGCCCCGGCCGCCGAACAACAAAGGACAGAAGAGATTTCCCCCACAAGTTCGGACGGTGAACATGATATACGCAACCCACATCCCCAAAAGGGAGCGGAAGCGTGCTCTCAAGGACGTCTATGCGTTGGAGCCAGTCGCCCCAAAGTTCAACCCATGGTCCTCCTGCCCGATCACCTTCGATCGAAGGGACCATCCCACCAGCATCCGTCACGGCGGATTCGCCGCATTGGTCCTAGACCCAATTATCGACGGATTTCACCTTACCAGAGTCCTAATGGACGGCGGCAGTAGCCTGAACCTGCTTTACCAGGACACAGTGCAAAAAATGGGCATCGATCCTTCAAGGATTAAACCCACAAAGACAACCTTCAAAGGCGTCATACCAGGTGTAGAGGCTAGCTGTACAGGCTCGGTTACACTCGAAGTGGTCTTCGGATCCCCGGATAACTTCCGTAGCGAGGAGTTAATCTTCGACATAGTCCCATTCCGCAGCGGCTATCACGCCCTGCTTGGACGAACCGCATTTGCAAAATTCAATGCGGTGCCGCACTACGCATATCTCAAGCTCAAGATGCCAGGACCTCGCGGAGTCATCACGGTAAACGGAAACACCAAACGCTCTCTCCGAACAGAGGAGCACATGGCGGCCCTGGCGGCGGAAGTACAGAGTAGCCTCTCAAGGCAGTTCTCCAATCCAGGCGTCAAACGTCCAGACAACGTTAGCCTAAAGTAACCTACAAAAAATCCGGCTGGCACGTTCCGAGCAAGCATAGCAGTGCGGCCCCAACCCCAGCCCCCACCAAATGGCGATACTGGTACCACGCGTACATAATTACGCCTTAGAGATACCATGGGCATAAGGGGAGGGGCACAACAACGGCACGCCCAGAATGCGGCTCAACCGCACTAAGGGGCTCCCTATTTCGACGTTTTCCTTTTTACACACTTTCAGGACCCAACTTTTCGGAAGGCCTGTCCGGCAATACACTCGCCGAACCCACGATGCAGCAGCCAGGGAGAGAGCAAGCCACGTCAAACGTCCAGGTGGTCTCTATAACGAGTTTAATACCTGTTTTACTTACAATCCCGCAGCTTGCCCTTGGAGGGGAACATGTCAAATACTCCCATCTCTTGCTTACCGCACTTCTTGTATCGTTCTGCTTTCGCAGCAGCCGTTTTTTAATAAACAATATATAGCTCTTATCTATTATTGTACTTATCTATTTTTTATACACAAATATGTTCAGTCATGACATTCTGCAACCGTACACTTTGGTACGGACAATACACCAGGGGCTTACAACACCCCATAACATGGTGTGAGAAGACCGAACACTCTCATGAGTGCGGCACCCCGAACTTATAGCACTATATGCATCGGCTCCGAATCATGTCGTTGGTCAATAGTTGGGTTTGCCCGGCTCCCATGTTTTGGTACCTTACGTTCCGCATTGTTGGCTAAGGTAGCGCTGGGAGAACTACTGCGATTGTGCCCCAGTTGAGCTGGGTTAACACCTCAGTAGAGAAAGCTAAAACTGACTGTCATGATAGTGCGAGAGACCGGTCGCTGTTCGCGAGGTTTTTTCGAGTCCTTAAAGACTTATGCCGCTTCAAGCGAGGAACCGGACTTATCCGGCATAGACGTGGATAGCGCCCCGAACTCGGTCTTCCGAATACTAGGGGCTTCGCCGAAATTTAAAATTATAGAATTCTATGGCTAAGTGAGAGTGATAAAGCATTATAAGTCTGACGGCCTGGTTCGTTGTGCTGAACGCCTCCCTAGATGGACCCAAGAATGGGAACAAGAGCGCTCAGGTTTATCCCGAACACCCCAGCACTCGTGTCATGGGGGTCGAAGCCGATGACTTGCATCTCTCAGATTTGATAAACGGCCGCACAGAAGGTAATATTTTAAATTAACAAGCGTTGCTTAACGCATATGAACAAAGTTTCAGCATACAGGATAACAAATGCAAGTCTACTCAAAAACTACATCTTTGGAGCACTCGTCCGCTATACGGCGGGCACCCTTCAGAACGCCATTATAATACATCTCGGGCGTATGATACTCCTTGCCCGGCGGTGGTGCGTCCGTCAAAAGCTTCTCCGCATCTAGCTTGCCCCAGTGCACCTTAGCACGGGCAAGGGCCCGACGGGCACCTTCAATACAAACGGAGCGCTTGACGACCTCAATCCACGGACACGCGTCCACCAGCCGCCGCACCAGACCAAAGTAGCTCCCAGGCATGACTTCTCCAGGCCACAGCCGAGCTATGAGGCCCTTCATGGCCTGTTCGGCCACCTTGTGGAGCTCGACCAGCTGCTTCAGCTGGTCGCTCAGGGGCACCGGATGTTCGGCCTCAGCATACTGAGACTAGAACACTTTTTCTGTCGAGCTCCCCTCTTCGGCTCGGTAGTATGTGGCGGCATCAGACACACTACAGGGCAGATCGGCGAACGCTCCTGGAGAGCTCTGGATTCGGGTAAGTAGCAGATAATTAACTTTTATATTTTTGCTTTGCATAAAGAATGCCTTACCCGCCGCTATCTTCTTCATCGCCTCGATCTCCTGAAGGGCCTTCTGGGCTTCGGCCTTAGCGGTCTTGGCACTCTCAAGAGCCAAGGCAAGCTCGGACTCTCGGGTCTTCGAGTCACGCTCCAAACTCTCGTGTTTTTCCACGAGAGCCTGGAGCTCTTGCCGCACCTCCGCCACCCGCGCCTCCTGCTTCTCTCGCTCGGTGTGCTCCAAGGCCGCACTCTTTTCGGCCTTAGAGACCGCCTCCTTCAGGGTCGCCACCTCGGTCATGGCTCCTGCAACATTTACGTTGGTCCTGTTATTATTTGCAACCAAGTATTTCTATATACATTTACAGGAGGTACTATGTACCCTCTTTATCCTCGAGCTGCTTCTTGGCACGGCCGAGCTCGCTCACAGACCGCTCGAGGCTTTCCTTCAATGCATTGACCTCCACAGTCAGTGCGGCAGAGGTCAGCAGCGCAGCCTGCATTCCCATATTGACACATTTCTATTAGACTCCTGCGTATATCTTTTTAGATCCTCAGCTCGGCTTTTCTTTCCGAACACCGAACTGAGCATCAGGGGCTACTGTCTATGCGGTAATATTTTTTATATGTTTTTAACACATACCTCAAAGCCTGTTAACAGGCTTGTACAAGCTTCTGTCAGCCCGCTCTTGGCGGACTGAATCTTCTGAATCACCGCACTCGTAACAGTGCGGTGTCCCTCGTCGATGGAAGCGCCGTTAAGCGCCTCCAGCAAATTAGCCGGCGCCTCCGGATGGATGGAGGTCACCGGCGTCGTAGGCTTACCTTTCTTATGAAGGCGTCGCCTATCGGGCTCTGGAACCATCGACGGTTCTGGAGCAGTGTCCGGCCTGGGGCTGGACTTAGCTCCCTCCGGAGCTTTACCCCCTTTGGGCCTGGAGTCCGGGAGGTCACCTTGTGGTGCCTCCAGGACCACCTCCTCCTGGTTTTGCCCCTTACGGGATTCCACCTCAGCGTCGTCTGTAGGGAGAGGGGAGGAGGCCGTCGGAAGTGAAGCGCTATTCACATCCGACAAGTCCAGGGATCCACTCGACGAATCGCCGAGCTGAGCCCGGGGTGGACTGCATCATTAAATTTAGCATCAGGAGGAACCATGCATGAGAGGAGCGCCATAAGTTATTCAGATATCCGGATACTTACGATTTGCCAGGGGCTTGACCCTGGGTGGCCATTCCTCCCCGCCGTCCTCGGCATCCGAGGCGTAGTCCGGCAGAGGGGTCTTCCCCTTCTTGGATCCCCGGGCCTCCCCAGTTGGGGCGGCCTTCCTTTTCTTTCCTCCCCTCGTGGGAGGGGGAGAGGCTTCTTCTTCCTCTTCCTCTTCCTCCTCCTCGTCCTCCGAGGAGGAGGGTGCTTTGGGGTCATCGGGCGATGAACCCGACACCACCGGGCGCCGGGAACTCTTTTGGGTCCCCGTGGCCTTCTCCTTGGCCTTCTTGTCTGGCACCACGTGAGGTGCCGGAACCAGTAGCTTCGCCAAGCGTGCGTCTGCTGGGCCTTCGGGCGAAGGGGCCAGACAGTCAAACTGTCCGGATGTCCTCTTCCAGTCATGTCAAAGGAACGGGAGTTTAGATCCCACATAGAGTCACACTATGGAATTCGGGTGTCCCGTAAGGGACTAAATGTAAGCTTACTTCGAAGGCTTGACATTTGGCGCAGAATCCATGATCCTCGGTGACGGGAGGGGAGACCTCGGAACTCTTGAAAAGCACCTTCCAGGCGTCCTCGTGCTTCGTTTCGAAGAGCCGGGATAGAGTCTGGTGCTGGGCCGGGTCGAACTCCCACAAATTGAAGTCCCGTCGTTGACACGGGAGGATCCGGCGGAAGAGCATGACCTGGACTACGTTGACAAGCTTGACCTTCTTGGTCACCAGGTCGCGGACGCAGGTTTGGAGTCTGGTCACCTCTTCCGGATTGCCCCGCGACAGGCCCATCTCTTTCCAAGATGTGAGCCGGGTGGGGATGCCGGATTGAAATTCGGGGGCCGCTGCCCACTTAGGGTCATGCGGCTTGGTGATATAGAACCACTCCGATTGCCACCCTTTGATGGTTTCCACGAAGTCACCCTCGAGCCAAGTGACGTTGGCCATCTTGCCCACCATAGCACCTCCGCATTCTGCTTGTCGGCATTTCACAACCTTCGGCTGGCCGTTGAAGATCTTCAGCCATAGGCCAAAGTGAGGCTGGATGCGGAAGAAGGCCTCGCACACGACGATAAACACCGAGATATTAAGGATGAAGTTCGGGGCCAGATCGTGGAAGTCCAGGCCGTAGTAGAACATGAGCCCCCGGATGAACGGGTGAAGAGGAAAACCCAGTCCGCGGAGGAAATGGGGAAGAAAAACAACCCTCTCATGGGGCCTGAGGGTGGGGATGAGTTGCCCCACATCTGGAAGCCGGTGCGCGATATCGTCGGACAAGTATCTGGCCTTCCTCAGCTTTTTGATTTGCCCCTCTGTGACGGCGGAGGTCATCCATCTACCTCCCGCTCCGGACATGGTTGGAGAAGGTTGAGGTGGGAAGTGCGGGCTTGGGCGCTGGAGCTCGAGCGCACAGGGATGGATAAGCAGAAGAGGAAGAAGACGTGAATGGAAAGGGAGGATTCTTATCCCCTTATATGGGCGGCCAAAACTACGAGCCCTCACCGGCCTAATAAAACTCGCTTATCTCCCAAGCGCCGCGGTTAGTGGCGCGGTTGGGTTACCCATGCCCGTATTGATGAGAATCCCGGAATAAGGGGACATGATCTGTGCTTTGACAAGACGTGCCAAGGAAACCGCCTCACTAAACGCGCTGAGGTGGAACAGTAAGATGAATAAAAGCCTGGCCGTGGCGTGATGTCACGCTGCGGAATACGTCAGCAGATTAGATTGATGCAAATATTATTCTCTCTACGGTGGAATGTGGAACTTATTTTGCAGAGCCGGACACTACCCTTGTGTTCAACATCTTCTATGGAATATTCGGAGGAGGAACCCGCCTTGCAATGCCGAAGACAACTTGCGTGCTGGACTCGTCGTCATTGAAGCCTGGTTCATGGGCTACTGAGGGAGTCCTGGATTAGGGGGTGTCCGGATGGCCGGACTAAGACCTTTGGCCGGACTCCCGGACTATGAAGATACAAGATTGAAGACTTCGTCCCATGTCCGGATGGGACTTTCCTTGGCGTGGAAGGCAAGCTTGGCGATACGATATGAAGAACTCCTCCCATTGTAACCGACTCTGTGTAACCCTAGCCCTCTCCGGTGTCTATATAAACCGGAGAGTTTTAGTCCATAGGACGAACAACAATCATACCATAGGCTAGCTTCTAGGGTTTAGCCACTCCGATCTCGTGGTAGATCTACTCTTGTACTACCCATATCATCAATATTAATCAAGCAGGAGTAGGGTTTTACCTCCATCGAGAGGGCCCGAGCCTGGGTAAAAACATCGTGTCCCTTGTCTCCTGTTACCATCCGCCTAGACGCATAGTTCGGGACCCCCTACCCGAGATCCGCCGGTTTTGACACCGACACTCCTCAACTGGCATCATGGACCAATGTAGGACGGGATTGGGGGCCTGCTAATGATGTACCAACACTGTAGAGCCGTATCCGGGAGCTTCTTGCGAGGGACATTAGCCTTGCCAGCATAATTCAGGTAATGCTAATCCGACGGATGTTGCCATGCAAACGCCGGCCTCTCCGGATGTGGGAGTTCAATCCGGAAGGTTCGCGGACTATTTTGCACTTCTTCAGCCTGATGCTCGAAGGGATGTGTAAGTTATTCTTCGGACCACAAGCAAAGTGTCCTAACACCACTGAGGATGCGGTCCTGAGCTGCAATCGCCCAGATACCCAAGTAGGTAACCCAGAAACCGAACACTTCGTTTATATTTATCATAACATTATTCTGAAAATTCTCCGCGGCCAGGAATGGTGCAGCAAGGCGGAGAGAATCAGGTGTCCGGCGCCACTTCCCGAAGACTCGCCTAGTCCTGCCATAGCCAAGATGCTTGATCGTGTGCTAAGCAAAGCGCCCTCGGGGAAAGGCGAAGGGACGAACAGAGAAGCCGAACTTCACACATTGCGCATCCAAACCGGGGGAATTGCTACCTCCCCAAAGGAGGATAGCCAGGGAGGGGAATCTAAGGTTTCCTCCCCTCGCGGGAAGAAGAGGGCCGCCTCCGAGGATCCGGAGACAGAGGTGCCCAGACAAGGGAAGAAAGCTTCACCAGGGGGCCCTGCTGTTGGAAATATGCCCTAGAGGCAATAATAAAATGGTTATTATTATATTTCTTTGTTCATGATAATTGTCTGTTATTCATGCTATAATTGTGTTATCCGGAAATCGTAATACACGTGTGAATACATAGACCACAACATGTCCCTAGTGAGCCTCTAGTTGACTAGCTCGTTGATCGACAGATAGTCATGGTTTCCTGACTATGGACATTGGATGTCATTGATAACGGGGTCACATCATTAGGAGAATGATGTGATGGACAAGACCCAATCCTAAGCATAGCTCAAAGATTGTGTAGTTCGTTTAGCTAGATCTTTTCCAAATGTCAAGTATCATTTCCTTAGACCATGAGATTGTGCAACTCCCGGATACTGTAGGAGTGCTTTGGGTGTGCCAAACGTCACAACGTAATTGGGTGACTATAAAGGTGCACTACGGGTATCTCCGAAAGTGTCTGTTGGGTTGGCACGAATCGAGACTGGGATTTGTCACTCCGTTTGACGGAGAGGTATCTTTGGGCCCACTCGGTAATGCATCATCATAATGAGCTCAATGTGACCAAGTGTCTGGTCATGGGATCATGCATTACGGTACAAGTAAAGTGACTTGCCGGTAACGAGATTAAACGAGGTATTGGGATACCGACGATCGAATCTCGGGCATGTAACGTACCGATTGACAAAGGGAATTGTATACGAGACTGCTTGAGTCTTCGACATCGTGGTTCATCCGATGAGATCCTCGAGGAGCATGTGGGAGCCAACATGGGTATCCAGATCCCGTTGTTGGTTATTGACAGGAGAGGCGTCTCGGTCATGTCTGCATGCTCCCGAACCCGTAGGGTCTACACACTTAAGGTTCGGTGACGCTAGGGTTGTAGAGATATGAGTATGCAGTAAACCGAAAGTTGTTCGGAGTCCCGGATGAGATCCCGGACGTCACGAGGAGTTCCGGAATGGTCCGGAGGTAAAGAATTATATATAGGAAGTGAAGTTTCGGCCATCCGGAAAGTTTCGGGGGTTACCGGTATTGTACCGGGACCACCGGAAGGGTCCCGGGGGTCCACCGGGTGGGGCCACCTATCCCGGAGGGCCCCATGGGCTGAAGTGGGAGGGGAACCAGCCCCTGGTGGGCTGGTGCGCCCCCCCTTGGGCCCCCCTGCGCCTAGGGTTGGAAACCCTAGGGGTGGGGGGCGCCTCCACTTGCCTTGGGGGGCAAGCCACCCCCTTGGCCGCCGCCCCCCCTTGGAGATCCCATCTCCTAGGGCCGGCGCCCCCCCTAGGGGGCCTATATAAAGAGGGGGGAGGGAGGGCAGCCGCACCCATGCTCTTGGCGCCTCCCTCTCCCCTTGCTACACCTCTCCCTCTCGCAGAAGCTTGGCGAAGCCCTGCCGAGATCACTGCTGCATCCACCACCACGCCGTCGTGCTGCTGGATCTTCATCAACCTCTCCTTCCCCCTTGCTGGATCAAGAAGGAGGAGACGTCTTCCTCAACCGTACGTGTGTTGAACGCGGAGGTGCCGTCCGTTCGGCGCTAGGATCTCCGGTGATTTGGATCACGACGAGTACGACTCCCTCAACCCCGTTCTCTTGAACGCTTCCGCTCGCGATCTACAAGGGTATGTAGATGCACTCCTCTCTCTCGTTGCTAGATGAACTCATAGATTGATCTTGGTGAAAGCGTAGAATTTTTTTATTTTGTGCAACGTTCCCCAACAGTGGCATCATGAGCTAGGTCTATGCGTAGTTCTCTTTGCACGAGTAGAACACAAATTTGTTGTGGGCGTAGATGTTGTCAACTTTCTTGCCACTACTAGTCTTATTTTGCTTCAGCGGTATTGTGGGATGAAGTGGCCCGGACCGACCTTACACGTACGCTTACGTGAGACAGGTTCCACCAACTGACATGCACTAGTTGCATAAGGTGGCTAGCGGGTGTCTGTCTCTCCCACTTTAGTTGGAGCGGATTCGATGAAAAGGGTCCTTATGAAGGGTAAATAGAAGTTGGCAAATCACGTTGTGGCTTTAACGTAGGTAAGAAAACATTCTTGCTAGAACCCTATTGCAGCCACGTAAAACATGCAACAACAATTAGAGGACGTCTAACTTGTTTTTGCAGCATATGATTTGTGATGTGATATGGCCAAAAGTTGTGATGAATGATGAATGATATATATGTGATGTATGAGATCATGTTCTTGTAATAGGAATCACGACTTGCATGTCGATGAGTATGACAACCGGCAGGAGCCATAGGAGTTGTCTTAATTATTGTATGACCTGCGTGTCAATGATTTAACGCCATGTAATTACTTTACTTTATTGCTAAACCGTTAGCCATAGTAGTAGAAGTAATAGTTGGCGAGCAACTTCATGGAGACACGATGATGGAGATCATGATGATGGAGATCATGGTGTCTTGCCGGTGACGAAGATGATCATGGAGCCCCGAAGATGGAGATCAAAGGAGCAATATGATATTGGCCATATCATGTCACTATTTGATTGCATGTGATGTTTATCATGTTTTTGCATCTTGTTTACTTAGAACGACGGTAGTAAATAAGATGATCCCTCATAATAATTTCAAGAAAGTGTTCCCCCTAACTGTGCGCCGTTGCGAAAGTTCGTTGTTTCGAAGCACCACGTGATGATCGGGTGTGATAGATTCTAACGTTCACATACAACGGGTGTAAGACAGATTTACACATGCATAAACACTTAGGTTAACTTGACGAGCCTAGCATGTACAGACATGGCCTCGGAACACAAGAGACCGAAAGGTCGAACATGAGTCGTATGGAAGATACGATCAACATGGAGATGTTCACCGATGATGACTAGTCCGTCTCACGTGATGATCGGACACGGCCTAGTCGACTCGGATCATGTATCACTTAGATGACTAGAGGGATGTCTAATCTGAGTGGGAGTTCATTAAATAATTTGATTAGATGAACTTAATTATCATGAACTTAGTCTAAAATCTTTACAATATGTCTTGTAGATCAAATGGCCCACGTTACCCTCAACTTCAACGCGTTCCTAGAGAAAACCAAGCTGAAAGATGATGGCAGCAACTATACGGACTGGGTCCGGAACCTGAGGATCATCCTCATAGCTGCCAAGAAAGATTATGTCCTAGAAGCACCGCTAGGTGAAGCACCCATCCCAGAGAACCAAGACGTTATGAACGCTTGGCAGTCTCGTGCTGATGATTACTCCCTCGTTCAGTGCGGCATGCTTTACAGCTTAGAACCGGGGCTCCAAAAGCGTTTTGAGCAACACGGAGCATATGAGATGTTCGAAGAGCTGAAAATGGTTTTCCAAGCTCATGCCCGGGTCGAGAGATATGAAGTCTCCGACAAGTTCTTCAGCTGTAAGATGGAGGAAAATAGTTCTGTCAGTGAGCACATACTCAAGATGTCTGGGTTGCACAACCGCTTGACTCAGCTGGGAGTTAATCTCCCGGATGACGCGGTTATTGACAGAATCCTCCAGTCGCTTCCACCGAGCTACAAGAGCTTTGTGATGAACTTCAATATGCAGGGGATGGAAAAGACCATTCCTGAGGTATATTCAATGCTGAAATCAGCGGAGGTAGAGATCAAGAAAGAACATCAAGTGTTGATGGTGAATAAAACCACTAAGTTCAAGAAAGGCAAGGGTAAGAAGAACTTCAAGAAGGACGGCAAGGGAGTTGCCGCGCCCGGTAAGCCAGTTGCCGGGAAGAAGTCAAAGAATGGACCCAAGCCTGAGACTGAGTGCTTTTATTGCAAGGGAAGTGGTCACTGGAAGCGGAACTGCCCCAAGTACTTAGCGGACAAGAAGGCCGGCAACACTAAAGGTATATGTGATATACATGTAATTGATGTGTACCTTACCAGTACTCGTAGTAGCTCCTGGGTATTTGATACCGGTGCGTTGCTCATATTTGTAACTCAAAGCAGGAACTGCGGAATAAACGGAGACTGGCGAAGGACGAGGTGACGATGCGCGTCGGGAATGGTTCCAAGGTCGATGTGATCGCCGTCGGCACGCTACCTCTACATTTACCTACGGGATTAGTTTTAAACCTCAATAATTGTTATTTAGTGCCAAGTTTGAGCATGAACATTGTATCTGGATCTCGTTTAATACGAGATGGCTACTCATTTAAATCCGAGAATAATGGTTGTTCTATTTATATGAGAGATATGTTTTATGGTCATGCCCCGATGGTCAATGGTTTATTCTTAATGAATCTCGAACGTGATGTTACACATATTCATAGTGTGAATACCAAAAGATGTAAAGTTGATAACGATAGTCCCACATACTTGTGGCACTGCCGCCTTGGTCACATTGGTGTCAAGCGCATGAAGAAGCTCCATGCTGATGGACTTTTAGAGTCTCTCGATTATGAATCATTTGACACATGCGAACCATGCCTCATGGGCAAAATGACCAAGACTCCGTTCTCCGGAACAATGGAGCGAGCAACCAACTTATTGGAAATCATACATACTGATGTGTGCGGTCCAATGAGCGTTGAGGCTCGCGGAGGATATCGTTATGTTCTCACTCTCACTGACGACTTGAGTAGATATGGGTATGTCTACTTGATGAAACACAAGTCTGAGACCTTTGAAAAGTTCAAGGAATTTCAGAATGAGGTAGAGAATCAACGTGACCGAAAGATAAAGTTCCTACGATCAGATCGTGGAGGAGAATATTTAAGTCACGAATTTGGTACGCACTTAAGGAAATGTGGAATCGTTTCACAACTCACGCCGCCTGGAACACCTCAGCGTAACGGTGTGTCCGAACGTCGTAATCGCACTTTATTGGATATGGTGCGATCTATGATGTCTCTTACCGATTTACCGCTATCTTTTTGGGGATACGCTCTAGAGACAGCTACATTCACTTTAAATAGGGCACCGTCTAAATCCGTTGAGACGACACCGTATGAATTATGGTTTGGGAAGAAACCTAAGCTGTCGTTTCTAAAAGTTTGGGGATGCGATGCTTATGTCAAGAAACTTCAACCTGAAAAGCTCGAACCCAAGTCGGAAAAATGCGTCTTCATAGGATACCCTAAGGAAACCATTGGGTATACCTTCTACCTCAGATCCGAAGGCAAGATCTTTGTTGCCAAGAACGGGTCCTTTCTGGAGAAAGAGTTTCTCTCGAGAGAAGTAAGTGGGAGGAAAGTGGAACTTGATGAAGTACTACCTCTTGAACCGGTGAGTAGCGCAGCTCAGGAAGATGTTCCTGTGGTGCCAGCACCAACTGAAGAGGAAGTTAATGATGATGATCAAGGTACTTCGGATCAAGTTACTACTGAACTTCGTAGGTCCACGAGGACACGTTCCACACCAGAGTGGTATGGCAACCCTGTCCTGGAAATCATGTTGTTAGACAACGGTGAACCTTCGAACTATGAAGAAGCGATGGCGGGCCCAGATTCCAACAAATGGCTTGAAGCCATGCAATCCGAGATAGGATCCATGTATGAAAACGAAGTATGGACTTTGACAGACTTGCCCGATGATCGGCGAGCGATAGAAAACAAATGGATCTTTAAGAAGAAGACGGACGCGGATGGTAATGTTACCATCTATAAAGCTCGACTTGTCGCTAAGGGTTATCGGCAAGTTCAAGGGGTTGACTACGATGAGACATTCTCTCCCGTAGCGAAGCTAAAGTCCGTCCGAATCATGTTAGCAATTGCCGCATACTATGATTATGAGATATGGCAAATGGACGTCAAAACGGCATTCCTTAACGGTCATCTTAAGGAAGAACTGTATATGATGCAGCCGGAAGGTTTTGTCGACCCTGAGAATGCTAACAAGGTATGCAAGCTCCAGCGATCCATTTATGGGCTGGTGCAAGCATCTCGGAGTTGGAACATTCGCTTTGATGAGATGATCAAAGCGTTTGGGTTTATGCAGACTTATGGAGAAGCCTGCGTTTACAAGAAAGTGAGTGGGAGCGCTGTAGCATTTCTCATATTATATGTAGATGACATACTTTTGATGGGAAATGATATAGAACTCTTGGACACATTAAGGCCTACTTGAATAAGTGTTTTTCAATGAAGGACCTTGGAGAAGCTGCTTACATATTAGGCATCAAGATCTATAGGGATAGATCGAGACGCCTCATAGGTCTTTCACAAAGCACATACCTTGATAAGATATTGAAGAAGTTCAATATGGATCAGTCCAAGAAGGGTTCTTGCCTGTGTTGCAAGGTGTGAAATTGAGCTCGGCTCAATGCCCGACCACGGCAGAAGATAAGAAGAGATGAGTGTCATCCCCTATGCCTCAGCCATAGGGTCTATTATGTATGCCATGCTGTGTACCAGACCTGATGTAAACCTTGCCGTAAGTTTGGTAGGAAGGTACCAAAGTAATCCCGGCAAGGAACACTGGACAGCGGTCAAGAACATCCTAAAGTACCTGAAAAGGACTAAGGATATGTTTCTCGTTTATGGAGGTGACGAAGAGCTCGTCGTAAAGGGTTACGTCGACGCTAGCTTCGACACAGATCTGGATGACTCTAAGTCACAAACCGGATACGTGTATATTTTGAATGGTGGGGCAGTAAGCTGGTGCAGTTGCAAGCAAAGCGTCGTGGCGGGATCTACATGTGAAGCAGAGTACATGGCAGCCTCGGAGGCAGCGCATGAAGCAATCTGGGTGAAGGAGTTCATCACCGACCTAGGAGTCATACCCAATGCGTCGGGGCCGATCAAACTCTTCTGTGACAACACTGGAGCTATTGCACTTGCCAAGGAGCCCAGGTTTCACAAGAAGACCAGGCACATCAAGCGTCGCTTCAACTCCATTCGTGAAAATGTTCAAGATGGAGACATAGATATTTGTAAAGTACATACGGACCTGAATGTAGCAGATCCGTTAACTAAACCTCTCCCTAGAGCAAAACATGATCAACACCAGAATTCCATGGGTGTTCGATTCATCACAATGTAACTAGATGATTGACTCTAGTGCAAGTGGGAGATTGTTGGAAATATGCCCTAGAGGCAATAATAAAATGGTTATTATTATATTTCTTTGTTCATGATAATTGTCTGTTATTCATGCTATAATTGTGTTATCCGGAAATCGTAATACACGTGTGAATACATAGACCACAACATGTCCCTAGTGAGCCTCTAGTTGACTAGCTCGTTGATCGACAGATAGTCATGGTTTCCTGACTATGGACATTGGATGTCATTGATAACGGGATCACATCATTAGGAGAATGATGTGATGGACAAGACCCAATCCTAAGCATAGCTCAAAGATCGTGTAGTTCGTTTAGCTAGAGCTTTTCCAAATGTCAAGTATCATTTCCTTAGACCATGAGATTGTGCAACTCCCGGATACCGTAGGAGTGCTTTGGGTGTGCCAAATGTCACAACGTAACTGGGTGACTATAAAGGTGCACTACGGGTATCTCCGAAAGTGTCTGTTGGGTTGGCACGAATCGAGACTGGGATTTGTCACTCCGTATGACGGAGAGGTATCTCTGGGCCCACTCGGTAATGCATCATCATAATGAGCTCAATGTGACCAAGTGTCTGGTCATGGGATCATGCATTACGGTACAAGTAAAGTGACTTGCCGGTAACGAGATTAAACGAGGTATTGGGATACCGACGATCGAATCTCGAGCATGTAACATACTGATTGACAAAGAGAATTGTATACGGGATTGCTTGAGTCCTCGACATCGTGGTTCATCCGATGAGATCATCGAGGAGCATGTGGGAGCCAACATGGGTATCCAGATCCCGTTGTTGGTTATTGACCGGAGAGGCATCTCGGTCATGTCTGCATGTCTCCCGAACCTGTAGGGTCTACACACTTAAGGTTCGGTGATGCTAGGGTTGTAGAGATATGAGTATGCAGTAAACCGAAAGTTGTTCGGAGTCCCGGATGAGATCCCGGACGTCACGAGGAGTTACGGAATGGTCCGGAGGTAAAGAATTATATATAGGAAGTGAAGTTTCGGCCATCCGGAAAGTTTCGGGGGTTATCGGTATTGTACCGGGACCACCGGAAGGGTCCCGGGGGTCCACCGGGTGGGGCCACCTATCTCGGAGGGCCCCATGGGCTAAAGTGGGAGGGGAATCAGCCCCTAGTGGGCTGGTGCTCCCCCCTTGGGCCCCCCCTGCGCCTAGGGTTGGAAACCCTAGGGGTGGGGGGCGCCTCCACTTGCCTTGGGGGGCAAGCCACCCCCTTGACCCCCCCCTTGGAGATCCCATCTCCTAGGGACGCCCCCCCCCTAGGGGGCCTATATAAAGAGGGGGGAGGGAGGGAAGCCGCACCCATGCTCTTGGCGCCTCCCTCTCCCCTTGCTACACCTCTCCCTCTCACGGAAGCTTGGTGAAGCCCTGCCGAGATCACTGCTGCATCCACCACCACGCCGTCATGCTGCTGGATCTTCATCAACCTCTCCTTCCCCCTTGCTGGATCAAGAAGGAGGAGACGTCTTCCTCAACCGTACGTGTGTTGATCGCGGAGGTGCCGTCCGTTCGGTGCTAGGATCTTCAGTGATTTGGATCACGACGAGTACGACTCCCTCAACCCCGTTCTCTTGAACGCTTCCGCTCGCGATCTACAAGGGTATGTAGATGCACTCCTCTCTCTCGTTGCTAGATGAACTCATAGATTGATCTTGGTGAAAGCATAGATTTTTTTTATTTTCTACAACATTCCCCAACACCTGCCCCGAAGGGCGTCCTCACCGCGCCATGCCCGCCAATGGGCCAGCCCTCAGCCGAGCTGTAAGTTAATTGTAAATACGAAGGTGCTATTTCCTTCTCTGAGAACAATAACCAAGATCTATTCTTTGCAGTTCGGTTAGCAGCTCTTCTCGACAGAGTTTGTCTTCGAGGGATCTCCTTCCGGAGATGATGGAGAGTGAGACCCCACCAACCTCTCCGCCTTATGAGGTGGGCGACCCCGAGGTGTTGTCACAGAGGAGTCCAGATTTGCTGAAGCCACAAGCTAATACTTCGGCCGCCCTGAGCTCGGAGCGTTCAGCTCCCACGGGGGGCCATAAGAAGGATCCGGCACAATTCGGCGTCCGGCCGGACACACTGATGGGCCTTCTGGAGCGAGCTTATCTCTTGGAGGAGCACCGTTCATTAATGAGCACGGTTCTCGAGAAGATTTCCTCCGCCACAAGCGGGTTGAATGAAGCCTTTACGAACCTGCTCAGAGGCTTTGAGGTATGTAAAAAATACATAATTATTGGTTATGGCGCACGCGCTAGGTGTGCTCCATATAGATAGTAGCCCCTGAGACTCTGGTTGTCCGCCTTAGGCGGCAAACGGAGGATCATATTGTGTAAGTAATGATTGCGTTGTATTTAAGCGCAGGTGTCTAAGGATCCGGCAGCCGACCGGTCTGTTGAAGTTGCCGAACTAAGGAGGCAGATTGGAGCTATTGATGCCGATATCACACTCGTGAACGAGCGGCTTAACGAGTCACAAGGTATGTGCTCTGCTTTCCTTATTATTTTTTGTAGGAAAAACTGAGAGGAGCATAATGCTAAGTGATCACGTGATCCAAATCAACTAAACCATAACCGATCATCACGTGAAATGGAGTAGTTTTCAATGGTGAACATCACTATGTTGATCATATCTACTATATGATTCATGCTCGACCTTTCGGTCTCAGTGTTCCGAGGCCATATCTGCATATGCTAGGCTCGTCAAGTTTAACCTGAGTATTCTGCGTGTGCAAAACTGGCTTGCACCTGTTGTAGATGGACGTAGAGCTTATCACACCCGATCATCACGTGGTGTCTGGGCACGATGAACTTTGGCAACGATGCACACTCAGGGAGAACACTTTTATCTTGAAATTTAGTGAGAGATCATCTTATAATGCTACCGTCAATCAAAGCAAGATAAGATGCATAAAAGATAAACATCACATGCAATCAATATAAGTGATATGATATGGCCATCATCATCTTGTGCTTGTGATCTCCATCCCCGAAGCACCGTCATGATCACCATATTCACCGGCGCGACACCTTGATCTCCATCGTAGCATCGTTGTCGTCTCGCCAACTATTGCTTCTATGACTATCGCTACTGCTTAGTGATAAAGTAAAGCAATTACAGGGCGATTGCAATGCATACAATAAAGCGACAACCATATGGCTCCTGCCAGTTGCCGATAACTCGGTTACAAAACATGATCATCTCATACAATAAAATATAGCATCACGTCTTGACCATATCACATCACAACATGCCCTGCAAAAACAAGTTAGACGTCCTCTACTTTGTTGTTGCAAGTTTTACGTGGCTTCTACGGGCTGAGCAAGAACCGTTCTTACCTACGCATCAAAACCACAACGATAGTTCAACAAGTTAGTGTTGTTTTAACCTTCTCAAGGACCGGGCGTAGCCACACTCGGTTCAACTAAACTTGGAGAAACTGACACCCACCAGCCACCTGTGTGCAAAGCATGTCGGTAGAACCAGTCTCACGTAAGCGTACGCGTAATGTCGGTCTGGGCCGCTTCATCCAACAATGCCGCTGAACCAAACTATGACATGCTGGTAAGCAGTATGACTTGTATCGCCCACAACTCACTTGTGTTCTACTCGTGCATATAACATCAACGCATAAAACCTGGCTCAGATGCCACTGTTGGGGAACGTAGTAATTTCAAAAAAAATCCTACGCACATGCAAGATCATGGTGATGCATAGCAACAAGAGGGGAGAGTGTTGTCCACATACCCTCGTAGACCGAAAGAGGAAGCGTTAGCACAACGCGGTTGATGTAGTCGTACATCTTCACGGCTCGACCGATCAAGCACTGAAAACGCGGCACCTTCGAGTTCTTGCACACGTTCAGCTCGATGACGTCCCTCGAACTCCGATCCAGCCGAGTGTCGAGGGAGAGTTCCGTCAGCACGACGGCGTGGTGACGATGATGATGTTCTACCGACGCAGGGCTTCGCCTAAGCACCGCTATGATATTATCGAGGAGGACTATGGTGGAGGGGGGCACCGCACACGGCTAAGAGATCAATGATCAATTGGTGTGTCTATGGGGTGCCCCCCTCCTCCGTATATAAAGGGGGGAAGGAGGAGAGGGCCGACCAAGGGGAGAGGCGCGACCAAGGGGGGCAATCCTACTCCAAGTAGGTTTGGCCCCCTTTTTCCTATTCCAAGTAGGAGAAGGGGGAAGGAGGAGGTGGAGAGAAGGAAGGAGAAGGGGGGCCGCCGCCCCCTTCCCTTTCCCAATTCGGATTGGGGCAAGCACTACTAGGGAAAACCCTAGTAGTAGCGCGGGTTTTGAGGCTAGCAGCAGCGCGGGTGGCCGCGCTACTAATAAGGCGCTACAGCTAACTCATAGTAGTAGCACGACCCCTACCCGCGCTACTACTGTTGACGATATCAACAGCGCTTTTTAAGAACGCGCTACTATTACCTAGCTGTAGCGATTTCGCCATCCCTCGCTACTGCTATATCTTTCATCATTTTCCCATTACCCCTTTCCCTTTCAGTTTCCCTTTCAGATACTAGATACTAGGTACTGCTAGTAGATATCAATTCATAAACCATTACTAGGTAGTACTCCCTTCGTTCCAAAATACTCGTCGTGGTTTTAGTTCAAACCACGACGAGTAATTTGGAACGAAGGGAGTACTAGATAACAATTTCATGCATAGTCAACATGCATCCTCAAGCAGTACAAGGTCATATCAACGGCCATCATCATATGTACTTCTAGATGATATCGACGACGATCATCATATGTAGTTCTAGATGATATAGCCACACACACATATGTAGTTCTAGATGATATAGCCACACACACATATGTAGTTCTAGATGATATCGAAGACAATCATCATCCTCAAGACTGGGCGGTTGGTGTTCCTGATAGTAATTAGGATGGCCTGTCCAACACGAAGATTCTTGCCATCGAGGAATTTCTTCCACCCAACCGAGTTTAAGTGTGTGCGACCGTCCGTGTCCACGCGGTAAGTACAGGTTGTGACGGAGCCCCTTGCAGTAAGGCGTAGTCCAGTTGAGCCTTCTTCATCAGGCTCGATACCATAACTCACAGATATGCTCTTTGCCAATTTCTGAATAAGAAAAACATATCAATTAATAAATAGCCTCGCAAATAAGTACATATGGATTATATACACTATTAATAGTTTCCTTAGATTCTACACTAATAAGCATGTGATCGAACTCTACACTAAAACATATCATCGACTAGATTCCACACAACATACCATATCATTGGACTGTACACTAAGTAATTCATCGGATAATTTGCATTTGTAAGTATAACATGCCATATCATGTCGATCAACCATGGTATTTGTCAAGCGAGTCACGAATGGCACCCCGACAAAGTCAGCACGTGGCGGAATTATGTCCCACAGGTTGGACACCTCCTCCTCACTCAGCCTTGTTCTTTGAGCTATGATGGTTTCATGAAGTGGGTCCTCATCATCTTCATCGAGTGGGTCCTCATTATCTTCATCATCTTCATCATCTTCGTCATCTTCATCATCTTCCACCAGGTTGAGATAAATGACAGCTAGCTTGGGTCTTTCTGCTCGGAAGGAGAAGCTGATCAACTCACCACCAGTAAGACGCATGCGAGCGACGAAACGGGCCCATCCATCTCCTCCAATCTGCGACATATTGCGTCCTTTCTCGACCTCCATAGTGTACGGCCCCCCAAGAGCCTCAAATGTCATAGTGTCTCCTGTCAGCTTGTTGAATTTCAACCTCACATTGCATGGGGCGATCTATGTAAAATAAGCAAAATGACACAATGCAGTAATGCCAACACTAAAAATAAAATAGTTATTACCACCGCATGACGAAAACTCGGCTAGAAGTAGATGTCGAACAGCTTGCCAGTTGCAAGGCTGCTGGCGCATCTTGACTTGCACAGTCGACATAGTGGTGGTAGTGGTGGCACCATTTTTCCTAAAGCAATATGAGCAAAGGATTAACGATCAACTAAATCAAAATGTTCTAAGTCAACTAAATCAACTAGCCTACTAAATCAACTAAATCAAAATGTTCTAAATCAACTAAATCAACTAGCCTACTAAATCAACTAAATCAAAATGTTCTAAGTCAACTAAATCAACTAGCCTACTAAATCAACTAAATCATATCAACTAAATCAAAATGTTCTAAGTCAACTAAATGAACTAGCCTACTAAATCAACTAAATCAAAATGTTCTAAGTCAACTAAATCAACTAGCCTACTAAATCAACTAAATCAAAATGTTCTAAATCAACTAAATCAACTAGCCTACTAAATCAACTAAATCAAAATGTTCTAAGTCAACTAAATGAACTAGCCTACTAAATCAACTAAATCAAAATGTTCTAAAATCAACTAAATCAACTAGCCTACTAAATCAACTAAATCAAAATGTTCTAAGTCAACTAAATGAACTAGCCTACTAAATCAACTAAATCAAAATGTTCTAAATCAACTAAATGAACTAGCCTACTAAATCAACTAAATCAAAATGTTCTAAGTCAACTAAATCAACTAAATGAACTAGCCTACTAAATCAACTAAATCAAAATGTTCTAAGTCAACTAAATGAACTAAATGAACTAGCGTACTAAATCAACTAAATCAAAATGTTGCATATGAACTAGCCTAGCTACTAAATCAAAATGTAGCGGGCAGGAGGGAGAAGGAGGGGCGACTTGAGGAGGGAGAAGAGAGTAGGATGGAGGAGGAAGGCAGAGCGAGGAGGGGCCGGCCGGCGCGGCCAGTGGAGGGAGGACGGAGGAGGAAGGCGGAGCGAGGAGGGGCCGGCCAGCGGCGAGTGGAGAGGGAGGACGGGGGAGGAGGCCGGTACCGAGTCCAGCAAGAAGGAGGAGGTGACGGCGGCGCAGACGGAGGAGGGGCAACGGGGATGGACCGGCGCGGGGGATTGAGAGGGGATCCAGTGAGCTAGTGTGTGACTGTGTGAGTGGATCGGATTCTGGAGGTGGGGGTGGGAGATGAATGGCTTAGCAGTAGCGTGCTGTAGCAAAAGACGCTACTGCTAAGCTATCTAGCAGCAGCGCCTTTCACAATAAAGCGCTACTGCTATGTGTCAGCATGTAAAAATAGACTTTGTTCGATATATCAAAAATACATTGATCATCAACGATCTTTTTGTGTACAATCTGATTTGTCAATATGAGTCCTCACCGGTTTAGGAACAGGTGAAGACTCATATTGCAGCCACAAATTCTACACATAAAGTTCAATGAAGACCAAGTGCTTGTCAAAGTTTGAGAAGTAACATATTTAAGATGGTAGAAACTCTCTTCACGGAGCGGGGTGGGACTAAATTTTTGTAGTAAACTTAGCATTAGCGCTTATTGGAGAAATGCGCTGCTACTATGCTACGTAGCAGTAGCGCCCGTCGTTATAACGTGTTGCTGCTATAACTAGCCTCGCGGCGGCCTTGTGGTAATTATAGAGTACCGCGTCTTTGAGAGGGCGCGCTGCTGCTATATTTGTTTCAGCAGCGAGTTACCCCTGAGCACGCTACTGCTAATTAGCAACAGCGCCTTATTTTAAAGCGCACTGCTGATAAGATTTTGTGTATAGGCTTTTCCCTAGTAGTGAAGGGGGGCTGAGCGCCACCTCCTGGCCTCCCTCTCTCCTTTCCACTAAGGCCCATAAGGCCCAATAGCTTCCCGGGGGGGGGGGGGGGGGTTCTGGTAACCCCCGGTACTCCAATATATATCCGATAACCCCCGAAACTATTCCGGTGTCCGAATATAGTCGTCCAATATATCAATCTTCATGTCTCGACCATTTCGAGACTCCTCATCATGTCCGTGATCACATCCGGGACTCCGAACAACCTTCGGTACATCAAAACACATAAACTCATAATATAACTGTCATCTAACTTTAAGCGTGCGGACCCTACAGGTTCAAGAACTATGTAGACATGACCGAGACACGTCTCCGGTCAATAACCAATAGCGGAACCTGGATGCTCATATTGAATCCTACATATTCTACGAAGATCTTTATCGGTCAAACCGCATAACAACATACGTTGTTCCCTTTGTCATCGATATGTTACTTGCCCGAGATTTGATCGTCGGCATCTCAATACCTAGTTCAATCTCGTTACCGGCAAGTCTATGTTTGTCTATGTATTCAAACATAATACCGGGAGTTACATTATGTTTGTCTATGTATTCACACATGTATTATGTTTCCGGGTAATATAATTCTAGCATGAATAATAAACATTTATCATGATATGAGGAAATAAATAATAACTTTATTATTGCCTCTAGGGCATATTTCCTTCAATAAAAGTGTAAAGTAAAGCCCATATACATCCAAAACGGGTAATATAATAGCATGGAACAATCAAAAAATTATAGATACGTTGGATACGTATCAGCTACATATATATATATACAATATAAGATCTCTTACGTCCCCTAACATCTGAACTCAACTTCAACATGGTATTCTCCGTGTTTGTCGATGGCGTGGTCAAGAAAGAATCCCGCAAATTCCTCTTTCCTCCGTGTTTGTCGATGACGTAGTCCACCAGGACCCTTTCTGAAGATTACTTTTAGATCATTGACCATAGCAAGTACGTGATCATCGATACGCATGGCTGGCTTCTTCTGGTGATCTGCCTCGCCTTTGAAGTGCTTGCCTTTCTTTCGACATTGATGGTTGGTTGGAAGGAATCAATGATGGTCCAGGTACACATTCTTCCTATATTTGTCTAGGTATATACTTTCGGTGTCATCTAAACAGTGTGTGCATGTGTGGTATCCCTTGTTTGTCTGTCCTGAAAGGTTACTGGGAGCAGGCTAATCATTGATGGTGACAAACAGCAACACATGCAGGTCAAATTCCTCCTGTTTGTGCTCATCCCACGCATGTACACTGTTTCCAATCCATAGTTGTAAAAGTTCTTCAACTAATGGCCTTAGGTACACATCAATATTGTTGCCTGGTTGCTTAGGGCCTTCGATGAGAACTAGCATCATAATGAACTTCCGCTTCATGCACAGCCAAGGAGGAAGGTTATAGATACATAGAGTCACGGGCCAGGTGCTGTGATTGCTGCTCTGCTCCCCGAAAGGATTAACGCCATCCGCGCTTAAACCAAACCATACATTCCTTGCGTCATCTGCAAACTCCTCCAAGTACTTTCTCTTGATTTTTCTCCACTGCGACCCGTCAGCGGGTGCTCTCAACTTCCCGTCTTTCTTATGGTCCTCTCTGTGCCATCGCATCAACTTGACATGCTCTTTGTTTCTGAATAGGCGTTTCAACCATGGTATTATAGGAGCATACCACATCACCTTGGCAGGAACCCTCTTCCTGGGGTGCTCGCCGTCAACAACACCAGGATCATCTCATCTGATCTTATACCGCAATGCACCGCATACCAGGCATGCATTCAAATCCTCGTACGCACCACGGTATAGGATGTAGTCATTAGGGCATGCATGTATCTTCTGCACCTCCAATCCTAGAGGGCATACAACCTTCTTTGTTGCATACGTACTGTCGGGCAATTCGTTATCCTTTGGAAGCTTCTTCTTCAGTATTTTCAGTTGCTTCTCAAATCCTTCGTCAGGCACACCATTCTCTGCCTTCCACTGCAGCAATTCCAGCCGGTACCGAGCTTTGTGTTGCCATCTTCGCAATTGGGGTACAAACCTTTTTTGTGATCCTCTAACATGCGATCGAACTTGAGCTTCTCCTTTTGACTTTCGCACTGTCTCCTTGCATCAACAATGACCCGGCGGAGATCATCATCGGGCACATCGTTTGGTTCCTCTTGATCTTCAACAGCTTCCCCCGTTGCAGCATCACCGTATTCAGGGGGCACATAGTTGTCATCGTCCTCTTCTTCTTTGATGTCTTCTATCATAACCCCTATTTCTCCGTGCTTGGTCCAAACATTATAGTGTGGCATGAAACCCTTATAAAGCAGGTGGGTGTGAATGATTTTCGAGTCAGAGTAAGACTTTGTATTCCCACATTTAGCGCATGGACAACACATAAAACCATTCTGCTTGTTTGTCTCAGCCACTTCGAGAAAATTATGCACGCCCTTAATGTACTCGGAGGTGTGTCTGTCACCGTACATCCATTGTCGGTTCATCTGCGTGCATTATATATAATTAAGTGTGTCAAAAACCATTACAGAACATCATGAATAGATAATTAAGTGACCAAATTAATAGAAATTCATCATCACATTAAGACCAAAGTACATACATAGTTCTCATCTAACAACATATAGCTCTCCATAGCATCTAATTAATTAAACCATACATTGAAACTATGTAAAACATTTCAATGCAAAAACAAATGCGATCATAATCGCAACCAAGGTAACAATTGATCCAACGGCATAATGATACCAAGCCTCGGTATGAATGGCATATTTTCTAATCTTTCTAATCTTCAAGCGCATTGCATTCATCTTGATCTTGTGATCATCGACGACATACGCAACATGCAACTCCAATATCATCTTCTCCTCCTCATTTTCTTTATTTTTTCCAAGAAATTGTTTTCTTCTTCAACTAAATTTAACCTCTTGACAATAGGGTTGGTTGGAATTTCCGGTTCACATACCTCCTAGATAAATAAAATCTATGTCACGTTGGTCAGCATAATTGTCATAAACAATAAATAAACCAAATAGTTATAAAGATAATATATATACCACATCCGAATCATAGACGGGACGAGGGCCGACGGGGGTGGATACCAAAACCATCGCACTAAATAATAAGAAGCAATAATAAAAGTAAGAAAATTATACAAGTATCTATCTAAACATACAAGTAAGAAATTTTTTTCCTTTCAGAAAGAAGATAAGAACAAGAGGCTCACCACGGTGGTGTTGGCGACGAGATCAACGCGGGCGATCGACGACGGTGAAGATGGGGATAGGACGTGACGGACCGCTAAACCTAGGCAAATATTGAGGGAAAATGGAGCTTGGAGGTCGAGCTTGGAGAGGAGAAAGCTTAAGTAGTGTGGCTCGCGCATTTCATCGAACATCTCGTGTGCATAGGAGGTGAGCTAGAGCACCACAAAGCTCTCCAACGGCTAGTCAGAAAAACAGAGCAGTGGAGTGCTCTGCTCACGGGCGAGGGGGTATATATAGGCACATCATTGGTCCCGGTTAATGGCTGGAACTGGGACTAAAGACCACCTTTTGGTCCCAATTCAAGCCACCAACCGGGACCAATGGTGGTGGGCCAGGAGCGAGGCCCATTATATTGGTCCTGGTTCGTCCCACCAACCGGGACCAAATGGGCCAGACGAACCGGGACCAATGCCCCCACGAGGCCCGGCAGGCCCCCTGGCCTCACGAACCGGGACCAATGCCCCCATGGGTTCCGGTTCGTGACTGAACTGGGACTAATGGGCAGACCTAGCCCGAACGAAAGCCCTGTTTTTTACTAGTGTGTGCATAGTGAATCGGGGGACGAGGGGTTTTTTCCCCTACTGCGTTTGGGAACGAAGCAAGGAAGAAGATTTGACGGCCATTTTTTGTTGTATTGTACAACTGTGATGCGACCGGACGAAACTAGCACCAGTCAGCTGGCGCCTAGTAGCGGCCAAAAAACTACTAATTCAGAAATCTATTAATATGTGGGACCTATCCACCCAGCTTTTAATATGTACCAACATTAGATGTGTCTAAATTAATGACAACATATTGAGATACATATCCTAGTTTATAATTGGAACCTACTAAATGAATCAAATGCAAGGAATAATTTTTTCCTTAAGATGAAGTGAACGCTGACCATAGCACATTAGCTATATATAGAGCCTAGGTGATGCACGATCACGTATCGATCAAAAACATATACATATACCTAGTCACCTGCCTGCGTAAGTATTGGTCCGCATCTATCAAAGTTGATTGATATGGCCAGTGCTAGAGCGGTTGCCATGTTCTACCTCGTAGTTTTTGTGACGTTCTCTTTTTTCCCAAACCATATATGGGCAAGTAAGTCTCGAGCTGCCATAGAAAAAGATGCTGTGATGGAACATTGTAAATTCAATATTAAGAAAGGTGTGCACTGGCCATTCGAACCAAGCCACGCATGCTGCCAAGTAGTGATGCGTTCAGTGAACCTCCTAGCAATTTGCAATGCATTTACCGCCGCAGATTTGACTCAGATCCATCTACCGAGGTGGGCTGCCATCACTCGTTCGTGTGGCAACGCATTGCATGAAGGAGACAACTGTGCAGGTTTGTTTTGCTGTTGATATTAACGTATACTTGATGTGTTTTGTTTGAGAAAAATTGTTTATATTGTCACATAGCTTTGTTTACTTACCATCTCCATGTATGGAAATTAGTTAATTAAGAGACTTTTAATATCATTTGCAGGTTACATTGTTCACTTTTGATTTGGGCGCAGCGTGCAAGGCCGATCTGGTTGATGGACAAATAGAAAAAGCAATATTACGATACATTGTTTTTCATGGCATCCGCATACTGTGTTCTATTTTTTTGATGCAACTAATAAAATCGAACAATTTTCCCCTTCTATTTGATCTTGCAAATCTAGTTACTCGCCAAAGTTAATTCATATATACCAATACAAAAAGAGAAAGTTGTGGAGATTCAACACATCTCACCCATTCAAAGACGATAGGCCACAATGAGGTTTGTACATTTGTCGCAGTCGATATGGAATGCAAATCGATCTTTTTTCATGTCTTTGCGTGGAATGAAAAGCTTGTGCCATACGATATGGAAAACCAGAGATCTTGTGTCATCTTTAGTTTTGAGAGGGATTTTAATCTCTGGTGTGATCCTTATATCCCCAGTTACACGGAATGGTTGTCAGATGGTTTGCTAAAAGCAGCACCGTGATTGCCTACCTAGTTTGCACACCACTGGTTGATACCTTCATATGAGCCAGGTGTTGAATATGGGTCAGATTTTTTACGTACACAGCTTGGTTTTCTTCTGAAAGTTTGATGTTCTGGTCTGTGCCTTTGTGGCGCTTTGAACAATGTTATTTAAAAAGGGTCTGCTATTGTGATTATACTTAGTCTATAGTAACTTCAATTTGTTTGCTTTCATGTACTAGTTGTGGATCGTGGTCACTTGTGAGTCACTCCTATGGTGGCAAATCCGTGGATTTGAGAATAAGTTATCTATGCTTGGGATTACCTGCATTTTCACACATTTCTATTTATTTCCTGTAATGATCTGCATGTTCACCTCAACCACATTCGTATGTATTTGGAAACCGGATGAATCGCTCTCCCCTTTGTTGTTTGCTGCAGCAATGCAAGTTGTGAAGTCACTTTGTCCTAGTCAACATAATTCATTTCCTTCTTTTTCTTTTGATATATTGATGTGCACAGTTAAGACTACAAGTTCGCCAATAAGCATCCTGATCCATGAACACTATTGTGTTATCTTATTTTTTGCTTTTGTTAATAATAACCAGTCCATGACCAATATTTTTCCATCTTAAATTCATGATTAGCCTGTTCATGTGATTGCCAACCACTAATCTACGTTGTTCTTGTCCAACTAAATCCAGTTCTGAAGAATCTTCCTTTACTTGTTATCCAGAATTGCAACTTGCAGACTCTTTTTGTCCACTATCTAGCATTCAAATTTTCTAATCAATCTTCTAGTTCTTTTATTTTCATTTATTATAATGTCTATTCAATGGTTATGGACTTCTGGTCGATTTTTTGACATGAAACATGTAAAGCTAAATGAAAAAAAAGGAGTTAATTCTAGTTTAGAGCACCCGTTCGTCACAAATTGACACATTTGCACATATTTTAGAAATTGACCACTTTACACTACATTTCAGGTCTACAGTTCCGGTTTGCACCACTTCCTTGGCTAGATTATGTGCTTCACAAGGCGACTGGAAGCAGGGGCGTAGCTAAGTACAGCTAGCCGGTGTCACTGGCACCGGGTTCAATTTGCACTTGCTTAATATAATTCATTGATTTAGTGTGTAGATCCTTGATTGTTTGTAGGCATGTGTTCTTCTATGTAGACACCGGGTAATTTTCAGTCTGGGTCCGCCCCTGAACGGAAGGGCAAAGGGCCGGCGAGGAAGTGGTAAAGCTCGGCCCTCTCTTCGTTTATATAATCTAGCTCCTACTATCTAGTTAGAATTTGCCGGACAGTTGAACTGTGTGAATTATGCCCGTTTGGTGATCTTTTGGTGATGATTATGCAAATTATGCACGTTTGCAATTGGTTATATGTCCGTTTCTTGTCGATTTTTGCCGTTTGGTGATCTACATAGTATGTTGCATGATCTTGTATGGATAGGGGGGGGGGGGGGGGGGAGGGATATGAGATACGCGGCTGTGGACGCGCCGATTTGTGGACTACCCTGTCACTGTCCGCGGACGCGCCCAGGCGTGCTCGCGGACGTATAGGATGCCTACAGCAGTGGGTTTGCCCCTTCATACTTCTTCAATCCTTCCTTTGCAATTTATCATCTGCAGATAAATCTCACCATTGAAAAGTGAAATGTTAGTGCCCTGTGTTTTATTCTGATGAAGCAACATCTGCTCTGCAATAACACCTACAATGATGATTTGTCTCTTCAGATTTCACTGCTTCCTTTGCCACTTATCAATTATCATCTGTATATTCTTGGATCCTACACTGATGAACAAGGACAAATAATAACCCCAAACCATCATGGGACCCTATAAGATTTAAATGATGCCTTGGTTAGGAATGTTTGCACCTGTTCGGCTCACCAGCTCATTATTAGCTCAGGCGAAAGGGACTCGTGAGCGTCGTTAACCTATCTGTGAGTATGCAATATGGTTAAGATGAAAGAGCATGTTTCTGTATGAAGTAACGTTACAAGTTTGAAACGTTGAATTGGGTCCGATCAGAGTGGGGCATATATTTGCAGCATTCACTCACAAGGAACGAACCATGTGTACCAACATTCTGATATATATAAGCACAAGATGACCTTCAGCGCGGCAAAACCGCAAAAGTTCAGCAGAATTCTGATAGTCTCCGCTCCTAGTTCCTGAGTGAATATGTTCAAAGATTACAGTAGACATCGCTTTCTAAAAACACCTTGGTAAATAGACAGTGATGCTAACAGTGATCCTTTAGAAGTTCATCCATTTAGGCAGTGATGTTAACAGCCATCCTTTTAAGAAATCATTCATTTATTTGTGTTATTTTCCATTTGTGTCGGCTCAGGATGGTGCTTCATCTTGTTTCAACAATTTGTACTTTTTCACGTAAAAAAATCAATTTGTAGTTTATCAGGTACAATGGGAGACACAAAACTTTCTGAATCGCTGTCCTCCGGTGCTTAATTGTTTGCGAGCAGCTTACTGGCTGTGCCAAATATCGGGGCTATATCAACAGGCACCTGAAAATGAACATATACATAAGAACAAGTAAAACTCCATACAACTGACTTAACATACAAACATCATTCGGCGAGTAGATTATTAAGAATTTGAATTTCCTATTGAAAACAGTACAACTTGACTAGTACCTGCATGTGTTCGATTTTCTCCAATGCCACACGCAATGGCTGCGTCAAGGTTGCACGCGACTGAAGGAGAGACTGCGCAGCAGGCTTGTCGCCCTTTGCCTGTATCGTCATGATCTCTCTGCCAAGGCTTTCAACAGCTTCCTCAACCTTTGACAACACAGAATATAGCGAGGAGCAATAATTAAAAAAAAGTAATGGTAAGTATGTATATATCCTGTTTTAATGAAAATACCTTTGTAAAGTCAATTGAGAATTTCCCGTCAGAATGCAAGATAAAAGCTCCTTTGTCATACAACCAATTAAACTGCAATGCCTGTCCCTTCCTACAATCACATAATAGCAGTTAAATTATCATCTCAACGATCTGTGATAAGTATGCTTCCTCACTTCTCGGTAGTTTGTTAGGGCCTAGGTGGGAGGATACACACTTACCCATGAGCTTCTTCCAGCCCGAAGCGAATTGACCGAAAGCATCCAGCCAGGAAAGAAACATACATAGATTTTGATAGACTCTTAGGAAGCAACCCCTGACAGAACAGAAGCAAACGAGAAATTATGTGATCCATTTCAAGTATTATATGATTGCATACAAAGGATATAAGGAAAGGAATATGCATCCCCAATATTCCCTACAGAAATAAGAAGATTTGCCTAGCATGGGCCCCAGAACACTGGGCTGTAACACAAGTGCCATGATACCCTGATAACTGATGAAATAACTGACCTTGTTTATAAGAAAATTCAGCGCCCACAGACCAACTATATCAGCTTTTGCCTCCTCCAATGCTGAATGACATTCTTGAAGTTCCTGTACATTTATCAAAAAAGAAAGGAGAGTCAACAAGTGGCATCAGATAGGATATATCACTCTTTTCTTTTTCTGTCATAGCACCTAATCGAGCAAGTCTTTATCTACATTGCTACTTGCACACGTACCATTCTAACTGTGGACTTTTTACCACCAGGAAGGGTTATGGAATGAGGTCCAATTCCATGGCAGCACTCATGGCAAACAATATGTGTATAATAAGGCTCAAAATCAACATATTCTTTCTGCTCCTCTCTGATGCAGGCATTGGCTATAGGCTTCAAGATATTCTTGAACCTGAATGATAAATAAAATTTGAATTGCCAATGTCAGCATGAACTCCCTTTTTGCTTGACACAAGTGTAAACTATATAACATCAGCTAAAATGAATAAACAAAAATCAGTGAAGGCATACTTGGCTTCTGAAATGTTCTTAAGCATAACCATTGAAGTTCCTCGCTCATTCACAATCCGCTCATCATTTGGCAAATTGAAAGCTATAGTTTGAGGACCTTTCACATCCTGACACAGAAGCACTTGTTTAGTTCAAATGAAGCTGTTGGACAAGGATATGAAAAATGTGGATAAACAATTCATTTGCAATAACATTAACAAGTTCTTGACCTTTTTCAGCCTACCAATTGCCTAAAGTAGCCCGGATGAAAATAAATATACTTCTACCACAAGAGACAAAAATACTAAATCTCCAAGAAATTTCGACACCACAATAACTATTAATGTACCACAAAAAGGACAGGAATACTAAAGATCTCCCTAAATAGTATGGTGCAATGGTTGCTGACATTAACACGTTAAAATACTTGGATGACAACCATGCCACTAAGACAGTGGTCAGGAAAGCATGGGGTCTAAACGAATCCAAAGCAAACAAAAGGTATTTCTTTCATGAAATCCTAGTGCTTCCTCACTCATTAAATCTTACGGTGTTAAAGAACAAGAATTGTTTAATTCTCTCAGAGATTTAAGGGCATAAGGTTCTTGTCAGCTTTTCATCTGTCACCAAGCAGAATGAGAAGAAAAGCCTAATTTTACTTGTCTACAAATGTACGGATGCTTTGGTAATAATGAGTTCACACCAACTGAATTGCAAGGAAAAACTAGGACAGTCATGAGATTTATTTTTTACCAAACATTGATTGAACTAGGCTTTTTGTCTACAAGAAGCAAGAGCATGTGAAAAGTAACATCAACATAGAAACATACCCCAGAGTTGTAAAGAAGATTCATCACGCGAATTGGAGCAGCAGATACATTGTCTGATTTGTAAATATTGTCCAGTGGAAGATTTTTCTCCAAATCCTGAACCCAGATCAAAGTTGGTGTAAATGAAAGCTTAATATTTCCATGAAAAATCAATCAGAATTACCTCGAGTTGATCACCAAAGAGTTTAACTTGAGAAGTTGCAACGTCATCCCGCACCCCAACAAATGCTTCAAAGGTTGCCTTCGAAATAATAGAATTATTATTACCAGTATAACAAATGAAATATTTTATTGAACTCTAGGTCTAGGCACAGTATGTAGATGAACAGACCTAATTCAACATTTCCCCTCTTTTCTACATGTGCTTTTTTTTTGTTATGCAATGAGTCGTTGTATTGGCCACAGTGGGGCAAATATTACATGGAGGGAAATATACAGTAAAATCCCATAGAATAGAGAAATGCAATCTACTCTAACTGGACAGTGTGACCACTTTGCCATATAAATTCTAATATTGCCTTGTGGTGATGGCTGGTGCCTAGTTGATTTTGAACTAAAACCACAACAAGAATTATGTAACGGAGGGAGTACTTATACTAAAATCCAAGTGGTTAGGCCAAATAACGTTAGCAGTCTCAGCATGAGTGCATAATTAAATAGAAGAACAGATAATCACAACCCATAGAGAATACACGTAAATTGCATTACATTTGAATACATGGCAATTAGTCCATCAGTCAACAATATTGCTGACTTGCTGTACATTAATGAAGAACATGCTTTAGCAAATTTGCCTAGATGGTAGCCTAAGTAAGAATAAAATTGAGTATGGAGAAAGTTGGCAATATGTGGTGTCTGAAGCTAATATTAGTGTAGCCAGTGTTAATCTGCTAGCATCAGTTGCACAAACTTGAAGAGTGTCCAAAAGAAGACACATGACAGAAACTTCAAACTTCGAGCTTTTAAAAAAAAACCTTCAAACTTGTGTCTGGTGTTTAGTGCACCTTCATTGCTAGACTCACCAATAGACAAAGTGATGCAAGAACAGGTGGGACAAGGATCCTAAAATACCTTGTAACTAAACAGACCATCTTCATATGTCTCATATGGGCCAATGGTGACATCTATGTTGGAGTCCTGGAAACATGACAAGAATGCCAAATATAGAGGTAGCATCAACTAATATTGATATAAATAAAAATAGAAAAGAAATTTTACTGCTAAAAATAACAAGTATATCCCATTTTTCTCTAACAAAGTTAACAGCTATAATCACTCAAATAATGCATTTAAAGAGAAATTAATGAACTAATAAAACTGAGAATGAGGATACTAACCAACTCCATCCAAGCTATGTCAGATTCATAGTAATCATTTGAAAGGAAAGCATTCGCCTTGGTTCTGAGCAAGTTCTTCAGGCTACAACAAGATAAAGCGAACTGCTTCACATAAATGAACTAAACCTTTCACAAACTGAAATATGTTAGGTACTAGCTTACCTTGGACAATCAGAACAATCTGATGCTTTAAGAAGAAGCTCGGCAGCTTTCTCAAGGGATGCTTTATACTCCTTGGAATATGGAACAATAAAAAGATCATCTGAAGTATTGGTTTGATTTGGTCCATCTGACTGTGCTACTGATGTAGTCAATAAAGCATCAGGCCGTTTTATGACAGTAAAGAATCCAGTTGCATCTTTTTGTTCCTTATCAGTTAGTCCACTTTTCCATAAATCAAACTCCTACAGCAACATAAAGAATGTGGAAACCGGTCCAATATTAGTTAGAAAGAACACATTTGATGTACAATTATCATAAGCAGAAATTGCACTGAAGTTTTATTATACACTAGAAAGATTCTCTACTGGATATTTTAAGCACTGAGAAGTTACTAAATACGACCGTACCATTTTGTTCATGTCAGCAGGATAGAAGTTCGCGCCACGAGGCTTATCTAGAGGGAATGCTGCACGATACTCAAGCCCCTTCCATCCTGAAATTGGCTTGGTGGCATCTGTGAGCAATTTCACAGCCGAATCGGCAGTGGATAGAAAAGCCTTATTTTCATCAAGGCAGGACCTGTTTGGGAAATATCAAAACAGTAAACAAATATAAAATAGTTATAAAGAAATCTAATTAGAAAGTTAAAAAGAATGTGAGGGATAACAAATGCATGAAATTAGACGACTGTTTAATAGCAGAATCTGGTGTCAACAAAAGAAGAAGAAACTGGACGAGACCAACATGAGTAACTAACGCTCTCTCTATGCATTTTAGTTTTAGGTTGCACTTTCTCATTTATATCCACAGCTGATAAAATCACAACTCAGGCAAAAAGCATGTGGGCGTATGCTGCATTTACTATCACCATTTTGTTTGCAGAAATTTGCTACCTACACTGCAAGACTTTAAGTTGTGGTAGTGCATGTTGGCATTGCAAAAAACTTATGAAAAATTATCTCATGGGTGAAATGCAGCAACACTGACACACAGTGGGAACCTCTCAAAAAGGCGGTGGCACTGGTACTAACATACATTCAGAGATGATTGATGGCAAATAAACCCAAGTCCCCTCCTTTTAACTCTCACAATGGATATCTTCCATTCCAGTTATGCACCTATCTCAAAGTCTTAACTTATAACAAGAAGTTGTTCAATTGTGTATATAGCCACAAGGAAGGAATGAGAAAAGTAAAGACAAAAATATATTGTTGATGACAGCAACTTTCCAAGATGAAATTTTCGGTGAACATGCTAGTAAATTCCAATCAATGAAGAGAAGCTTGATTAGAGAATAACATATTACCATGGACTTTTATTAATAGAGTAATATGCCCACTTCAGACTATCAAGGGAGGAGGAATCAGCATGTGCTTTTAGCCAGTCTCTTAGCATTGTGTTGCTATTCCATACCTACTCGAGAAGAAAAGTAGTAAGAAGTTGCAGAATTAAATTACGCAAGAACTATACAGTGCAAAACTAGTGAGCATGTTATGAATCATAATAACTACACATGAGACATCTAACGAATATGAAATAGAACTAATATCTGAACCGTATATTATGCAAGAACTAACCTGCTCATAAAATATTTCATCAATAACCATTGATGCCTTAAGAATATATCCCAAGGCTTCTTTGTCTCCTTCAGATAGAGTAGTCAACTGTCAAAATGAAAGTATCCATAACAAATGTTAATCAAAACAATGGTCAAAAGGTACATGCTGACTTATAGACTCACTTACCTCTGGTTCCAAATGGATGGGGGCATAACGACTAATTTGCTTTTGTAAGGTTAAGCTGCGAGACTCCGCGTTATCTTTGTACCTAAAGAAGGCATGAAAGGTTTAAGAACAATTATTTAAGAGAAATGTAATGCAACCGGGTTCACCAAAGAATTAGGATCTATTGAACAATTAATTCAAAGTGGCAATTGGCAATAGAGAGAAGACAAAGAAATCATTCTTTCAAGTTCTAAATCCAGCGATTAGTTAGCAAGGGGCACATACTGCTTGAAACATATAGTGCTTTGGGCGTGTTTGACCAAGTGAGGAGATCTTGGTTAGAGTGGTCAGATAGGATAGCTCCATTACATGACTTCTTTGGGAAAGGCCTCACTCAGGAGATGTTAGAGTGCCATTTAGGTTCCTCAAATTTCCCTTCAAGTTAGAAGGGTAGCTTTCCCTACGATGTAAACAATATTACATCACATTTTTTACTTAAGGCAGACCATAAATTTTAAGAACCTAGGCTTGATGTAACGACAATACCAAGATTCCAAAATCCACGATTCCAACTTCTTGATGTTAAAACCTAAACCTGGATGGCAAATGGGTCCTGGTATGGATTTAAGTGGCATGAACACCAAACTGATTATTGGTTAATTGGAAGCATGTTGATAATACTAGTAAAGTTCATACGGATTGCACCTACATTGCATTTTAACTTTTACATAAAAGAGTAGGATTATCCCATAGAAGGATGAAGGCTCATATTTGGTCAGAGTAATATACAGAAAAAGAGCTGACTGCTTTAGTGCTTACCTTTCCTCAATAATACTGAACAGTTGGCCGTATTGCCCATTCACATCATAAGGTACATATTCTCCGCTTTCTGCTGCAAGGCAGCTCTTGTACTCGTCACGGTGCATATATCTAACTGCAGATACTTCACTTTCCTGCATATTAAATATTTAAAGTCAATTTTGAAAATAAAAACCTGTGCAAGCAGTGAAACAAAGATAAATAATAACAAATAATTCAACATTGTCCATACCTAAAGGTTTTTTACGACTTTTTTAGAAACCGTTTATTGTACTGTAGCGTCATTAGTTGCATTAAACTTTTTTCTTACAAACAAAACAGCAGTCATATAACTTACAAAGTACATACTTTCTTCTAATGCATAAGTTGTTGATCTTGACAACAATGAGCATAATAAAAACCTAAGTGAAAAGGCCAATATTGAATTCTCACTTGGAGAGTGAAGGCCTCGAGTGGAATTGGAGTTAAAGTTGTCACAAGGTAAACATCATTGTACTCGTTGTTGGTGTAAGTCCCATTGTTGATAACGCTGCAGCAAAGAGTCTACTATTAGCATCTCTTTTCCAAGGTATCTAAGGTGCAGATGATGATGATGTAGATTTATGTGAACGAAAATCAATATGAAGAAATACAGATTAGCATCTCTTAGGTTACTGGTGCTTAAACTGGTAATAGATCCAATGCAGTTATTACCAGAATATGCCCTACCATCTTCGACTGATGAGCATGCTATCTCACATAGGTAGCAATAAGGTAACAAACAGCAATGTAGATCTACTGACCATTCCTGAAGAAAAACGAAGATGAGCTCAAAAGCATCGACTGGAAGCTTGATGCCTAGTTCTTCCTGGAGCTCCCTCCTGTTGTTAATCCACGGCAGATACTAGAAAAGATTACAACCCGTGATTTTGATACAGAAGTTGCCTAGCCTAGAACAGCACTACATAGTACTTGATCAGCAAATTTAAGCAATTCAGTGACCGCAGCGTGTAATAACAAATATGAAAACTACGAGTAACATCACAAACGCTGTGTAACAACATAGAACATCATTTGATTTGACAACCACCACTCGCCCCATAAGTTATACCTAGCTTCTAAAATAAAGTTGTAACAGCAATACAATCCCTCCTGGTGATCAATGCCAGTAAGTACAAATTAGAACCCATCGTCAGCAACTTAGCCTAGCACAGAGTCACGCTACAGAGTAATCGGCAGGCAATTCAGTGATTGACCTCACGGCGTAATCAACAGGCAATATCGCAAACACCGTGTGACAATGCAGAACGCATGTGCAACCACACATCCCATAAGTTGATTATTTGTGACATCAATAAGATTCCCCGTGCAGCAGTCATCCGAGTCTGAGTCTGCTACAGCAAGTAACAGGAACGCGAGGTCGGCGAGCTCACTCACCGCGCGGAGGAGAGGGAGGAGTCCCCGGCGGAGATGTGGCCGGCGCTGGAGATGTCCCACTGGCCGGGCCACGAGTCCTTGCAGTCGGCGCGGCGCTGCAGCAGCAGCTCCCCGGTGCTCTCGCAGTAGATCCACACGTGCACGGCCCGGTGGTAGTCCCCGTCCCGGTGCACCTCCGACCTGCGGGGAAGACGACGAGCGGCGTCAGGCTCACGGGAGCGGCGATCCGGCGGAGGTGGAGGTGAGGGGGGGAATCGGGGGCGTGCCTGGGCTTGGAGACGCCCGTCTTGTCGCCGGCGGCGGTGAGCACGTCGAGGCGCTCCTCCGGCGCCGGGGCGGCCATCGAGCGGCCGAGGCGGCGGCGGTGGCGTGCGGGAAGCGGCTGCGAAGCTTCCGAGGATTTTTTTTTTTTGGTGGATTTGTGTCGAGGATAGGTCGGGGATGTTTGTGCCAATTTCAAACGCCGGCACGAGTTGGGGACGGATAGCGACGGGGGAGTTCAGGGCTTCCGAATCCAACTGTTGGAGGATGCTGCTTGGCTGGCCGGTGGTGCTTCTCTGCTTTTCCAAGCTTTTTCTTAAGTGTTTTGCACAAGCTTGGATGGAATACGATGCTCCTCCACACAATGATGGTCTTCGTGTACAAGCAACGTGTGCTGCACGTTCTTTTCACCTCTCCTCCCGCTCCGGTGATCTTCGATCAACCTCTTTCTCCTTCATCGATGATGACCTCTCCTCCCGCTTCGGTGATCGCATGAGGTGAGGGCAAGCGGAGGCGGAGCTTGACTGGAAGGATTCGGAATTAGATTGGGGAGGAGAGGGGTTCGACATTGCTTGGGAGTGAGAGCGCTCCTAATTGTCGCGAGAGAATAACTTGTGCCTCCCCCCCACAAAGAAAGAGTGGCCCGATAGTGATACCAGTGAGTTAGGGGTGGTGCGGCAAACAGTATGATAAAGGGGATGGCAATTTGCATGCATATAGTTAGAAAATGACGGAAGGAAGAGGGTAAAAAGGACGATGAAGGTCGAAAGCCCCATGGTAATGATGCACGAGGCTAAGACAGTGGCGCATGGGCGGCGATGAGGCTCGGGTGCTAGTGAAAAAGGATTAGATGATGCATAGCTATGTTTTTGCTTGAAGAAGCACATTTGCTTTACAACAAAATGGGTTATGCACCTTTGCAAATAGGCTATCTCCATTTAAGGGCTATATGGTGTATCCATCATGATTTTAATAAATAGTTTCTACCAATGTATTTTAACAAGTATTATGAGTTTTGTATGGCAGATATAACAACGACCAATCAATGAGTGTTGAAAGTGACAAGGTGGGAGAAACAAGTCATATGATAGAAAAAAGTGAATGGTGGAGTATCGGGGTATGTGAGATCCCTGCAAAATTAAGTGTTGTAGGTTTCCTCCCCCCCCCCCCCCCCCTCTCTCCGTTTATTTCAAATACAATCGGCAACAATAGTAATATTGGTATAGTACAACCACTTTTAACAAAGCATGTGCGATTTTTTGTCTTGATAGTTGATACATAAAACCACGCGCAATGTTGTCCGCTTACCATCTTCTGAAAAAACAAAAAAATATGATGTCTGTGTGTCTCAAACGAGCAGCTAATGCTTAAATGCACCAATAGAGTGCCTTGCCTCGGACTACATGGAGAAATGCCCAAAAACATCAAGAAGGATGATTGTTGTTACAAACCGACAATTCCAAAGAGTATTAGCGAACAATCATAATAAAAAGGAGATGATTCTCAAATCAATGAAAGCTCCTGATCGTTCAATCAATGATTTACATTCTTAGAATTATGACACGTTGAAACATCCTTGGTTCTCACCACTTTGCCTCAAACTGCCATGACCCAACCTACGAATTGCATATACCCAAGCCTCTATTTCAGGTATATCTGGCCATGAGCCGGGCCGGGCCAGGCTTGGACCGGGCCTAAAAAAGCCCACGGTAGAAAACTGGGGCCCAGGCCCTATCACTAGGCCTGCTTTTCAAGTCCAAGCCCGGCCCATCTGGTAAAAAGCCATAAAAAGCCCTTAGGGCTTAGGGCCATGGGCCGAGCCTCTTTCTTAAAATGCCAATATGCCAAGCCCAAGCCCGTCCAGGCCCTATTGATGGGCTCAAAACTCAGGCCCAAGCCCGGCCCATGGGCAAGCCCATCGGGCCTAGGCCCTGTATTTTAGGGCCGGGCCTGGGTGGGCCGACAGGGCCGGGCCTGAGATGGCCAGGACTAATTTCAGGTAAGGTTTTCGCCTTGAGATTCATCCACTTGGATGAAAGTGACCCATGGTGAAATTTGGACATGACACGTGCTATTTTTTTGGTACATGGTGGTGTACAAATGCATTGTGTATCCAGAGTTTCGTTCCAAATTTTTTAAACTGTTGTGATGCTTCTTTTGCTGGGTTTAGTATTTTTGATTGCATGTGGGTAAGTTGGGACATGCAACATGCTCTTTGTCCTTGATCGCTTCACGTGGGCTCGATGAGTTTGATTTGACTACGTCCCTCTTTCTTCTCTGGATATTTGCATGCATATACTGATCATGTGTTAAATTGCATGTGGACAGCGTGATGCTAGCGTGTCTTTGGATTAGGACGATCTGATCTGCATGTCCTCAGATATTGCATATGTGTCATTTTTTGCACAGGTTCACATTTTTTTAAACGTGATTAGGTATGGATGGTGGGTTCCTTCCAGATATTTCGTTAGTTCTCTCTCTTCTGGATTCTTCTCCTCTCCTAAAGAAGGCTCCCATAGAATTTGGTGCAGCAGTTCCACCGCCCTTATATTTTCTTATAAATAGACTCCTCTCCATCCCGATGCTCCATACCTCACCTCTGCCGTGCCATCAGTGCCCCATCGTCGAGCTCGCACCCCCCAGCCTGCCTCTTCACTTCGTGTGGCCGAGCTGGAATGGAGGGCACGACCAAGATTCGTGGCCGCTAGCGGGGTGCAGCCATGCAGGTCACACCGTTGTTGGCCATGGAGAACGTGCCCCGCGCGGAAGTCATGCTGGGCTCGCCGGAGACGCGTTGGCGGTGGCGCTACTGCGCCTCAAGCGCGTACCGGTGCCCTCTAAGGCGTCGAGACCCGAACACGGCCGAGGTCTTGGCAGATGGTGCCGAGCTTATCAAGGTCGCCGTCGACGGCACCAGGCAGCAGCTAGTGGCCCTGCTCGCGGAGCTTCGCTCCTACGACCTACCGTTCGAATTCGCCACGCCCTAGGTTGCCGAGGTTGCGTCGCTCCAGTTCGCTATCTTCTCCGTCTTCCTCATTTGTCACCGTGCCAATCTCCCAGTCCCAGGTTCCCGGCTTCACCTACATGTTCACTAGCTTCAACGGTGAGTCGTGTCTGTATTGTACGACTGCGCCATCGTTAACCTCGAGGACAATGATGCCCTCATGATCAAAACATGCGTCGTCATGAAGTGCTCCGGCGCTGAGGAAGCCATAGCATGTGGCCGCTACAAGCAGTCCTCGTCTGCAATACCACGGCCGACAGAGACATCCATCAACAGTCGTCGACCCAGATGGAGGCTCGAAGTTCACGTGGAAGCACCCGTGGTCTTCCATGGTCGTTGCCAGCGCCTCCTTCACTACCGCGTCGGCTGTCGGGCAAGCATGGCGGCGAGCGCACAGGGTTCGACCGGAGAAGGGCCACTCCGGGGTTGCGGCCACCATGCCTAGCGGTGGCATCTCCAAGGAAGGTGGCGCACCACCACAAGAATGAACTGAGGGCAAACTCCACCACCCGACATCAGGTATGCCATATGTAGGACTGATCAATCGATCTGCTATTTTATTTATTTATTGTTGTTGAGGCGGATCACGGCAGTGGAATTCATGTGAGCAGGAAGGATGACACGAGGAGGAAGGCCTAGGAGTTTGACATGGTAATGCCCCACATGTCCTAGCTCGGCCTCAAATGTGTCCAACGTTGGCAACATGCTACCGTGCCCACCCTCGCCCTGCCATCGTGTGCGCTCTGCACAACAACGCTAGCCGTGCCTATGGGGGGAGGGCGTCTAGAGCGTCACCCAATCGGCGTCGCTGCATGTGCCTACCACTCCTCGTGGATGTACGTGATGCATCATTTTGTTTTCCAGCCATTCACATTCTTCAGTCTTCGTGTTGATCTTCAGTTTTCCTATGTACACGTCTGGGTCGATGATGCTGCTTTGCGTGAGTTAGTGTGATGTGGTATTAATCTTGGTTTAGTCAGACTGTACATCTGGTGTATTGAGTCGTATCATTGCATTAAGAATATTAGTTGGGCATTTATGCAGTACATATCTGATGATACTCATGTTCTCATCCAACATGCATGATGCCAACTTATTTTCCTACGCCCATAATTCTGCGTACAGTAATGTGCTATCTTAAATTGATAACTTTAATTATAAATAGTAAACACACTTTATATGGACACACTATATCAACGGACGCGGCGTGCCGCTGCGCGGGTTATGCTAGTAGGGTGCTAGGTACAACTCGTGTAAAGTCCAAAATCAAAATTCCAACAAACAAAGCTTTGGGATAGGCCGCGTATACCAACGTACCCGCGCGTATAGCGGCTGCAGGGACTAGAAAGCTAGGAACTGCAGAATTTCCAATCTAGTGGTTACAACCTCTCGCGACCGCGTCGCCCCCCCCCCCCCCCCCCCCCCCCCGCGGGCGACCGGCCGCGCGACGGGCCTCCCCTCTCCAGGCTTCCCCCTCCCTCCTTCCTTCTCGCCGCCGTCGCCGGCGCCCGCGGCCGGCTTGGCTCGGGGCTGCTGGTGGCGGCGGCCTCCTGGCCCTTCCCCTCCCGGTCGCTCTCCGCGCGCGGGCGGTGCGGCTCCGGGGGGTGCACCCTCTGATCCAACAAAAGTGTCATGGTTTTAGTTCAAATTTGAGTTTTAGTTCAAATTTGAACTAAAACCACGAAATTTGAACTAAACCACGACACTTATTTTGAATAGGATGGAGTGCCAGATATTATTATTTTTACACTAGAAGAGGTTAGGGTATTTGTTTTTGACATGAAACACAATAAGGCCCCTGGACTAGATGGTCTGCCAATAGTTATGCTAGAAATATAGGCATGAGTTCGAAATGATTTACTAGCTTTATGAACTGATTTCTATAATGGGAAGTTTGATCTGGTCATCGTGGAAAGGCGGGAATTCTGCTCCTCCTAAACGTGTTTACCCCCATGAACCTACTACTTTTTTTTGTTCCAAATTGCTTATTGGATATCCAATTGGAATGGGATGCAGAAAAAAAGAGGACGGCTTCTACTTCGAGCCGTGGCGGCTGCTCATTAAAATTGCCACAAGTTTCTTTGATGAAAGAAGAGTATGGGAACTAATGACACGCAGAATTGGAATTGGAATTGTGAGCTAATGCTCGTTGGAGTAACTAATCTGCTGAATGTTGCCAGGCTGCATTATATTTGGATAGACTGTTTTGGTAGATGTGATTTCGTTGTGTGTTGCATGCCACATGTTGCTGGGGTATAGATTTTTCGGCACAGGCGCCGCTGTTCAGTGTTCTCTTTTTTTTTTTTGCTTTCGGAACCTCTTATGTGTCCTGAGCAATTGTCTTGTCGTTTTTTTCTTATCAATATGAATAAAATCGTTATTTCCGAAAAGAATTGATTCTAGATCTGTTTTCCAAACTGAAATCAATTGCAAACCCTAGACCGGATCTCATGTTCCAAAACCCCAGACCGGATCTCATGTTCCAAACCCTAGACCGGATCTGTTTTCCAAACTGAAATCAATTGCAAACCCTAGACCGGATCGCATGTTCCAAAACCCCAGACCGGATCGCATGTTCCAAACCCTAGACCGGATCTGATCTTCCAAACCCTAGATCGGATGTGATATTCCAACTCTAGATCCTATCTGACGCCAGACCGGAATCAAACCCAGATCGGATATCTCATTCCAAACCCTAGATCGGATCTCGAACCCTTGGATTGGATCGATAAAGCGCGAAACATGTATTCGACCCCAAATTGGGGCGACCTGACGAATCGAGGGGAGGGAATCGAGGGACGAATCGGCGGGAGGGGTGGAGCGGAACCTGCTCGGGGTCTGGCTGGGGATCTCGGGGCTCCAGTGGGGTCTGGCTCCGGGATCTCAGGCGCTCCGGTGGGGTCTGGCTCCGGGATCTCGGGCGCTCCGGTGGGGTCGTGCTCCGCGTCCTGCTCCGCGAATGTCGGTGCGATCGATCTGACGTGGCTGGCGACGATGGATGACGGGTTATTTATTTATATAATTGGGATTAGAGTTGGCCCAGTTTCCGGCGGCAGGGGATAGTTAGGAAGCGCCTAAGGGCTGTTTGGTTTGCTTGCCACGCCTAAGGGCAATTGCAACGCACAACCCCAAATCTCCCCAAATCGTACGACCGCATCCGTTTGAGGGTAAATGACAGAACAAGCGGTCCACTGTGTGGGAGCAAATAGACCAACGCCCGTTTTTGGTTCGCTTTCAACCCATTTTCAGCTTAATTTTGGGCCACGTTTGCGGTCAAACGGGCACACGCGGACGTACCTGGCCCGCCCATTGGGACACATGCACCTCTTTTTCTATTCCCCTTTCCTACTCTAGCCGCACCCTCGCCCCACTCCCCTCTCGTCCCTAGCCCCCATTGCCGTCACTTTTCTCGGTCGTGTCGCTGTCCAGCACGACCGCTCGCCCCTACCCTTGTCGCAGCCCCGTTTTCTCGACACCCCGAGCTGTCCAACCCCGACCGCCTCATTTCAGCGCATCCGGCGGCCGGATTTGGAGTGGATCCGACCGGATTTGAGCCCACCTGGCTGCCGAAGGCCGCGCCATGCCATGGATGGCCAGGTACCGGACCGCGCAGCCCCGGCAACGCCCCCAAGCCACATGCAGGTATTGACTCCGCCTCTAGTCGCTCGGATTTACCCCATCACCAGTTCACCGACAAATACATCAACGGCCGTTGTCCGGGCTCGATGCTAGCCCATCATCGGCGCACCGTTGTCGCTCGTAAAGTGCGACGATTGTCCACGGAAGGTCGTGCGCCGCGTGTCTACAACGCCGGAACATCCCGGATGGGTGTTCGTCAAGTGCAAAAATGATGGAGTATGTGCTAGTTTAGCTTCGGTTGTGCTACCGGATTCGGTGCATTTTGCTTATACTCAAATTTATATTGTGTAGGAAGGATGCAACTTTTGGTATTGGGAAGAAGAATACATCAATCTATTGATAGAACAAAATTTGATAGATGTCCGTGCACTTGTTGCTAGAATAGAGAAGCAACGTCTACTTCTTTAGACTCGAAGAAGAAAGAAGCATGTAAGATCGAGAATCCGCAGATCAACGATGAAGGTATCAAGAAGATACTAATCCAGCTTGCGGGAGCAGCTATGGAACTTGGATATCTTTTAAAATGTCTTTTTATGGTTCTTGTTTTCTTTTCTTTCTATTCTAGTCAAGATTTGGTGAATGTACTCCAATGTATAAAAAAAATTGCTGACGAAAATAATAAGAAATGCGGCGAAAAAATGTATGCGGACGAGATGCAGCCGAGTGTTGAGCGCACGACCGGCATATCCAGAAATACGGGTGGACGCCGCCCCATTGCCACTCCAAACAGACGAAATCCGGACAGAACGGACGTCTGTTTGGGGTCGTGCGTTGGAGTTGCCCTAAGCTTGGTCGTGCCACAACATTTTAGGGATTGATTGCACCTCGTCACATTTGCGGTTTGTCACACTTTTTATCATATTTTTTAGCTACATGGTCCACGTGTCATAGGCTCATTTTTTTTGTCAAATCTTGTCACATTTGTTATGGTCATTTTGTCGGCCACACTTTTCGTGGCAACCACACTTTGCTTAAGATTTACTTGTGGCAGAATTAGTCATGAACCAAACATGTCCAAAGTTTCATGCTGTGATGGGTGTACGATTTGATGTGGACGAAGCTAACTTTTGATTTTATTAAACTATATAAGGGCATCTCTAACATTACCCTCAAAACAGATACAAAATTTGTCCGCGGACTAGTTCAGATTCGTCCATGGACACAAATATGGAAGCTGACCATCCAACCATCCCTAAACACGCGACCTATTTTTCTGAAGCAACACTCAAAATAATTATAGAAAATATTATAATTCATCTATATATATCGTGGCGGAGGTCCAGATGCCGGGAATTCGAACAAGCGGACACGTCCATGGACAAATACACATCGGATGACAAATTATGTCCGAACAATTCGGTCTGAACTTAGGCACACATTTCGAGGGATGGCGTTGGAGATTCCCTAGTGTGTTTATTGGACAACCATTTGGTTTCGTCCTCTCCATCTCAACCGGCGAATTTGAGATAAGTCCTCGAAAGACCATCTCGATGAGGATGCGTTGCCATCAACCAAGCGCCGCCTCCGTAAGGACCTAATCCTACCCTTATCTACTAGTCGGAGCCTATTCACTGGCTGTCGGAAGAACCATATTGGCGGAGATCGAAGGGACGGAAAAAAAATCTGATTACAATTTTCAATGATAATAATAAAAAGAACCTAGTTCTCTTGCAAACATTGAAGGACATACATCCATCGTCTCTCGGAATTTTGATTCCAAATCTGATATGGATCTCAAGAAACAAATATTAAAAAGGTGTGTTTAAGGCACATCTAGATGTGCTCTAGTTATTGCACATCTAAGTGAGTGAATCAAGTATAAAGAGGAAAATAAAAAAAGAAAAAGAAAATATCCAGACGAATCTCTACGTAAGATCAATGATATAGAACTTAAATGTGCAATACTTATGGCACATCTAGATGTGCTTTAGCAAAACTGTGTGGCACTGGACAATTATGTGTAACAGCGGTAAACATACTCATGATCAAGCTAACCACACAATCTTGTTCATCAAAATAATAAGATAACCGCACAATCTTGTTGATCAAAATAATCAAGATAACCATACAATCTTATTCAATTGGTCCCGGATGATGTGCGGAAACCAACCAAAACGGCGGGCGCGATAGCTCCGACGTGGTACCTTCGCACTCGTGCACTACCTCCTTGTTTAATCCAATGTCATACACGTGTAAACGTTTGTCGAAAGGGCTCATCCAATACAAGGTGTTGGGACGCAATTTGAACTTGTTCGCCGGACACCACGCTGCGCTCGAGCTCATAATACTCGCAAGTATTGCCCGACCGCCGATGTTGTTCACCCTGACACTTCTTGATCTGCCAAAACCCATCTTGTACACGGCAACATCGATGATTGTGTGCATATCGAAGCCCAAAAAGAAGATAGACACCATGTGAAGTTTGCCATCAAGGTCCAAGAGAAAGTAATACGAATGCGCACAGTCTTCATCGTTCGGAGGGAAGGTAAGTTTGATCCCCTTCGTTTTCACAGTGCTCAACCTCGGCTCCGGCGAGAACTCAAGCACACCGTACTTGCTATGGTGGATTGGGTAGTAAAACTTGCCATCGTACGGTGTCAGGCCCAAGATGTGCCCCTTTTGCCAGCAACGGAATTCTTTGATCACCACCAGCCTGCCCCCAAGATCATACTCGTGCCGCGCCCACTTCGGCGCCGTCGAACCGACGTGGCAGTACCACAGGACGCTTTCATCTGGCTCGGTTAGGACCACGGTGCAGCCGTCCGGGCCGGTGGGATCGCCGGACAGCACGCAGTCGGAGCCCATTGCCGGAGCTTGTGCCAAGGACGGAAGAGCGACCCGGCCGTGCTCGGGGTCCCGCGGGTCCCACAGGAAGGTTGCCGAGGTGTCCGGGTCACGGGCGAGCACCCACCCATGGGCGCTGACCCAGTTCTGCTTGGTCAGGAGCACGTCGATCTCGCAGGGGCGGCGTGCGCCGTCGGCGGCGCCGTACAGCATCGTCGGCCGCTTGTCGCCGTACTCGAAGACGAGGCACGGTAGCGACGGGTTCGCCATGATTGGCCGATTGCCGCGCGCGCTTGGCAAAGACCTGGCAGGGCTGATTGATATCTCTCGATCGATGTGCCGTTGCCTTAAATAGGTGCCCGCCGGCCTGAGCCCTGGCGAGTCCGAGTCGGTTTCACGTACCGACGTGGCGTAGCACCTGGGTTCGGTTCTAAATCTTCGAAATAGGGTTTTCCCCGCTTTGTATTTTGAAGTAACCAACCAATACAGTCAATGATAGGTACTGGAACGGAAGCAGCACGATCAACCCAAAAAATGAAGAAGAAATAACAAGAGAAAAAAATGCCGACAACAACGGATCAACGGAAACAAAGAAGCTTCACGACAACTGCGCCCACCTAAGAACTCCCACCAAGCTCCAAGGCTCCAAAGCACCAGTACCAATCAACACTTCCAAGAAGGACCGCGATGATGACGACGCTGCTGCCAAGGGTTTCCCCGGTACGCGACGAGGCGAGAGGAAGGGTCGCCCCCGACGTCCTCCAGAAAGGTCCGGCGGCACCCACCGGCATCGCCGCGTCGGTGTCGGACAGGCCGACATGGGTTTCCTACGATCCCAACCTTCACTTCGGATGCTCCAGAGCCTGCCACCAAACCGACCATCATCTTGCACCACCGCGGTCATGAAGCCTCCACGCCGTCTCACCACGTCACCGCGAAGTGAGGCCTGCACAATGGGGAATAGGAGCCAGGACTAGGGGCCGCAACACCGTTGGCACGCGGGAGGGCACAACCTCCACCGTCAACGACGGTAGCCAACCGAACACAATAGCAGGAGCATACTAGGCCCGTGGGCCCACAGGCCCGGTCGGGACCTTCACGCCCGTAAAGCTCCCGCCATCGCGCTGCAGCAGGCACGCCGTCAGTGTCGCCGCCCCCCATCCGAGCTGCTCCTCCTCCACACCACACAGACGACGATGAAGCCACGGCGGGGTGCCGACCCGCTAGAACCCAGATGGGCCCGCAGGGCCCAGATCTGGGCCGGGGGCGCGCCGCCGGCCAACCTGCGCCACCACGCCGTCTCGCCGCCAAGGGGCCATGCCACCACCTCGCGCGCCGCCGGCCACCGCCGGCGGGTCGCCGAGCCGTCGCCAAGCCGAGGAGCACCACCGCCACCCCCATGCCCCGGGTAGGGAGCCGCGCGCGCGGGGACAGGCAGTCCCGCCGCCGCCAACACCACCCGGCCAGGGGAGGGACTCGCGCCGCTCTGGCCACCTCTCGGGGAGGCGACACGGGGGTGGATCCAGGAGAGCGGAGAGGGGGGGAGGAGGGGGGGGGGGGGGGGCGGCCGCCGGCGGCGGCGGCAGGGGGCGGGAGGGAGGAACCCTAAAGGGTGGGAGGGTGGTGTAGATACTTTTTTTTGAAAGATTCGGGTTCACCGACTTCGTTGATTTAGAAGAAAGCAGTGGGAAATACATGAGCGATCCAATGATCATGGTTTGAGAAGAACTAAGAATGGCCAAAAACTAGGCCAGCTACATGACCAGTGCGTTTTATCTCGCTACATCTTCCCCAAAAGGGGCCTCAATGCATCGAGCTCCTGCTGCCCGTCAGAGCTCCATTGTGTTCTTGATGGCTCGCTGAACGTCCTCCGTCTGAGGCGTTTTTCCTCTAAACACACACGCGTTCCTCTCTTTCCAAAGCTCCCAAGTGATCAGCAACAACATCGACCTTAGCCCCTTTCTGCAACTTTGAGGCATTAGTGCAGTCAGTCTTTCCCAATGCCTGAGGGAACTGTGATCTGCATCCCGCTCTTCTTTGAGCACAACGCAACCATATCTGCGCGGCGCTGCCTGCCAGACCGATTGGGCAAATGGGCAGTCCCAGAAAAGGTGTATTGAGCTTTCCAGATTTCTATTGCAGCATACGCAAAAATACCCGTTGGGCCACCCTCGCCGTTGCAGGCGGTCGTTGCACCAAAGCTTGTCTTGGTGGAGCAGCCAGGCGAAGATCTTCACCGTGCCTGGCGCCCAAGCCCTCCAAATCGCAGCTTTGGCTCCTGAAGGAGGAATGTCACTGATTTGTAGATCGTAAGCAGCCTTGGCCAAGTAGTTTCCTCCTCCTCTGGTCACCACCCAGCTGATTCGGTCCTCGTCGGAGGAGAGAACAATGCCTGCACCCTGAATCTTCCTCCACATTTGCAAAAACTGGTGAGCAATCTCTGCTGTGTTGCCATGCCGGAGATCACGTACCCAAGTGTCATTTGTCAGTGCATCATGAACCGTCCTGTTTTTTCTTCTGGTATGTTGAAACAAGAATGGGAACTCGTGTTGCTGCGCCACCAGACCAATCCATTTGTAAGTCCTGAAATGCGCAGTTTTTCCGTTGCCCAAGTGCACAAAGGTGGCAGATGCAAACAGCTCCAGGTCCTGCTTGACACATGGGGCCGGGAAGTTCATCCAGGGCCGGCGCGACTGTTGCCAGTAGAGCCACAACCAGCGCAGTCGGAGAGCTGTGCTGAAATGATGGAGGTCCAACAAACCTAGCCCCCCCTTGTCCACCGGGAGACAGACTTTGCCCTAGGCCACCTTGCATTTGGCGCCAGTGACATTCTCATCATGTGCCCATAGAAACTACCTCCTTGCTTTGTCCACCTCTTTTAAAATCTTCTTCGGTGCTTTGAGTATCGTCATTGCAAACACCAGCAGCGCCGTCAACACAGCACGCACCAATACCCTTCTACCTGCCATGTTCATCAGCTTGCCTTTCCACCCAGCCAACCTTGAGCGTATCCGGTCAATGATAAATTGGAAATGCACCAGCCTTAGCTTCCTTGGAGAGATTGGCAGTCCCATGTATGTGGTTGGGAACGTGGACTGCAGCCCCCCAAAATTTTGCAGAACCTTAGTTAACTGAACTTCAACACAGTTAATTGGGATGACTTCAGATTTTGCCTGGTTTAACTTCAGTCCCGTGGCCTCCCCGAATCTGCTGAACAAAAACAACAGCATGTCCACTTCTTCCTACACCGGGTTGGCAAAAATGACGGCGTCATCAGTGTATAAGCTAATCCGCATGCTGATCCCATGGCCTGGCAGCTGAGCGATCATCTCTTCCTCTGCAGCAGCTTGAAGGAGGTGGTGAAGAGGGTCTATCGCCAGGATGAAAAGCAACAGGGACAGTGGATCACCCTGCCTAAAACCACAACCATGATATATTGATTGGCCCTGCGTTCCGTTGAGCAAGCAGGAGGAGGTGGCAGACGAGAGTAGCAGCGCTATCCAGTTTCTCCATCTCGGAGGGAAACCCATTTTTTGCTTGAGCTCGAGCAAGTACTCCCATGACACCGAATCAAAAGCCTTTGCTATGTCGAGTTTGAAGAAAAGTGCCTTTTTCTTCGTCCTATGCAACATCCGAACGCAGCTTTGCATGTACTGATAGCTCTCGTGGATGCATTTGCCTTTCTGAAATGCAGTCTGCGCCGGTGAGATCATTTTATCCAGGGCCCCCGCCAGCCTTGCAGAGAGCACTTTGGAGATTAGCTTAGCAATAGAGTGGATCAAGCTGATTGGTCGATAATGGTTGACCTCCGAAGCTCCATTCTTCTTTGGCAGTAGCGTAATCAGGGCCGTGTTGATCTCTTGAAAATTTTGCCCAGCCACCTGATGAAACTTGTTAAACACTGCCATAATGTCATCCTGAATGATGTGCCAGGAGGAGCGAAAGAATTGTCCCGTGAACCCGTCAGGACCAGGAGCTTTTTCCGTTGGGGAGGAAACGATGGCTGCCCAAACCTTAGCCATGGAGAAAGGCGAGTCTAAACCTTGCGGATCAACAGTGGGAATGGCCAGTCGTTCCCAGTTGATCGTGGCCTTTCTATCCTCTTGCTTGCCCAGGAATCTAGTGAAGTGGTTATGGAGAATCCTCTCCTTTCCGTCGTGATCAAACACCTCCAAGCCATCCTCCCTGAGTGAGTGAATGAAGTTTTTCCTCCTTCTAGCTCTCACTCTTGCGTGGAAAAACTTTGTGTTTGCATCTCCTGCCTTTAGCCAGGTAATCCGACTTTTGACTCATGAGATGGAAAATCGTTCGATTCTAAATCAAAACCAAGAGCAACCTGTATGTGGTCGTGGACTCGTGGCCACCACGACCCGATCAAAGCACGCACACCTAAGCACATATCTTTTCTTTTTCTTCCTTTTTACTGAAAAAATATACTCGTATATCATCTTCGGTTACGTGCACATATTCCATTTAGAGTTTTAATTACGAAAAACAAAATGTATATCTAGGTACACGTTAAAGATGATTGGATTTCCGAATCAACATGTGGTTGTATAGTTAGGTGGACAATGGTATCCCCAGCCAAACAGGGTTAAGTCCTGGTGGTCGCACTTATCCTGCATTTATTTTAGGATTTTCAGCGCAAGTCATGGTGCCTTCATAAAATCTCAAGATAATATGTCAACCCAGTCTCTCGGAGGTGCTCGTAAGGGTAGAGTGTGCGGGTGTGCGTTCATTGGGGGTGAGCGTATGTGCGTATATATGAGTGTTTGCATCTGTACCGTATTCATTTTTTTGCTGGATTCGAAAAAAATTCACCTGAATTTCTTTGTTAATAATATTTTAATTTGTGTTGCGCAAGGAAAACAATGTTGGTGCAACCCAGTCGTACCCCTTCGCTCGTAGGAGGGGCACCCGGTCGCAGCTAGGTTTTTTGTGCCTCCTGTTGGTGCCGACGTCGGTCTAACTTGTCTTATGTGGCCGTAGGGTCATGGAGGCACGGTGGATCCTCGCCGCTGCGGGCGGAAGCGTTCCGTTGTTTAATGTTTTTTGTTTTGTTAGGATTTATATTCTGCTCGGAGAGTTGAGGTGGCGGCGACTCTTTGGATATGGAACACGATTCTCCCTACCTAGCCCCGGTATCGGTGGTGCTTCGAGCATCGCCGGAGGGCATGTAGAGGATTGTCTCCGGTGGATCTCACAAGATTTGGTCGGTGTTTGTCTTCGGTGGATCCACGTGGATCTAGTCTTTGTTCGTCTGTGTTCGTGTGTCTATAGGTTGGATCCTTCTGATCTACAATTTTCTTCCTCCACAACGGTTGCTGTTCTGGTGCGTTGGTCCTGTAGGCCTTAGCACGATGACTTTCTGACTGTGTACTACAACAAGGTTTGTAATGCTCCGGTGAGGAAGGGGTGACGACCGCGGTACGCCTTCGGCTCGCTCCAGTGTTTCTACTCATCACTAGGTGGTCTACGGACTTTACTATAATTTTTTTACTTCTTTTTTTACTACCTTGATAGTTATCAATAGATTGAAAGTATTTCATGAAAAAACAATGTTGGGTTGATGATAACCCATCACTTTAACACATCAGTGATGAGCGTCAGTGCTAAAATAGTTTCTACTCCCTCTGTAACATCCCAATATTCTAAATACAAACCTACAACCCTTAAAATGAATCTCGCCCTTGAGATTCGGAGATGCTAGCAAGAAATAGGTTAGGTTCGAGGGTCTCCTCAAAATCCATCGATTGTCCTGAAGGTTTGGGGTGCTACCATCCTTAGAAACATGGTTACGGTTCCATCAAAACTCATACACTTCATCCTTATTATTGACAGGGTTAGTCTTCTGAGATTCTTGGGAGAATTCCTACTCTGGGCTCTTCCGGTAGTGGCATAACCTTTTCCTCAATTCTTGTGTCCTTTTCATCTCGGTAAGGTTCTTCCGAGATTGGGTCTTCTTAGCTGACAGGTCTGGCGCCAATGCTAAACATATCTCATGGTGGTCATCAATTTATGGTTTCTCTTGCAGGAAATGGGTCTGGGCTTCATTCTCACCGTATGACCTACAATTGGCAACAGCTGCCTTGTACAAGGGTGTCATACCATTCTAAGGTTCAATGAAGGTTTTGATATCGTCATCTCTCTACTATAGGTAAGTCACTCAGATTTACCATCCCACATAGCAAGGCGAATAATAGGAGTAAGTCGGCATGGTGATCAATCCATTCTGCACCCAAATCATTACCTTGTATATGGTCTAGTGAATATCAAATTCTAACACTTGGTCATCCTTACTAGCATTGTAGAATTTCTCTTGTCCACGAACTGGGTATGGAAAAATCCATTAATTCTGCAAGCCAAACAAACATCTATCGTTTCTTCACAACTCTCAGGTTTTGCATAACTCCTATTAAGTCATCTGTCGATAAAGTCGTGACTTCTTCCAGGGTTTTTCCTTCAGCAAGAGTGTGCTTGCTTCTTGTCAGGTCCTGGAGCCTGTGGGTTATGGCCCATTTTATCACTTGTAAACCTGGAACTCATCATCGGGTTGCAACTGATTCATTATTCCAACATCCAACTTCCTAGCATTCTTAAATCCATCCAGTTGTATTGTCTCTCTTCCTTTTGGTGGTACAAAACTAAGCTATAATTACTCAGACTCATCATTGAGTCGTCCATTCCAACGTCTGACGTAGCCAACCACTAGCTCTTGTATTTGATAACGGTGTTGGGTTCTACCACCCATAAAATGAATAGACACTCATTTTTTCAAAATCTTATTCCATGATTTCACTCATTGCCTATAGTGTAACAACTCATAAAATCCAAATCAATACCAATGATGCTAACTTTATTGATTCTCAATTATTACAATCTCCTATATTTCCATTACATGCCTCAACACAACACCTCAATATACAAAGAAATGCTCTCACTACTACTATATTTCTTTTTATACTCAACTATTTAACACAAGTCCCCTTCTCATTGGGACAATCTCTAGCAAGGTGCCCTGCTTCATTACAGCGGAAACATATTACTTCTAACAAGTCTTGAGGTTTCCTTGTGATTACATAGCCTCCTTGGGTCCTCGACTTCATTTTTGGGAAACCGCTAAAGTAGTGCCTTGCATCTTTGCACAAAGATATTGCTGATGATGTGGGGCCGGGCTTGAAGAGGCAACACCCGGTGCTGCACGAAGGCGGCCAGCAGGTCGGAGGACTTGAGGCCCTCCGAGTCCAACTTCACCTGGAGCCTAGTGAGGGCGGTGGCGGAGGCGACCGACAGGGTGTTCAGCCGGTAGCTCCAGTTGGTGCGGGGCTCGGCAGGCGGGAGGGCGATAGCCGGGAAGCGGTTTCCGGCTCCAGTTGATGTAGTTCCATGTCGAGTGGATGTTCTCGACGTAGAAGTAGAACTTCTGCCATAGCTTGGCCGACTGCAGGAGGGTGATAGCCGGGAAGCGGGTTCCGGCTCCGAAACGCCGCACCGCGACGCAGGCTCCGCACTGGGCCGCCTCATTCTTGGCGGTGGTGCCGAGTTCGAGGTAGAAGAGCTCTCCCCATAGCTCGAGTGTGGGAAGAGTGCCAAGATACCCCTTGCATAGGGTGACAAAGGCGGAGAGCAGCACCACCGTGTTCGGCGTGAGGTGGTGGGGCTGCACTCCATAGAAGTTGAGGAACAAGCAGAGGAACCCGCTCCCCGGCAGGCCGCAACCGCGGAGGAAGTGCGACCGGAAGACGACGCGCTCGCCGCCCTCCGGCGCCGGCGAGATCTCCCTTTCAGGGGGGTGCACACCTTGACATTTGAGAAGTGGGGGAGCTACCGCGTCTGGCGAAGGAACTCCAGGTGGTCGTCGTGGACTTAGGAGCCATCCTAGCCGCCTGCACGGCCGCTGTGCGCCATGGGCTCCATGCTCGGCGGCGGAGCGAGGCGGCTACATCGTGAAGAAGTCCTACGATGATGAGCTGCGGCAACACTCCGGCGAGTGGAGAAGGCGCAGGGGCAACAAGAAGGATAGGAAGGAGAGAAGCAAGGTGAAGGGAGAGGAGGGCGCACATGTGTTCTGCCGCCCCCCTCCCCCTACTTATAACCCCCCAGGATTAACTGCGCCCACTCCCCCCACGACCCCGCATTTCCCGTGCCACGATGACGTGAATTAAACACGTCTGGGAAGCGCAACCATTTGCCTCGGCCACAACGGATCCACACGCGTGCCGAGTCCCTATAGTGACTGGCCTGGGACTGCGGCGATGACCCGTCGCGCGCGTGGGTTGGCAGGCCGACCTGGCCGGCTGGCGCCGCGTGGCGAGCGGGCAACAGGCGGCAAGCCTGTGATGTCTACTATGCAACCTTCTTCTTGTAGACGTTGTTGGGCCTCCAAGTGCAGAGGTTTGTAGGACAGTAGCAAATACCCTCAAGTGGATGACCTAATGTTTGTCAATCCGTGGGAGGGGTAGGATGAAGATGGTCTCTCTCAAACAACCCTGCAACCAAATAGCAAAGAGTCTCTTGTGTCCCCAACACACACAATACAATGGTAAATTTTATAGGTGCACTAGTTCAGCAAAGAGATGGTGATACAAGTGCAATATGGATGGTAGATATAGGTTTTTGTAATCTAAAAAATATAAAAACAACAAGGTAGCAAGTGCTAAAAGTGAGCACAAACTGTATTGCAATGCTTAGAAACAAGGCCTAGGGTTCATATTTTTACTAGTGCAAGTTCTCTCAACAACAATAACATAATTGGATCATATAACTATCCCTCAACATGCAACAAAGAGCCCCTCAAAAGTCACTAATAGCGGAGAACAAACAAAGAGATTATTGTAGGGTACGAAACCACCTCAAAGTTATTTTTTCTGATCAATCCATTGGGCTATTCCTATAAGTGTCACAAACAGCCCTTGAGTTCGTAGTAAAATAACACCTTAAGAGACAAATCAACCAAAACCCTAATGTCACCTAGATACTCCAATGTCACCTCAAGTATTTGCGGGTATGATTATACGATATGCATCACACAATCTCAGATTCATCTATTCAAACCAACACAAAGAACTTCAAAGAGTGCCCCAAAGTTTCTACTGGAGAGTCAAGACAAAAACGTGTGCCAACCCCTATGCATAGATTCCCAAGGTCACGAAACCCGCAAGTTGATCACCAAAACATACATCAAGTGATTCAATAGAATACCCCATTCGGTATCCCACCAAAAACCAATCGGTATCCCACGCAAGACATACATCAAGTGTTCTCAAATCCTTAAAGACTCAATCCGATAAGATAACTTCAAAGGGAAAAACTCAATCCATTACAAGAAGGTAGAGGGGGAGAAACATCATAAGATCCAACTATAATAGCAAAGCTCGTGATACATCAAGATCGTGCCAAATCAAGAACACGAGAGAGAGAGAGAGAGAGAGAGATGAAACACATAGCTACTGGTACACACCCTCAGCCGCGAGGGTGAACTACTCCATCCTCGTCATGGAGAGCGCCGAGATGATGAATATGGCCACGGGTGATGATTCCCCCCTCCGGCAGGGTGTCAGAACAGGGTCCCGATTGGTTTTTGGTGGTGATACGTCTCCAACGTATCTATAATTTTTTATTGTTCCATGCTATTATATTACCCGTTTTGGATGTTTATGGGCTTTACTCTACACTTTTATATCATTTTTGGGACTAACCTACTAACCGAAGGCCCAACCCGAATTGCTGTTTTTTGCCTATTTCAGTGTTTAGAAGATTTTTTTGCCTATTTATGTGTTTAGAAGAAAAGGAATATAAAACGGAGTCCAAACGGGATCAAACCTTCGGGAGCGATCATTTTGGAACAAAAGCAACCCAGGAGACTTGGAGTGGACGTCAAGAAGCGAACGAGGCGGCCACGAGGGTGCACGGCGCGCCCCAGGAGGGTGGGCGCGCCCCCAACCCTCGTGGGCCCCTCGTGGATCTACCGACCTACTTCTACCCCCTATATATATCCACGTACCCCGAGAACATCCAGGAGCACCATGAAAACCTAATTCCACCGCCGCAACCTTCTGTATCCGCAAGATCCCATCTTGGAGCCTTTGCCGGCGCTCCGCCGGAGGGGGAATCGACCATGGACACTACAAAAAAGACACATCCGTGACATTTTGGGCCGAACGATTTTTTTCCTGTCATACTTATGACACTTCTATGACGATAATTGTGACAAAACCCGGTATCATCATAGATGTGGTGGGCTCCTACTTCTATGACAAAAAATCATGACAGGAAATGGCCTTTTTATCCTGGGCGGGTCGGAGACGCAGCTGCATGACATTCTTTGGGCCGTCCATGACGGAAAAAACCATGGTAGAAGCGAGGGCGAGGAAAATTTCGAGGAGTTCCCGGTTACGGTGGGTGGCCGGGGGCCGAGCGATGCACGTTTCTCTCATACACGTACGCGCGCGTGTGTGCGAGGCGTTGGCTCTAAGTGAACCCGAGCGATTGCACTGCAGGCTATGCGTTACTGAACCCGAGCGATCGATCGATGGCTGTTAACTGAACCCGATCGAGCGATTCCTTCGCTACTGCTGCTAACTGAAGCCGACCGATGCTGCCTCTCTGGATGAACAGTGAGCGTTGCGGGGGGGGGGGGGGGTTGGATGAACGGTGAGTGGTGGGGTGGATGAACAGGACCCCGTGGCGTTGCCTCTGGATGAACAGGACCCCGATCGATCGAGCTGGTTGGGGCTGGATGAACAGAACCCCGTGAAGGGCTGGATGAACAGGACAACCCCGTGGAGGGCTGGATGAATAGTAGATGGTGGAGGGGTGCCCGTGGAGGGGTGGTTGAATAGTAGCCGATGGAGTAGCGCGTGATGGAGGCTGGATGAACAGGAGCCCGTGGAGGCTGGAGGAGGTCGACGGTGGAGATGAACAGTATCCCGTGGAGTCCCGTTTTGCGGTACGCCACACCCCTCTTGATGAACATGACCCCCGTTTCGACCGTAGCGCTCCAACACAAGTCTGCTTTGTCTGTTTTGCGGTACGCCACACCCCTCCCGATCAACAGGACCCCTGTTTCGATCATAGGAGGTCCGTTTCCTCCGTTTTGCGGTACGCCAGACCCCTCTCGATGAACAGGATCCCGTTTCGAACGTGGCCGGTCGAACACAAGTCCGTTTCCTCCGTCCTGCGGTACGCCAGGCCTCGTTTCCATCGCTTGTTCCGTCCAAGCCCTCCTAATGAACACGACGACACATTCCGTTCCGACCTAGCCGGTTGGCTCCCCATGAACATGACGACGACTATGTTTCTCCGTTCCGACCCAGCCATGTACAGGAGCCCTGGCCGTACGTATGCGCGAGTAGGAGTTCGAGACCTCGCTCGTATGTACACATACGTGGCCGTATTTTCTTTCTTGCACAATGGCCGATGTACGTACGTGTACATGCTACGTGCGCGCCACTACTACGACACGTACGCACCTCTACTACGACACGTGCGCACCTCTACATCCACCAGTATGTACGTACACGTTTGCGACCAGAATGACAACGCTACCTACGCTTCGACCAGGTGGGTCCCGACTATCAGGCACTTCCTTGCGTGCGAAGATGTAGCTGGTGGGTCCCAGCAGTTAGGGGGGAAATCTTTTTTTTCCGGATGCACTTCCTTGCGTGCGAAGATGTAGTTGGTGGGTCCCAGCAGTCAGGGGGGAAACATTTTTTCACGAAATACAGTGGCCCATCCGGTGGGTCCCAGCTGTCAGGTGGAGGAATCATTATTTTCTGCGTAATAAGGAGGCACTTCCTTGCTGCGGCCGTGGACCCAGCTGTCAGCCTCTCCACGTACAGTCCACGTCCGATGGAAGTCGTTCCTTGACCATGTTGACCATGCCGCGCCGAGAGCACCACGGAGGTGGACGACGGCGAGGCCTAGGAAGGGGACGATGCAGAGCTAGGGAAGACGTGGCAGTGGATGCACACGCGGAGAGGAGTACGAGGGTTCACTGGTTTGGCTGTGGTGTGAGGCTGCCATCGCCGCAGAATAATAGGGGGTGTGGGTGAGTGGAGGGATGGCCTGGCCAGCGGTGGGAGTAGTAGGGGGCGGTGAGGCCTCCACGGCAGCACAGCCGGCCATGGGAGGCAGGAGCAGGCGGCATGACCGGTGCTGCTTTGGGCGGCTGGAGCAAGAAGACCAAAGGTTGAAGAAGCACGACGGCCACTGGATGGACATCATACGGTCCTTGTAGTTAGAATCGTTTATATTGACTAAGTTGACAAAGCCCTTGGTACGTCAACTTAGTAGGACCACAGGTCAGCTTCCGAAACGGTGCACCCCAGATGTCAGGGGGAGGAATCATTTTTTGGGCGGGTGAAGCTAGAATATCCGAGATTGAACAAGAAGCACGGCATCCGTTGGATGGACATCCAACGTCCACTGCTGCTAGAACCGTGTGTTGACGATAAGTTGACAAAGCCTTGCATATGCGTCAACTCTCTTTTTTTAGGGGACGCGTCAACTTAGTAAGGCCAGAAGTGTGTGGCAGAGAACTTATAGCCCATTTGAGATTTGTAAGAATGTGCAACCCATTTTTGAATTCTAATGGAATTTACTACAGCCCATTTACAGTTTGTTAAAAGTACAACCCATTTCAACCAACCGTTCAAAACAGAATTCAATAAAATTTCCCACATTTTGATGGGATCCAAAATATTTGTATCCCGAAATTTCTAGTCAGATTAAATACAATTCCAATATAAATTTATATTACGTAAAAATCCAACAAAACATTGCGCTCACAACAATTAATGAAATTAAAATTTTCAATATCCAAAAAATATATTTTATAAAGTAATTACGTGTTTGGTGCATTTTTTTATAGTTACTATGTTTTTATGATTACATCCCATTTATTATTTCTTAAAGCCCATTTTCTTGTTAAGCCTAATGCATCCCTCCTAGGAAAGATTTGCAGCCCAGCGGGACGGAGAATAACAACTTGACCTTGCCTGGGTATTCCTAAAAAAAGTATAGCCGGGCTAGCCATTTTCATCTTGAAAAAATTATTATCTGGGCTGGATATCTGGCCTGGGCTAGACGGGCCACAGCCCGTGCAGTTAATACCTGCAGCGATGTTTTCGTTATTGTTTAGAGGAGAAAAATTAATATCTCGGCTAAACATCGAAAAACTCTGCAGTGCTCACACCTCAAAAACACAAATACTACTCGAGCTGCTTGGTCCCAGCTGTCGGCCGCTTTTTGTGCAATTCTCTCTTTTATTGACTACTCCTTCCTTTCCGGTTTATAGTGCTCAATTCAAAAATCTCACCAATCAAGGTAGATGGCGAGTGGTGGAATACTTTTTGTAGTTTTGCAAAAGCACCTAATTAATGCTCTTGTTATCCTCAAAAAATTATGTTTATCAATGCATTAATTGCAATGCATGCATGCATAAAGTACATGCATTGGTTAATTTTCTCTTAAAATTTCATGCAATGATTTAATGCACCTTGGAATCTGAACATGTGATGGAAAACAACCAAATTGAGCCTTATAAAATGGAAAAACTAAAATTTTGAGATAAGCCCTATAAACCGGAAAGGAGGGAGTACATAGGTTGACAATGGTGTGGGACCGTGATGTCAGGAAACCAGGAGGAAGCAAAATAAATTATAGTTATATATATATATAGTAAGGAGGCACTTGCGTACGTAAGGCTATGGCCCTGGTGGGTTCCCATTGTCATCCTCTCCAAGTAAAGTCATCTCATCACACACGCGCTTTCCGCCTGATACAGTCAGTGCCGCCCGCCCTGCTTCTCGGTGCAGGCGATTGCTCCACCTTCAGACGACACAAGTACCGTCCGTCCGTCCATCTGCCGCCCACATTAATGATACGCGGTTGCCGAGGCGGCTACTCCGGTGCCACATGTCCGTCCCTCCGCCGCCCACCATTGCTATATAAACTGCTGCGCCGGCCATAGCCATAGTCATCCGCATCCGTTCCCTTTCTCCTGTCCACACCACTACTGCCCACCATGGCTTCATAACGCTCCAGCGCTCTTCGGGACAGCGGACGACGGACCACAAGGAGACGGCAGCCATTGCTGCCGACCGGCTGGTCGGCAGGCAACCAGGGGACGATGACGTCCTAATGGAGAACATGGTAGTCGATGATCCGGCGCCAACCCCCTCCTCCGTGCCATCCTCGCCGATGCATTGCACCATGACCATCGGCGAGGCCCGTGCCCAATATATGGACACGGTGAGGCAGATACGTGAGGAGCAGTTCCGGGAGGCGCAGGCTGATGCCGCGTACAACCACCATCTCCTCCAGGAGCACCAGCAGGCGGAGGAGCAGATCACCGCGGAGCGGGTGGAGCAGAGGCGATGCTCGACTTGTACCGCTCCGCCTGCGAGGGCCGCCTCGAGCGCTGGCGGTACCACATGCGCGTGGCGGAGGCTGCGGCCGCCTACAAAGAGGGCGATGAAGCGGGCGAGGCGCTGTTTGGCGAGACCGAGGATGAGGCAGAGGACAATGCCAGCTCCGACGAGTGCCCGCTCCGCTGGCGTCGACGAGGCCCTGCTCCGCCGAGGCCCTGCGGCGCCAACAACAAAGCAGGGGACACCGCCGGCTCCATCGAGGCCCCGCCCCGCCAACAACGAGGCAGAGGACATCGCCGGCTCAGCCGAGGCCCCACCCTGCCGGCAACGAGGGGGAGGATTTCCACCGCTCCGCCGAGGCGCCGCCCGCCGGCAACGAGATAGAGGACATCGCCAGCTCCGCCGAGGCCCCGCCCCACTACCAACAAGGCCACGCCACATAGAAAACAAGGAAGAGTAGAACACGGTATGTCGCCGCCGCTCGGGTCCAAGCAAGGCCACCGCTGCTACCCTCCGGTTGAAGCCAAGCTAGGCGGGTTGACCATTGACGGCTGATTAGCTTCTTGGCGGCGACATGGAGTCGGAGAGCTGTGCTGGAGAAGAATGCTGCTTCTACTTAACTGCTGGTGCAGTTGGCTGACTGACACGTGGGCCCAACAGGCCACATGTTAGTTATGCAACTGCACATGCAGTTAAATCACTAAAGCTTCTGTTCGGCTCAGCGGGACATAGGTGGGTAGCTTTGGTTAATTAATTATACCTCCAGTGGACCCCTTTTTAGTTGAAGAATGTATGAAATATAATGAAATCCGGCATGTTTATATGAAATCCGACCGTGTATGAATGAATTTATTTCGATTAGTTCGAATTCCTGTATCACTGGCATTGGATGAACATGCAAAACAATACGTACTAGCATTATTCCCAGGGTGATCACCTCGTTTGCAGCAGTTTCACATGTACTCCCTCCGGTCCTTTCTAGTCTGCATACAAGTTTTGTCTACAGTCAAAGTATCTCTACTTTGACCATTCTTATACAAAAAAGTATGCACTTTCACAATGTGCGAAGTAAAAAGGAACAGAAGGAGTACAAAGAGTTTGAGTAGCTTTTTAGTGTTTCTGTACATTGCAATCAAACACACAGGGCTGGCAATTCATAGAGAACATTCAAAACAATCGATGATTATGCATCTCAGTGACTCACATGTCAGAGGCAATATTTACTTCACAACTAAAGAATAAAGAAAAAGTTGATTGACGCTGCTGACAGCAAAGGGCGTCCCATTCGAAAATATCAAACGCATGTCTTGCTAAAATCAATGAGCAAAATTTTACAAGGTTGTCCCATTCCAAAATATCAAATGCCTACGATTGTGGAATGGGCAGGGTTTGCCATCAGTTCGGACATTGACATGGCACCTCGTGCTAAATAAACCAACTGTTTTTTTTGTGCAGTTCCACGAAAATCAACCAAATTCGCGCGTAGCTTGTATGATTTCGCCCTTATATGTTGCAATGCCTTGAACTTATCGGCACCTCCTTTCTTGTGGTGGAAATGAATGATTCGATGTATTCATGAACATTTTGTGCAGTTCCCATTGAAATCAAGCTTAGCACCCCTGTTTGCACAAATACAAAAAAGTGATTAGTAATAAAGCAAACTGTATTATGAATCGACAGTTTAAACAGGCACCTACATGGTCCATGTAGAGCACACTTTTAGAAAAATGGAACTCACCAGAAAGAATCCTAGAACAACATTGAACTCGTGCATCACAGCAAAAAAATGGAGATTTGTCAGTCCTTCTGAGCTGAAGTTAGTTTGGTCTTGTGGGGAGTAATGTAACCATCCTTCAACTGCTCCTTCTGATGAGAAGATAGACAGGGCTTCTTCATCCTCGCATAATTGGAACTAGTCACTTCACGTACTCCATATTCTTCTTCAGAGGAAGATGATCCTGTTGTGCAAAGACAAGAGGACTACTAAATGCTCGAAAAAAGGAAAGGAAATATTTAAAACAACACAGATGAAGCACTTCTCAAGGACAATACCACTTTTTCATGACAGTATCTAAACAGTAGCACAACACCAATATAGATGACAAAGCTCAATCATATGGATGAAATCAGTGGGCGAGTTCTCCGGAACCATTCATTGCTATCTACTGTGGTGGCCATGCTTACTATATACTCCTCAATTAGTTTAATGTTTCCAACATCTTCTTGTGCAGTTCCACTAAAATATATGGTATCTTTAAAGAAGATCCCTATTTGCACAAGTAGAGATAATTACGTATTACATTAAGAGTGTCGTCAAATCAGTGGCAAAACAATTGCTCGTTCCAGCCATAGCAATAAATTAAGATGCAAAACTATATCATTACTTGTGTCATCATAGTTCCAGTGCTTCATTACAGCACCGAGAGTTGATTTTTGTTATTCCGCTTGTTCTTCCCCTTCATCAGTTGGTTCAATAACAGACAAGCTTCGCCTTCAATGTAAGATTTGGCATGTCAATTAGGGAGCACAAGTATAGCACTAAACAATGACATTAATTTTCTGATGAAAGTGGAAAAATACAGGCCAACAGTTGTGAAATATCCTTATGTTACCTCAATGGGATATTAAGGTGCACATACAGATTGGAAGTCTTGTCTCCATTTGTGCAGTTCACTAAAATCAGGCAACATTACCATACAAGTAGCACAACATTTGAAAGCACACTGCAGAATCATGTGAAAGAAGGCTAGTACCGACCTCTCATGATGCGGAATTCAAACAACTCACAAGAAGAAGATCTGAACCAAATTTGCCAACACGGATATGAAGTAAGATCTCCTCTTGTGCAGTTCCACTAAGATCAAGCAATCAAGCAACATTGTCAGTGTGACATTTTGGTTGAACTGCACAAAACACTCTTAAAACAAAAGTGTTTTGTGCAGTGCAACAAAAGGTCACAATGGCAACAAGGTCAAGTAGATAACCCTGTTTACACAGAGGTGCAAAGGAAACAACTAGTGGTCAATAACGGTGGATGACACAGAAGCCAACAAAAAGAAGCATCTACCTTATGTAGATGGGAAAGAAAGCAAGACAGTAGCATTTCTCAAATGGTGGCATTGATTAATATTAACATAGAGATTATATTAAGAATAAAATTCGTTAAACATGTAATTTGCTTTTAACTGTGGCATTGCATCAATTTTCTAGCGGCATTATTAGAGGGTGTTTGTTTAGAGGGACATTTTGGTGTAGGGACTAAAAAACTGAAGGAAATATGCCCTAGAGGCAATAATAAAGATATTATTTATTTCCTTATATCATGATAAATGTTTATTATTCGTGCTAGAATTTTATTAACCGGAAACATAATGTGTGAATACATAGACAAACAGATTGTCACTAGTATGCCTCTACTTGACTAGCTCGTTGATCAAAGATGGTTATGTTTCCTAGCCATAGACATGAGTTGTCATTTGATTAACGGGATCACATCATTAGGAGAATGATGTGATTGACTTGACCCATTCCGTTAGCTTAGCACTTGATCGTTTAGTATATTTCTATTGCTTTCTTCATGACTTATACATGTTCCTATGACTATGAGATTATGCAACTCCCGTTTACCGGAGGAACACTTTGTGTGCTACCAAACGTCACAACGTAACTGGGTGATTATAAAGGTGCTCTACAGGTGTCTCCGAAGGTACATGTTGGGTTGGCGTATTTCGAGATTAGGATTTATCACTCCGATTGTCGGAGAGGTATCTCTGGGCCCTCTCGGTAATACACATCACTTAAGCCTTGCAAGCATTGCAACTAATGAGTTAGTTGCGGGATGATGTATTACGGAACAAGTAAAGAGACTTGCCGGTAACGAGATTGAACTAGGTATTGAGATACTGACGATCGAATCTCGGGCAAGTAACATACCGATGACAAAGGGAACAACGTATGTTGTTATGCGGTTTGACCGATAAAGATCTTCGTAGAATATGTGCGAGCCAATATGAGCATCCAGGTTCCGCTATTGGTTATTGACCAGAGACGTGTCTCGGTCATGTCTACATTGTTCTCGAACCCATAGGGTCCGCACGTTTAAGGTTTCGATGACAATTATATTATGAGTTTATGAGTTTTGATGTACCGAAGGAGTTCGGAGTCCCGGATGAGATCGGGGACATGACGAGGAGTCTCGAAATGGTCGAGACGTAAAGATCGATATATTGGACGACTATATTCGGACTTCGGAAAGGTTCCCAGTGATTCGGGTATTTTTCGGAGTACCGGAGAGTTACGGGAATTCGCCGGGGAGTATATGGGCCTTATTGGGCCATACGGGAATAGAGGAGAGAGGCCAAAAGGAAGGAGGCGTGCAACCCCCCTCTGGTCCGAATTGGACAAGGGGTGCAGCCCCCTTTTCCTTCCTCCTCTCCCCCTCTTTCCTTCTCTCCTACTCCAACAAGGAAGAGGGGGAGTCCTACTCCCGGTGGGAGGAGGACTCCTCCTGGCGCGCCCCTCCTAGCCGGCCGACCCCCTCCCCCTGGCTCCTTTATATACGGGGGCAGGGGACACCTCTAAACATAACAACAATTGATCTCTTGATCTCTTAGCCGTGTGCGGTGCCCCCCTCCATCATAGTCCACCTCGATAATATTGTAGTGGTGCTTAGGCGAAGCCCTGCGACGGTAGAACATCAAGATCGTCACGACGCTGTCATGCTAATGGAACTCTCCCTCGACACTCGGCTGGATCGGAGTTCGAGGGATGTCAGCGAGCTGAACGTGTGCTAGAACTCGGAGGTGCCGTAGTTTCGGTGCTTGATCGGTCGGGCTGTGAAGACGTATGACTACATCAACTGCGTTGTTCTAACGCTTCCGCTTTCGGTCTACGAGGGTACGTGGACACACTCTCCCCTCTCGTTGCTATACATCACCATGATCTTGCGTGTGCGTAGGAATTTTTTTGAAATTACTACGTTCCCCAACAAAAACTCCGTGTCTGTCCCATCTAAACCAAATAGGAGGGACTTTTAGGGACTAAAAGTGGGCATTTTTGGGACTAAAGAAAGAAGACCCCGAGGGAGTCTTTTTGGGACCTTTTCCAACAGTTGCCCCTGCCACGCATTGCACCTTGTCTCTATTAGTTCGTTACTAGGGGTAACATGGTCTTTTAGCATGTCATTTAATAACCTCTTGTCCTTGTTTAGTCCCTGGAACCAAGCAGGTAGGGACTAGGGAGTTTTTAACCAAACAGGGCCTTAGATTAACAACAGCTAAAGAGTTGCACGGGATAGTGGATGCACCAGCACCATGTGCATCTACCGATGTACTGTGGTCATGCACAGTCTGTTGCAACAAAGAACAAACAACCAAGGAGCATATTTGTGTTGGTCCCAGTTTTGTTATGTTTAGACACCTTTCCCTATGTGAGCGCAGCAAATCTAGTCCTGCTCAAACTCTATAGCCTTGTCCCCCAAAACAAAAGATCAGTTTGTTACAGATGTGCGTACTGCATTTGTCATTGTTTTCCCTTTTCGACCAACGTAGGTGCTGGATAGCCAGTCTGTACAAGTACTTTCGCCCCTTCCTTTCCTCTTTGAACCACGTCCTAGATTTATTCGATACAACTTTCCCCACTACTTTCCCACGCTCCTTTCGTCTTTGAACCACGTCCTAGATTCATGGTATACATGCAGCTAGAGCAATGCATGTGGAATAAGTAAATTATACCTTAAGGTTCTTGGGGCGTGGTTCGGTGGGCGACGGGACGACGGTGAACAAGAAGGGGTCGGAGGCCCTACCGCGCCGCCGCTGGGTGAAAGTGAACAGCTGTGCCGGTAGTGGATTCCCTCCCTCGCCGACGGCGACATTGTTAAGCCTCCTTCCCTTCCCGGCGGACGGATCCTGCCGGCTCTTTGAGCAGCAGTGAGGGGAGAGAGAGGCCAACGAAGTCCTGTTTAGATCCGGAGAGGGTGAGAGAGTGTGAAGAGAGCAACTACAAGCGCTGAGGCTCCAGCGTGTATATATATACTGGAGAGAGAGTGTGAAGCGTGTAAACCCTAGAAAACAAGCGCCGAGGCTGCAGCTTATAGAGTACATGATGAGGTGATTATACGGTCACTACGAGATCGTATAGCTCCGTATCCATCCATTTTGACTAGTCCAAGAATCCTCCTGGCACAAATTATGCTCAAGTGTAGTTATCGAACCCGAGACCTCAAGTTTTTTTTGAGTGGAAACCGAGACCTCAAGTTTGATGAGCGAACAGGCTAATCAGCTACACAACCCTCCCGTTATGTTCAACGAAAGGAAAATAACCTTTTATACATTCCTGCATTCGTGTGACAAGCATGCCGTGTTTGTTTTTGTGTGTGTGTGTGTGGGAGTCATTGTGATTTAAATCATAATCGCGTCATGTGGCTTTGGTGGTAAGACTATCCACAATGGTGCAGAAATAATGCAGCCTTAGTCACCTTACCTCTCTCCACGTAGTACGTTGGGTCCCACCATTCAAAGGGTGAAACAAACAAATTAATAAGAAAAAATAAAAGTGCCAGTGGTGTATCTTACCTCACACATCTCACTACTGCTCAGGAACACTGTCCAATTGATCCCTCTGTTCGCTCACGTACTATTTTAAGTGAATCCTTATTATAACATGCACACAATTTTGGGCACTTGTATTCGACCTAAGTTAGTGTGCCACCGTATCTCGTACTTACTACTCCCTCCGTCTAGGTGTAATAAGTCACGTTAGAAGGTGCAGCGGGACCAAGGCGCGCGCGCGCGCGCGCGCGCGCGTGTGTGTGTATGTCTTTAACAGCATGTGTGTGTTAGAGAGAGCGACAGATCGACCCACTCCTACAAAGAGATGGTGTGTAGTGTATGATTTTAGCCGCGAGAGTCGGTGCATCATCTCGTTTTCGGGCGTGTCCGATAGAGACAGGCGGACAGCTGCCACGCCCGCTCCTGACCAGCCTGGCCCACCCAAAGCCCCTCCATCGCCCGCGCGCACTTCCCGCCCGAAACAGTCAGCGCCGCTCCAAAGAATCGGTGCCGCATTCATGCCCGAGCAGAGAAGACGTGACCTCTCACTGGCGCAAGAGTGATGGTTGCTTCGTCCGACTTATTGCTGGGTCTATGTGATTTGATGGCTCATTGGTCTTTATTACTGAGGTGGTTGGACTGCTTGATGTCCCACGCTTTTGGCGAAAGGAGGTACTACTAGATTACAATTTTCTCCATTCTTACAGCGGAGGAGTGCATGAGCGGTGAAAACACGCAGGCTCAGTGATTACATGGCCCACCTCACACTATCACCATATTTTTTGGACACCGTGCGACACCTAACTCTTTACATAGTACTCCCTCCGTTCCTAAATACTACTAGATGAGTCCCCGCGCATTGCCGCAGAACAGCCATATATCTCTCTGCATAAAATTATCGATTTCACAGAACTAAAAAAACTCTATAACCGCATGACAAATGTGGTAGCCAAACTAAAAAAACTCCCATCATCATGTAGATCATCCAACGTAAGGAAAAAAGATCAGCCAACTCCTACTGCATAATGGGATTATATTTTTCTTTTTGACATGTTAATGGGACTTAAAAGCTCACTTACGTGCATGCTACCGGTGCATGCTTGTGTGGAGACATGTTGATGTGATTTAAAACCCACTCACATGCATGCCACGGTATTTCTGTATGCTTGCGTGTGGCTTAGTGCGGAGCCTCTCAATGTCTAGATCAGACGGCTATTATGGACTAATTTAGTTCATCTAACGGCTACATTAATTTTGATGATGTGGCTCAAGGAGAGGATAGTGAATTCCTAGTAGTGGGGGCTAGCTATTACTAGTAGATAAGTCTTTGTAGAGATTCCACTAGGTGAACTACATACGGAACAAAATGAATGAATCTACACTTCAAATGCATCTATATACATCCGCATGTGGTTCATGGTGAAATCTCTACAAAGACTTGTATTTAGGAACGGAGGAAGTACTAGTATAGTGCCTACTGTAATTTATCAGCGAGATAAATTTGTACAATGCTATGAAGCTTCCAGCTTCTGTTACATGTATCTTGCGTCCAAGGTTGCCCATTGCAACATTTCATCAAATACAAAGGAGACTAACATGCATGCTATTGCATCTTAATGATTGACAGATCGTAGCAAATATGTACTCCCTCCGTTCCAAAATAAGTGTCTCAACTTTATGTAAACTTTAGTACAAAGTTGTACTACTACTAAAGTTGACACTTATTTTGGAACAGAGGTAGCTAAAGAAAAAAACGATCCATGCAGTCCCTAGCCCTTGAACCGTGAACCTAACCAGGCTTCAATTTGATGGCAATGTTCGAGCTTCCTAAGAAATGAAGTTTGCAACCTTTTGACCATCAGATCATTTTGTGCAGTTTCACCAAAATCGAGATGAGCATCCCTGTGGCAAAGAAATTGAAGAAGCGTGAGTAGAATAAGATTACTGGGACTAGTTGATGAGACATAAACTCATCACAAATATAGTACGTAGAAGCCAGTAGAGGTATGTGCGGGGCAAAGAAGTAGAGAAATATCCACATGGAGTGATGTGGGCAGCTGGAGCAGTGGTGCAAGACGGCTGTAAAGGGAGTTGTACCTGAGGGATGTAGCTCAACCTTGAGGAGGGCGGCGGGAGGCGGCAATTGCCCACATCACGGCAGTGAGCAAGGGACAAAGGCTTTGGCTTTGTGAGAGAGAACGGCAGGGACCCCTGATCGGGATGTGCCGATAGTGGGTTTTCGCCGTCGGCGACGGCGACCGCATCTACACTAAGCATCCACCCCTTCCCCCGGCAGACATGATCCGCCGGGATGTTAGAGATGTGGCCAAAGTCGTTTTGTGTGAGAGAGTGTGAAGAGAGCAACCCCAGCAAGCAACCGTGTAGGCTGGCCCGTCCTGACTATGTATATAGTGGAGCGATTTCCTTTCTCTCCATATGAACCTATCATATTACATACGTGCCACTGAAGAAAAAAAACTTTATTTATAAATGACGCGGCACCTACTACTTGTTCTCCTATAACCTTGCGCTTGGCATCTCCAAAATATTAATCTTGCGATTGGCTGTTCGCCTCTTCTGGAAGTCAAGCAATAATGGTAGTGCAGTGTATATTGTTCTGGCTATATGAGACCGATGAATTGCTGCACGTCCACCACGTGGGCGAGGGTCGAGGGGTGAGGGAGAGTGCTACATACGGAGCAAAATGAGTGAATCTACGCTCTAAAATACGTCTGTATACATCAGCGATTGGAGTATGTACTAGTAGTTCATATTGAAATCTACTAAAGGACATATATATTCCAAACAATATGATATAATCTCTATAACAAAGGTAATAGGGACGAGGAGTAAACGGAGGGAGTAGTAAATTTTTCTCCTCGTCCTGCGAGGCACCGCGTGCATGGGCGAGGGAGCAGGCGTAAGGCGGACAATACTAAGCAAGCTTCACTTCATCCTGCGATCCATCGTGCCCATGGGCGGGGGAGACGGCGTACTAAGAAAGCTTCTCCTTGTTCCGCAAGTTAACGAGACACATCAAAAGTACTCCAATGCATAGAACCTTGCCTCTAAGGTAGGCCCCACATGGTTTGCCTCTTTTTTTAGCATAACGCGTCAAGTCGCAATTTGTTTGTTCACCTGTGGTAGACGATCCTCCCTCCACCAAGTGGACAACCAGTACACATGCAAAAGTACCACGTGGGCTGCCTTTTTCGTACAGAAATGAGCTCCATCGTGTACCCGCGTGGGTGTAGTTGGGAAAGAGACGGGAGTACGTGCGCCGTGCATGCACCTCTTCTCTTCGTGCACGTCCCCCACCTACGTGGGTGTATGTGAGAGATAGAAACCGCGTTCGTGAGTGTTTTTTATTTTGGGGTGGGGGTGGTGGGGGTTGATTTCGTGAATGTATTTGTGGGAATATCTGTCGATGACATCTCAAACAAAATTTTGCATGCAATGTGTGTGAAATGGAGGCCTATCATATCATATATAGAGGGTCGGGCAATCCACGAGAAGAGAGGGAGGGGTCAAAGATATCGATAGAGTCGAAGAGAGGATCAAGTGGGTGGGTGCGAGATCGATGAAGAGAGCCATCGAAATTGTGTGTGTGTATGCAAGTCAAAGATATAGGGCGACTAACCTACCAAAACGTCAGAGGGCACATGTCAAGTTTGTGTGTGGCAGGGAGACATGACTAGAGCGCTCGATGTATCGGTGTGTGTGGGGTGGGGGAGGGGGTGGGGGGAGGGGTAGGCAGAGGCCTAACTATAGAGGTAGAACGACTCGTATATGTGTTGAGAAGGAGAGACCCAACTATGTCTTGAGGGAGATCGGTCGACATCCAGACATAACTAAAGGACGGGAAATATGATGGGACACAGAGAGAGAGGGAGGGAGAGGGGTAGAGTGTTGGATGGGTGATGGAGTTGCTTCTCGAAGATGGTGGGAGAGGCCTACTAGACAAACTGAGGGTGGAACTGCAATGTTATCAATAAGAGTGGGGATGTGTTTCTGTGTGTGCCTGTGCGTGATAGATCTGTCGGGACACATCCATGGATGATGAAGGGGAACCATGTGTTTGGTAAGCAAACCTAACTAGATTGGTAGATCAATTGTTGTTTGTCGGAGGAAGGGAGAGACATAACTAATGAGGTAGATCGATCGACGCGTGGGTAAAACGAGTTATAAGGACCTAGCTAGCTATATGTATAGCGAGAGATCGGTCGGTGTACGTCCATTTGTTAGAGGCAAATAAGGCCCAGCGAGATGGATAGACAGAGAGAATGGAGCTAGGAGGTGGTGTGAGAGGCCCAGCTACTGGCTAGATAGGGGGAGGAGTGTGCGGTTGTGAGATCGATGAAAAGAGGGGCAAGAGTTTACACATGTGTGTGACTGTATGAGAGACACGAGGCAAGGACACATAAAGGAGGAGATTGAAGGTGCGTGTGTATGTTGTAGGCAGACATCGCTGGAGAGGTTTATCGATCAATGTGTGTTAGAAAGGAGTTGTGGAGACTCTGGGAGAACGACCTAAAGAAAAAAATGAATGTGCCCGGTGGATAGAATGCCGAGGGAGGGGGAGGGCGAGGAGGGCGTGTGCATGCACGAGAGAAAGTTAGTGGTAGCTACAAAGGTTAGAGGATTGTGTGGGTGTAAGAGACTAACAAAGATCATAATTTGATATGAAAGCGGATTAATATATTTGAATAGGAGATCATAGTGTTTTAAACATATGCGTGCATGAATATAGCGGTGATACACGTGTTGTGCACATGTTATACCATAATGTGATAATGCATGGTGTTTGCAACTCATAGCTAAATGTCAAACAATCTAAACCATACTATACATCAAACAATATCACATTTTATTTGAATTTGTGATAATGTGTGGCGTTTGCAGCTTACAACTAAATATCGAACAATCTAAACAATACTATATATCGAACATTCTCACATTTTATTTGAATTTGTGGTAATGTGTGGTGTTTGCAACTCACATCTAAATACTTGTAGGCGTAGGGGGCAGGGCACCATACATAATGTGATAAACACATTATACATCCGAGACATGGTTTAGATTATGAAGATCTAGCTAGAGCTAGAAATGTAATGTGATTTGAAATCAACATAAAGTGGATTCAAAAAATCGAGTTCGAGTTCATATAGTACACATAGTTCATATGTAACTCGAGACTAATCATGTGGTGTGCTGTGAAGATAATACACAAATGATGGTTTAACTTAACAATAATGATGATTGTAGATCTTATTAAAACAGAGAAACGAATTCAAATGCTTTTTTTTGAAATGGAGGCAAATATTGCCTCATCTATTAAATAAGCATAAGAGAATTTCCCAGTTAATTATGGAAAACCGGGCAAAAACCGGAACAACAAGGGCCAAGGCTACTCCCATAAACTGAGACACACACGACAAAGCCCACCCATATCGACAACATGTCGACCTGCGGCCAAACAACGCAGCTCCGACTCTGACAAAGAACTCAGAAGAGCGAAACCAGGCACGGCTGGCGCCACGAAAGATCGCCGAAAGGGCCACCTGCAGCCAGTCATCATACACCACAGGGCCCTGCTGCCGCAGCTTCGACTCCACAACAACAAACAAACCGAGGCAATACCGTGAATGCGCCGGAGAAGAGCCGACTATCGCAACCATTGCCGCGTCGCCGACATCGCTCCCACCATCATCGTTGCCACAGAAGTCTGGCCGCCACAGTGATTCTATCGGGGCCGTCGCCCCGACATCCACCGCTCCGTCGCTCCCAGTGCAATCAACCGGCACCGCCTTCCGGGGCCGCCGCCCCGACATACCACCGCTCCCCTCGAGAAACAATGTCGCACAACCCAGCTGCTCGCAGCCCTTACTGCTCAGGGAAACCGCTCGCAGTCCATGGACGTCGCACCACATCCAGGGCCGCCGCCCCGACTTAAAGTCAAACCGCCCCCTCTAGGGCGCATCGACCAGGTCGACGACCTCGCTACCCACGCAGCACCAAGCCGCCACCGAAACAATGCACAACCGCGACTCTGCCCCATAGAGCCACCGTTGCATCGCTATCCGAGGCCGCCGCCTTGGCGTACGTCCACCGTCCAGAGCCGCCGCCCCGGCCCCCATCACCCCGACGACGACGCAACTCTGCACCACTGCCATGAGACCACCACTCCACAAAGGTCATTACTTCCAAGGCGGTGCCTCCAAGAAGGTAACGACATAATTGCCGCCGCCGCCCGCTTCAATGGAGCTTGGGTTTTCACCTGGAACCACCAGACAATTGCGGCAGTAGATGGACGTAGATCCGTGATGTGCCTTCAGGAAGGAATGCAATGCTCAAGAACATCGCCAACATCGGCACCGACCGAAGAAGGTGCAAGACTTTTTTCCTCGAGAATCTACTCCACCGCCGAGCCTCACGAGGAAACCAACGACATAGTTATGCAACAAGTTGTGCAGAGTGCATCGTTGCCAACCACCAGCCCTCAACACGCCACAGCAGAATGCCTTGTCAGATCTGTGCACCGCCGACCACCTCCAGCCCAAACTGCTGCTCCATTGCACACATGGCTAGAGGAGAAGAAGAGCACACCAGTCCACGACCACCGCCGCTACGCTGCCGTCCAAAAACTGCAGCTCACCACCACCGTCGCAGCTCACCATGAGTAGAAGCCTCCACCGTCGCGGCGCCGCCATGCCGCCATCCAAAAGCTGCGGCTCATCGCCATCACCGCAGCTCCCCCGGCCGAGGGAGGGAACCCCAGGCACCTAGCGCGCCCAACAGCCACAACCCGCCGGAGCGTCATCGTCGCAGCATGCCGGAGCGCCTCCACCACCAGATCTGGGCGCCGGGCGCCAGATCGACGATGGGCGGCCTCAGCGCCACCCCGCATGCCATCTAGCCGAGGAAGGGGACGAGCAGCGCTGCCACCATGCCCGAGGCCGCCGCCCCGGATTACTCGCGCCGGTGAGACGCGGCCACCGCCAGATGTGGGCCTCCGACCAGGGCCGAAGCCACGCGGCGCGCGACAAGGCCCCCCCCCCCGCCGCCGTTCGCCTAGCGGGCTTTGCCCGTCGGCATCCTCTGACGGCGATGGGAGGAGCGAGGGAGGAGAGGGCCACGGGGGTGGCGGCAGCTACAATCATTACTGTAGATCTTATTCAAATAGAGAAACAAATTCAAATTTAGTTCAGATTGAAGCGGTAGTATATACGTTTGGAATGCACTAAAACGTTCATTTGAGTAGTAGGTTGCATGCATTATACACGTAGCGAAATATTTTTTAACTAAAGCCATTATCTGCCTGCTATTATTGGTTTTGGGTCTATCCACAGGTTGCTACCATCACTCTGGATTTCTGCATGCACTCCTTACATAATCTCACTATGTTTTATTCCTATGCATGACAGTTATTGTAAACAATGGAACTGAACATGTAGAGCAAAAGAGACGAGCCTTGCGTGGCAATAAAATTTCATGCAGACGTCGCTCCATGGTAGGCGCAAAGGCAGCCCCCCTCCACACATTTCGGATTGTAATCGAGAGGAAGATATCTGTTCTGAGGGGGATTCAAAAGGAGAAGACAACTCCTATTTACCCCCTGAAGTCTTCGCTCTAACTTGGCATGCTGATGTTGGTTATATCATGCATATGGTGCCTTACTTTATACATCAAATATGTCATCCGCTTAGTTTAGACATCCTTTATGCGAAGGCCATCTGTTTAGTTTATTCATCGTTTATGTGAATTATGCAACGCCATCTTGTTTAGCTAGGCATCATATATGTGAATTTTGCAATGCCATCCTACTTAGCCAGTCATCTTATATGTAAATTATATCAGGCCATCCTTTTTTTCGTTACATATTACATTTGTCAACAATGTTAGTATGTTCAACTGCTCTTCATGTGCATCAGCCATTTGACACGGTGATGGCAAATTCTGGAGTGAAAACAAGGTCTTCAGAGCAGACTATGCTATCTGACGAAGCACATATCTCGCTAGTTACAGATAGCTCCTCAAAGGAGGATTCAGAGACAGATGACCATTCCTATCCCCCCCCACCCGAGGTGTATGCTCTAACTTGGCAGGGTTATGTTGCTCATATCGTGCGTATGGTGTCTCGCATTGCTATGTCATTTGATTAGTTTAGACATGCTTTGTGTGAATGCCACCTGTCGGTGTCAAAACCGGCGGATTTCGGGTAGGGGGTCCCAAACTGTGCGTCTAGGCGGATGGTAACAGGAGACAAGGGACACGATGTTTTACCCAGGTTCGGGCCCTCTTGATGGAGGTAAAACCCTATGTCCTGCTTGATTAATATTGATGATGTGTGTTACAAGAGTAGATCTACCACGAGATCAAGGAGGCTAAACCCTAGAAGCTAGCCTATGGTATGATTGTTGTTCGTCCTATGGACTAAAGCCATCCGGTTTATATAGATACCGGAGAGGGCTAGGGTTACACCGAGTCGGTTACAATGGTAGGAGATCTACATATCTGTATCGCCAAGCTTGCCTTCCACGCCAAGGGAAGTCCCATCCGGACACGGGACAAAGTCTTCAATCTTGTATCTTCATAGTCTTGGAGTCCGGCCGATGATGATAGTTCGGCTATCCGGACACCCCCTAATCTAGGACTCCCTCAGTAGCCCCCAAACCAGGCTTCAATGACGATGAGTCCGGCGCATATGTTGTCTTCGGTGTTTGCAAGGCGGGTTCTCCTTCATGCTTCATGTGATTGCCGGATAGTGTCGGGTTGCTTCATAAATGTTGCGCTCCTTGGCTTCTACGTCCAATAATGGCCTTCTTCCACGTGTCGTACGAATGCGAAAAGCGAGGGTATTCTTATGTTTTACCCCCTAGCTGCGTGAATAAGCCGCCTATAAGAGAGGCGAGGATCCAGATCCAAATCACACCATCCTCCTTTCGCAAGTACTCATCGAGGCGCATCTGACAAAAAATCCATTCCAACATGGACAGTCGACGCGTCTCCTCTTCTCGCGCTCCCAGTCCTTAGCCAGGAGATTGGAGGAGATGCTCAGTCCCGCATAGCGAGTTAGTGACGCTCCAAGCAGAGGGATACCTTCCCCTGGCCTTTATGGTTCTGGTTCGAGCCGGACTGTCCACCTACAAGGGTGGGAAGCAGGCGGAGAGCGTCCCCAATCCCTCCAAAGGAGAGCGGGTATGCTTCGTCCCCTACTTAATAAGGGGACTCGGATTTCCTATACATCCGTTTCTCCGGGGGCTCCCGGAGTTCTATGGACTCCAACTTCACCACCTCACGCCTGCCTCCATTTTGCACATCGCGGGCTTTGTAGCTCTTTGCGAGCTGTTCTTGGGCATCAAGCCCCATTTTGCGCTGTGGAAGAGGCTGTTTTGCCTCGTACCCCGATCTCACGGGGGGTCGATATATCAAGTGGGCGGAGCCGAAATATGGCGCATCGCCGGGACCGAATATCTATCCGGAACCCCGAAGAAGGCGTCCGAAGACTGGCCTTCGGAATGGTTCTATATGGAAGACGCCCCGCTGCCGGATCCAGTTCGGATCGGCCTCCCGGAGTTTAGCAATGCTCCTCTGAAGAAACGCCTGAGTTGGCGCCCACGGAGCCCTCAACAGGAAGATGACATGAGCGTCCACTATCTAATGGGCCGGATACGGTTACTAGCCCATTCCGGATTAACCATGATTGGAGTCATGGCCACATGCATTATGCGAGGGGTGCAGCCGCTCCAATATAGGGGCCACCCCATGTGGGATTTCAACGGGGAGAATGACGCCACCCGTCATGGCCGCACGGGGCCGGGGTCGGCCGCCGATCTGGTGAAGGTCCTGTCCGGCTTGTACCAGGGGGAGAAGGAGGACTTCCTCTGCACGAATCCATTGAATGGATTCTCCATGAATAACCCTCGGAGCTGGGTAAGCGGACACTTATATATCTGATCCGTGCTTTCATAGACAAGTGTCTTACTTTATGATTTCGACGCAGGAACTGCGCCGGGATGTGGAGGGCATAGAAAGCCCAACTCCACAACCCGAGGATCTGGGAAGATCCCTTGATCCGGCCTCCGAAGAGGATCCGGACATAAAGGTGGATTTGGTTGACGGGGTGTTCCACCAGCTCAGCATAGACAATGCTTTAGTCGCCATTACGACTGACTACCCCGGTTTATGTCCGGCTTCCCAGGTGAGTACGACCGAAGTCCTGACACCGTTACTTTTTTAATGCTTATTCCTGACCACCATGTACCGATGGTGCTTCGTAGGAGGTGCCTTTAAAGCGGGAAGCCGAGCCCGCGGCGACTAACCAAACAAGGTCAGTGCGGCCCAGCAGGCGAAAGAGGAGTGCGGCGCGAATCGAAACGCCGCCGCAAAGGTATGGTGCACCATTGTCTTTTAAGGGAGAGACTCGTGGGAGGTATATTAATGCTCATGATTCTTCCAGGAGAAAGAGCGCTCGCCGGCCTGAGTCCGGAGAGGGTGCCAACCAAGCCTCTGTTAGCCAGGCTCGAACGCCTGGTCCGAAGGGGGAGGCAGGCGCAAGGCGCGAGCCGGATGCTCCTCCAATGGAGGATGCCGATAGGTTGTCCGCCACCGGGTCTGAGGTGGAGAGCGCCATGAAACACAGGCGCCGTCGGACAGTTCTTCGTGACGCGTGTTTCTCCCTAGAGGCGTTGAATGCCTTTAATGCGGGAGACGCGCACCTCCGTGCTGCTCAAGATGGTTTAACCAAAGCCACGAAGCAGTATGTAAAAGACACACGGGTGAGGAATTTTAATAGTTATATATGCCAGTAGCCTCCGAGAATTAAAATAGTTAAACTAACTGATTTAAGGATCATTTGTAATGTAGGATCTTACTGAGAAGAATACCCACCTATCCCAGGAGCTTCAAGAATGCAAGGCCCAACTTGAGGCCGCACTAGCCGCTGCCGGGGGAGCCACGGAGACCCCCTCTGGTAATTCATATTTTGAAAAGAGAAGTAGTTTATGAAGTGTGGCGTGTGTGTATAGTCTGACAATAATATTGCAGAGGGTGCCGGACTAGATCCGGACAAGCAACAGCTGCTGCGCCAGTTGAAGGCAGGCGAGAGGGTGCTTATGAGGGTGCAGCAGGAGAGGAACAAACTCCAAGATGCCAACACCCAGCTGGGCGAAGAACTAAAAGATGTTCGGGTCCAGCTGTCTAACTCCGTAAAGGAGAATCGGTGGCTTCGTCGCGGCATTTATAGTAAGTGCTTGAGCAAACTCTTTTGAAAAGAAGAGTTCGGCGAGGAAGTCGATTGACAGAAATGTGTCTGTAGGTGTGCTCATGGGTCGTCTGGCTGAGGAGATGCCTGATTCCACGGGAGATCCTCTTCCCGAGCTGCTGCAACTACACGAACGTGTTCAGCAGGCGATGAGCGGCGTCGTTCAGGCCTTATGGCCTTCCATCTCCCTACCTGAGGGCCTTGGAGGGCTTGCTGAGAAGCTTCAGGGAGTACGCCGACGTCTCCGTCTGTGGAAGATATCTTCCTGCCGTCAAGGCACCAGGGAGGCCTGGGCCATGGTGAAGACGCGGTACCCGAAGGCTGACCCAAACCACATGGCCGAGGTCGGACCTGTGGGGCCTGATGGGAAGGAGATCCTTGTGAGCTTGATGTACGACCAAGTAGAGTTGGCCGCAAAATATTCCCAACAAGACTGTAAATTAGATAGCCTGTTAGATGGGATTGAAGAGGAGTACAATCAGTCAGTTTGACGATGTAATTTTAAAATGACATATAGAATGCCTTCTAGCCGGATTGTAGATCGTTTGTCTTTGCGGACCTTTTCGCTTCAACCTCGGGACCCAACAGTCCGGAGTGTGTCCGAATACCCTTACGGTTATAAAAGAACCGGGGCGTGCATGGAGACAAGGCGTAGGGGTCATAATTGCTTTATCAGACAAGTGCCCAACTAGCTATGTTATATTACATGGTTAGTAAGAAACATCTTCCAGGGAGAATAGTTTCGTTAAGGGTTCCTTTCCCTGGGAGGCATGCCCTAAAGTGCATGTCCGGACTGCGAAAATAGCAAAAAAAGCATCTGGGGGCAGATAAAAAAATAAGTAATAAATCATCTTTCAGGTCAACGATCGAATATTCCCTTAAGAATGCTAGCCTTCGGCTTCACCCAGTCTGAGGTACACATCCGGCTGAACCGGCAGTAACAATCGCAGAGGTGCTCCCTTTACCTCCTAGCCGAACAATCGGGAACGTAGGGATAAGCACAGGAGCCAGGCAACCCGGCTTGGCCAAAACTTAAGTCATATCGATGCATATAATGGTGATCAAAAGGTACATGCGGAAGTATGACACATGTGTTGGGCATGAAGCCCATAGAAATAAGCTTCTGTTAACGAAGCCCCCAGGTATAATGAGTGCGAGTAGCACATCGAGTAAGTGCGAACAAATTGCAGATCAGCCCTCAAGGGGTTTGTACTGAAAGAGGGAGGAAAAAGGAGGGAAAACAAAGACAGCGAAAAAAATGAAAGGTGGACGGAGGAAGGAGACGAACCCTGAGTCCGGCGCTAGGCGTAAAATCTTCGGAGACGGGCTGCGTTCCATGGGTTTGGCTCGAGTCGTTTGTCAGATGCGTTGCGTAGACGGTATGCACCGCCGGTAAGGACTTGGTCGATGATGAAGGGACCTTCCCATTTGGGCTTAAGTTTGTCCTTTTTCTTGTCCGGCAGGTGGAGAACTAGCTCGCCAACATTGTAAGTTTTGGCCCGTACTTCTCTGCTTTGATATGTTCGAGCCTGCTGTTGATAGAATGCGGAACGGGATTTTGCCATGTCGCGCTCCTCCTCCAAAGCGTCCAAACTGTCCTACCGATCCAACTCGGCTTCCCTTTCCTCGTACATGCGCACGCGAGGTGAGTCATGAATTATATCGCAGGGCAAAACTGCCTCAGCGCCGTATACCATAAAAAATGGTGTGAATCCGGTTGTGCGGTTTGGCGTGGTCCGCATCCCCCAGAGTACGGAAGTCGAGCTCCTCTACCCAGTGCGTGTTAGATTCCGTGTGGGACCGCACTAATCTGGGTTTGATGTCGCTCATGATTAGACCATTTGCTCGTTCCACTTGACCATTAGTTTGAGGGTGGTAGAGTGAAGCGTAGTCGAGCTTGATGCCCATGTTTTTGCACCAGAGTTTAACCTCGCCGGCCGTGAAATTCGTGCCGTTATCAGTGATGATGCCATGGGGGACGCCAAACGGTGTACTACCCCGGATATGAAGTCTATCACAGGTCCGGATTCTGCCGTTTTAACCGGCTTGGCCTCTATCCATTTGGTAAATTTGTCTACCATGACCAATAAGTATTTGTGCTTGTGGGTTCCCCCTTTAATGGGTCCAACCAAGTCAAGCCCCCAGACCGCGAACGGCCAAGTAATGGGTATAGTTTTGAGGGCGGTGGGTGGCATGTGGCTCTGATTAGCAAAGAGCTGGCAACCGATGCATCGTTGGACTAAGTCCTGAGCATCTGCCCGGGCGGTCAGCCAATAAAATCCTGTACGGAAGGCCTTGCCTACAAGGGCCCGGGCGGCGGCGTGGTGCCCGCCGAGTCCGGCGTGAATTTCAGCCAGGAGATTTCGCCCTTCCTCTTCGGAGATACACCTTTGAAGGACTCCGGTTGTGCTTTTCTTATAAAGTTCTCCCTCATGGACCTTGTAGGCTTTAGATCGCCGAACTATGCAGCGGGCCTCATTTTGGTCTTCGGGAAGTTCCTGCCTGACTAAGTAGGATAGGAATGGTTCCGTCCACGGGGCAATTACTGCCAGTATTTTGTGGGCTGAATCTGTTATTTCATTGGCTGAGCCACCGATTGTGTTAGAATGTTCTGTGTTAGGTGATGCAGTTGGTTCCGGATTGTTATTTCCGGACTCCTCTTCCCATAATACGGATGGCTTAAAGAGCCGCTCCAGGAAGATGTTTGGAGGGACGGCGTCGCGTTTTGCACCGATGCGTGCCAACACGTCTGCTGCCTGGTTATTATCCCGGGCTACATGGTGGAATTCGAGTCCTTCGAACCGGGCTGACATTTTTAGGACAGCGTTACGGTAGGCTGCCATTTTCGGATCCTTGGCGTCAAAGTCTCCATTTACTTGGGATATTGCGAGGTTTGAATCCCCGCGCACCTCTAGGCGTTGAATACCCATGGAGATTGCCATCCGGAGGCCATGTAGAAGGGCCTCGTATTCGGCTGCATTGTTGGAGTCCGTGTACACTATTTGAAGCACGTATTGGACTGTGTCTCCGATTGGGGACGTCAAGACGACGCCAGCCCCCAAGCCAGCCAACATTTTGGAGCCGTCGAAATGCATGATCCAATTGGAGTATGCGCCGTACTCTTTAGGGAGTTCGGCTTCGGTCCATTCGGCGATGAAGTCAGCCAGAACTTGCAACTTGATAGCTCGCCGTGGTTTGTAGGTTATATCAAATGGTAAGAGCTCAATGGCCCATTTTGCAATCCTGCCCGTCACATCGCGATTGTTTATAATGTCGTTGAGAGGTACTTCGGAGGCCACCATTATGGAACACTCTTGAAAGTAGTGTCACAGCTTCCGGGATGCCATGAACACCGCATACGCTATCTTTTGATAGTGTGGGTACCGGGACTTGCATGGAGTTAAGACAGTGGATATGTAGTACACTGGTTTTTGAAGAGGGAATTTGTGCCCTTCTGTTTCTCGTTCGACGACGAGTACCGCGCTGACAACTTGATGTGTTGCTGTGATATATAACAACATCGGTTCGCCCAGGTTGGGCACGGCCAGGACCGGATTTGTTGCCAATACGGCCTTAATTTCTTCGAGTCTGGCCGTGGCAGCATCCGTCCATTCGAAATGTTCGGTGCACCGGAGGAGGCGATAGAGGGGCAGTGCCTTTTCTCCCAAACGGGATATGAAGCGTCTTAGAGCCGCCACACATCCAGTTAGTTTTTGTATTTGCTTGAGGTCTTTTGGGATATCCAATTGTGACAGAGCTTGGATCTTGGCTGGGTTTGCTTCAATTCCTCTACCGGATACAATGAAGCCCAAGAGCTTTCCGGCTGGTATGCCGAAAACACATTTTTCCGGGTTGAGCTTAATGTCATATGCTCGGAGGTTGTCTAATGTCACCCTCAAGTCGTCTACTAGAGTTTCGACGTGTTTGGTCTTGACGACCACATCGTCTACGTATGCCTCTACTGTTTTGCCTATCTGGGTGGCCAGACATGTCTGAATCATGCGCTGATATGTTGCGCCGGTGTTTTTGAGTCCGAAGGGCATTGTGTTGAAGCAGAATGGTCCGTATGGAGTAATAAATGCCGTTGCAGCCTGGTCTTTTTCCGCCATCTTGATTTGATGGTATCCGGAGTATGCGCCGAGGAAGCACAATGAATCGTGCCCTGCGGTAGCATCGATGATTTGGTCGATGCAAGGGAGAGGGAAAGGGTCCTTTGGACAGGCCTTGTTAAGGTCTTTGAAATCAACACAAAGGCGCCAGGATTTGTCCTTTTTTGGTACCATTACCAGGTTGGCTAGCCAGTCCGGATGTTTTATATCTCTGATGAATCCGGCTTCTAAGAGTTTGGCTAGCTCCTCTCCCATTGCCTGTCTTTTGGGTTCGGAAAATCGCCGAAGAGCCTGTTTGACTGGCTTGAATCCTTTTAGGATATTTAGGCTGTGCTCTGCCAGCCTGCGTGGGATTCCTGGCATGTCTGAAGGGTGCCAGGCGAAAATGTCCCAATTTTCCCGAAGGAATTCTCGTAGTGCGGCTTCTACATCAGGATTTAATTGTGCCCCAATGGAGGCCGTCTTTGTGGGATCCGTTGGATGGACATGGAATTTGACTATTTCGTCTGTTGGTTTAAAAGAGGTGGACTTAGACCTCTTATCGAGTATCACATCGTCCCTATCCACCGTGGAGCGCAACGCAGTGAGTTCCTCTGCCGCTAGGGCTTCGGATAATGCCTCTAGGGCCAGTGCGGCTGTCTTATTTTCAGCGCGGAGTGCTATATCTGGATCACTGATGAGAGTGATTATTCCATTGGGCCCGGGCATTTTGAGCTTCATGTACCCATAATGGGGTATAGCTTGGAAGATTGTGAATGCCTCTCGCCCTAACAAGGCGTGATATCCGCTGCCGAATGGGGCCACTTGGAACGTGACCTCTTCGGACCTGTAGTTGTCCGGCGAGCCGAACACTACGTCTAGTGTGATTTTTCCTGTGCAGCGTACTTCTCGACTAGGGATTATTCCCCTGAAGGTTGTGCTGCTTCGCTCAATGCGGCTCCAGTCAATTTCCATTTTTTGAAGGGTTTCCTCATAGATGAGGTTTAATCCGCTGCCTCCATCCATGAGTACCTTGGTAAGACGAAAGCCGTCCACTATCAGACTGAGGACCAATGCGGCTGGTGCTCGAGCTGTTCGGAATTTAGGTTCATCGCTGGCATTAAAGGTGATAGCTGTGTCGCTCCATGGATTCGTTGTTGCTACTTGGTAGACTTCGGCGAGGCTGCGGATTGTTCGCTTCCGCATGTTATTTGATGCGAAAGTCTCGAAGACTGTTAATACCGTACTGGTACTGTTGGGCTGGTTGTCCGGGGCTAGAAAGCCTTCGCCACTTTTGGCCACCTGCCGTAGTATCCAACATGCTCGAAGGCTATGTGTTGGAGTGGCGCCCTCCGTACTGTGGATTTTGCAGGGTCCTTTGAGCCATCCCTCCAGTACGGTTCCGTGCCCTTTAGGTGTTTTTTGCTTTTTGGTTTTTAATCCAGGTGCTTGAGTATGACGCACCCTTTTATTTCGGACTGGGGTTGTATTCAGGGCCGGATTGTCCCAAAACCTGGTTTCGGTTCTCCAGGCGCTCTCCATCACATGGTATTTTTGTACAGTGGTCGCTAGGTCAATGAAGCATGTAACTTCGCGATGACTTATGGCGTTTATGATTCCCTTGTCCGTGCAATTGTTGCAAAAAATTGAAATCGCGCTTTCTTCACGGCAGTCCTTTATCCTGTTCATAACCAGGAGGAATCTGGCCCAGTAACGATGTACTGTTTCATCGGGCTCTTGCCGTATTTGAGATAGATCGCTTATGTTTGGGTGGGCGGGTGGAATTAAGTTCGGAACCCCGCCCGATCTGAGGCTCAAAGGCCAAGAAGTTTCCGGATTTGGAAGCTTGGTTTGTTGGATGCCTTACAACAAATCTGGTCCAATGCCTGACTTTAGGTTCAGTATTTGATTGACATCCGTCCCTCCGCGGGAATCCAGCATGGAGGGATCGGGAATCCGGACATAGCTGGTTTTTAACATAGAAGAAGAGTCGCCGCATTGTTCCTCTACCACAACAAGGTGGTGGGTAGCCTGGGGAGAGTTAATTTCTCTCAGATCAGTTTTAAGACCAATCTGATCGTAGTCTGTAGAGACTCCCAGGGCGGCGATGCGATCCAAGAGCTCATTTACGGAGGAGAGCTCAATCGGATCTAGCTGCTCGGCGAATTCCGAGCTGACGTGAAGATCGCTTTTGATGACCTGAGAGGTCATCGTCGGAGCGGTGGCCGAACAGGCGGTCATAAGAAAACCACCTAGCCGGATAGTTTGGCCGGCGGCCAAAGCTCCCTTGATGACAGCGCCGTCTTTAAAGACGGGAAAAGGCATCCTTCCTGATTGCGACGGCACAGAGGAACTCTCAATGAAAGCACCAATGTCGGTGTCAAAACCGGCGGATCTCGGGTAGGGGGTCCCGAACTGTGCATCTAGGCGGATGGTAACAAGAGACAAGGGACACGATGTTTTACCCAGGTTCGGGCCCTCTTGATGGAGGTAAAACCCTACGTCCTGCTTGCTTAATATTGATGATGTGCGTTACAAGAGTAGATCTACCATGAGATCAAGGAGGCTAAACCCTAGAAGCTAGCCTATGGTATGATTGTTGTTCGTCCTATGGACTAAAGCCATCCGGTTTATATAGATACCGGAGAGGGCTAGGGTTACACCGAGTCGGTTACAATGGTAGGAGATCTACATATCCGTATCGCCAAGCTTGCCTTCCATGCCAAGGAAAGTCCCATCCGGACACGGGATGAAGTCTTCAATCTTGTATATTCATAGTCTTGGAGTCCGGCCGATGATGATAGTTCGGCTATCCGGACACCCCCTAATCCAGGACTCCCTCACCACCTGTTCAGTGTCTAATTACCATATATGTGAATTATGCATTGCCATCTTGTTGCAAGACAATATATATGTGAATTATACAATGCTATCTTTTTGCAAAGGCATTATATATGTGAATTATGCAATGCCATGCTGTTTAGCCAATCATCATGTATGTGAATTATATCATGCTATCATTTTTTTGTATTACGTGTTCCATTTGTCGACAACGTTTGTATATTCAACTACTCTTCCTGTGCATCAGCCATTCAAAGCGGTGATGGAAGTATCTGGAGTGAAAACAAGGTATTCAGAGCAGACAATGCTAGTTGCTGAAGCAGACATCTTCCTGGTTACAGAGAGCTCCTCAGAGGAGGATTCAGAGACTGATGACCAGTCCTATTTCCCCCCTGAGGTCTATGCTCAAACTTGGCAAGGTTATATTACCCATGTCATGCATGTTGTCTTGCATTGCTTAGTTTTTACATCATATATGGATTGCCATCTGCTTACTTGCTTACTATATAAATCATATATTTGAATTATATCATGCCATCATGTTTACATAGTACATACACATCATCTATCTGAATTATGGCATGGCAACCTATTTAATAAAGACATCATATAGTTATATCATCTCATCCTGTTTAGTGTTTACAGTCATCATATTTTGAATTATGGCATTCTATCCGTGAATGTATGTGAATTATGGCATGCCAACCTATTTAATAAACACATTATATAGTTATATCATGTCATCCTATTTACATAGTCATCATATTTTGAACTATGTCTTTCCATCTTTTTTAGTTAGCCATCATAATGTGAAATTGTTGTCATGCTATCCTGGTTAGTTAGCCATCATATATGTGAAATTGTGTCATGCTATCCTGTTTGGTTAGATAGCATAAATATGAATTATTTCATGCCCTCTTTTATTCCCCACTATCCATTGCACCTGTCTATCATACAATATCTATACTTTCAATTACTTTTCTTGTTTATCAGCCATTTGAATTGGAGAGGGTGATGGCAGTATCTAAGGGAGTAACAACACAGTCTTCAGAAAAGATAGTGCTACCAGTTGATGCAGATAGAACCACGGTTGTACTTGCCCAAGGACCATATCCACCACACATAACCCAGACTCTCACAGATTGTACCCCTACCCAGTTGGACAGAGAACCAGCTACACCCCTTCTAACCCCAACCCCGTCAGATAGTAACCCAGTTCCACTTGACACAGCACCGTCTCCACCACAGAGCACCCAAACACGAGCAATTAGTAAGGGAACTGCAGTGCCCAAAGCACGAGGACCACCACTCTGAATCCCAACTCAACGCTTAAAGGAGAAGAAGATTTGTTCTCAGGTTAGATTCTGTAGCTATGGTTCATACTCCTTTGCTCTTGCATTACTGTATTTACTCATACCAACTATTTTCAAATTTGAAGGATGGAATTGAAACTCCAATGGCACAACAAGTATGTTTCAAACTTGTTTCTTTAACTGGTTTGCTGCTGTAACCTGCTCTATGTTGATTTCAGTTTCAATTGAATAAATAGTTATGTTCTCATGTCATGCACATTAAAAGTGTTGTTATTGCTCTATAGTTTCCCACACTTATATTCTGTCTATTCTGCTTTGTCTTGAACAAATATTATTTGAACTGTGTCTCTATCTTGATTTGGCAACAAAAACTAGAATGATATATACCATAAAGTGACCATGGTACATAGATATATGTTTGTTTCATGCTATTATCATGTCCAGTTTACTACTGAACTCATTTACCAAAATGAGTTTCATATACAACATGGTAAACCTGTGATGTGTCTGCTTGTTTCTCTTTTAGAATGCGGAAAAAATATTGGAGAACAGTACCGCGTTATGCAATGGTAAAGGAAGTAATGGAGATAAGGTTCAAGATAGTGAGACATCCCTGTTGGTCTCCAAGAAAGCTGATAAAAACTATCTTGACGATAGTGAGAGAACCCAAAAGTCCTGTCTTGATGTAGTGTTCGATTTACTGGCCACTACCGCTGGCACAAGCTCTTCGAACTCGCTGCCTGAATCAGTTCGTCTTCTTGAGTCTCAACATCAAGTTGAAAGACATCGATCAGATGTGCTGCGACAGGAAGCTGAAGGACCGAGGAAGTCCCTGCAGAATTCTGATGCATATTTCCTGGTGCAACAACAAGCGCTGGAGGATTTAAGCGCCAAACAAGAGAAAGTTAATAAGCTTGCTAAGCATCTTGCCAGCATTATGGGTACCCAGGATATTGTTTCTTAAGATCTTCTAAAGTGGTTTCAGTTCTGGATTTGGTGGCGTTTATTTGTGCTGGTCACCAACTTTGACAACCAGTGTATATGATATGCTGCTTTGTTCCCTATATTTGCACTGGTGGCGAACTTTGATGCCCAGTGGATGTAATATGTGTAATAGCCGTGATAGCCTAGAGTTAGTTGCTTGCTTACTTATTTCCTTGTTGTCTTGTTTATTTGTTTTCTTGTAGTCATTGCAGTTCTTTTTCTGTGGTTTGCTAGTGGCTGCAATAACCAATTTTTTAAAACTAGGCCACAATAACCATGGCTAATATTTATTGTAGTGACACTGGGCCTCCTACGGGCCATAGAAACAGTGGGCCTTCTACGGGCCGTAGAAACAATGGGCCTTCTACGGGCTGTAGAAACAATGGGCCTTCTACGGGTCGTATCATCAATGGGCCTTATACGGGCCGTATGATCGATTGGCCAAACATGGGCCAAACAGACCGCATTATGGCCGTAAACGGGCTAGAGTTGGAATCATCCGTTCATGGGCCAACCATAACGGGCCATCATTAATAGGCCGTATTTGATGACGCTATGAAAACGGCCCAACATATTAACGGACCACAAACAGGCTGACTGTAACCACGGGCTGAATTTGGCCCACAAGCAGAAAATGACAGTAACAAGCTGTAAGTAAACGAATGCTGGAAATGAGCCCAAGAATAAATGGGCTCTGAGAAGGCCGAAAGATAATGGAAATGGCCCAACGAAATAACGGGCTGTTAATGGGTATAAAGTGATAGACTGTTCATTACTGGCCAGTTTCAGCACGGGCCGTTAATGGGTGTAAAGTGATACACTGTTCATTACGAGCCAGTTTCACGACGGGCCGTTAATGGGCCAAGAGTTACAAAGGGCCTCATATGGGCCGAAAGACGTCATGGGCCATACATAGGCCAGAAGTGAAAATGGGCTGGAATCATATTGGATGGCCCAGATGACGCTACTGGGCCTAATTCGGATAGGGCGTAATGGGCCTTGGGTTAGCGGGCTGTAAATGGGCTATATGCGAACAGGCCGTTAACAGGCTTTCCATGGGCTGGACCGCCACCTTTTGACCAAGTCAAATGGGCCGGCCTTTTCACAGGAATGGGCCTTTGTTGGGCCGTGCCACGTGTCGACGTATCATAGGCGCCTTCTGTCCAATGAGTGGACGGCATCTGTCCCAAGGATGAGCCGACACATGTTTCCTCCAGCCAATGATGATTTTACATGTGGAAAATCCCCATTGGTCGGGGCTGTTAATGGGTTATCAGATTCAAAACCCGACCCGATAGCTTAACGACGTTCCGTTACGGTGGATGCCACGTGTCAGTCACCCTTAACGAAAGCACTTCTGTGACGCAATTTATCATCATGGAAGTGGTCACTTCCGTGATGATAATTTTGGTAATGTCATGGAACACTTCTACGACATCACAGGTATGACTATCTTGATTCTGTCATAAAATCATCATGGATATACATGCGTGACAAAAAACGCGACCTACTGTGACAAACATGTATCATCATGGAAGTGTATTTTTTTGTAGTGGGAGGGCCTCTACATCATCTCCAAGGCATCTCTGATGAGTTGTTAGTAGTTTACCACAGACCTTCGGGTCCATAGTTATTAGCTAGATGGCTTCTTATCTCTCTTTGAATCTCAATACAAAGTTCTCCTCGATCTTCTTGGAGATCTATTCGATGTAACTCTTTTTGCGGTGTGTTTGTCGAGATCTGATGAATTGTGGGTTTATGATCAAGTTTATCTATGAGAAATATTTGAATCTCCTCTGGATTCTTTTATGTATGATTGGTTATCTTTGCAAGTCTCTTCGAATTATCAGTTTGGTTTGGCCTACGAGATTGATCTCTCTTGCAATGGGAGAAGTGCTTAGCTTTCGGTTCAATCTTGCGGTGTCCTTTCCCAGTGACAGCAAGGGCAGCAAGGCACATATTGTATTGTTGCCATCGAGGATAAAAAGATGGGGTTTATATCATATTGCATGAGTTTATCCCTCTACATCATGTCATCTTTATTAATGCGTTACTCTGTTCTTATGAACTTAATACTCTAGATGCAGGCAGGAGTCGGTCGATGTGTGGAGTAATAGTAGTAGATGTAGAATCATTTCGATCTACTTGTTGCGGACGTGATGCCTATATACATGATCATGCCTAGATATTCTCATAACTATGCACTTTTCTATCAATTGCTCGACAGTAATTTGTTTACCCACCGTAATACTTATGCTATCTTGAGAGAAGCCACTAGTGAAACCTATGGCCCCCGGGTCTATCTTTTATCATATTAGTTTTCCATCTACTTTTATTTGCATCTTTTACTTTCCAATCTATATCATAAAAATACCAAAAATATTTATCATATCTTATTATCTCTATCATATATCACTTTCACAAGTTACCGTGAAGGGATTGATAACCCCTTTATCTCGTTGGTTTCGAGGTTCTTGTTTGTTTGTGTAGGTGCGTGGGACTTTTGAGGAGCCTCCTACTGGATTGATACCTTGGTTCTCAAAAACTAAGTGAAATACTTACGCTACTTTGCTACATCACCCTTTCCTCTTCAAGGGAAAAACAACGCAATGCTCAAGAGGTAGCAAGAAGGATTTCTGGCACCGTTGTCGGGGAGGTCTTCGCTCAAGTCAAGACATACCAAGTACCCATCACAAACTCATCTCCCTCGCATTACATTATTTGCCATTTGCCTCCCATTTTCCTCTCCCCCACTTCACCCTTGCCGTTTTATTCTCCCTCTCTTTCCCGTTCTCCTCTCTCTTTCGCTTGCCCTCTTGTGTGCTTGTGTGTTGGATTGCTTGTCACGATGGCGCAACATAATACCAAATTGTGTGACTTTTCCAATACCAATAATAATGATTTCCTTAGCACTCCGATTTCTCCTGTTAATGATGCTGAATCTTGTGAAATCAATGCTGCTTTGTTGAATCTTGTTATGAAAGATCAATTCTCCGGCCTTCCTAGTGATGATGTCGCTACTCATCGAAACAACTTTGTTGATTTGTGTGATATGCAAAAGAAGAAAGATACGGATGATGATATTGTTAAATTGAAGTTATTTCTGCTTTCACTTAGAGATCGGGCTAAAACTTGGTTTTCGTCTTTGCCTAAAAATATTATTGATTCATGGAATAAGTGCAAAGATGCTTTTATCTCTAAGTATTTTCCTCCCGCTAAGATCATCTCTCTTAGGAACGATATTATGAATTTTAAAAAACTTGATCATGAGCATGTTATAAAATCTTGGGAAAGAATGAAATTAATGATTCGCAATTGCCCTACTCATGGTTTGAACTTATGGGTGATCATATAAATTTTTTATGCCGGATTGAATTTTGCTTCTAGAAATCTTTTAGATTCGGCCGCGGGAGGCACTTTTATGGAAATTACTTTAGTAGAAGCTACTAAACTCCTTGATAACTTTATTGTTAATTATTCTCAATGGCACACCGAAAGATCTACTAGTAAAAAAGTTCATGCGATAGAAGAGATTAATGTTTTGAGTGGAAAGATGGATGAACTTATGAAATTGTTTACTACTAAGAGTGCTCCTATTGATCCTAATGATATGCCTTTGTCTACTTTTATTGAGAATAATAATGAATCTATGTATGTGAATTTTGTTGGTAGGAATAATTTTGGTAACAACGCGTGTAGAGGGAATTTTAATTCCAGGCCGTTCTCTAGTAATTTATCTAATAATTATGGTAATTCCTACAACAACTCTTATGGAAATTTTAATAAGATTCCCGCTGATTTTGAGAATAGTGTTACAGAATTTATGATTTCTCAAAAGAATTCTAATGCTTTGCTTGAAGAAAAATTGCTTAAAGTTGATGAATTGGCTAGGAACATTGATACACTTTCTCTTGATGTTGATTATTTGAAACTTAGATATATTCCACCTAAGCATGATATCAATGAGTCTCTCAAAGCCATGATAATTTCCATTGATGAGTGCAAAGAAAGAACCGCTAGGATGCATGCTAAGAAAGATTGCTTTGTAAAAGCGTGTTCTTCTAGTTTCCATGAAAATAATGATGAAGATCTAAAAGTTATTGATGTGTCCCCTATTAAATCTTTGTTTTGCAATATCAATCTTGATAATGATGGGACTGGAGATGAGTCAACTTTAGTTAAAAGGCGTCCCAATGATTCAGAGCTTTTAGATCTTGATGCTAAGTTAGTAAAAGTGGGATTGGAGAGGTCAAAACTTTACATAACAATGAACCCACTATTATGGATTTCAAGGAATTTAATTATGATAATTGTTCTTTAATATATTGTATTTCCTTGTTGCAATCCGCGTTGAATTCTTCTCATGCTTATAGTCAAAATAAAGCTTTTACCAAACATATTGTTGATGCCTTGATGCAATCTTATGAGGAAAAGCTTGAGTTGGAAGTTTCTATACCTAGAAAACTTTGTGATGAGTGGGAACCTAATATAAAAATTAAAATTAAAGATCATGAATGCTATGCTTTATGTGATTTGGGTGCTAGTGTTTCCACGATTCCGAAAACTTTATGTGATGTGCTAGGTTTCCATGATTTTGATGATTGCTCTTTAAATTTGCACCTTGCGGATTCCACCATTAAGAAACCTATGGGAAGGATCAATGATGTTCTTATTGTTTCAAATATTAATTATGTGCCCGTAGATTTTATCGTTCTTAATATAGATTGCAATCTTTCATGTCCTATTATTCTTGGTAGACCTTCCCTTAGAAAGATTGGTGCAATTATTGATATGAAGGAAGGGGATATTAGATTCCAATTTCCATTAAGGAAAGGCATGGAAAACTTCCCAAGAAAGAAAGTCAAATTACCTCATGAATCTATTATGCGTGCCACTTATGAATTGAATGCCAAATATGGCAATACTTAGATCTATTCTCGCTTTTATGCCTAGCTAGGGGCGTTAAACGACAACGCTTGTTGGGAGGCAACACAATTTTATTTTTGTTCCTTGATTTTTGCTTATGTTTAGTAATAAATATTTCTTCTAGACTCTGTTTAGATGTGGTTTTATGTTTTAATTAGTGTTTGTGCCAAGTAGAACCTATAGGATAACCTACGGTGATAGTTAATTTGATTCTGCTGAAAAACTGAAACTTTTGCACGCACGAGAATAATTTTAATAAATCACATAAACGTGCTTTTGTGTTGATTATTTTTGAAGTAGATCAATAGACAAATTTCCCAGGACTTCCTATTTTTGTAGGATTTTTATAGTTCCATAAGTATTCGAAAGTTACAGATTGCTACAGACTGTTCTGTTTTTGACAGATTCTGTTTTTCGTGTGTTGTTTGCTTATTTTGATGCATCTATGGCTAGTATCGGGGGGTATGAACCATAGAGAAGTTGGAATGCAGTAGGTTTAACACCAATATAAATAAAGAATGAGTTCATTGCAGTACTTTATGTGGTGGTTTTTCTTTCTTGCACTAACGGAGCTTATGAGATTTCCTGTTGAGTTTTGTGTTGTGAAGTTTTCAAGTTTTAGGTAAAGATTTGATGGACTATGGAATAAGGAGTGGCAAGAGCCTAAGCTTGGGGATGCCCATGGCACCCCAAGATATCCAAGGAAAACCAAAAGCCTAAGCTTGGGGATGCCCCGGAAGGCATCCTCTCCTTCATCTTTGTTTATCGGTAACTTTACTTGGAGCTATATTTTTATTCGCCACATGATATGTGTTTTGCTTGGAGCGTCTTGTATGATATGAGTCTTTGATTTTTAGTTTACCACAATCATCCTTTCTGTACACACCTTTTTGGAGAGACACACTTGATTTGTAATTTATAAGAATACTCTATGTGCCTCACTTATATCTTTTAGAGCACGGCTGTGGCTTTATTTTGTAGAAATTGTTGATCTCTCATGCTTCACTTATATTATTTTGAGAGTCTTATAGAACAAAATGGTATTTGCTATGGTTAAAAAATTGGTCCTAGAATGATGGGAATCCAAGTTGGGTATAATAAAAACTATCATAGAAAGTGAATTGGATGCTATGATCAATTTGATGCTTGATAATTGTTTTTGAGATATAAGGATGGTGATATTAGAGTCATGCTAGTGGAGTAATTATGAATTTGAGGAATACTTGTGATGAAGTTTGTGATTCCCGTAGCATGCACGTATGGTGAACCGCTTTGTGATGAAGTTGGAGCATAATTTATTTATTGATTGTCTTCCTTATGAGTGGCGGTCGGGGATGAGCGATGGTCTTTTCCTACCAATCTATCCCCCTAGGAGCATGCGCATAGTACTTTGTTTTCAATGGCTTGTAGATTTTTGCAATAAGTATATGAGTACTTTATGACTAATGTTGAGTCCATGGATTATACGCACTCTCATCCTTCCACCACTGCTAGCCTCTCTTGTGCCCCGCAACTTTCGCCGGTACCATACACCCACCATATACCTTCCTCAAAACAGCCACCATACCTACCTATTATGGCATTTCCATAGCCATTCCGAGATATATTGCCATGCAACTTTCCACCATTCCATTTATTATGACATGCATCATCATTGTCATATTGCTTTTGCATGATCATGTAGTTGACATCGTATTTGTGGCAAAGCCACCTTCATAGTTCTTCCATACATGTCACTCTTGATTCATTGCATATCCCGGTACACCACCAGAGGCATTCATATAGAGTCATATTTTGTTCTAAGTATCGAGTTGTAATCTTGAGTTGTAAGTAAATAAAAGTGTGATGATCTTCATTATTAGAGCATTGTCCCAAGTGAGGAAAGGATGATGGAGACTATGATTCCCCCACAAGTCGGGATGAGACTTCAGACTTTATAAAAAAAGGAGAAAGGCCAAAAAAGAGAGAAAGGTCAAATAAAAAAATGAGAGAAAAAGAGAGAAGAGACAATGCTACTATCCTTTTACCACACTTGTGCTTCAAAGTAGCACCATGATCTTCATGATAGAGAGTCTCCTATGTTGTCACTTTAATTTACTAGTGGGAATTTTCATTATAGAACTTGGCTTGTATATTCCAATGATGGGCTTCCTCAAAACGCCCTAGGTCTTGATGAGCAAGCAAGTGGGATGCACACCCACTTAGTTTCTTTTGTTGAGCTTTGATACATTTATAGCTCTAGTGCATCCGTTTCATGGCAATCCCTACTCACTCACATTGATATCTATTAATGGACATCTCCATAGCCCATTGATACGCCTAGTTGCTGTGAGACTATCTTCTCCTCTTTTTGTCTTCTCCAAGCCACCATTCCATTCCACATATAGTGCTATGTCCATGGCTCACGCTCATTGTTGGTGGGAAACGACACCTATGGGATCACAAGAATCCCTACTATGGTTGCGGGGAGCGGGTTTGTGAGAAGAGTAGGATTAGTATTCAACACAAAGATCGTTTACCCAGGTTCAGGCCGCGAGGATGCGTAAAACCCTAGTCCTGCTTGGTGGATGTATTGAGTGTTCTTGAGCTCTCGAACTAGCTATGGGTGTCGCGTGGTTCGAAAGAGCCGAATCCTTTTCAAGTGCGCCATGGGCCTCCTTCTTTTATAGGCGAAAGGGGCTGCCACAGTGGCACACAGGAGGTGGAAAGTCCTACAGTGCTGCGAGCTTATCGCTCGTATTACAGGACAAGGGGCATTTAATGCACGGCTTAGGTGTCCCTTCACTTTATCGGGGACAGGAGCGAGGCCCGTCCCGTCCGTTGCCGCTCCTCCTTGCTTCGACACGTGCCCTGGCCAACGATGCATGCGGTGCCATGTAGGCAGGCAAGCAGCTGAGGTGGCGCGGTGGTGGAGCCTCCACGAAGATCTGCATGCCGCCACACATGTGTGTGCTGGGTTGGCCTGGAAGCCGCCTGTTGCCATGCAGGTGCCTGCCTAGTTGGTTGGGCTGGCAGCTGCATGTGAACGGCGGTGGGGACGCGGTTGGTGTAGGCCTGGTAGTGGCCCCGCTGTCGCCTTCAACAAGGGTCTTGCCGGGTGGCCAGGCAAGAGTCTTGCCGGGTGGCCCGACAAGGGTCTTGTCGTGGCGTGCTGCCGCCCCCGGGAAGGATCCTGCCGGGGGTCTTGTGGGTTTTCTTTGGTAAGAATCTTGACGAGGATTGTTGCCCTCCAACCCTTATCCGATCTTGAGCATTCTTTGTCTTCACAAAGATCTGCATGCCACCATGGAGGTGCCTCGTGAGCCCTAGCCCAACGTGGTTGTTGGTGTTGGAGACCGTGGGCTCAAGGGTGGCTCGCTCCGCTGGTGTGGGCGAGCTGCCCCGGCAAGGGTCTTGCCGGGGCTGCTGAGGCTGCCCCGGCAAGGGTCCTTGCCGGGGAAACCTGTTTCGTCCACCCGATCTTTGTGGCCTTGGTCCTTGACATTGCTTTGTTTGTCTCGTGCCTTCCCGGCTTCTCTCCTTTGCCCTGCTATGCGTGGCCGTGGCGCGTGGCTCTGACTACCCGTGCACAAGTAAAGTGGTCAAAAGGAGAGCCCCTACTTTTGTACACTGATAGGAGCCCCCGGGCCTAGGCCATACATAAGCGCGACACGTTGTTGGGCCAGGCCCAGAACGGTGTGCGGGCAGGCGGGGCGGATTTTACCGCGGTAACTGTTCCGTCTGCTGCGCTCCCCCCATGACCTGTGTTGAATGCGTGACGTGGGGGTCGCACGTGCGTGTGTGATCGAAGCATGCTGGTGTTATCTTGCGGTGGACAGTAAAGAGGCGTCTTGCGTGTCCTTTCGAGACCGTAGTGCCGCTGCTCATTTATTGCCCTTACTCAGGAACCGTCGCTCCACGCGTCCCACTGCGCCCGTCTTTCATGCCACGTTCGCTGCATGCATGGTGCAGAGTGAATGACAGGCGCTCGGGACATGGGAAGTCGCGCGCGTGCAGGCCGATTCCCACGCGCCTTCAATTGAGCGGGGAGAGCGGTCGACGGCCCTGCTCATGGTCACTTCAATGGGCCGGATTGGTTGAGAGGGGCGGCCGAGCCTCGCCCCTGCCCCTGTATAAAGAGGGGGTGGGAGGAACGGTGCCTCTCAGTCCTTCGTCATCTGCTTCTCCCCATTCCTATGTCAGGACCCCAATCCTAAGTCACACCGATCTAGCATGTATCACATCATATCACTTTGCGGCCTCACGCACGGTATTCCCATGGGTGCCACCTAACCTGGCCCGGGACCGTTTGCGCCATTTGGCTCACGTATATGATAGTGCCGCTAGCATCCATATGACAAAGAATCCGGGCTGACATGGCTAGTCGTGAACCCAAAGTGGCACTAACTTACAGGGACAGGCATACATGATCCAACAACGAACGTGTCGGTCATCAGCGAGTGAATCCGGGCTGTAGCAACTGGGCTAGCAGGACTCCGGTAAACCGGGCTGTAGCAGGCTAACAGGACTCCGGTAGACACCGCGTGATATTTCCCCGAAGGGACAGACACAGGAACGAAGAAGGACACATGCCGGCCAGCCTAAGTGTTCCGGAGCAGTAGCAAGCTACCAAGGCTCAGTGGGAGCACTAGGAGACATTTCCCTGTAAGAGAGGCTACCAAGGATAAACAACTAGATAGTCAGATCCCACACATACCAAGCATTTCAATAACATGCACACAATATGCTCGATATGTGCAAATACAACATGGCATCACAACATGACTCTACAACTCAAGTATTTTATTCAATAGGCTCCAGGGAGCGAGATATTACAAGCATGAGTCTCATGACTCAACATTCAGAGCAACAAGTCAAGCACAAACGGAAGCTTAACATGTCTGAGTACAGACATCTACAAAAGTAAAAGGCTGAGAAGCCTGACTGTCTATCAGATCCTGCCGAGGGCACAAGATCGTAGTTGAGGTAACAAGCTAAACGTCGAAGTCCACGCGTAACTACTAGAGAGACTGAAGTCTCTCTGCAAAAACGTAAAATAGGCAAACGTGAGTACAAATGTACCCAGCAAGACTTACATAAGAACTAACTACATATGCATCATTATGAACAAAGGGGATGGTGGAGTTTAACTACAGCAAGCCAACTTTGACTCGGTGGCTAACCTGAACTACGACTGCAAGTAACTCTTTTGAGGTGGCGCACACGAGTCCACATATTCACCATATCAATACACCACTATGGATCCGCTCCCGTCTCCCTACGAGAACGCCATCCATAGCACTCACACTTATCTTGCGCATTTTAGAGTATCCACTTTCACTTGTCTATGAACTGTACAGGCAACCCAGAAGTCCTTTACCGCGGACACGGCTATTCGAATAGATGATATTAACCCTGCAGGGGTGTACTTCTTCATACACGCTCTCATCATTTACCGCCGTTTACACGACATGTACTCGGCAACCTTCAAGCGGAAGCCCAGCGAGGGTGTCGGCCACGACCTGACTAACCACACAAGTCTCTCGTCCAGGTTTATCGCCTATTCGGGTTCCATCCACAAGGAGATCTGGCCGGGGTGTCGCTCACGGCCCCAAACAATGTGAGCAGGGTTCCCAAGCCCACCATCCGGGTGCCACTTGGTACACCGTGCCACTGTACCTAGTCTGTCCCAAGCCCACCTGTACCGGGTGCCACTTGGTAGACTACTAACACTACCTACAAACACCAGAAACTAGTTGCAACTCCTGGACAGAGATCAAGTTGATTAACAAGTCGAGAGGGGCACTTAAGCATTCCAATGCGTGGTAGTAGCTGGTCATGGATCACAAACATAGAATTCAGTTCCTGAGGACAGCTGCAATGAGACAACCCACCATGTACTCCTACATGGCCTCTCACCGCTACCTTTACCAAATCCTGTTCACACAGTTAGCTCTCAACAGTAGGACATGTTCACCACATTCCAATTCATCCCTGATGAATCAGACCTGACACAACTCTAAGCAATAGCAGGCATGACAAACAAGCATGAATGAGTAGGCACATCAGGGCTCAAACAACTCCTACTCATGCTAGTGGGTTTCATCTAGTTACCGTGGCAATGACAGGTCATGCAGAGGAAAGGGGTTCAACTACCGCAACATGTAACCGTTGAATCATTGTTGTCCTAATGCAGTAAAAGAGAGCAGGAGCGAGAGAGTGGGATTGTATCGGAATGAACAAGGGGGTTTTGCTTGCCTGGCACTTCTGAAGATAATATAGCTCTTCATCAGTGTCATCGAACTCATCGTCGGAATGTCGTCTACTGAGAGGGAACAATTACCGGCAACAGAGAGGAAACACAATCAATGCAATGGACATTATGATGCATGATCATGACATGGCAACATGCTGGTGTTTTGAGCTAATGCAGCTAGCAACAAAGTTAAATGAAGTTGGTTTGAACCCTAAGTTCAAATCCAAACTCCATATGTGATTTCTTAAATGCCATTTAATTGAATTGTCCTAAACAGTAGTCATAAGTTGTTCTAACATGCATGCAAACAGTACAGATGGATAGATTGGATTTTTCTGATCATTTTTCATGTATAAATTATTTCATTTAGAGTTACGGTTGAATTTATATGATTTTTAGAAGTTTATACTATTTTCTGGAATTTCGTGAATTAAAATTAATCCAGAAAATGAGTTATGGCGTCAGCACTGCGTCATTCTTGCATCAGCAAGTCAACAGGGCTGCCCCGGGTCAAACCTGACCAGGGGGTCCCATTAGTTAGTGACTTAGGGCTCGTTTAGGTCGCTGGCAGGTGGGCCCAGTCAACGGCCACGTCAGCATGGTCAGAGCTAACGCGTGGGCCCACTGATTTAATTTAATTAACCTGATTATTTTTTTATCCAGTAAACTAACAAAGCGGGTCCCACTGTCAGTGTCTAGTGTTAAACTAATAGGGTTAGTTAGCCCCTAATCTAATGACGGCCACATCGGCTAACCGACGATTAGCCGCCGGCGCTAAGCAGGACACAGCGGAGGTCCTCGTCTGACCGTTTCCGGTGATGAGAGGTCGTGCGGATGGGTTCTGCGGAACCAGTGTGACGAGGCACATTGGACGGTGGCAGCTGCGGGTGCTGGGGTGGCGTGTAACGGCAGCGGCGACGAGCCGGGCGGTGGCCGGAGCTCGGAACACACGGGCGCGGTTGCTGCAGTGCGTTAGCGAGCGGGATTAGGTGCTGGGCGGACTCCACATGGCTCCAGGAGCAAGCGGGACTCGATGGTTCGAGCAGCGGAGCACAGCAGCTAGGTTCCCGGTGGCCATGGCGGTCGGCGGTGCTCGGGCACGCAGGTGAGGATGATACGGCATGGGAACGAGCGAAATGAAAAAGGGGAAACGGGAAGGAGCTCACGGTGAGGATGATGAGCAGGTCAGTGGGCTCGGGGGAGGCCGGACGGTGTCGGAGCATCTCCGGCGATCTCGGAGCCGAAGGTTGAAGACGACGGCGTCGGGGTCACTGCAGGGCTCCTGGCGTCACTTGGCGCGGTGAGGAGGAAGAGTAGGTCGAGGCGGAGCTTTGGGATGTGTCGGGGAGGTGAGGCGGTGGCTGTGGCCGCGGTGGTACTCATCGGCGGCGACAGCTGCGCTCGATGGCGAGAGGGAGAGAAAGCAGAGGAGGGGAGAGGCACGGGAGAGAGTGAGAAGTGCAGGGTCGGGGCGGTGCCGAGGAGTGGCTTCAAGGCGTCGCCATGCTGTCCAAGCGGGGCAGGCAGCCAGGGAGCTGCGTGGCGAGCTCGGCGTGCGTGGGCGCGCTCCTCTCTGCCTGCCTGGCGAGAGGAAGCAGGTGGCTGGCACGGGCCAGCACAGTGCTGGGCTGGCCAGTGGGCTGCCAGGTGGGCTGCGCCAGGTAAGTGGCCAGGTAGTTTCCTCTCTCTCTCTCTCTCTGTTATTCTGTTTTTTCTATTTTTCTGTAAGTTTGTGGCTTTATTAAAAATAGTTAGACACCTTCAAAATCCTGAAAATAATCATAGGCTCTGTTTAGATTAATTCCAACAGCCCACACTTATTTCCAGAATTATTTGAGCATTTAAAATAATTACTAGCATTTAAATGCCCAAATGCAAAGTACATATGATTTAATTCAGTGACCAAATATGTCATGGAAAAATGTGCAACACCTCTGGTTATGGTTCTAGCATTTTCCGGAAATGATGAACATTTTTAAAAGCCATTTGGATTCACTAAACATATTTTTAGGTTGAACCTATTTGAATTCCATTTGGTGCTAGGGTTTGAGCAATCCCCATTTCAACTTAAATAAAATTTAAACATGATGCACACATGAAGGGCTAGCCTAGTGCATACTAGAACTAGGGACGTGACAACTCACCCCCACTAAACACGAATCTCATCCCGAGATTCAAGCGTAGGGTAAGATGAAGGGGGAACACAAACTAACACAATCTTCATGATCCAGGTTGCACTTCATAGGGGTGTTGATTCGATCACCATCTTTGACTCGATGTCTTCCTCTAAGAACTCCAACTAACATGACAAGAAGAGGAAAGGAAAACTCTAGAAGAATTGATCTTCTCGAAGACCGAACAACTCAGGATCAACTCATGGGATGAGACATAGCAGCATCACTCGAGCTGAGATACAAAACACACATCTAGAGGGATGGAGTGAAACACATGACAAAGGTTCACTAGGTAGGCAATAATTCCACACCTAAGAAGGTGGTGAACGGTTGTCAACGTAGCGAGGAGTTGAGTTGCCATGATACCATAACGATGCACCTTAGGGAAGGTGACTTGTAGAAATATCCCCTTAAGTGGCAAAAACAATTACCTTTGATTCAAAGATCACTGAAACTCTTTATACCAGCCTAAGGCAATTCTCAAGCGATTGTTTGGAGGGGTTCGGTAGAATGGCATACCCGGATTAGAATGGATGATGTGGATTACCTTGTTGAAGACAACGTGATGAATGATTTTTTCTTATCATCTGGAATGGATGGGACTCATGGTAAGTCCACTTTAAAGATTATCCTAGACAGCAACTGCTAAGAAGGCAGCCCATGGAAAATTGGCACGATGGGGTGCAAGCCGGGAACAGAATGCAAATGTTGGGAATGTTCCAACCATCATATCTGCTTGAGATTCAGATCTGGTTGGTGTCAGGATATTCCAGACTCACCGAGTCTAGAAAGAAAAATGAAAGTTTGCAACACAAATCGACGAGATGACGTTGCGAGATTCTCGGGGAATGAACTACAATAGCAAGCTCCAAAACATGAGCTGGTTCTGCTACAACATGTGGACACGTTGTCCGAGACAAGCATGACCACATGGTAGTCTTACAATAAAACACTACCGAGTTCTGGTAGGGAACCATCGCCGAGGATATCGAAGTCTTGTGCATGAACTAGTATTCGCACATTAACTCCTTTTCCTTGAACAAATAAATCAGTGGCTTGGGTGTGCTACGAAATTCATATGGAACGAAGATGATCAGTCTAACAGACCACCGAATTCTTCGCACGTGCATGACTGACTTGGGATGATTCTGGAGGAAGCAAAACTAACTTTCTCGAATTCATGGCGGCAACTTGCACCAACTGCACATGAATTAGAGGAAGTCACTTCTTTAATCCAACACATGCTTCATGAACGGGACATGAAGATAATGCTTGTAGAAGTTGGCAACACTAGCTGGATGTTCAACACAAATCATGGAGAAGACAAAATGCTGCTGATGGGCTCAACAACAAGTTATCGAGATTTCCATGTAAATGGAATTCCACAATTATGTGAACAAGGTGATAGCATTGGTCAGACCCGAAAGATATAATGGTGTATGCTCGAGGGGTCAACCACGAGTAAGACAACATTATGAATATCGTTGGTTCTGATTTGATTTGGCGATAACCCATACCCAAATCAAAGATTGGACAAGATGATAGATCCATTAACTGATCACGAGGGTCAATCGATGAAAATACCATCTTCCTTCAATACACATACAAGATATCACTTTAAATGAACTAAATCAGACAAGCTTCCACCTTCCAACTCTCCAAGTTGTTGTTTAGCTTAACCAACTAGCTCAGGGGTACCCAACACAGATTCCTGGAGAAGGGGTGGTTACAAGGAACGAACTTGATCACAAACTCAACATAGCGGTCAGGTGGCGACCTGATGATACTTCCGAGAAGATATTTTGAAAATCACGAACCACCGATATGTTACTAAGCTCGAGAATAGTCTTGCTTTTCAGAGCAAGATGATATGATCAAAAGAGCGAGGGATTGGCACAACCTAACTCATTGATCGAAGAGTGCACCGGAAATAAGGACTAGGTAGCACAATCTATCTTAGAATGATGATTCAAAAATCAACACACTAAGAATGAGGTTGTTGACCATTAACTACCAAGCAATGGAGTTGCTAGGAGTATAGATTTCACACATCATGATTCACTTGTTGGTATTCTGGTTGCAACAACACGGGGACCGAGAAATGAATAATGAGGGTGAGAGGTATCACTGTATCAAGAGTTCGTAGGCTGGTGTGCAAATCTCACGATACTCTTGCTATGAAGAAGGGTGATACTCCGAGGTAGAATAGAACAAAAGCTGGATTGGCATTTTGATCTGCGAAATACAACTGCTTTGACCAAATCCTAGAAATGGACAAGGTACCGGAGTTTGTTTCTCCTAGTCATTCCGAAATAGAATGGCTCGACAGACCACAAGAGTAATAGGCATTGATAACACGAATGCATAATCACTCCTGACTATCAATTGATAGACGAGAGCAAGGAAACAACTAAAGAGAGACAACTCAAAGGAACATATATCTTTCTGAGTTGTGGATGCATAGATTAGTATGTCGAGCAAAGCTCAACATTTCTTCCGGATAACCCATGCAGAAGGTAGAACTGGCAGATTCACAATATAGAATGAAGAACTCATCAAGAGCACTTTGTTGTGATCTTTTGGTTCCCGAACTTTTGCCATGAGCAGTTCATGGTATTTGGAAGAAAGATATACCATGAACCTCGAGGACTATCACAAAGTTACTAATATCCTAAAGGAACTAGCAAACACTATCGACATGAGGTAGGGTGAATCTTGGGCTCAGAAACCCAGGGGTAGAATACCTACTAACTAAATGGCATCACGAGATGCTTTTGAGAAAAATGGCCAGAATCATTACACTAGGAATGCAAAACATGGTTCGATTACTAGGTGGTACTCTAAGACACCTAGGGTCATAATAGTAGCTCCAACATATATGTCAAGGCAACAGAGTACCTCAACTCACCGATTAGTGTGGTTAATCTGGCCCAAAGGAACATCGAAACGGAAGGAAGGGATTTTGCAAATGCTTCAGCCTATTTAGAAACCTGGGATGACTCGGACAACATAACGACTGTAAATGCTCAAAAAGAGATTCTGAGACATCACGCAAAAATGGTGGCATAACCACTCAGAAGCACAATAGCAAGGTTCCAAGACCAACTATGAACACATAGGGGTATTAGAAACTGAACTGGGGCTTAAATCCAACAATCCTATAAGTCTAGGATTAGTAACACGTGATCCTGATAGAAAGAAAAGACAGCCTAGTTCCTTAACCCTGTAGGAAAGATAAGATGACTCGGATCAGAATGCATAAGGTATAAGGAGTAAAAAGAGCCTTCCGTACCACCCCGCAATCAATTCCCTTATATAACTAAATAATTTCTAGACTCAACTTCGATCAGTTTGGCTTGGTAATCCTACAGGCATTCAAGCTCTGATACCAAAGCTGTCAGGACCCTGATCCTAAGTCACACCGATCTAGCATGTATCACATCATATCACTTTGCGGCCTCACGCACAGTATTCCCATGGGTGCCACCTTACCTGGCCCGGGACCGTTTGCGCCTTTTGGCTCACATATATGATAGTGCCGCTAGCATCCATATGACAAAGAACCCGGGTTGATATGGCTAGTTGTGAACCCAAAGTGGCACTAACTTACAGGGACAGGCATACATGACCCAACAACGAATGTGTCGGTCATCAGCGAGTGAATCCGGGCTGTAGCAACTGGGCTAGCAGGACTCCGTAAACCGGGCTATCGCAGGCTAACAGGACTCTGGTAGACACCGCGTGACATTTCCCCGAAGGGACAGACACAGGAACGAAGAAGGACACATGCCGGCCAGCCTAAGTGTTCCGGAGCAGTAGCAAGCTACCAAGGCTCAGTGGGAGCACTAGGAGACATTTCCTGGTAAGAGAGGCTACCAAGGATAAACAACTAGATAGTCAGATCCCACACATACCAAGCATTTCAATAACATGCACACAATATGCTCGATATGTGCAAATACAACATGGCATCACAATATGACTCTACAACTCAAGTATTTTATTCAATAGGCTCCGAGGAGCGAGATATTACAAGCATGAGTCTCATGACTCAACATTCGGAGCAACAAGTCAAGCACAGACGGAAGCTTAACATGTCTGAGTAGAGACATCTACAAAAGAAAAAGGCTGAGAAGCCTGACTGTCTATCAGATCCTGCCGAGGGCACAAGATCGTAGTTGAGGTAACAAGCTAAACATCGAAGTCCACGCGTAACTACTAGAGAGACTGAAGTCTCTCTGCAAAAACGTAAAATAGGCAAACGTGAGTACAAATGTACCCAGCAAGACTTACATCAGAACTAACTACATATGCATCATTATCAACAAAGGGGGTGGTGGAGTTTAACTGCAGCAAGCCAGCTTTGACTCGGTGGCTAACCTGAACTACGACTGCAAGTAACTCTTTTGAGGTGGCACACACGAGTCCACATATTCACCATATCAATACACCACTATGGATCCGCTCCCGTCTCCCTACGAGAACACCATCCATAGCACTCACACTTATCTTGCACATTTTAGAGTATCCACTTTCACTTGTCTATGAACTGTACAGGCAACCCAGAAGTCCTTTACCGCTGACACGGCTATTCGAATAGATGATATTAACCCTGCAGGGGTGTACTTCTTCACACACGCTCTCACCACTTACCGCCGTTTACACGACATGTACTCGGCAACCTTCAAGCGGAAGCCCAGCGAGGGTGTCGGCCACGACCTGACTAACCAGACAAGTCTCTCGTCCAGGTTTATCACCTATTCAGGTTCCATCCGCAAGGAGATCCGGCCGGGGTGTCGCTCACGGACCCAAACGATGTGAGCAGGGTTCCCAAGCCCACCATCCGGGTGCCACTTGGTACACCGTGCCATTGTGCCTAGTCTGTCCCAAGCCCACCTGTACCGGGTGCCACTTGGTAGACTACTAACACTACCTACAAACACCAGAAACTAGTTGCAACTCCTGGACAGAGATCAAGTTGATTAATAAGTCGAGAGGGGAACTTAAGCATTCCAATGCATGGTAGTAGCTGGTCATGGATCACAAACACAAAATTCAGTTCCCGAGGACGGCTGCAATGAGACAACCCACCATGTACTCCTACATGGCCTCTCAGCGCTACCTTTACCAAATCGTGTTCACACACTTAGCTCTCAATAGTAGGACATGTTCACCACATTCCAATTCATCCCCGATGAATCAGACCTGACACAACTCTAAGCAATAGCAGGCATGACAAACAAGCATGAATGAGTTGGCACATCAAGGCTCAAACAACTCCTACTCATGCTAGTGGGTTTCATCTAGTTATTGTGGCAATGACAGGTCATGCAGAGGAAAGGGGTTCAACTACCACAGCATGTAACAGTTGAATCGTTGTTGTCCTAATGCAGTAAAAGAGAGCAGGAGCGAGAGAGTGGGATTGTATCGGAATGAACAAGGGGGTTTTGCTTGCCTGGCACTTCTGAAGATAATATAGCTCTTCATCGGTGTCATCGAACTCATCGTCGGAACGTCATCTACTAAGAGGGAACAATTACCGGCAACAGAGAGGAAACACAATCAATGCAATGCACATTATGATGATGGATCATGACCTGGCAACATGCTGGTGTTTTGAGCTAATGCAGCTAGCAACAAAGTTAAATGAAGTTGGTTTGAACCCTAAGTTCAAATCCAAACTCCATATGTGATTTCTTAAATGCCATTTAATTGAATTGTCCTAAATAGTAGTCATAAGTTGTTCTAACATGCATGAAAAACAGTACAGATGGATAGATTGGATTTTTCTGATCATTTTTTATATATAAATTATTTCATTTAGAGTTACGGTTGAATTTATATGATTTATAGAAGTTTATACTATTTTCTAGAATTTCCTGAATTAAAATTAATCCAGAAAATGAGTTATGGCGTCAGCACTGCGTCATTCTTGCATCAGCAAGTCAACAGGGCTGCCCCGGGTCAAACCTAACCAGGGGGTCCCATTAGTCAGTGACTTAGGGCTCGTTTAGGTCGCTGGCAGGTGGGCCCAGTCAACGGCCACGTCAGCATGGTTAGAGCTGACGCGTGGCCCCACTGATTTAATTTAATTAACCTGATTATTTTGTTATCCAGTAAACTAACAAAGCGGGTCCCATTGTCAGTGTCTAGTGTTAAACTAATAGGGTTAGTTAGCCCCTAATCTAATGACGGCCACGTCGGCTAACCGACGATTAGCCGCCGGCGCTAAGCAGGGCACGGCGGAGGTCCTCGTCCGGCCGTTTCCGGCGACGAGAGGCCGTGCGGATGGGTTCTGCGGAACCAGCGCAACGAGGCACGTCGGACGGTGGCAGCTGCGGGTGCTGGGGTGGCGTGTAACGGCGGCGGCGACGAGCCGGGCGGTGGCCGGAGCTCGGAACACACGGGCACGGTTGCTGCAGTGCGTTAGCGAGCGGGAATAGGTGCTGGGTGGACTCCACATGGCTCCAGGAGCAAGCGGGACTTGATGGTTCGAGCAGTGGCGCACAACAGCTAGGTTCCCGGCGGCCATGGCGGCCGGCGGTGCTCGGGCATGCGGGTGAGGATGATACGGCACGGGAACAAGCGAAATGAAAAAGGGGAAACGGGAAGGAGCTCACGGTGAGGATGATGAGCAGGTCAGTGGGCTCGGGGGAGGCCGGACGGCGTCGGAGCATCTCCGGCGATCTCGGAGCTGAAGGTTGAAGACGACGGCGTCGGCATCACTGCAGGGCTCCCGGCGTCGCTTGGCGCGGTGAGGAGGAAGAGTAGGTCGAGGCGGAGCTTTGGGACGTGTCGGGGAGGTGAGGCGGTGGCTGTGGCCGCGGTGGTACTCATCGGCGGCGATAGCTGCGCTCGGTGGTGAGAGGGAGAGAAAGCAGAGGAGGGGAGAGGCACGGGAGAGAGTGAGAAGTGTAGGGTCGGGGCGGTGCCGAGGAGTGGCTTCGAGGCGTCGCCACGTTGTCCAAGCGGGGCAGGCAGCCAGGGAGCTGCGTGGCGAGCTCGGCGTGCGCGGGCGCGCTCCTCTCTGCCTGCCTGGCGAGAGGAAGCAGGTGGCTGGCATGGGCCAGCATAGTGCTGGGCCGGCCAATGGGCTGCCAGGTAGGCTGCGCCAGGTAAGTGGCCAGGTAGTTTCCTCTCTCTCTCTCTGTTATTCTGTTTTTCTATTTTTCTGTAAGTTTGTGGCTTTATTAAAAATAGTTAGACACCTTCAAAAATCCTGAAAATAATCATAGGCTCTGTTTAGATTAATTCCAACAGCCCACACTTATTTCCAGAATTATTTGATAATTTAAAATATTTACTAGCATTTAAATGCCCAAGTGCAAAGTACATATGATTAAATTCAGTGACCAAATATGTCGTGGAAAAATGTGCAACACCTCTGGTTATGGTTCTAGCATTTTCCAGAAATGATGAACATTTTTGAAAGCCATTTGGATTCACTGAAAATATTTTTAGGTTGAACCTATTTGAATTCCATTTGGTGCTAGGGTTTGAGCAATCCCCATTTCAACTTAAATAAAATTTAAACATGATGCACACATGAAGGGCTAGCCTAGTGCATACTAGAACTAGGGACGTGACATCCTGCTTCTTCCTTCCTTCTGTCATCGCGAGGGGGCATGGTGACGCTTCATCCGTGGTGGCGAGGGTCTCGGATCGACAACGCATCGCTCCCTCCCAAGAGCCTGCGGCGGCGGAACCGGCCACGAGGGGAAGAGGGAGAGGGCGGGGCCGAGGCCGCCGTGGTGCTCGGGGGAGAGGAGGACGGGGCGGTGTGTCGGCCTCGCCTTCGCCAGCAGCCCTTCCCCCCGTGGAGGGCCACGTCGGGGACTACCCTTACAAGTTCTTCATCAGGCTGCGCCGGCCGGCATGCCGTTGTCTTCGCTCCCGACTCCATTTGTGTGGGAGATGGAGCTGGATCCACCGTAGGCGTTGCGGCTGCATATGTGGGGTTGTGGGAACAGCGACACATGGGCTGATGTCGAGTTCCCTGCCCCTCACATCATGTATCTCCACCGAGGGTGGAAGACCTTCGCCCGTGTCCACAGCTTGACGGAGGGGCTCACTCTCCATTTTAAATTAATGGAGAGTGGCCTCCTCTCCATCAAGATCTTTGGGCACTTTGGGATTCGCGTAAGGTGCTCCGTGGAGAGATCCTCTGACGATGAAGATTCCTTCTCGAGCGAGAGTGGCGAGGAAGACAGCGGCAACGACGACGAGGGTAGCGGGCGGGAGGATGACGGGTCCGACTAAGCATCGGGCGCCGCTCTGGGCGGCACCGGCGACCCCATCATCCGTGTCGCCGACTCCTTGAACTTCTCGGGGTCGTCTCCTTGGGTGGCTGGCGTTGGAAGGTTGTGGAAGAGGAAGAGGGCGGGCGGCAAGGCCGTCAAGTCAGAGTACGCGGGCACCAACGCCTTCGTCGCGTATTGACGTCCTGCCGCCTCGTCTTCGAGCCCTTCTCCTGGCACCGTCATCACCAGCCAGCCTTTGGACGGCCACCCAGATGTTCTTTTGGTGCTTTCTGCCACTCGTAGCTCGCCTAGGCGCCCCTTTTGTCCTTTTTCCTTCTTGTTTCATTTCCTGAGGAGAGGGACAAGAAAGGGATTACTGACACCTTATCTCTTTTTTTCATGTAAGCCTTCGGGCCTTCGTTAAATTTAGAACTTGTAATCCCCTGCTCACGTTTTTCATTCCGTATGAACTGTACCTGTACGGGATGTTTTTAATGAAAAGGGATGTTTGCCGGGTTTTTTGTTCGTGGGTGAAACCCACGACAAGGAGCGAATCCTCGTTACTATCTAAGTTATACATTTTTCGCCTGGCAACATGCCTTGCCGTCCCCCCATTTTGCTCGACCTTTCTCACGCTCTTGGCGGAGGCCGGGATGAGGTGGGCTTAGGCTCCTCGTTCCATTTCCTTGCTATCGCGACTACGACCAAATTCGGACCCAGGAGATAATCCTTGGGTACGGAAAGAGGGGAGCACGGTAGCCTAGAGATAAAACAAGGTTTCACATATCCCAGTCCATAACGAAATGCATGATAGAGGATAAAAGACTTATCTAGATCTGCAGCCCCCGGCAACCTTGGCTTGCCGTGGATGGATCCTTGTACTTGCAGCCCCCGGCAACTTTGGCTTGCCGGGGTCGGGGCACTGGTCCGTTCATTTCTTCCAAAAAGCTCGGCAGAAATGCTTGTGTGCCTTGCGAACCAAAGAGGACAGAGAAGAACAGAGAGACGCTCACTCGACCTCTAAGCTAGGGGTTAGCCGCCGCCAAGCACTATCAAACCTAACCGAGGAGGAGACTTAACCTAGCATGCATGCTATAACTTAGGGCACCAACGCTTCGTTTGTTTATGCTTAGGGTCTGCGCCTGGCTTTATACAAAGGGTTACATGCCTTGCCGGCAAGGCTTGTACAAAAGGGTGGCTTGCCGGGAGGCCCGGCAGCCGCGCCTTTTGAGTAAAACTTGCGAAGATGCTCGATGTTCCAGGAGTTGCTCACTGGAATGACATCTTCGGTCTCCAGGCGGACTGCGCCGGGCCTGGTGACTCGTGTTACCCGATAAGGGCCTTCCCACTTCGGCGTCAACTTGTTGGAATTCTTGGCTGACTAAACATGCCGAAGAACAAGGTCGCCTTCCTCAAAGCTCCGGGCATGAACCTTACGGCTATGGTAGCGACGCAAGGCTTGCTGGTAGCATGCTGCTCTCACAGCCGCCCGGAGACGATCTTCCTCAAGGAGCGTCACGTCATCCTGCCGCAATCGCTCTTGCTCAAGCTCATCATAAGCGAGCACTCGAGGTGACCCATATATGAGTTCCGTGGGGAGAACTGCTTCTACCCCGTAGATCAGGGCAAAGGGTGTCTGGCCGGTGGCTCGATTTGGCTTCGTTCTGATCGACCAAAGAACCGCCGGCAACTCGTCAATCCAGCGCCCTCCACTCTTGAGCAGCCTATCAAAAGTCTTCGTTCTTAAGCCTAGCAGAACTTCAGTGTTTGCTTTCTCCGCTTGGCCGTTGCTCCATGGGTGTGCCACGGAAGCAAAACATACCTTGCTACCAAGATCCTCAATGTATTGTATGAAGGCATGGCTTGTGAATTGTGTGCCATTGTCGGTGATGATCCTGTTGGGTACCCCAAAACGGCAAACTAGTCCTTTGAAGAACTTGACGGCTGATTGCGCTGTCACCTTCCTCACTGCTTCCACCTCTGGCCACTTTGTGAACTTGTCGATTGCAACGTACAAGTACTCAAAGCCCCCGACGGCACGGGGGAAGGGGCCCAATATGTCGAGCCCCCAGACCGAGAAGGGCCGGGAGAGAGGGATGGTTTGAAGGGCTTGAGCTGGTTGATGAAGCTTCTTTGAATGGAACCGGCACGCTTCACACTTGGTTACTAGTGTCGTCGCATCCTGGAGGGCGGTGGGCCAGAAGAAACCTTGCCGGAAAGCCTTGCCGGCAAGGGCCCTCAACCCTATGTGGGAGCCACATATGCCTCCATGTATCTCTGCCAACATCTCTAGTCCTTCCTCCCGGGAGATGCACTTCAATTTCACCCCATTCGGTCTTTTTCTGTACAACATGTTGTCAATGAATTGGTACAGAGCAGACCGGCGGGCTACTCTTTATGCCTCTTCCTACTCCTTAGGAAGCTCTCCCTTTTGGAGGAATCAGACAGTGTGTTGCGCCCATGCCGGAGCCCGTGGCTTGCCGACAAGGACCAAAGGCATCTCTTCAGCCACGGGAGCGGCCGTCTCTACGGCCATGGCCTGAGGCCCTGCCAGAGTCGGCTGCCCCGTGGCAAGGGTGGCATCCACGGCGGCATCTTCGCCAGCGGCCCCGGGGGCTCGGTGGGGAAATACTAGCCGGGGCCTAGCTTCCTCCGCTTGTTCTACCCGGCTGATGGTTTGACGGATGGTTGAGTTAGCTAAAGAAAAAAAGTACCTGGTTCCATAGGTAGCTTGAGGGCAACGCGCTTTGACAAGTAGTCGGCAATGTCGTTCTCCGTCCAAGGGACGTGCTCCGCTTGTATACCATCAAAGCGCTCCTCTAGTTTCCTCACTTCATCCATGTAAGCTTCCATCAACGGGCTTTGGTAATCTTTGTTGATCTGCCTGACGACGAGTTGCGAGTCGCCCCTGACGATGAGCTTTTTGACTCCGAGGTCCGCCGCTGTCCTGAGACTGGCAAGCAAACCCTCATACTCGATGGTGTTATTGGTTGACATCTCTCGGGGAAAATGCATTTGGAGGACATACTTGAGGTGCTCTCCGGTGGGTGCGACAAGCAGCACACCAGCACCGGCGCCTTGCAGCGAAAAGGCCCCATCAAAGTACATGATCCAGTTGCGGCTCGTTTCCTTGCCGGGGAGAGTGGTCTCCTGTACCTCTTCGTCAGGCGTCGAGGTCCATTCTGCAACAAACTCTGCCAAGACTCTACGCTGAATCATTGAGGTACTTTCAAACTTTAAACTGAAACTCGACAGCTCCAGGGCCCATTCCACGATCCTCCCCATTGCATCTGAGTTATGCAGTATCCGTTGCAACGGGAGGCGGGTGACTATGGTTATCTCGTGCGCTTGGAAGTAATGACACAGCTTCCTCGAGGCCATAAGGAGGCTGAAGAGCAATTTTTGCACACGTGAGTACCTCAACCTAGCCCCCTGCAAGAGGGAGCTGACGAAGTAAACCGGGCGCTGCACCATTTTCTTCTTTTGCGCCACTTCACCCGGTCGTGCGGGCCCTGTGGCACTGGCGTCAGCCTCTTCCAGGGACCCAGTCTTGCCGGGACCCAGCCCTGCCGGGGAGGGTTCTGGCCTGCCATCCGTTGACTCTGCCGCTGCCGCTGCCTCTTCGTCGACCTCTCTCTGCGCTACTAGTGCGGCACTAACCACTTGATTTGTTACCGCTAGATATAGTAGCAATGGTTCTTGTGGTTTGGGCGCAACCAGCACCGGGGTAGAGGATAGGTACTTCTTCAAGTCTTGCAGCGCTGCCTGGGCCTCTGGGGTCCACTCCACTGGGCCCGTCTTCTTCAAGATCTTGAAAAAGGGAAGGGCATGCTTCGTGGACTTTGAGATGAATCTGCTCATGGCGGCAACGCAACCAGTGAGCCGATGTACGTCCTTGATCCATTTGGGTGCCTCAATCTGCTTGATGGCCTTGATCTTATTTGGGTTTGCCTCAATCCCGCACTGCGACACAAAGAACCTGAGGAGCTTGCCGGACGAGACACCGAAGACACACTTCTGAGGGTTCAATTTGAGGTTGATCTTGCGCAGGTTTGCAAATGTTTCCTCTAGATCTTGCACAAGTGTTGCTCTGTCCTTGGTTTTGGCCACTATGTCATCCATATAAGCTTCCATATTTCTATGTAGCTGGGGCTCAAAACCAATTTGGACTGCTCTTGCAAAGGTTGAGCCAACACTCTTCAACCCGAAAGGCATCTGTAAAAAGCAATACGTACCACATGGGGTGATGAACGCTATCTTCTCCTCATCCTCTTTTGTCATGAAGATCTGGTGGTACCCTGAGTAGGCGTCGAGGAATGATAACAGGTCACACCCAGCCGTGGAGTCAACAATCTGGTCAATGCACGGTAACAGGAAGGGATCCTTTGGACAAGCCTTATTGATGTCTGTGTAATCAATACACAGTCTCCACTTCCCGTTTGCCTTGCGCACCACTACCGGATTGGCCAACCACATCAGATGGAGTACTCCTCTTACCAAGCCTGCCACCTCTAGTTTTCTGATCTCCTCCGTGATGAACTCCTGCCTCTCCAGAGCTTGCTTCCTGACCTTCTACTTGACGGGCCATGCATGAGGACATATAGCAAGATGGTGCTCAATCACTTCCCTGGGAATGCCGGGGATGTCGGAGGCTTGCCATGCAAGCACATCGACATTTGCCCACAGGAAAGTGACGAGCTCACTTTCCTATTTGCTGTCGAGGGTGGAGCTTATGGTAAAATCCCACCCCCCCATGCCGTCCTGCTTGACGGGCACCTTCTTGGTCTCTGGTGGCGCAGTGCTGGACTTCTTTCTCTTGCCGGTGGAGCTCTCTGGCACGTCCTCAACAGGAGCGCAACACCCCGAAGAGGTGCGCTTGCCGGACTGGGTGCGAGGGGTCTCACCGGTCTTCTTCCCTCCCGGGGCTCCGTCGGCAGGAGCAGGTGCCTTGGCAGCAGCTGCTGCAACTGCTTCCCGGTAGAGTTGGTCGGCGCAAATCAACGCATCTTTCTTCTCGGAGGGGGCAGTGATGATGTTCATCGACCCGGGCATCTTCAACATGTTGTAGGCGTAATGTGAAGCCGTCATGAACTTGGCTAGTGCCGGGCGGCCGAGGATCCCGTTGTAGGGCAAGGGGATCTCGGCTACATCAAAAATAATCCTCTCCGTCCTGTGGTTTAGCTTGCCTCCGAATGTCATGGGCAGCGTGACCTTTCCCTTCGGCTAGCTCCTCCCTGGGTTGACCCCTTGGAACATGCCCGTCTCCTCGAGGTCTCCGTCAGGGATCTGCAGCCTCTTGATGACAACATGCGAGATCAAGTCCAGACTGGCCCCGCCGTCAACCAGCATCTTCGTCACCTTGAGGTTGCGGATTGTTGGTGAGACCAACAATGGCAAGCACCCGACCGTAGTAGTGCGGTCAGGGTGGTCCTCGGTGTCGAAGATGATAGGCGTGCTGGACCACCTCAGCGGCTTCCGTGCATTGAGTGACGGCTCCACTGCTGTGATCTCACGCGCCCACTGCTTGAGCTGGCGGTGGGATGTATGCAGCGAGGCGCCACCATCGACGCACATGGCTTCCATGGCTTTCTGGAACTCGTGGTCGCTGGACTCATCGTCCTTGTCATGATCATCGTCTTCCTGCTTCTTGTCGCGGCCCCGGGCGGGCCTCTCTTGCTGACTATCTTTGCCGCGGCGGCCTCCTTGGCCACCACGCTTCTTGCCGAATCCCTCGGCACCTTCTTGGCCCTTCTCCTTGTCCCGCCGCTCATACTCGGCTTTCTGCTTCTCAACGAGCAGCTCCACCTGCCGGCAGTTCGGGAGACCGTGGCCTTTGGTGCGGTGGATCTTGCAATACTGCTTGTCAGAGCCCCCTGGCTTATCGGCAGCCTCCAAGGCCCGGCAAGCGGCACACCCGGCAACCTCCTTGCCAGGGTCACTCGCCTTGGTTTTCTTGGTGGCGCCAGTATCATTGGACCCCTCGACGGCAAGCACGGCCTTGCCCTTGCGCTTCCTGTTACGGTGCTGGCCCTTCTTCACCGGCGTGGCGGTATCATCCGTGGTGTCGGTTTCCGCGCCGGCATCTTCGCCGGGGTACTTCCTCCCCTCTTCAGCGCGAGCGCACCGATCGGCCAAAACATAAAGTTTGGCCACATCCCTGACCTTGTTCATCGCCAGCTCTTCATGCATCTTACAATTGCGCACATTCTGGTGGAATGCACTGATCATGGCGGCAAGATGAACGTCGGGGATGTTGTATTGCACTCGGCTGAACCTTTGGATGTACTTGCACAAGTTTTCTCCTTCCTTCTGGGGATGATATGTAAATCACTCGCCTGGCCATGAGCGTGGTGGCTTCCAGTAAAGGCGCCAAAAAACTCATGACACAGATCCGCCCAAGAAGAAATGGAGTCTACCGGCAAGTGCATCAACCATGACATAACATTGGGCTTGAGTGCCAACGGGAAATAGGTGGTGAGCACCTTATCGTCACGAGCCCCGACAGCTTGCATCACGATGGTGTAGATGCTGAGGAACTCCGACGGGTGAGACTTGCCGTTGTACTTCTCGCCAACGTCGGGCTTGAACGTGCGGTGGGAGGGCCACTGGAACTTCCGAAGCTCACGGGTGAAGGCCGTACAACCCACCTCGTAGGGTAGGCCACCGTAGCCCCCCGGCGTCAGGTGGTCCGTAGTGGGCCCTTCCTGCCTATCCGACTGGTGGCGCGCGTCATGCTGGCGCTCGATGGTGGTTCGAGCGTCTTCATGAACTCGCTCCCGAAGAACTTGGCGTTGGTCGCGTTGGGTTCGCAAGTCGGACGATGCTATGGAGATGTCATCACGAGCGTCGTCGCGACGGACCGACACCCGCGGTGGACGGGTTGGAGGAGGGGAATGTACCGTGGCCGCATCGCCTCCGGCCCGGCCTCCGCTGGCATGCGGTGGCTCGACTGCCTACGGGTCCCACCGGCCGCAACTCATCATTGTTGGTGATGCCGACGAGGTTCCGAATGGTGGCCCTCCATTCTTCAAGCTTCTCCGCAACGGGAGGAAAATCGAGGAGTAGCTGCGCGCATGCTAGGGCTTCTGCCGGTGTGGGCGGTGGCGAAAGCTGTGTGGACCGCGATGCGCCTCAACTTCTAACCGCGTTAAAAGGAGCCTCGTCACGGCCCGTAGCTGTTCGCCACCTCTGTCGGCACCTCGGCATGCATGCTGGCCCTCCTCATCATGTGATTGGAGCATGGGACTCTTCCCAGGGCGGCGCCCAGGGTCACCAGCAGGGCGGCGCTGCTCACCGCGCACGACCTGAGAAGAGCGTGCCGTGGGCGCAGTGTTGGCATCTTGGAGGCCGCCGTGCCACCATCTGGCGGCATGACGGTGCCCCTGGAGGGCCCCGTGCCGCCTATGGGGGACCGACTCTGTCTTTGGAGCCCGCATGCATGGATCGTCGCCTGGCGTATGAATGACGCCGCTCACCAGGCTTGGACTGCCAGGGTGATGCGGATGTTCGTGGGCCGCGCCATGGGTTCTCTCCACGACTGGCCCACTACTGGTCCGCACCGGTATTGGCAATTCGGCCCCGGATGAACCGATCACCGCGATCGTCTTCTTGTTAGGAGCCATGGCGATGAAGAACAGCTAGGCCAACTACTAGACCAGATTCTCACAATTGCGCGCCCCCTACATGGCGCGCCAAAGATGTTGGTGGGAAACGACACCTATGGGATCACAAGAATCCCTACTACGGTTGCGGGGCACGGGGTTGTGAGAAGAGCAGGTTAGTAATTAGCACAAAGATCGTTTACCCTGGTTCAGGCCGCGAGGATGTGTAAAACCCTAGTCCTGCTTGGTGGATGTATTGAGTGTTCTTGAGCTCTCGAACTAGCTATGGGTGCTGCATGGTTCGAAAGAGCCGAATCCTTTTCTAGTGCACCATGGGCCTCCTTTTATAGGCGAAAGGGGCTGCCATAGTGGCATACAGGAGGTGGAAAGGCCTACAATGCTGTGAGCTTATCGCTCATATTACAGGACAAGGCGCATTTAATGCACGGCTTAGGTGTCCCTTCACTTTATCAGGGACGGGAGCGAGGCCCATCCCGTCTGTCACCGCTCATCCTCGCTTCAACACGCGCCCTGGCCAGCGATACATGTGGTGCCATGTAGGCAGGCAAGCAGCTGAGGTGGAGCGGTGGTAGAGCCTCCATGAAGATCTGCATGCCGCCACGCACGTGTGTGCTGGGTTGGCCTGGAAGCCACATGTTGCCACGCAAGTGCCTGCCCAGCTGGTTGGGCTGGCAGCTGCATGTGAACAGCGGTGGGGACGCGGTTGGTGCGGGCCTGGTAGTGGCCCTGCTGTCTCCTTCGGCTAGGGTCTTGCTGGGTGGCCCGGCAAGGGTCTTGTCATGGCGTGCTACCGCCCCCGGCAAGGATCCTGCCGGGGGTCTTGTGGGTTTTCCTTGGTAAGAATCTTGACGAGGATTGTTGCCCTCCAACCCTTATCCGATCTTGAGCATTCTTTGTCTTCACAAAGATCTGCATGCCACCATGGAGGTGCCTCCTGAGCCCTGGCCCAACGTGGTTGTTGGTGTTGGAGACCGTGGGCTCGAGGGTGGCTTGCTCCGCTGGTGTGGGCAAGTTGCCCCGGCAAGGGTCTTGTCGGGGCTGCTGAGGCTGCCTCGGCAAGGGTCCTTACCGAGGAAACCTGCTTTGTCCATCCGATCTCTGTGGCCTTGGTCCTTGACGTTGCTTTGTTTGTCTCGTCCCTTCGGATTCTCTCCGTCTTCCCTCCTTTGCCCTGCTATGCATGGCCACGGCGCATGGCTCTGATTGCCCATGCACAAGTAAAGGGGTCAAAAGGAGAGCCCCTACTTTTGTACACTGACACTCATATATTGTGTGAAAGTTGAAAATGTTTGAGAATATTAAAGTATGAAACAATTGCTTGGCTTGTCATCGGGGTTGTGCATGATTAAATACTCTGTGTGATGAATATAGCGCATAGCCAGACTATATGATTTTGTAGGGATAACTTTCTTTAGCCATGTTATTTTGAGAAGACATGATTGCTTTGTTAGTATGCTTGAAGTATTATTGTTTTTATGTCAATATGAACTTTTATTTTGAATCATTTGCATCTGAACGTTCATGCCACAATAAAGGAAATTATATTAAGAAATATGCATGCTAGGTAGCATTCCACATCAAAAATTCTATTTTTATCATTTACCTACTCGAGGACGAGCAGGAATTAAGCTTGGGGATGCTTGATATGTCTCCAACGTATCTATAATTTTGTATTATTCCATGCTATTATATTACCCGTTTCGGATGTTTATGGGCTTTACTCTACACTTTTATATCATTTTTGGGACTAACCTACTAACTGGAGATCCAGCCCGAATTGCTGTTTTTTTGCCTATTTCAGTGTTTCGAAGAAAAGGAATATCAAACGGAGTCCAAACAGGATGAAACCTTCGGGAGCGGTCTTTTTGGAACAAATGCAACCCAGGAGACTTGGAGTGGACGTCAAGAAGCGAACGAGGCGGCCACGAGGGTGCCCGGTGCGCCCCCACCCTCGTGGGCCCCTCGTGGCTCCACCGACCTACTTCTTCCTCCTATATATATCCATGTACCCCGAGAACATCTGGGAGCACCATGAAAACCTAATTCCACCGCTGCAACCTTCTGTATCCGGGAGATCCCATCTTGGAGCCTTCACCGGTGCTCCGTCGGAGGGGGAATCAACCACTGAGGGCCTCTACATCATCTGCAAGGCCTCTCCGATGAGTTGTGAGTAGTTTATCACAGACCTTTGCGTCTATAGTTATTAGCTAGATGGCTTCTTCTTTCTCTTTGAATCTCAATACAAAGTTCTCCTCGATCTTCTTGGAGATCTATTCGATGCAACTCTTTTTGCGGTTTGTTTGTCGAGATCCGATGAATTGTGGGTTTATGATCAAGTTTATCTATGAGAAATATTTGAATCTCCTCTGAATTCTTTTATGTATGATTGGTTATCTTTGCAAGTCTCTTTGAATTATCAGTTTGGTTTGGCCTACTAGATTGATCTTTCTTGCAGTGGGAGAAGTGCTTAGCTTTGGGTTCAATCTTGCGTTGTCCTTTCCCAGTGACAGTAGGGGCAGCAAGGCACGTATTGTATTGTTGCCATCGAGGATAAAAAGACAGGGTTTATATCATATTGCATGAGTTTATCCCTCTACATCATGTCATATTTCTTAATGTGTTACTCTGTTCTTATGAACTTAATACTCCAGATGCGGGCAAGAGTCGGTCGATGTGTGGAGTAATAGTAGTAGATGCAGAATCGTTTCGATCTACTTGTTGCGGACGTGATGCCTATATACATGATCATGCCTAGATATTCTCATAACTATGCACTTTTCTATCAATTTCTCGACAGTAATTTGTTCACCCACCGTAATACTTATGCTATCTTGAGAGAAGCCACTAGTGAAACCTATGGCCCCCGGGTCTATCTTTTATCATATTAGTTTACCATCTACTTCTATTTGCATCTTTTACTTTCCAATCTATATCATAAAAATACCAAAAATATTTATCTTATCTTATTATCTCTATCAGATCTCAGTTTTACAAGTTACCGTGAAGGGATTAACAACCCCTTTATCGTGTTGGTTGCGAGGTTCTTTTTGTTTGTGTAGGTGCGTGGGACTTTTGAGGAGCCTCCTACTGGATTGATACTTTGGTTCTCAAAAACCGAGGGAAATACTTATGCTACTTTGTTGCATCACCCTTTCCTCTTCAAGGGAAAACCAACGCAGTGCTCAAGAGGTAGCAGGTGGCTATAGAGGCTTGCGGCGGCGGAACTCCCGATCTAGGTTTCTTTATGGAAGTTTGGGAATTTATAGGAGGGTTTGGTGTCGTTCTCTCATCAGGGGGACCCATGGAGAGTCCACGAGGCACAGGGGCGTGCCCCAGGCGGGTGAGGGCGCCCTCCACCCTCGTGGGCCCCATGGAATTCCCCTCTGATAAATTTTCGTTCCTGTATTTTTTATATTTTCCAAAAAAACTCTCCCTTGATTTTCAGCGCATTCTGAGAACTTTTATTTCTGCACAAAAACAACACCACGGTAGTTCTGCTGAAAACAACGTCAGTCCAGGTTAGTTCTAACCAAATCATACCAAAAGCATGTAAAAATATTATAAACATGGCATGAATACATAAAAAATTATAGATACGTTGGAGACGTATCAGCATCCCCAAGCTTAATTCCTGCTCGTCCTCGAGTAGGTAAATCATAAAACAAAATTTTTGATGTGGAATGCTACCTAAAATATTTATCAATGTAATCTTCTCTATTGTGGCAAGAATATTCAGATCCATAAGATTCAAAACAAAAGTTTAATATTGACATAAAAACGATAATACTTCAAGCATACTAACAAAGCAATCATGTCTTCTCAAAATAACATGACCAAAGAAAGTTCATCCATACAAAATCATATAGTTTGGCTATGCTCCATCTTCGTCACACAAAATATTCAAATCATGCACAACCCCGATTTCAACCAAGCAATTGTTTCATACTTTAGTATTCTCAAACCTTTTCAACTTTCACCAATACATGAGCGTGAGCCATGGACATAGCACTATAGGTGGAATAGAGTGGTGGTTGTGGAGAAGACAAAAAAGAGGAAGATGGTCTCATATCAACTAGGTATATTAATGGGATATGGAGATGCCCATCAATAGATATCAATGTGAGTGAGTAGGAATTGTCATGCAACGGATTCACTAGAGCTATAAATGTATGAAAGCTCAAAAAGAAACTAAGTGGGTATGCATCCAACTTGCTTGCTCACGAAGACCTAGGGCATTTTGAGGAAGCCCGTCATTGGAATATAAAAGCCAAGTTCTGTAACGAAAATTCCCACTAGTATATGAAAGTGACAAAATAAGAGACTCTCTATCATGAAGATTATGGTGCTACTTTGAAGCACAAGTGTGAAAAAAGGATAGTAGCATTGCCCCTTCTCTCTTTTTCTCTCATTTTTTCATTTGGCTTCTTTGGCCTCCTTTTTTTCCATTGGCTTCTTTGCCTTCTTTTTAATTTCCTCGCACGGGACAATGCTCAAATAATGATGATCATCACACTTTTATTTACTTACAACTCAAGAATTACAACTCGATACTTAGAACAAAATATGACTCTATATGAATGCCTCCGGCGGTATACCGGGATGTGTAATGAATCAAGAGTGACATGTATGAAAGAATTATGAATGGTGGCTTTGCCACAAATACGATGTCAACTACATGATCATGCAAAGCAATATGACAATGATGGAGCGTGTCATAATAAATGGAACGATGGAAAGTTGCATGGAAATATATCTTGGAATGGCTATGGAAATGCCATAATAGGTAGGTAGGGTGGTTGTTTTGAGGAAGGTAAACGGTGGGTGTATGGTACCCGTGAAAGTTGCGCGGCACAAGAGAGGCTAGCAATGGTGGAAGGGTGAGAGTGTGTACAATCCATGGACTCAACATTAGTCATAAAGAACTCACATACTTATTGCAAAAATCTACAAGTCATCAAAACCAAGATCTAGGCGCATGCTCCTAGGGGAAGGGTTGGTAGGAGTTAACCATCACGCGATCTCAACCTCCACACATAAGGAGGATAATCAAAGAGATACCTCATGCTTCAAATTTGTTACACAACGGTTACCATACGTGCATGCTACGAGACTCACAAACCTCAACACAAGTATTTCTCAATTTCACAATTACTCCACTAGCATGATCTAATATCACCATCTTCACATCTAAAAACAATCATAAAGAATCAAACTTCTCATAGTATTCAATGCACTTCATATGAAAGTTTTTATTATATCCCTCTTGGATGCCTATCATATTAGGACTAAATTCATAACCAAAGAAAATTACCATGATGTTCTAAAAGACTCCCAAAATAATATAAGCGAAGCATGGGAGTTCATTAATTTTTATAAAATGAAACTACCATCGTGCTCTAAAAAGATATAAGTGAAGCACTAGAGCAAATGACAATCTACTACAAAAGATATAAGTGAAGATCAATGAGTAGCTGAATAATTATGTAACTATGTGAAGACTCTCTAACATTTAAGAATTTCAGATCTTGGTATTTTATTCAAACAGCAAGCAAAACCTAATAAAATAAAATGACGCTCCAAGCAAAACACGTATCATGTGGTGAATAAAAATATAGCTCCAAGTAAAGTTACCAATGAACGAGAGACGAAAGAGGGGATGCCACCCGGGGCATCCCGAAGCTTAGACTCTTTGTTGTCCTTGAAAAATACATTGGGGTGCCTTGGGTATCCCCAAGCTTAGGCTCTTGCCACTCCTTATTCAATAGTCCATCGAATCTTTACCCAAAACTTGAAAACTTCACAACATAAAACTCAACAGAAAACTCATAAGCTCCATTATTATAAGAAAATAAATCACCACTTTTGGTAATGTTGTGAACTAACTCTTTATTTATATTGGTGTAATATCTACTGTATTCCAATTTCTCTATGGTTCATACCCTCCGATACTACTCATAGATTCATCAAAAATAAGCAAACAACACATAGAAAACAGAATCTGTCAAAAACAGAATAGTCTGTAGTAATCTGTAACTCTCGAATACTTTTGTAACTCTAAAAATTCTGAAATAAATTTGTGGATGTGAGGAATTTGTCTATTAATCTTCTGCAAAAATAATCAACTCAGGGCACTCCTAGTAAAAAATTACAGCTAATTTCGTGAGCGCAAAGTTTCTGTTTTTTACAACAAGATCACATTAACTTTCACCCAAGTCTTCCCAAAGGTTCTACTTGGCACTTTATTGAAATAAAAGCTATAAAACATGATTACTACAGTAGCTTAATCATGTGGACACACAAAAACAGTAGGGGTAAATATTGGGTTGTCTCCCAACAAGCGCTTTTCTTTAATGCCTTTTTAGCTAGGCATGATGATGACAATGATGCCCACATAAAAGATAAGAATTGAAACATAATGGGAGCATCATGAAGAATATGAATAGCACATTTAAGTCTAACCCACTTCCTATGCATAGGTATTTTGTGAGCAAACAACTTATGGGAACCAGAATCAACTAGCATAGGAAGACAAAACAAGCATAACTTCAAGATTTTCAACACATAGAGAGGAAACTTGATATTATTGCAATTCCTACAAGCATATACTCCTCCCTCGTAATAATTTTCAGTAGCTTCATGAATGAATTCAACAATATAACTATCACATAAAGCATTCTTTTCATGATCTACAAGCATAGAAATTTTACTACTCTCCACGAAAGCAAAATTCTTCTCATTCATAGTAGTTGGAGCAAACTCAACAAAATAACTATCATGTGAGTCATAATCCAATTGAAAATTAAAATCAAGATGACAAGTTTCATGGTTATCATTATTATTTATAGCATACATGTCATCACAATAACCATCATAGATATCAACTTTGTTCTCATAATCAATTGGAACCTCTTCCGAAATAGTGGATTCATCACTAAATAAGGTCATGACCTTCCAAATCCACTTTCATCAATATAATCATCATAGATAGGAGGCATGCTTTCATCATAATAAATTTGCTCATCAAAACTTGGGGGACAAAAAGTATCATCTTCATCAAACATAGCATCCCCAAGCTTGTGGCTTTGCATATCATTAGCATTATGGATATTGAAAGAATTCATACTAAAACATTGCAATCATGCTCATATTTCAAAGATTTAGTGCCAAACATTTTATAGATTTCTTCTTCTAGCACTTGAGCACAATTTTCCTTTCCATCATTTTCAGAAAGATATTAAAAAGATGAAGCATATGAGGCACCCTCGATTCCATTTTTGTAGTTTTCTTTTATATACAAAACTAGTGATAAAACAAGAAACAAAGAGGTTCGATTGCAATATCTAAGATATACCTTCAAGCACTAACCTCCCCGGCAACGGCGCCAGAAAAGAGCTTTATGTCTACTACACAACATTCTTCTTGTAGACGTTGTTGGGCCTCCAAGTGCAGAGGTTTGTAGGACAGTAGCAAATTTCCCTCAAGTGGATGACCTAAGGTTTATCAATCCGTGGGAGGCGTAGGATGAAGATGGTCTCTCTCAAAAAACCCTGCAACCAAATAGCAAAGAGTCTCTTGTGTCCCCAACACACCCAATACAATGGTAAATTGTATGGGTGCACTAGTTCGGCGAAGAGATGGTGATACAAGTGCAATATGGATGGTAGATATAGGTTTTTGTAATCTGAAAATATAAAAACAGCAAGGTAGCAAGTGGTAAAAGTGAGCACAAACGGTATTGCAATGCTTAGAAACAAGGCCTAGGGTTCATATATACTTTCACTAGTGCAAGTTCTCTCAACAATAATAACATAATTGGATCATATAACTATCCCTCAACATGCAACAAAGAGCCACTCCAAAGTCACTAATAGTGGAGAACAAACGAAGCTATTATTGTAGGGTACGAAACCACCTCCAAGTTATTTTTTTCGATCAATCCATTGGGCTATTCCTATAAGTGTCACAAACAGCCCTAGAGTTCGTAGTAAAATAACACCTTAAGACACAAATCAACCAAAACCCTAATGTCACCTAGATACTCCAATGTCACCTCAAGTATTTGCGGGTATGATTATACGATATGCATCGCACAATCTCAGATTCATCTATTCAAACCAACACAAAGAACTTCAAAGAGTGCCCCAAAGTTTCTACCGGAGAGTCAAGATGAAAATGTGTGCCAACCCCTATGCATAGATTCCCAAGGTCACGGAACCCGTAAGTTGATCACCAAAACATACATCAAGTAATTCAATAGAATACCCCATTGTCACCATGGGTATCCCACGCAAGACATACATCAAGTGTTCTCAAATCCTTAAAGACTCAATCCGATAAGATAACATCAAAGGGAAAACTCAATCCATTACAAGAATGTAGAGGGGGAGAAACATCATAAGATCCAACTATAATAGCAAAGCTCGCGATACATCAAGATCATGCCAAATCAAGAACACGAGAGAGAGAGAGAGAGAGAGAGAGAGAGAGATCAAACACATAGCTACTGGTACATACCCTCAGCCCCGAGGGTGAACTACTCCCTCCTTGTCATGGAGAGTGCCGGGATGATGAAGATGGCCACCGATGATGATTCCCCCCTCTGGCAGGGTGCCGGAATAGGGTCCCGACTGGTTTTTGGTGGCTATAGAGGCTTGCGGCGGCAGAACTCCCGATCTAGGTTTCTTTCTGGAAGTTTGGGGATTTATAGGAGGGTTTGGCGTCGGTCTCACGTCAGGGGGCCCAAGAAGAGTCCACGAGGCACAGGGGCGCTCCCTAGGGGGGTGGGGGCGCCCTCCACCCTCGTGGGCCCCATGGTACTTCCCTCTGATAACTTTTTGTTCCAGTATTTTTTATTTTTTCCAAAAAAATCTCCGTTGATTTTCAACGCATTCCGAGAACTTTTATTTCTACACAAAAACAACACCATGGTAGTTCTGCTGAAAACAGCGTCAGTCCGGGTTAGTTCTGACCAAATCATACCAAAAGCATGTAAAAAGATTATAAACATGGCATGAATACATCAAAAATTATAGATACGTTGGAGACGTATCAGCCTGTCGCTCGGCCATGTAGCGTCCAGACCTCAAACAGTCTGATCTCTGTGCATCAGTGTCATCCCTGGATCGGTAATGCTGACACGCACAATACTTGAAGTATTTATAACAGAGTAGCAATCACACACTTATTACATCGAATGTCTCAAAAGAGAACTTATTACAATAAATATGGCTTAAGGCCATCTAATAATGATAACAGTGGAAAGCTTGAAAGATAAGTGAGTACATCAACTCCAACGACATCACTGAGTATAAGACCATGACCAAGGCACCTTACTCATCGTCTGAAAAATCTGCAACATGAACGTTGCAGCCCGAAAACGGGTCAGCACATGGAATATGCTGGCAATGCAACACATAGAGAGTAATGAACAGAAATAAAGCTATCACTACATGAATATACGGCTGGTGGAAAGCTCTATGTTTACAGTTTTGCATAAAGCCAATTTTTCCCTACAACAAAGGAATAAATTTTATTTAACTATCATGGTGGTTGTTAAACATTGAGATGGTTCCTCCAACTCAATCCCAATTAAGTAACAAATCATGAACCCAACAATATTAAATTAAATAACATGATGACTGAGGGAGTCCTGGATTAGGGGGTGTCCGGAGAGCCGGACTACCATCATCAGCCGAACTATCATCGACCGGACTCCAAGACTATGAAGATACAAGATTGAAGACTTAGTCCCGTGTCTGGATGGGACTTTCCTTAGCGTGGAAGGCAAGCTTGGCGATACGGATACGTAGATCTCCTACCATTGTAACTGACTCTATGTAACCCTAGCCCTCTCCGGTGTCTATATAAACCGGATGGCTCTAGTCCGTAGGACACAACAACAACCATTACAATCATACCATAGGCTAGCTTTTAGGGTTTAGCCTCCTTGATCTCGGGGTAGATCCACTCTTGTAAACATCCACAATATCAATATCAATAAAGCAGGACGTAGGGTTTTACCTCCATCAAGAGGGCCCGAACCTGGGTAAAACATCGTGTCCCTTGTCTCCTGTTACCATCCGCCTAGACGCACAGTTCGGGACCCCCTACCCGAGATCCGCCGGTTTTGACACCGACATTGGTGCTTTCATTGAGAGTTCCTCTGTGTCGTCACCGATAGGCTTGATGGCCTCTTCAATCGACAACGACGCAGTCCTGGGTAAGACTTTTCTCCCCGGACAGATCTTCGTATTCGGCGGCTTCGCACTGCGGGCCAACTCACTTGGCCATCTGGAGTAGATCGAAAGCTACGCCCCTGGCCGTCAGGTCAGGTTTGGGAGCCTAAACTTCACGGCCGATATCCACGGGGACTTGATCTTCGATGGATCTGAGCCACAACCGAGCATGCCGCGCTGTCACGATGGGCACGACCTAACTCTGCCACCGGACAGCATCTTGGAGGCCGCACACGGATCCGCTCCGACCCATAGTCCGGAGCCGATCGCTCAGATCGAGGACGGATGGCTGGACACCACCTCGGGAGCTGCAACTTCTACGCCGATGGAGCTGAACACTTATCTTGTCCCGCATAAAGCCCTTGACTCCGAGGTGCCGGACCCCCTGCCGGACTCCGAACCTCCTGCGCCCCTGCTAGTCGAATCCGATTGGGCACCGATCATGGAATTCACCGCTGCGGACACCTTTCAGCACTCACCCTTCGGCGATATCTTAAATTCGCTGAAGCATCTCTCACTATCCGGAGAGCCCTGGCCAAACTACGGCCAGGATGGTCAGGACGCGGACAATGAAGAAATTCGGAGCCCACCCACCACCCACTTCGTAGCCACCGTCGACGATCTAACCGACGCGCTAAACTACGACTCCGAAGACATCAACGGTATGGACGACGATGCCGGAGACGATCAAGAACCAGCGCCTACAGGGCACTGGAAGGCCACCTCGTCACATGACATACATATGGTGGACACCCCAAAGGGAAGCTATATCGAGGAACAACGGGACGCGGTAGAGGATAATCCCGCAGATAAACAACCAAAACGGTGACGTAGACGCCGCCCTAAGTCCCGCCTCGATCAAAGCAGCATTCCTAACGACCCAGTGATAGAGCAGGGCAAACCAGCGGACGACGAAAATACAACCAAGCAACCATCCGAACAGGACGAACCGGATAATCAACCCCTTCACGGAGCAATCAACAGTCCGGACACACCACCGGAGCATAAGAACCTTCACAAAAGACTCGTCGCCACTGCAAGAAGTTTGAAGAAGGAAAAATGGAAGCTCAAAACAGCGGAAGACATACTCAGAATGAAGTGGAGCAAAATACTCAATACCGCAGACAAATATGGCAATGGCCATCAAACAAAGAGCTACCCGAAGCGCAAGCTGCTTCCAGAATTTGACGAGGAAGCCATAGAGCCCTCACAGTCAAAAAATAAAGAGACCGCCTGGCCGGATAGACGGCCAGATGACAGGCCAAAAGCGACAAGTGGCGCCGCACATAAGCCGACTTATGACCCTGGGAAAACGGACGGCCCAACCAGGTCCATCTACGGGCCAAAAAGGAGGGCCCTAGGAAGTAACACAACACGACAAGTGTTCGAAGACAGCGGCACACCCAAATACAGGGGCGCCACACACCCGCTATGTTTTACCGATGAGGTGCTGGATCATGAATTTCCAGCAGGGTTGAAACCCATAAACATAGAGGCATACGACGGCACAACAGACCCAGGAGTCTGGATAGAAGATTACATACTACACATACACATGGCTAGAGGATATGATCTCCACGCCATAAAATACCTACCCCTCAAGCTCAAAGGGCCAGCTCGGCATTGGCTCAAAAGCCTCCCAGAAAACACTGTTGGAAGTTGGGAAGAGCTTGAGGACGCGTTTAGAGCAAATTTTCAAGGGACTTATGTCCGCCCTCCAGATGCAGACGATCTGAGTCATATAACCCAACAGCCCGGAGAGTCAGCGCGCAAATTCTGGAACAGGTTCCTTACCAAAAAGAACCAAGTAGTCGACTGTCCGGACGCGGAAGCCTTAGCAGCTTTTAAACACAACGTCCGAGACGAATGGCTCGCCAGACACCTCGGCCAAGAGAAGCCAAGAACAATGGCCGCGCTAACACGCCTCATGACGTGCTTTTGCGCAGGAGAAGACAGCTGGCTAGCAAGATGCAGCACCAGCGACCCAAGTACATCCGAGATCAGAGATGGAAACAGAAAATCACGGCGCAGGAAAGATCAGCGCCGGAATAAAGAAAAAAGCCCAAAGGGCACGGCGGTCAACGCCGGATTCATAAGCTCGCGGCCAAACAATAAAACACTGCCCCTTAAGGACAGCAGCGACGAGCTATCAAATTTAAACAAAATTTTAGATCGGATATGTCAAATCCACAGTACCTCCGGAAGGCCTGCAAACCATACCAATCGAAATTGTTGGGTTTTTAAACAGTCCGGCAGACTCAACGCCGGACACAAGGGGCTCGATGCGCCAAGCGAGGACGATGACGAACCCCACCAGCAGAGCACCGGAAGTCAAAAGACTTTCCCACAAGAAGTCAAAACAGTAAACTCACTTCATGTGATAGTACGGAAAACCAACACGGCACTCGCTAAGACATGTGTCGCATGGTCCACCCCAGCGGAACACCGAGATTGGATGTCAAAACCAATCACTTTCGACCATCTGGATTAGTCCAGAAGTATCCAGACGCAGGATAGACTGCCCTAATATTGGATCCCATAATAGACAAACTGCAATTCACGCAGGTTTTGATGGACGGCGGCAGTGACTTAAACCTGCTATATCCGGACCCAATCCGCAAGTTGGGATACACCCTACTACAATCCGGCATAGCCGCACTTCCTTCAAAGGAGTGGCGCCAGGCCCTTACGCCAGGTGCACAATTTCATTATTACTAGAAGTTGCGTTCGGGTCACCTGACAACTTCCGACGAGAAAAGCTAACCTTTCATGTCGCCCCATTTAAAAGTGGCTATCAAGCATCACTGGGACGGGAAGCTTTCGTCCGCTTCAATGCAATACCACATTACGCGTCTCTTACGCTTAAAATGCCCGGTCCACGTGGCATCATTTCATTAAAAGGTCGCCTGAGACCCCAGACACGGCTGGACGAGTCCGGAATAAATAAGCTAGGGGCTACCTAGCCACACACCCCTTCACAAGGGTTTGTACATATAAGCCATGATGAGCTAGCATAGGCTCAGCTTTATTAATCTATATTTCAATTTTTATGCACTTTCTCGCATGATTTCTTTTCAAACTAAGTTCCTCTCTTTTTACAGATGAACAGCGTGCACACCCGTCCAGGATACGGCACAACGGAGACACAGGCGCAGACGTGCAGTAGGGACCCGTTGCAAGGACTCTTTTCAGACTAAGACCCTACGTAAACCTTTCTTACTGTCTCTTGTTGCTATAATCCCCTGGTTTCTCATTATAACCAGAGTGGAGACTGGCGTTTTGGCATCGGCCGCGCCAGAAGAACTTGCCTGTACCTGGACACAAGGGGCTTAGGGCATTGTTTTGCCCGCTATTGTAAAGACCGAACACCTTCGGGAGTGTTCGGCGTCTCGAGTTAGGCCTTATATGCATCAGTTCCGAATCATGTCTTTGGTCAAATGTTGGGTTTGCCAGGATCCTATGTTTTGCTGCCTTACGTTCCGTATCATCGGCTAACGCGGCTCCAGGAGAACTACTGCGATTGTGCCCCAGTTCGGCTAGGCGAGCACCTCAGTAGAGAAAGCCGAAAACTGACTGTCATGATACAGCGAGAGACTGGTCAACCACTCGATCGACCATGGGAATGTTTAGAATTCCTCCGCTTTGACGAAGGGCCGTTTCCCGGTCAGGCACATATGCGCCCCAAATTCGGAGAGCGCGGTGCCCCCAGGGGCTATGTCGTAGCCCCACCCTCGAACTCCATGGCTAAGTGAAAGTGATAAAGCATTATAGTCCGGTTGCCTCGTTTGCTACGCTACCACCTCCTTTACAGGACCGAGACGTCGGATTAAGTGTGAAAATGCGCTATTTTTTGCGAACACCCCCGCACCTTGTGCGTGGGGGCTGAAGCCGACGACTGCCATCTTTCAGGTTATACACACGTATACATGAACGGCCGCATAGGAGATATTCTATTACTTGAACGCACAAGTATAAAAGGCGCTTACATCATAAATATTGTTTTACATCATAAAAATGTTCATTCGAACGTAACATTTTTTGAGCACTGCGACTCTATTACACGAGCACCACGCAGCACTTCGCCAAAATAGTGCTCGGCGGGTAACCGGTTATCGTCCGAACCCGGGGTCGCAATAGCGGTGGCATCCATCTTTGTCCAATGTGTCTTCACACGGGCGAGTGCCATCCGCGCACCCTCTATGCAGGCCGACTGCTTCATCGCCTTAATATGCGGCACCGCTCCAAGAAATCGCTGCAATACGCCAAAGTAACTCTTCGGCTCGGGCCTATCCGGCCAGACATGGGTCACTATATCCGTCATAGCAAGCCCGGACAACCTATTTAGCTCAGCCCACTCGGCTAAACGGTCGGTCAGCGGAAGTGAACACTCCGGACTATGGAATTGAGACCAAAACAGCTCTTCCGTCTTGTGATCCTTCTGGCTTCGAAAATGCACAACGGCGTCCGCCGCACTCGTTGCTAAGTCCATATAAGGGTCCTCTGGACCCCACAGTTGGCCCAGCTGAGCATACTTTGGATCCGTAAACCTTCGGCATAGCAGAAAAGGCTTGCCAGCTACAATTTCTCCGGCCTGGCGCAGCTCTTCCTTTATAGCCCGCATTGCAGAGCGGGCATCCTTGGCTTCGGCGGTGGCCTTCTCCAGGTCTTCTTGCCCCGCCAGGCGCTCCTTCCCAAGAGCCTCATTGCGGTCGGTAGCATCTTTTAACTTCACGGCCATTTTGGCCATCTCTTCCCTGCTCCGGCAGTGCGCGACCCTTTCGGCCGCTAACTCCTCGGCCGCCCTCGAGGCTGCCGCATTACTCCTTCTGGCCGGCTTCTTGGCTTGAGCAAGTTCGGCCCGAAGGCTCTCCACACTAGCGGCACTATCTGCATTTCACACACATGTTGTAAGGAGCTGGCTTCGGCTCCCTTACCAAGTGACCGCACAGAAACACTTACCTTGCGACTCATCAAGTCGCCTGTTGACCAGCGTGATGTCCACATCCGCAACAGCGAGTTGCTGCTTTAGTTCAGCAACTCCATCAGTCCGGCTGGCCCCCGGACGACCCGCCACCTGCATCGGCATGGCGGAAATTTAAACCTGCGATTTTGATCCTCGGCACGCTATCGATTTCGACAACCTACCGAGTCTCAGGGGCTACTCTCTATAGAGGGCGCATTCTATATGCAAAACTGTTAAAAGGTGTGTCATTTTTACGTACCTCAAACCCCGCCAGCAAACTCCTGATGGCATTATGCAACCCGCCTTCGGCGGACGAAATCCTTTCAATCACCATGCTCATCAATGCCTGGTGATCTTCTGAGATACACGCCTTCTCAAGCAGATCCTTCAGCCGTACACCAGTTGGCGCCGAACTATCCGGCTTTGCCAAACCAGGGGGCTCCCTCTGTGACGACACTTCAGGCTCGTCCGCCCTATCCGACGGCACCCCGGACGGAGGCGTCTCGTTCTCCATCATCTCCGGACGAAGGTCCCCCGAAGACGAGCTCATTTGCGAAGGACGGAGATCCGAACTACAAGGTAAAAACTTTAGTTATCCTCAGAAGCACAAATAGGGATGTCCCTTATTATAAAACTCCTTTGTTTCTACTTACGGCTCATTGGAGGGCTAATTCTTTAAGGGAGATTGTGCGGCCGGGGCCTCCCCGGACGCAGGACCCTCTGGCGAAGATTTCTTCCCCCGTTTAGGGGCTTTTGCCCCCGGGTCCTCGGAGGCAGTCCTCTTCTCCCCTTGGAGGAAGGGATTCTCGATCCCCCCTCTTTCAAGAGCCTCCTTAGGCGAGGCAGTAGCTTTCCTGCTTTCCCCTTCGTCTTCCTCTGGAGGCGCTACTTCAAGCATCCGGACCAGCACGGAATCCGGCGCGGTCTCGGGGAGGGGGGCCGGACACCATATCAATTTTGCTTCCGCTATCCACTCCTATGTAGAAGGAAGTTGGTCATCAGGCGAATCATCGAAAGGCAAACAAACGGTATGTCCAGACTTGGAACTACTTACTTGAGTATCCGGGCGATTGCAGCTTAGGCCAGCATCCTCGGTCAATTCCGGACGCGCCTCTTGCGATCCAAAGAATAATTTGTACATCTCCAGGGGTGTCATACCCATGAAGTGTTGAAGAATCCATGGGCCCTCCGGATTGAACTCCCACAGCCGGAGAGGGTGGCGTTTGCAGGGCGGGAGACGCCTAATCAGCATAACCTACATTACCACCACCATATCAACCTCCCTCGTTTGGAGATCTCGAATCCGGCCCTGCAGTAAGGGCACGTCCTTTGACGGCCCCCAGTTGAGCCCATGGGTGACCCACCACATCAACCGTCGTGGAGGTCCCGGGCGGAATAAGGGCGGCGGCTTTTGTCTGCGGCCCCTCGGAACGGCAATATAGAACCACTCTTGCTGCCACGGGCCGAGCTCCTCTTGGAAGGAGCCAGCGGGCCACGGGGCATCGGCCCTCCTACTTATGGCCGCCCCACCGCACTCCGCTTGACGCCCCCCGATCATCTTCGGTGCCACATTGAAGGTCTTCAGCCACAGGCCAAAGTGAGGGGTGACACGGAGGAAGGCTTCGCAGACGACAATAAATGCGGAAATATGGAGGATGGACTCCGGAGCCAAATCGTGGAATTCCAACCCATAGTAAAACATGAGCCCTCTCACAAAAGGATCCATCAGGAAGCCTAAACCCCGACGGAGGTGGGATACAAAAACGACGTACTCGTCGGGCTCGGGGGTGGGGATGGCCTGCCCTTCGGCAGGCAACCTGTGCGAAATCTCGTAAGCCAGGTACTTGGCCTCCCGCAGCTTTAGCACGTCCTCCTTCGTGACGGAGGAGGGCATCCACCGGCCCTGGAGGTCGGAACCGGACATCGTTGAAGGTCCGAAGCGCTTGAATCTGGAGCTCTAGGTGCTGGAACTTGGAGCGGGGAGAGGACTCGACGGAGGATTGAAGAAAAGAAACGAGCCTTGGTCCCGTTATAAAGAGGGAGAATACCGAGAGCCGTCTCCGTGACCGTTTGGGACCCGCCTTCGATAGAGGGGGCGTGGCGACGGGCGCGGTTGGGTTACCCACATCCGTATTGATGAGAATCCCGGATTAAGGGGGAACACGATCTCTGCTTCGACAAGACGTGCCAAGGAAACCGCTTCGCTAAATGCGCTGAGGTGGTAGAGTAAAAAACGATTCAAGTAATGGCTTGGTAGTGGCGTGACATCATGCCGCAAAAAACGTCAGCAGATTGAATTTGTGTATATATTATTCTCTCTACGGTGGAATGTGGAATTTATTTTGCAGAGCCAGACACTATCCTGGTGTTCACAATCTTCTATCATTCGGAGGAGGAACCCACCTTGCAATGCCAAGCAATGTACGCGCCGGACTTATCGTCATTGAAGCCTGGTTTAGGGGCTACTGAGGGAGTCCTGGATTAGGGGGTGTCCGGAGAGCCGGACTACCATCATCAGCCGAAGTATCATCGACCGGACTCCAATACTATGAAGATACAAGATTGAAGACTTTGTCCCGTGTCCGGATGGGACTTTCCTTGGCGTGGAAGGCAAGCTTGGCGATACGGATACGTAGATCTCCTACCATTGTAACCGACTCTATGTAACCCTAGCCCTCTCCGGTGTCTATATAAACCGGATGGCTCTAGTCCGTAGGACACAACAACAACCATTACAATCATACCATAGGCTAGCTTTTAGGGTTTAGCCTCCTTGATCTCGTCGTAGATCCACTCTTGTAAACATCCACAATATCAATATCAATCAAGCAGGACGTAGGGTTTTACCTCCATCAAGAGGGCCCGAACCTGGGTAAAACATCGTGTCCCTTGTCTCCTGTTACCATCCGCCTAGACGCACAGTTCGGGATCCCCTACCCGAGATCCGCCGGTTTTGACACCGACAATGACATTCACATGATAATCCAGGTACTAGATACTCAAAACGTCCATAATCGGGGACACGGCTAACCATGATTAGTTTATACACTCTGCAGAGGTTTGTGCACTTTTCCCTGCAAGACTCAATCGCCTCCATTGGATTTCTCACACTACATAATGTTTGAGAAACAGATGACCGATACACAGTCTTTCAGAAGCATTAACTCTCTACTCCGGGTAGACAGTTGCACCTACTTTCCCCTAAATCTTCTAGTCTACCTCTTCAAGAGTTCACACAACTTAATCAACTATGCTAGAGCCCATAGTAGCTTGCGGTGACACACGGAAGTTTCTAGCATGAATAATCTCATGATCCCTTTGAGCCTAGGTGGCGGACCATAGTAGAATCACACGGTACCCCGGGATTTCCAAAAAAATACAGGCAACACTAGTTTCCCCAGGTGCCTCAATCCACCTAGATGTGAATTTAAGTTGCCACCTTAAGTAAACCATTAAGTAACAATCTCATATCTGTCATGGATACACTCACCCAATCCACGTCTACTAGCATAGCATGGCAATATAAGCAAACGTAGAAGTAACTCCCAAAGGTTTGATAATAAAACAGGTAATAGGTACTACCTCATCTACTTCCCAAAACCCACATATTAAATCACATCCTAACCATGCAATTGTTTGAGGATTGATATAATGCAATAAAACTGGGTAGTAAAGAGGTATGATCAAAGTGTTACTTGCCTTGCTGATGATCCGTGAAACCTAGAGACTCGTAGTAGCAAGCGGCGCACTCCGGGTACTCTATCGCAAACAAACAAGCATACAATAAACACTCATCTAATGCACAGGTAAAACACAAACAAGAGATCTAACCAGAAAGTTCAACTTAAACTCCGGTTTGCAAAAAGAATCAAATCAAACGAAGCAACGAAAGTCAAATGGCGGAAGAAACAAGCTTCATTTACTAATCTGGACCTAAGTCAAATTTTACTGCAGCAAAAACTTGTTTGAGTTGGTTAAACGGAAAGAGGGTTTCGAGACGAAACTCTAGGCGGTTGAATCGCATGATTCCGATAAACGAGCGAAAAGTTATACTAAAATGAAAATCAGATCAGAAATCGCGATCTGGAATAATTGCGGAAAATCCGAAAAAAAGAAAAACGGACTGGGTCCGGCGGCGACGGCGGCCTCGGGGGCGGGCGGCACTAAGGTTTCGGGGGGCTGGGCCGGCGGCTCGGGCTCCCCCGGTTTATAAGGCCGGCCGGGCCAGGAGTCCTAGTTGGACACGGCCCGGTTAGGTCGGTAACTTTTTTTTTTAAATATTCAGACGCACAGAAAAACAATTAAAAGAAATACTAAACGCACTCCAAAATTCCCGAAATAAATTTTCCCCATCCTCCAAAAATAAACCAGACAAGATGAACATTTATTTGGGGCCTAAATTCAATTTTGAAAAATGCACATTTTTCCGAAATTCAAATAAAATAGCCAAAAACTCTGAAATAAAATCTTATTTGATTTTTTATTAAATCCTCAATTTTTCTTTATTTTGGGAAAGTCATTTTATTCCCTCTCTCTCTTTTTTTATAATAGAAATATTTGAAGATAAAATAAATAAAATCAAATGATCCTATTTTCAAAAATTTGAGAAACCTCAAATATGAAAATAACAAAATCCCCAACTCTCTTCGTGGGTCCTTGAGTTGCGTGAAATTTCTAGGATCATGCCAAAATGCAATAAAATATGATATGCAAATGTCAGGACCCCGACTCGATGCCGCATAGGTCTAGCATGTAACACCTCATATCACTTTGCGGCCTCACGCACGGTATTCCCACGGGTGTCGTCTTACCTTTGCCCGGGACCGTTTGCGCCTTTTGGCACACATATATGATAGTGTCGCTAGCATCCATATGATAAGGAGCCTGGGCTGACATGGCTAGTCGTAAACCCAAAGTGGCACAGACTTACAGGGACAGGCATCCATGACCCAGCAACGAACGTGTCGGTCATCAGCAAGTGGGTCCGGGCTGTAGCACTGGGCTAGCAGGACTCCGGTAAATCGGGCTGTAGCGGGCTAACAGGCCTCCGGTACTCAATGCGTGACATTTCCCCGAAGGGACAGACACAGGAACGAAGAAGGACACATGCCGGCCAGCCTAAGTGTTCCGGAGCAGTAGCAAGCTACCATGGCCTAGTGGAGACACTAGGAGACATTTCCCGGTAAGAGAGGCTACTAAAGATAAACAACTAGATAGTCAGATCCCACACATACCAAGCATTTCAATCATACACCCAATATGCTCGATATGTGCAAATACAACAAGGCATCACAACATGACTCTACGACACAAGTACTTTATTTAAGGCTCAGAGAGCCATACATAACATACACATAGGTACGGGTCACACGACCCAGCATTCAAGTCATACCGTCATACAAACCAGCAGCGGAAGTAACTTGTCTGAGTACAGACAACTAGTAAAATAAAAGAGGCTTGGAAAGCCTAGCTATACTACGTGGTCCTTCACAAGCTCAGGATCACCACCTGGGCCTTAGCCTACTCATTGATGTCAACGTCTACGAAGAACCCATCAGAAGGGGTTGCAGCGTCTTCTGTAAAATGGAAATTATAGCAACATGAGTACAATGGTACTCAGCAAGACTTACATCAGATCCTACATACATGCACATTATCAAGAAGGGTTGGTGGAGTTATTGCAGCAAGCCAGCTTTGACTCTTGGCTAGGCTATCCTACGAGACTCCAACTTGAAATGGTTTTGCGCACACGAGTCCACTACTCACCACTTCAATACACTACCGAGGATCCACCTCCGTCTTCCTATGGAAGAGCCATCCTCGGCACTCACACTTATCTTGAGGCTTTTAGTAGTTTCCATTTACTTGTCTATGAACTGTATAGGCAACCAAGTAGTCCTTTACCGCGGACGCGGCTATTCGAATAGATCATGATAACCCTGCAGGGGTGTACTTCTTCATACACGCTCTCACCACTTACCGTCGTTTACACGACATGTACTCGGCAACCTTCAAGCGGAAGCCCAACGTGGGTGTCGGCCACGACCTACCTAATCACCTAAGTCTCTAGTCCAGGTTTATCACCTATTCGGGTTCCATCCATGAGGAGATCCGGCCGAGGTTTCGCTCACAGCCCCAAATGATGTGAACAGGGTTCCTGAGATACCTAACGGGTATTCGGTACACCGTGCCACGTACCTACTGCATCACAGCCCACCCCTACGGTCAGCGCTGTCCACGGCCTCCAGTAGGCTACAAACACCAGAAACTACTTGCAACTCCTGGACAGAGAACTAGGGTGAATAAGAAGTCGAGAGGGTCCATTGGTTTCGGGCCCAATGCATGGTAGTAGCTGAATCTTAAATCACACATACAGATCTCAGTGCTTAAGGTCGGCTTCAATGAAACAACCCACCATGTACTCCTACATGGCCTCTCATCGATACCTTTACCAAATCGTGTTCACCACATCACTTTCATTACCGACATAATCATTTCACTCTAGTCCATCACCCAGATGAACCAGACCTGACACGACTCTAAGCATAGCAGGCATAGCAAGGTAGGAACAACACATACATATGGCTCAAACAACTCCTACACATGCTAGTGGGTTTCATCTAGTTACTGTGGCAAGGACAGGTCATGCAGAGGAAATGGGTTCAACTACCGTAACACACAGCAGTTTGAAACGCGTTGTCTTAATGCAGTAAAAGAGAGCAGGAGCGAGAACATGGGATTGTATCGATATGATCAAATGGTTGGTTGCTTGCCTGATGGTTCGATGCACTGATACGGTTCTTCGTTAGGGTAATCACGGTACTCCTCGGAGGCAGAACCTGCCGCAAAGAACACCGATACACAACCATCACCAAACAATGTGCAATAATATGATGCATGCATGAAACATGGCAATATGAGTGTGTTGGGCTAATGCAACTAAGACCAGAAGGGTTTGAACCAATTTGAATCAAGATTCAAATTTCAAACTCATACATGGCCCTTTAAAGTGTTTTTCCTTGTTCTCCATTAAACATCAAGTTAACTTGTTTAATCATGCATGAGAATAGTACAGATGGATAGATTGGATTTTTCTGATCATTTTTCATATATAACTTGTCTGATTTGGAGTTACAGATTAAAAGTTATGAATTTTTTAAGTTTAAACTATATTCTGGAATTTCCTATATTAGATTAAATCCAGAAAATCAATTACTGCGTCAGCCTGACGTCAGTGTGACATCAGCAGGTCAACAGGACACGGTCCGGGTCAAACCTGACAGTGGGTCCCGCGTGTCAGTGTGATTAGTTTAGTTAATGTTTAACTAAAACTAAACCTATTTAATTAACAGGGCTGGGCCCCACCTGTCATTGACTCAGGAGAGTCAACCAGGGCCCACCCGTGGTCAAACCCGGGTCGGCTGCACCGGCGTTTAGCCGCCGGCGAGCCCGACGCGGCGGCGGAAGTGGTTTTGGCCGTTCCGCCACCAAATGGGTCGCGGAGGCCATCGGAGTGGAGCTGAGGACGAGCCGCAGCTCTTGGTGGAGTCCGTTGGGGTCGGGGTGGCCGGAGTTGGCGCCGGCGACGACTTTGGCGGCCACCGGAGTTCGGGTGAAGGCGAACTCGGGGCTAGGGTGAGCGGTGAGGTGCGGGGAGTGCACGGTTGGACCCAACACAGCATGGGGAGTGCGTTGGACACCGTGGAGTGGCCGGAGGATGGCCGGGAGCACGTCGGCGACGAGATCCACGGCGGTGCGTGCGGGTGGTCTTCGTGTGGTGGCTACACGGCTCGGGAACGAGAGAGGGAGGTTAGGAGGGGTAGCTAGGCTCACAGCGCACCCGTAGAGGCCACCGGCGGGGTCGGGGACGAGCTGAGGCGGCGACGGCGTTGAAGGGGATCTCCGGCGACGGCGGACTCGGGCGAGGTCAGTGCGGTGGACTCGGGCCGCACGAGCAAACGGGGCTCGGCTAGCTCGATGAAGTGGACGGCGGCGGAGCTCCTGGACACGACGAGAAGACGCACGGGCGGCGGGGAGCACGGCTACGACGTAGGCACGGCGGCGGTGGCGTCGGCCATGGCAGGGGAGCGCAAGGGGGAGGAGCTGGAGAGGAGAGGGGGTGTCTGGGGGGTTCAGGGGAGAGAGGGGGAGTGATCCACGACGTTAGCCGGGCAAGTGGAGCGGCAAGGCGGCGAGCAGGTGCGTGGCACCCATGCGGTGCTCGCCGTCGAGCACCTACCTGCCTGCCTGGCCGGCAAGCAGCTCGCTGGCGCGGTGCTGGGCTGGACCGGCAGGTGGGCCGGGTGCTGGGCGCCAGGTAAGGTTTTGTTATATTTTTCTGTTTTCTGTTTTTAATACTTCTGCAACTTTGTTGAATTAATAAAAATACTTAGGCAACTCCTAAAATCACCAAACTACTCCTGGTCCATAGTTGGATTATTTCCAACATGAAACATTTTAGTTTGGAGATATTTGAGCATTTAAATATTTTATATAATTTTAAATGCCCAAATTCAAATATTTATGATTTAATTCAAAAACCCTAAGATGGCCTAGGAAAATGTGCATCACTTCTGGCAGAGGTTCTGAACCAAGACAAAAATGATGGGCATTTTAGAAGGGCATTTCAGGTTCATTGAAAAAGTTTTTAGTAAACCCTAGTTGGTTTCAGAGGGGGCTGGGGGTTCTGTCATCCCCATTTCAGGTTTCTGATGAATGAATAAACATGATGCAACATTCTAATGCATGACTAGCTAGGGTGTGACAGCAAAGATGATCTAATGTATAAAATTCCAAATTGAAAAATTGGGATGTTACAAACCTACCCCCCTTAAGATGAATCTCGCCCTCGAGATTCGGGTTGGCTAGAAAATAGGTGAGGGTGGTCCTTCAGTAGATTTTCCTCTCGCTCCCAGGTGGCTTCATCTTCGGTGTGGTGGCTCTACTGAACTTTGCAAAACTTGAAAACCTTGATGCGTGTGACTTGGCTGGCAAACTCGAGAATCTTGACTGGTTTCTCCTCATAGGTCAAATCACTATCCAGCCGAATCACTTCCAGTGGCACTGTATCTCTCAGCGGTATGTCAACCATCTCTGAGTGCCACTTCTTGAACTGAGAAACGTGGAACACATCATGAACTCCTGACAATCCTTCGGGCAATTCCAACTTGTAAGCAACTTCTCCCATACGCTCCAAAATTTTGTATGGTCCTACAAAACGTGGCTCTAACTTTCCCTTAACTCCAAAACGCTTAACTCCTCGAAGTGGGGATACTCGCAGATAAACTCTCTCTCCAACTTCGTAAACTGTCTCCTTGCATTTTGAATCTGCATAGCTCTTTTTCCTGGACTGGGCTGCCTTGAGCCTATCGCGAATCAACTTCACCTTCTGTTCAAACTCTTTAATCAAATCTGGCCCAAACAACTGACAATCTCCAACTTCGTCCCACAATAATGGTGTCATGCACCTCCTTCCGTACAAGGCTTCAAAGGGGGCCATCTTCTAACTGGATTGATAACTGTTGTTCTAAGAGAACTCTGCATATGGCAAATTCTCGTCCCAACTAGATCCATAATCTAGCGCACACACTCTCAACATGTCCTCCAGAATCTGATTGACTCTCTCGGTCTGTCCATCTGTCTGCGGGTGAAAAGCTATACTGAACTCTAGCCTGGTACCCAAAGTCTCTGTGCAACTGATTCTAGAACTTTGAGGTAAACTGGGTTCCTCTATCTGATACAATGCTCCTCGGAACTCCATGCAAACATATGATCCTGGTCATGTATATCTTCGCCAGCTTGGCACTAGTATAAGTGGTCTTCACTGGGATGAAATGAGCTACATTCGTCAATCAATCGACTACAACCCATATCGATTCATAGCCAGAACGAGTCCTGGGCAATCCCGTGATAAAATCCATGCCTAGTTTATCCCACTTCCATTCGGGTATCGGCAATGGCTATAGCAATCCTGCTGGCTTCTGATGCTCTGCCTTCACTCTCTGACATACATCACAAACTGCTACATACTCCGCAATATCCTTCCTCATTCCGGTCCACTAGAAAGTGTCCTTCAAATCCAGATACATCTTGGTATTTCCTGGGTGAAGCGAGTACGGCGAATCATGGGCCTCCTGCAGAATCAACTTCCTGATCTCCGCATCATTAGGCACATAAACGCGGTCTTCAAACCATAACGTATCATGCTCATCCTCACAAAATCCTTTAGCTTTTCCTTTGCTCATCCTCTCCTTTATCTCGGCAATCTCCTTGTCAGTCTTCTAAGCTTCTCTGATCTTATCCATTAAAATCGACTGTATCTCCAATGCTGCAACATAGCCTCTCGGAACTATCTCCAGACATAGCTCGCGAAGATCCTCGGCTAACTCCTTCGGTAACTCTCCGGTCAAGAGTGTGTTGACATGGCTCTTGCGGCTCAACGCATTGGCTACTACGTTAGCCTTTCCGGGGTGATAATGCAATCTCATATCATAATCCTTGAAGAGCTCCAACCATCTCCTTAGCCTGAGATTGAACTCCTTCTGGGTGAAGATGTACTTCAAACTCTTGTGATCCGTGTACACCCCACAATGGTTTCCGATAAGAAAATGTCTCCATGTCTTCAATGCATGCACAACAGCTGCTAACTCCAAATTATGAGTAGCATAATTTAACTCATGGGGTTTAAGCTGTCGTGAGGCATACGAAACAACTCTCCCCTCCTGCATAAGCACTTCTCCAAGTCCTCGACATGAAGCGTAGCAATACATCTCATAATCCTTGCGCTGATCTAGCAGAATCAACACGGGTGTTGTAACCAAACGTTTCTTCAACTCCTGAAAACTGGCCTCACATTCCTCAGTCCATTTAAACTTGGTGTCCTTCTTTAATAACTCCGTCATGGGCTTTGCAATCTTCGAGAAATTCTCAATGAACCTCCGGTAGTACCCTGTGAGTCCAAGAAAACTCCGGATCTCTCCAACTGTCATTGGTGCTTCCCAATTGGTCACAGTGGAAACTTTGGTGGGGTCTACTACTATTCCTTCTCCGGATATAACATGTCCGAGGAATCAAACTTCCTTCAACCAGAATTCACACTTGGTGAACTTGGCATATAACTGATGTTCTCTGAGCTTCCCAAGTACCAAACGCAAATGCTCCTTATGCTCCTCTTCATTCTTTGAGTAGACCAGAATATCATCAATGAACACCATGACGAACTTATCCAAAATTCCATACACACCTTGTTCATCATGTTCATGAAATAGGCAGGTGCGTTAGTCAGACTAAATGACATAACGGTATACTCATACAGCCCGTACCTGGTGGTAAAAGTTGTATTAGGTATATCCTGCTCTCGAATCTTCAACTGGTGGTATCCTGATCGCAGATCGATCTTGGAAAATACCTTAGATCCTTGCAACTGGTCAAATAAATCATTGATCATCGGCAGTGGGTACTTGTTCTTGATTGTCACTTCATTCAATCCTCGATAATCAGCAACCATCCTTAATGATCCATCCTTCTTCTCCACTAGAAGTACTGGCGATCCCCAAGGTGAAGAACTTGGGCGAATATTCCTTTATCTAGTAACTCCTTAATCTGCTTCTTAATTTCCTCCAAATCGTGTGCGGGCATCATGTATGGTCTCTTAGATATTGGCCCTGTGCCTGGCAAAAGCTTGATCAAAAACTCAATGTCTCTATCCGGTGGCATGCCTGACAACTCTTCCGGAAATACGTCAAGAAAATCCTTCACCACTGATACTTCCTCCTGTACAACTCCTGTTAAGGAATTCACTTGGGTCCTCTTCGGCTCGTGCCGAGATACATACTTGATCCTTCTTCCTTCTGGAGTGGTAAGCAAAATCGACTTACTGGCGCAATCGATGTTTCCTCCATACATCGATAGGCAATCCATACCCAGAATCACATCCAAACCTTGTGACTCCAAAATTATCAAATCAGAGGGGAAAACATGCCTGCCTATGGTCAATGGCACTTGAAAACATCCTACACTGGCCATATACTCCGCTCCTGGTGAGAGTACTAACATAGGTGTTCTAAGAACCTTGGTGGGCAGTTTATACTTATCCACAAATCCCCTTGATATGTATGAATGTGATGCACCAGTATCAAAAAGACTGATTGCAGTAAATGACTTGACCAAAACTTACCTATTACTACATCTGGCTGGGCTTCAACCTCCTCCACGCTAACGTGGTTCACTTGTCCCTTGTTGAAAGGGTTAGGCTTCTTCCCAGAGCTTCCATTGCCATTTCCATTCTTCGCTTCAGGACATTCAGTGGCATAATGTCCAGTCTTCTGGCATTTGAAACAGGTAATGTGGCTTAGATCCCTCTTGGCTGGGGTTGATGGGTTGGTATGATGCTGTCTGTTGCTTCCTCCATTCCCATTACCATTCTTGGGGCCACTATGGTTGTGCGCACTACCTCCTCCATGGGTATGCTGAAAAGGTCCTCCCGAGTTCGGGGTAAAACGAGGCTTCTGCTGAGCTCCAGAATTGTACTTCCCTTGTCCATACTTCCTCTAAAGGTTGTCAATCTGCTGCTGCTTCCCTTCCCATCTTGCGGAGCCAGTCATCTGCAACTATTGGCTCGGTGCTACTGGAGAACACTGGGGGATTCAGCCTCAAGAAACGGGCTAAGTTATCAATAGGTGGTGGTGGTGGGTTGTTGTTGTTGTTCCCCTGATTCTGATTTTGAACTAGCATCTGCATCAATGCATTCTGCTGCTAGATCAACTAAGTGAGCTCCGGTGGGAAAACAAATCCATTGTCAAGTCTTGGAGGCATCTAAGGGTTTATAAAAGATGAGAATACAGAATAGAATGAGGTCTATAGAGAAAAAACACTACCCATATGCACATGAGACAATCGCAAACAATATCACTTCAATCAATTCAAACAAGGGCATACAACGGTCTAGCTATCGTTACAAAAGTGCTCAGACTATACTATATACATGGGGAAGTACTACTACTATTATGGTGGTCGAGTAGAAAAATTGATTGGTCGAAGACTCCATGATATCTGCTCTAGCTTCATCAACAAAGTCATCATCGCTATCGTCTGGGTCAGAGTCGGTGTCATCAATGATGATGTAGTTCTCCGGACAAGTGCAATCATCGTCTTCTCCTCCAGTCGCGGGAAATCCCATAAACACCTTTAGCTTCTTCTTCAGATCTTCATTCTTCTCCATGAGTGTTGTCATTTCCTCCTCATAACCATCGCATGTAGACTTGAGTTCTTCTTCCAGCTCCGTGATCTTGGTCAATGCCTTCTTCAGATCTATCATGCGTGCGCACATCTGGTTCTCCTAGCGACGAATGTGCTGGTTTAACTCATGGATGAAAGCTGCAATTGATCTATCCTTTTTGGTGCTGATCATCTCCCATTGCTCATCTCGGCGCCCAAATATCTGATAGATAGTATCCTTGAGATCCTTGTGGTAAACTTCTCCAATGCGTCCCATTGTGATGTGGGCTGCCATGCTCTTTCATAGACTCTAGGTTCGTGCATCAAAGGAAAACTCTATGGGCTCAGTGGCAGGCATGAACGTCCTTCCTGGAACTTGAACTTGAATCATCCAACGCTCCTCTTCTGGTAAAGTGGCGATGTAGGTCCCGGCGAAGCTCGGTGCTCCGATGTCCAGGTACTTAGTGACTTCCTTCAAGTGGCATCCAAAGGGTGTATCTTCATCCGGTTGCGTGAACTTGTTCCTTGCATCCGCCATTCCTAAAAGAGTAGAAAAGGTGAGGAGTCAGAAATAAGAAGAGAGAGAGTAGTGATCTAGGGCTTTAGCTTAGTGGTCGTGTCCTATAGTCAGCATGTGTTCTGATACCATCTTGTAGCGACCAGACCTCAAACAGTCTGATCACTGTGCATTAGTGTCATCCCTGGATCGGTAATGCTGACATGCACAGTACTTGAAGGATTTATAACAGAGTAGCAATCACACACTTATTACATCAAATGTCTCAAAAGAGAACTTATTACAATAAATATGGCTTAAGGCCATCTAATAATGATAACAGCGGAAAGCTTGGAAGATAAGTGAGTCCATCAACTCCAACGGCATCACTGAGTATAAGATCACGACCTAAGGCACCTTACTCGTCGTCTGAAAATTCTGCAACATGAACGTTGCAGCCCGAAAACGGGTTAGCACATGGAATATGCTGGCAATGTAACACATAGAGAGTAATGAATAGAAATAAAGCTATCATTACATGCATATACAGCTGGTGGAAAGCTCTATGGTTACAGTTTTGCATAAAGCCAATTTTTCCCTACAACAAAGGAATAAATTTTATTTAACTATCATGGTGGTTGTTAAACATTGAGAAGGTTCCTCCAACTCAATCCCAATTAAGTAACAAATCATTAGCCCAGCAAGATTAAATTAAATAACATGATGAGATTCACATGATAATCCAGGTACTAGATACTCAAAACGTCCATAACCGGGGACACGGCTAACGATGATTAGTTTATACACTCTGCATAGGTTTGTGCACTTTTCCCCGCAAGACACGATCGCCTCCATTGGATTTCCCACATTACATAATGTTTGAGAAATGGATGACCGAGACACGGTCTTTCAGAAGCATTAACTCTCTACTCCGGGTAGACAATTACACCTACTTTCCCCTACATCTTGTAGTCTACCTCTTCAAGAGTTCACACAACTTAATCAACTATGCTAGAGCTCATAGTAGCTTGCGGTTGCACACGGAAGTTTCTAGCATGAATAATCTTATGATCCCTTTGAGCCTGGGTGGCGGTCCATAGGAGAATCACACGATACCCCGGGATTTCCAGAAAAATACTGGCAACACTGGTTTCCCCAGGTGCCTTAATCCACCCATATGTGAATTTAAGTTGCCACCTTAAGTAAACCATTAAATAACAATCTCACATCTGTCATGGATACACTCACCCAATCCACGTCTACCAGCATAGCATGGCAATATAAGCAAACGTAGAAGTAACTCTCAAAGGTTTGATAATAAAACAGGTAATAGGTACTACCTCATCTACTTCCCAAAACCCACATATTAAATCACATCCTAACCATGCAATTGTTTGAGGATTGATCTAATGCAATAAAACTGGGTAGTAAAGAGGTATGATCAAAGTGTTACTTGCCTTGCTGATGATCCGTGAAACCTAGAGAATCATAGTAGCAAGCGGCGCACTCCGGGTACTCTATCGCAAAGAAACAAGCATACAATAAGCACTCATCTAATGCACAGGTAAAACTCAAATAAGAGATCTAACCAGAAAGCTCAACTTAAGAACTCCGGTATGCAAAAAGAATCAAATCAAACGAAGCAACGAAAGTCAAACGACGGAAGAAACAAGCTTTGTTTACTATTCTGGACCTAAGTCAAATTTTACAGTAGCAAAAACTAGTTTGAGTTGGTTAAACGGAAATAGGGTTTTGAGACGAAACTCTAGGCGCTTGAATCGCCTGATTCCGATAAACGAGCGAAGAGGTATACTAAGACGAAAATCGGATCAAAAATCGCGATCTGGAATAATCGCGGAAAATCCGAGAAAAAGAAAAACGGACAAACGGGCTAACGAATGAACGTTCGCTGTCAGCGGCTAAACAACGAAAACCATTTGTTAAAACGAACATACGGACGAACATCCGTTAAATAAACTAAACCGGAAAAAAATAAAATAAAACCAATCTATTGAAAAAAAACAATCGCGGTTTTATATAAAAAACCGGGCGGTTAACCGGCAGTGGCGGCGACTACCTCGATTCAGGGTCCGGCGAGGTCGGCGGCGACGGCGGCGAGGGGATCCGGCGGCGGCGTGGTGGTGGCGTCAGGTGAGGCGACGGCGGTGGCGTCGGGCGCGGGCGGTGCTTGGGTTTCGGGGGGCTGGGCTGGCGGCTCGGGCTCCCCCGGCTTATAAGGCCGGCCGGGCCAGGAGTCCTAGTTGGACACTGCCCGGTTAGGTCGGTAACTTTTTTTTAAATATTCAGACGCGCAGAAAAAAAATTAAAAGAAATACTGAACGCACTCCAAAAATCCCAAAATAAATTTTCCCCGTCCTCTAAAAATAAGCCGGACAAGATGAACATTTATTTGGGGTCTAAATGCAATTTTGAAAAATGCATTTCCCAAATTCAATAAAATAGCCAAAAACTCTGATATAAAATCTTATTTGATTTTTTTTATTACATCCTCAATATTTCTTTATTTTGGGAAAGTCATTTTATTCCCTCTCTCTTATTTTTATAATAGAAATATTTGAAGATAAAATAAATAAAATCAAATGATCCTAGTTTCAAAAATTTGAGAAACCTCAACTATGAAAATAACGAAATCCCCAACTCTCTCTGTGGGTCCTTGAGTTGCGTGAAATTTCTAGGATGAAGCCAAAATACAATAAAATATGATATGCAAAGATGATCTAATGTATAACATTCCAAATTGAAATTTTGCGATGTTACAGGCCGGCATGCCACCTGGCCCTCACCATGACGATTCAAATTCCACCAGACGGCTGCGGCTATGTCCGGCTTCTGGCGCCTGACTCCTACCAGCCGGATGGAGCAGGACGCGAAAGGCCATTTGAGAGGGAAACTGCTGAGGTTCTCCGGCTGCCCCAAAGCCGTAGAACCTCCCCAGCTTCGGGGACTACTGACGGGGGGATAGACCCTGGGTAGCCTCATCCACACCCAGCAGATTTTAAGACATCGGGGCTGGCCTAGCCCCTCAGCCCGACTGGTCGCAACGCCGGCCCGCGCAGCCAGCTGGTGCCAACAAGGCCGCCTCCTAGAAGGCGGCGCACCCCAGAAGGGGGCGAGGGCACGGGCCGACTCCTACCAGGAGGCCCCTCGCCTCCTCAAAGTGTGCACCCACCTGCTACGACAAGACAGTTCAACCTGCCACCCTGAATCCCGGACGGAACGTGGCCACAGCTCGGGCATACCAGGCGGACACCCCTTGCGTGACACGGCACTGTAGCCACACGGCCCATGATGATGCCTACGTCAAGCAGGGCCATGCCCCCATGACGGACGGTCGGTGTGGCCCGCAGGCGGCGGGCCCCACCTGCCCGCGTATCACCAGAAGGAGGCAAGGTCTGAGAGCAGGCGGCTGCCCCTCCCCTTGGAGTTTGTGCGCCATTAACCAGAAGTGACGGGGTGTGGCTACAGAGATCGCCCGCCAGGCGGCGGTACTGTAGCCATGCGCCCCCTGACCAAGCTACCGTCATCAGAGGTGAGGCAACAGTGCGTCCTAGTCCACCTGGCCCACAGGAGGCGGGCCCTACCTGTCGGCCGAGTCCATGATAGTTGGCGGGGCCCACCAGGCGGCGGGCCCCAGCTGTCGACGGAGAAGCTGGATCCTAGGGACACTGACAGCCGGGTCCTACGACCAGCCGAATTACCATTGTACCCCTAGGGGTAGGCCTATATAAACCCTCCAGGATCACCCATGTAAAGGGTTTGGCCCTTAGTTCACCATTCTAGCCACCTTATACCCACATAGCTAGGGAGAAGTGGAGCTAGCTTGCCTTCTTCCTCCTCTAGCCAAGACAGCTCAAGGAGCACCCTTGTAGCCCGCTATTTGATCATAGTGATGTGGAGACCCCACAGAGCAGGATTAGGGGTGTTATCTCCACAGAGAGCCCCGAACCTAGGTAAGACCCGACGTCATATGAGGTCTTGCCTACTCCTGCTAGAGCCCGACAACGCACTCCTGTCCCCACACATGATAAGCCATCCCTTGGCATATGTCGAGGATATACCATGACAAATCTGTAAGGCCAAAAGTGTAGGGGTGGGCGACGTGGGCGTCGTGCATGGCTGTGCCTCACACGTAGTCACATCCCCATGCAGCGCCTCATGATTGCCCTTAGGAATGCCAGGTGCACGACCCTTCTCATGTGTCTCGTTTTCAGCAACGGCCCGACACGTGTTCACCATGTCTTGGCCCGCAACAACGTGATCCTGGACGAGCGTCTCGGTTTCTGGAGCCAAACGGCACGAGCTCTCCTTGGCTGGACCTGTCGCTATTGTGGGGCCCAACTGCGTGGCCACCGGTGCTGGATGACGCACCTGTCTCTCGGCCTGTAGTGATTCCCGCATGGCCGTAGGCCCCACCTGTTGTCCATTGCCGCTGATCCTTTCTTGAGTGGCAAGCGGGCCCCCCTATGACACCTGAGTGGGCCCTGGTGTTGGGGAACGTTGCATAAAATAAAAAAAATTCTACGTTCACCAAGATCAATCTATGAGTTCATCTAGCAACAAGAGAGAGGAGTGCATCTACATACCCTTGTAGATCGCGAGCGGAAGCGTTCAAGAGAACGAGGTTGAGGGAGTCGTACTCGTCGTGATCTAAATCACCGGAGATCCTAGCGCCGAACGGACGGCATCTCCGCATTCAACACACGTACGGTCAGCGTGACGTCTCCTCCTTCTTGACCAGCAAGGGGGAAGGAGAGGTTGATGAAGATCCAGCAGCACGACGGCGTGGTGGTGGATGCAGGAGAGTTCCGGCAGGGCTTTGCCAAGCGATTGCGGGAGGAGGAGGTGTAGCAAGGGGGGAGGGAGGCGCCAGATGTTAGGGTTTGGCTGCCCTCCCACCCCCCCTTTATATAGGGACCCCAGGGGGGGCGCCGGCCCTGGATATGGGATCTCCCAAGGGGGCAGCGGCCAGGGGGGAGGAGTGCCCCCCAAGGCAAGTGGAGGCGCCCCCTCCCCTAGGGTTCCCAACCCTAGGCGCAGAGGGGGGCCCAGGGGGGCGCACCAGCCCACCAGGGGCTGGTTCCCCTCCCACTTCAGCCTAGGGGGCCCTCCGGGATGGGTGGCCCCACCCGGTGGACCCCCGGGACCCTTCCGGTGGTCCCGGTACAATACCGGTGACCCCCGAAACTTTCCCGATGGCCGAAACTCGACTTCCCATATATAATTCTTTACCTCTGGACCATTCTGGAACTCCTCGTGATGTCCGGGATCTCATCCGGGACTCCGAACAACTTTCGGTTTGCTGCATACTCATATCTCTACAACCCTAGCGTCACCGAACCTTAAGTGTGTAGACCCTATGGGTTCGGGAGACATGTAGACATGACCGAGATGGCTCTCCGGTCAATAACCAATAGAGGGATCTGGATACCCATGTTGGCTCCCACATGCTCCTCGATGATCTCATCGGATGAACCACGATGTCGAGGATTCAAGCAACCCCGTATACAATTCCCTTTGTCAATCGGTATTTTACTTGCCCGAGATTCGATCGTCGGTATCCCAATACCTCGTTCAATCTCGTTACCGGCAAATTACTTTACTCGTACCATAATGCATGATCCCGTGACCAGACACTTGGTCACTTTGTGCTCATTATGATGATGCATTATTGAGTGGGCCCAGAGATACCTCTCCATCATACGGAGTGACAAATCCCAGTCTCGATCCGTGTCAACCCAACAGACACTTTCGGAGATACCTGTAGTGCACCTTTATAGTCACCCAGTTACGTTGTGACATTTGGTACACCCAAAGCACTCCTACGGTATCCGGGAGTTACACGATCTCATGGTCTAAGGAAAAGATACTTGACATTGGAAAAGCTCTAGCAAAACGAACTACACGATCTTGTGCTATGCTTAGGATTGGGTCTTGTCCATCACATCATTCTCCTAATGATGTGATCCCGTTATCAATGACATCCAATGCCCACAGTCAGGAAACCATGACTATCTGTTGATCAACGAGCTAGTCAACTAGAGGCTCACTAGGGACATATTGTGGTCTATGTATTCACACGTGTATTACGATTTCCGGATAATACAATTATAGCATGAATAAAAGACAATTATCACGAACAAGGAAATATAATCATAATCCTTTTATTATTGCCTCTAGGGCATATTTCCAACAGTCTCCCACTTGCACTAGAGTCAATAATCTAGTTACATTATGATGAATCAAACACCCATAGAGTTCTGGTGTTGATCATGTTTTGCTTGTGGAAGAGGTTTAGTCAACGGATCTACGACATTCAGATCCGTATGTACTTTGCAAATATCTATGTCTCCATCTTGAACATTTTCACGGATGGAGTTGAAACGACGCTTGATGTGCCTGGTCTTCTTGTGAAACCTGGGCTCCTTGGCAAGGGCAATAGCTCCAGTGTTGTCACAGAAGAGAGTGATTGGCCCCGACGCATTGGGTATGACTCCTAGGTCGGTGATGAACTCCTTCATCCATATTGCTTCATGCGCTGCCTCCGAGGCTGCCATGTACTCCGCTTCACATGTAGATCCCACCACGACGCTCTGCTTGCAACTGCACCAGCTTACTGCTCCACGATTCAACATATACATGTATCGGGTTTGTGACTTAGAGTCATCCAGATCTGTGTCGAAGCTAGCGTCAACGTAACCCTTTACGACGAGCTCTTCGTCACCTCCATAAACGAGAAACATGTCCTTTGTCCTTTTCAGGTACTTCAGGATATTCTTGACCGTTGTCCAGTGTTCCTTGCCGGGATTACTTTGGTACCTTCCTACCAAACTTACGGCAAGGTTTACATCAGGTCTGGTACACAGCATGGCATACATAATAGATCCTATGGCTGAAGCATAGGGGATGACACTCATCTCTTCTTTATCTTCTGCTGTGGTCGGGCATTGAGCCGAGCTCAATCTCACACCTAGCAATACAGGCAAGAACCCTTTCTTGGACAGATCCATTTTGAACTTCTTCAATATCTTATCAAGGTATGTGCTTTGTGAAAGACCTATGAGGCGTCTTGATCTATCCCTATAGATCTTGATGCCTAATATGTAAGCAGCTTCTCTAAGGTCCTTCATTGAAAAACACTTATTCAAGTAGGCCTTAATGCTGTCCAAAAGTTCTATATCATTTCCCATCAAAAGTATGTTATCTACATATAATATGAGAAATGCTACAGAGCTCCCACTCACTTTCTTGTAAACGAAGGCTTCTCCATAAGTCTGCATAAACCCAAACGCTTTGATCATTTCATCAAAGCGAATGTTCCAACTCCGAGATGCTTGCACCATCCCATAAATGGATCGCTGGAGCTTGCATACCTTGTTAGCATTCTTAGGATCGACAAAACCTTCCGGCTGCATCATATACAGTTCTTCCTTAAGATAGCCGTTAAGGAATGCTGTTTTGACGTCCATCTGCCATATCTCATAATCATAGTATGCGACAATTGCTAACATGATTCGGATGGACTTCAGCTTTGCTACGGGAGAGAAAGTCTCATCGTAGTCAACCCCTTGAACTTGCCGATAACCCTTAGCGACAAGTCGAGCTTTATAGATGGTAATATTACCATCCGCGTCCGTCTTCTTCTTAAAGATCCATTTGTTTTCTATTGCTCGCTGATCATCGGGCAAGTCTGTCAAAGTCCATACTTTTTTTCATACATGGATTCTATCTTGGATTGCATGGCTTCAAGCCATTTGTTGGAATCTGGGCCCGCCATCGCTTCTTCATAGTTCGAAGGTTCACCGTTGTCTAACAACATGATTTCCAGGACAGGGTTGCCATACCACTCTGGTGTGGAACGTGTCCTTGTGGACCTACAAAGTTCAGTAGCAACTTGATCTGAAGTACCTTGATCATCATCATTAATTTCTTCTCCAGTCGGTGTAGGCACCACAGGAACATTTTCCTGAGCTGCACTACTTTCTGGTTCAAGAGGTAGTACTTCATCGAGTTCTACTTTCCTCCCACTTACTCCTTTCGAGAGAAACTCTTTTTCCAGAAAGGATCCGTTCTTGGCAACAAAGATCTTGCCTTCGGATCTTAAGTAAAAGGTATACCCAATGGTTTCCTTAGGGTATCCTATGAAGACGCATTTTTCTGACTTGGGTTCGAGCTTTTCAGGTTGAAGTTTCTTGACATAAGCATCGCATCCCCAAACTTTTAGAAACGACAGCTTAGGTTTCTTCCCAAACCATAATTCATACAGTGTCGTCTCAACGGATTTAGACGGAGCCCTATTTAAAGTGAATGTAGCTGTCTCTAGAGCATATCCCCAAAATGATAGCGGTAAATCGGTAAGAGACATCATAGATTGCACCATATCCAATAGAGTGCGATTACGATGTTCGGACACACCGTTACGCTGAAGTGTTCCAGGCGGCGTGAGTTGTGAAATGATTCCACATTTTCTTAAGTGTGTACCAAATGCGTGACTTAAATATTCTCCTCCACGATCTGATCGTAAGAATTTTTATTTTTCCGTCACGTTGATTCTCTACTTCATTATGAAATTCCTTGAACTTTTCAAAGGTCTCGGACTTGTGTTTCATCAAATAGACATACCCATATCTACTCAAGTCATCAGTGAGAGTGAGAACATAACGATATCCTCCGCGAGCCTCAACGCTCATTGGACCACACACATCGGTATGTATTATTTCCAATAAGTTGGTTGCTCGCTCCATTGTTCCAGAGAACGGAGTCTTGGTCATTTTGCCCATGAGTCATGGTTCGCATGTGTCAAATGATTCATAATCGAGAGACTCTAAAAGTCCATCAGCATGGAGCTTCTTCATGTGCTTGACACCAATGTGACCAAGGCGGCAGTGCCACAAGCATGTGGGACTATCGTTATCAACTTTACATCTTTTGGTATTCACACTATGAATATGTGTAACATTACGTTCGAGATTCATTAAGAATAAACCATTGACCATCGGGGCATGACCGTAAAACATATCTCTCATATAAATAGAACAACCATTATTCTCGGATTTAAATGAGTAGCCATCTCGTATTAAACAAGATCCAGATACAATGTTCATGCTCAAACTTGGCACTAAATAACAATTATTGAGGTTTAAAACTAATCCCGTGGGTAAATGTAGAGGTAGCGTGCCGAGGGCGATCACATCGACCTTGGAACCATTCCCGACGCGCATCGTCACCTCGTCCTTCGCCAGTCTCCGCTTATTCCACAGCTCCTGCTGTGAGTTACAAATGTGAGCAACGGCACCGGTATCAAATACCCAGGAGTTACTATGAGTACTGGTAAGGTACACATCAATTACATGTATATCACATATACCTTTAGTGTTGCCAACCTTCTTGTCTGCTAAGTATTTGGGGCAGTTCCACTTCTAGTGACCCTTCCCTTTGCAATAAAAGCACTCAGTCTCAGGCTTGGGTCCATTCTTTGACTTCTTCCCGGCAACTGGCTTACCGGATGCGGCAACATCCTTGCCGTCCTTCTTGAAGTTCTTCTTACCCTTGCCCGTCTTGAACTTGGTGGTTTTATTGACCATCAACACTTGATGTTCTTTCTTGATTTCTACCTCTGCCGACTTCAGCATTGAAAATACTTCAGGAATAGTTTTCACCATCCCATGCATATTGTAGTTCATCACAAAGCTCTTGTAGCTCGGTGGGAGTGACTGAAGGATTCTGTCAATGACCGCCTCGTCTGGGAGGTTAATGTCCAGCTGGGACAGGCGGTTGTGCAACCCAGACATTTTGAGTATGTGCTCACTAACAGAACTATTTTCCTCCATCTTAAAATTATAGAACTTGTCGGAGACTTCATATCTCTCGACCCGGGCATGAGCTTGGAAAACCATTTTCAGCTCCTCGAACATCTCATATGCTCCGTGTTGCTCAAAACGCTTTTGGAGCCCCGGTTCTAAGCTGTAAAGCATGCCGCACTAAACGAGGGAGTAATCATCAGCACGTGACTGCCAAGCGTTCATAACGTCTTGGTTCTCTGGGATGGGTGCTTCACCTAGCGGTCCTTCTAGGACATATGCTTTCTTGGCAGCTATGAGGATGATCCTCAGGTTCCGGACCCAGTCCGTATAGTTGCCGCCATCATCTTCCAGCTTGGTTTTCTCTAGGAACGCGTTGAAGTTCATATTGACATGAGCGTTGGCCATTTGATCTACAAGACATATTTTGCAAAGACTTTAGACTAAGTTCATGATAATTAAGTTCATCTAATCAAATTATTTAATGAACTCCCACTGAGATTAGACATCCCTCTAGTCATCGAAGTGTTACACGATCCGAGTCGACTAGGCCGTGTCCGATCATCACGTGAGACGGACTAGTCATCATCGGTGAACATCTCCATGTTGATCGTATCTTCCATACGACTCATGTTCGACCTTTCGTTCTCTGTGTTCCGAGGCCATGTCTGTACATGCTAGGCTCGTCAAGTTAACCTAAGTGTTTTGCATGTGTAAAACTGTCTTACACCCGTTGTATGTGAACGTAGGAATCTATCACACCCGATCATCACGTGGTGCTTCGAAACGACGAACTTTAGCAACGGTGCACAGTTAGGGAGAACACTTTCTTGAAATTATTATAAGGGATCGTCTTATTTACTACCGTCGTTCTAAGTAAACAAGATGCATAAACATAATAAACATCACATGCAATTATATAGTAGTGACATGATATGGCCAATATCATATAGCTCCTTTGATCTCCATCTTCGGGGCTCCATGATCATCTTCGTCACCGGCATGACACCATGATCCATCATCATGATCTCCATCATCGTGTCTCCATGAAGTTGCTCGCCAACTATTACTTCTACTACTATGGCTAACGGTTTAGCAATAAAGTAAAGTAATTACATGGCGTTAAATCATTGACACGCAGGTCATACAATAATTAAGACAACTCCTATGGCTCCTGCCGGTTGTCATACTCATCGACATGCAAGTCGTGATTCCTATTACAAGAACATGATCTCATACATCACAATATATCATTCATCATTCATCACAACTTTTGGCCATATCACATCACAAAGCAATTGCTGCAAAAACAAGTTAGACGTCCTCTAATTGTTGTTGCATCTTTTACGTGGCTGCAATAGGGTTCTAGCAAGAACATTTTCTTACCTACGAATAATCACAACGTGATTTGTCAACTTCTATTTACCCTTCATAAGGACCCTTTTCATCGAATCCGCTCCAACTAAAGTGGGAGAGACAGACACCCGCTAGCCACCTTATGCAACTAGTGCATGTCAGTCGGTAGAACCTATCTCACGTAAGCGTGCGTGTAAGGTCGGTCCAGGCCACTTCATCCCACAATACCGCTGAAGCAAAATAAGACTAGTAGTGGCAAGAAAGTTGACAACATCTACGCCCACAACAGATTTGTGTTCTACTCGTGCAATAGAGAACTACGCATAGACCTAGCTCATCATGCCACTGTTGGGGAATGTTGCATAAAATAAAAAAATTCTACGTTCACCAAGATCAATCTATGAGTTCATCTAGCAACGAGAGAGGGGAGTGCATCTACATACCCTTGTAGATCGCGAGCGGAAGCGTTCAAGAGAACGGGGTTGAGGGAGTCGTACTCGTCGTGATCCAAATCACCGGAGATCCTAGCGCGTTCAACACACGTATGGTCAGCATGACGTCTCCTCCTTCTTGATCCAGCAAGGGGGAAGGAGAGGTTGATGAAGATCCAGCAGCACGACGGCATGGTGGTGGATGCAGCAGAGTTCCGGCAGGGCTTCGCCAAGCGATTGCGGGAGGAGGAGGTGTAGCAAGAGGGGAGGGAGGCGCGAGATGTCAGGGTTCAGCTGCTCTCCCACCCCCCCCCCTCTTTATATAGGGACCCCAGGGGGGGCCCGGCCCTGGAGATGGGATCTCCCAAGGGGGGCGGCGGCCAGGGGGTGGATTGCCCCCCAAGGCAAGTGGAGGCGCCCCCTCCCCTAGGGTTCCCTACCCTAGGCGCGAAGGGGGCCCAGGGGGCGCACCAGCCCGCCAGGGGCTGGTTCCCCTCCCACTTCAGCCCATGGGGCCCTTCGGGATGGGTGGCCCGACCCGATGGACCCCCGGGACCCTTCCGGTGGTCCTGGTACAATACCGGTGACCCCCAAAACTTTCCCGATGGCCGAAACTCGACTTCCCATATATATGTCTTTACCTCCGGACCATTCCGGAACTCCTCGTGATGTCCGGGATCTCATCCAGGACTCCGAACAACTTTCGGTTTGCTGAATACTCATATCTCTACAACCCTAGCGTCACCAAACCTTAAGTGTGTAGACCCTACGGGTTCGGGAGACATGTAGACATGACCGAGATGGCTCTCCGGTCAATAACCAACAGCGGGATCTGGATACCCATGTTGGCTCCCACATGCTCCTCGATGATCTCATCGGATGAACCACGATGTCGAGGATTCAAGCAACCCCGTATACAATTCCCTTTATCAATCGGTATTTTACTTGCCCGAGATTCGATCGTCGGTATCCCAATACCTCGTTCAATCTCGTTACCGGCAAGTCACTTTACTCGTACCGTAATGCATGATCCCATGACCAGACACTTGGTCACTTTGAGCTCATTATGATGATGCATTACTGAGTGGGCCCAAAGATACCTCTCTGTCATACGGAGTGACAAATCCCAGTCTCGATCCGTGTCAACCCAACAAACGCTTTCGGAGATACCTGTAGTGCACCTTTATAGTCACCCAGTTACGTTGTGACGTTTGGTACACCCAAAGCACTCCTACGGTATCCGGGAGTTACACGATCTCATGGTCTAAGGAAAAGATACTTGACATTGGAAAAGCTCTAGCAAAACGAACTACATGATCTTGTGCTATGCTTAGGATTGGGTCTTGTCCATCACATCATTCTCCTAATGATGTGATCCCGTTATCAATGACATCCAAATCCCATAGTCAGGAAACCATGACTATCTGTTGATCAACGAGCTAGTCAACTAGAGGCTCACTAGGGACATATTGTGGTCTATGTATTCACACGTGTATTACGATTTCCGGATAATACAATTATAGCATGAATAAAAGACAATTATCACGAACAAGGAAATATAATAATAATCCTTTTATTATTGCCTCTAGGGCATATTTCCGACACCCGGCTGGCTTGCCGATGCTTCCACGAGACTAGTTGTCTGTAGCTCATCCACTTGCTCTTGGACCACGGGCTGTGCAATCCCCAAATTTGAACTCTGAGGCGGCAAAACATGCCTTTGTCGGATCCTAGGAGTAGGCAGATTCCCTCTCTCTCCCTGCCCAGTCCTCCTCTGGCTCTGATTGGGCGCCCTGCCCGTTCCAATCATTGGCCTCTCCATGGTTGGCGCTCTCTGATTGGAAACTCCGCCTCCCAAAGCATTTGTAGGCCCCGCCGTCCTTATGAGATGGTCAAAAGTTGATTGCCTGACGGAGAGCCTCTCTTTCACAGGCTGAGGTGGCCCCACGATCATGGTCCAGGTTCTAGCATCCATGGGCGGCAACCTCCACTCTGATGTCGCCGGCGGCGACTCCAGCGACGGCGATGTGCCCCGCCTCCGCGTGGAACCAACATATCCTCTCTGATCTCTGACCCCAAACTGCCAACTTGGCCGGCGACTAGAGACACCGGTGTCATGCACGCCACCAGTTCTTGGCGACGGCAACCCACTCTGCCCGCTATCTGAAGAGACCTCGACGCACCACGGCGGCTCCACGAATTCCCCAAAATCCTTCACCTCATCCAAATGAATGAGAACCTTGTATTGCAGCAATGTAGGCTCATGCAATGGGGCTGTTAGACCCGGCTCTGGCACCGCCAACCAGCGCAGGGAAGGGATGGAGTCTGGGTTCGCCATCCAAGCAGAGAGCTTGAATGAAGAAAGATCCCTTCTGGAGCTCGTCTCCGGCGCAATGGTGTCTACAAGGTAGGACGTGCCTAACAGATCATCTGCAGTCTCCCTGTCCCAAGCGTGTGGCGAAATCCCCTTGATCACCAACAAAACTTTGCTGCTGAGCATGGAGTGCACTGCGAGCACTTGCCTATTCCACTGCCTGAAGAATAGCTTCACGCCGCGGTGCTCCAACGGTGGCCTGGCACTAACTCTGTTGCAATGCTCTGCTGAAGCGAAACCGACCAGGAAATCTTCTGGCATGAAGTGGTGAACAGACACCCAGCGCGGATCGATGCTCAGAATCTCTTCCAGCGCCTCTAGAACGAACTCAGGCTACAGGTCATGGCGCGCACCGCCCACGTATGCCACCATGGCAAATCTCAGCTTCTACTCCAGGTCGTCCATAGACCGAGTGCGACGAACGATGCGAAGGTCAGCTGGATCGAACTCCTCCGTGATGACATCCCTCTGCGAGCTCGACGGCAGGAGGCGTGGCCACTCCGGCACACCCATGGGGCCCCGTGACGGTAGCGGTGGCGATGGCGGTGGTGGCAGCCTTCCCGGGTCCGCACGGCCCCTCTGCGCTTCTTGCTCATGCCGAGCCACCTTGGCTAGAGCCTGGCGCCGCAGATCCTCCTCCGACAATGGGCTGCGCGGGCGTTTGCATTCCTTGGACTGATGCCCTTCTTGACCACACCGGAAGCAGACTATGGCGTTGGTGCAGTCATTCCTGAAGTGAACCTCTTTGAAACACCGAAAGCACTTGTCGTCCATGTCCGGCGGCATCTCACGACGCACAGTCGTTGAGGCCCCGCCCTGCTGGACAGGGCTTCTCTCTTCTTGACGCCGCCTCCAGAGCTCTCTCTTGGACGGCCTGGGCTGGACGCCTCTGCAGACGTCGTCCCCTGGAACCCAGCGCCTCAGAGCTCTCTGAAAGGCCGAGCCCCGAAACCACCAGCCTCTCTTTGCTCTGCCGAGAGGACGAGGAAGCCGACTGTGGACTGGCGGCCATGCCTAGGAGGAGGAAGGGGGGCTGCCCGGGTGGGAGCTGTTGTCGCCGGCGATCTCTCTCACTGAACATGGACTCTCACGCTCTCTGTAACTGAAACAAAGATGACAAGAGATTTTTGTGCCGCGCACACTTCCTGCGGCTTTTCTGTTTTCTCCTTATTGCTTATAACTTGAGATACATGCAGACTAAGCTAACAGCTGATCCTATACTTCCGGCACTCCCAGCACGCACAACGTGCCATCCCACGTTGAACTGGTAGTGCCCAATGCCCCAGGCTGCCTAGCGCACGACCCGGGCTACACACACGCAGCTATGCAACATGCCCATAGCATGCACACGTACAGGAAAGAAACAAACATGCACCTAAACTATCTATGACACGAATGAATGCTAACAAGTCACCCCCTCAGTCTTGGCCTGCTCCTTTCATGTCGACGACGCCAAGCTTCTCTCTGAACTCAACGAACTTTGCACGCCCGAGCGACTTGGTCAGAAGATTAGCAACCTGTTCCTCAGTCCTCACGTGCTGAACATCGATCCTCTTCTCCTCAACGCACTCGTGTATGAAATGATAGCGAGTGTCGATATGCTTGCTCCGGTCATGGTGAACCGGATTCTTGCACAACGCGATCGCGGACTTGTTGTCCACGAGGAGCTTGGCCTCCATGGGTGCTTCGCCTTGGAGCTCTTCGAATAGCCGGCCGAGCCACACACCATGGCAGGCAGCCGTGGCTGCTGCAATATACTCTGCCTCGCATGACGACAGAGCCACCGTCTTCTGCTTTTGTGATGCCCAAAGCACGCAGCTGGAGCCGAAGAAGAAAGTTGTGCCCGTGGTGCTCTTGCGGTCATCCGGATCACCAGCGAAGTCGTTGTCGCTGTAGCCCACCACCCGTGTATGCGACGAACCATGCCACTCATAGCGACAGTCGTACGTTGTCGTGCCGCTGACGTACCTCAGTATGTATCTCACAGCCGCCATGTGCAGAGCTGTTGGAGCTTCCATGTAGCGACTGACGAGGCCAACAGCGTAGCAGATGTCCGGGCGCGTGTTCACCAAGTACCGCAAGCTCCCAACGATGCTCCGGTGCTCGGTGGGATCGACGGTGTCGCTGCCGTCATTCTTCATCAGCTTCAGCCTGTTCTCCATGGGTGTGTGGCAAGGGTTACAGCCCTCCAGGCCTGCGTACTTGACGATCTTACGTGCGTAGCTGCTCTGGCACAAAGTGATCGCCTCCTCCGTCTGATTCACCTCGATGCCGAGGTAATATGAGAGGAGGCCCAGATTGCTCATGCTGTACATCGCCTTCATCCGCTCCTTGAACTCGACGATGTCGGACCTGCGGGAGCCAGTGATGATCAAGTCATCAACGTACACCCCCATGATCAGGAATCCATTCTCCTTCACCCTCCTGTAGACCGCATGCTCCAAGGGACTCCGCTTGAAGCCGAGCCCCACCAGAGAGCTATCCAACTCCGCGTTCCATCCGCGGGGAGCTTGATGAAGCCCATACAGCGCCTTGCGCAGCTTGAGCACCATCTGCTTGTTCTTGTCGTCGATGTAGCCCGACGGCTGCCGGACATACACTTCCTCGGCGAGGTCTCCGTTCAAAAACGCGAACTTGACGTCCATGTGATGAACTTCCCAGCCGCCCCGAGCTGCGAGCGCGATGAGCACCCGCACAGACTCCATGCGCGCCACGGGTGCAAACACCTCGTCGAAGTCGACTCCTGGTTTATGTAAATAGCCTTTGGCAACTAAACGATCTTTGTGCTTAATCACGTTACGTTGTGGGTCTTTTTTCACTTTAAATACCCACTTTAGCCCGATCGCATGCTGCCCTTGAGGAAGATTGGTGAGCTCCCAAGTCTGGTTGCCCTTTATGCAGTTCATCTCCTAGTCCATGGCGCGCTTCCAGCACGCCTCTTTCAATGCCAGATCGACACTGGCCGGCTCCTCGGCTGCCACAGGACATAGCCCGCTGTACTCCAACTTGTATGGGTCGGTGTTGTCGATCAGCTCCTCATACGCGCCGTAGCGGAGCGGCAACCCCTCGGAGTCGTTGGACTCGCCGGTGGGTGGTGTGACGAACGCCGGCTCGTTTGGTGCAGCCGGTGTACCAGGGAACGACATACACAGCGCTCCTGGTGTCGCCGGTGTCATGCTGCCGCTCCCTGCCTCGCCTGCAGGGTCTTTGTTGGAGGGCGCGGTGACCGTGTACTCCACGGTGAAAGTGCTCGGTGCAGCATGTGTTGCGGCTGCAACAGCATCAGTAGGCTCCTTCTCCTAGCTCCATGGCCTGCCCTCGTCAAAGACAACATCGCGGGTGACGTGCAGCTTGTGCGTTGCCGGATTATAGACCCGGTATGCCTTGCTACCATCCTTGTACCCCACGAACACCATTGGCGCCGCTCTGTCCGAGAGCTTTGTGACGCCCGGCCCGTCCTTCTTCACGAATGCGGTGCAGCCAAATGTGGGAGGTAGGAGACGTCCGGCTTCCGTCCATGCCATGCCTCGTACGGTGTGACACCACAGAGCGCACGCGTTGGTGCCTGGTTCAGAATGTGCATGGCAGTCTTCACCGCCTCACCCCAGAAATGTGCCAGAACCTGCATAGACTTGAGTAGGCTTCTCGCCATCTCCACTACAGTCTGGTTGCGGCGCTCTACCACTCCGTTTTGCTGCGGAGAGTAGGGAGCCGTCGTGTACCGCTTGATGCCGTACTCGTCGCAGTAGCTTTTGAAATCCGGCGAGTTGAACTCGCCGCCGCGATCAGTCCGGAATGCCCTCAGCTTCACTTGGTGCTCCTTCTCGGCGAGCGCCTTGATCTTGCAGAAGAAGCGAACGGCCTCGTCCTTGGTGCGCAGCATCTCGACCCACATAAAACGGCTGTAGTCGTCGATGATCAGCAAGAAGAACCGATTCCCGCTCGGTGTTGCCGGCAAGATGGGGCCACACGAGTCTGCATGGACGACTACTAGCCCCTGCTCCGCGCGATATGGGGATGCACGCGGGAACGGAGCCCTGTGCATCTTGGTGATGGCGCACTCGTCACACAGCTGCTGCTCTTGATCAAGCACGGGCATGCCTGTGACCATGTCCCGCGCGGCGAGGTCGTGCAGGGCACGGAAGTGCAGGTGCCCGTAGCGTGCATGCCAGCGCCACGGTGTGTCGTCCCCCTTCCCAAGGAGGTAGATAGGAGAGGTGATCTGCAACTGCAACTTGTACAGGCGATTGGGTGATCGCCTCACCCTCGCCAGCAACATGCGCTCGGCGTCGAAGATGCACATCTCGCCGGCCTCAACCACGGTCTTGCATCCCACCTCATCAAGTTGTCCTAGACTTATAATATTACTTTCAATCTAGGAATCAAGTATACCTCCGTGAGGACGCGATGTGCTTGGTTCTTGCACATGAACATGACGGAGCCTCTACCGCGGATGTCGACGGCCGACCCGTCACCAAACTTGACGGTTCCAGTGACAGTCTCGTCGATGGATGATAACATGCTGCGGTCTCCGGTCATGTGATTACTGGCCCCCGTATCGAGGTACCACACATCAGCCGGGCTCGCCTTAGGGATCACCTTCTCCTCGCTCAGGTTGACTTGCTCGTGCGCTGGCTCGTCGGTGATCTACACCAGCCCAGCGTGGACCGCCATGAGCAGAGCCGGCTGCTCCTCGGCAGCCTGCGTGAGGTTTGCCTCCTCCTTGCGCTCGCGCTTGGGCCTGTAGAAATCCCGGGCCATGTGCCCCTGGATCCCACAGTTGTGGCAAGTCCCCTTGAAACGATGGCCGCCACCCGACGAGCCCTGCCCGGCGCCGCTAGACGCGCCACCATCCTTGCTCTTGCCTCCGCGCTGGCCGTTTCCACGGCCTCCGCCGCGGCCGCCTCTTCCTGATGGCTTGCCGCGGGATGACCCCTCTCCTGGGGCCTGCTGCTTAGTGCGTGTCAGCCACTCCTCGTGGGTCAGCATCAGCTGCCCGCCAGTGCGGCCGACGCTCCCGTGGTCGAGGCGCTCCTCGACGGCCTTGAGGCGCCCTGTCAAATCCTCTATACTCAGAGTAGAGAGATCAACAAGCGTCTCACTGGACATAGCAATTTGTGCATAGTGCTGCGGCACCACATGAAGGAACTTGCGCACCGCCTTCTCCTTGGTGACCTTGTCACCGAGGACGTTCAGGTTCATGATCATGGACCCGAGCCGCATCGCGAAGTCATCCACGGACTCGCCATCGTGGAATTCGATGGTCTCGAACTCCCGCGCTAGAGACTGCGCCTTGGGCGCGCGCACCCATTCACCGCCGATGCGCATGGTGACGATCGCGTCCCACGCCACCTTTGCCGTCGGCTTGACGGCCAGTGTCCCCACCATCTCGGGCGGCACTGCTCCAAGGATGTCCTCCAGCGCCATGCGATCCTCGTGGAAGTCGACGTCGTCGTGCTCGACGGCGTTCCAATAGCCACGCGCCTCCAGCTTCACTTTCATGAGCAGAGACCAGTTCATCTTCGTGAACATCGGCCAACTTGTAGTTCGTCCTCGTGAGCATCGGCCAACTTGTCGATCCGGACTCCCGGATCACCCTCTGCACCACAGGCGCCGCGAGCTCGCGCCCGCGCACCATGCGGCTCCGGCCGCGCCTCGGGGGCGACCGTGATGGGGACCGCGACCGTGGCGGCGTCTTCGACCCGAAGCCGCCCGCCTTGGCCGCATCAGCCGGCGCCTTGCTGCCGGCCGCCTTGCCGCCATCCATGTCCGCAGGATGTCAACGGGGCTCTGATGCCACTTGTCGTCGCCGGCGATCTCTCTCACTGAAGATGGACTCTAACGCTCTCTGTAACTGAAACAAAGATGACAAGAGATTTTTGTGCCGCGCACACTTCCTGCGGCTTTTCTGTTTTCTCCTTATTGCTTATAACTTGAGCTACATGCAGACTAAGCTAACAGCTGATCCTATACTTCCGGCACTCCCAGCACGCACAACGTGCCATCCCACGTTGAACTGGTAGTGCCTAGTGCCCCGGGCTGCCTAGCGCACAACCCAGGCTACACACACGCAACTATGCAACATGCCCACACCATGCACACGTACAGGAAAGAAACAAACATGCACCTAAACTATCTACGACACGAATGAATGCTAACAGGAGCGACCGGCGGCAGGGAAGAGGTGGACGCCGGGGTCAGAGCGACCAGCGGCATGGAGGGGGTGGACGCTGGCACCGGAGTGGCGCACGGAGGGGGGCGGGAGGGAGAGAGCGGTACAATTTTGAGTTGATGCTTATTGTGGCGCACGATGGCCGAGGCATGGTGGAGAGGAGCTTTTCGGGTGGGGAAGAGGGGTTGACTGGTCAAAGCGTCTGCGTGGCAATTTTTTGGCCACATCACCTTGTTCAATGGGCCCTATCTGTCGGAAAGTCATCAAAACGGTCTAAACGGGCGATTAGTGCTATTTGTTGGGTCATTAGTCATGGACGTGGTGTTTTTAGTAAAAAAAAGTCATAGAACCGTGTTTTCTGCAAATCTAGTCTCCAATATGATGGTTTCTTGCAATTAGCTATGTCTACATCCCAACTGACGAATCCGAGATGGATATGGAGTGGCATGTAGAAGGGAGGCGAAGCATGAGCTCGCCGGAGATCCATGGGATGTGCTCTTCGCTTTAGTCGCCTCAGTTCCGCAAGGGAAAGGAAAAAAACTAAGGCTGATTTACAATTTTCATGGGAACAACAAACAATCATCCTCCCTCGGAATACTGATTTCCAAATCTGATCAATATCTAAGAAACAAATATAAAAGAGGTAATATCACCGCGAGTCCTATAACTTGCGTCGCATGTTCAGTTTGGTGCTAGAACTTCAAAAATATGGTTTCGTGGTCACTTAACTTGACTCAAGTGTGCACATACCGTCAAACTACATGTATGCAGGTGTATCCATGTGTATGACCCCATTTGTCAGTGACTGAAGGCGCTAGGCGAGACGTGATTTTACATAGAACACCGTTAAATTTTTTTGCAGAAAAAGTCTACCGTGGGGTGCATTTTTGCACAAAACACCCTCATATTTTTATTTATAGATAAACAGGACCACAATATTGCACATGTTTGCAAAAACTAAAAAAAATGTCCATTAGAACTCGAATACAACCAATTGAGTTACTACCAAACGGTCTAGCCACTCCGCCTGTCAGGTCCGAATATTCATTTTGGATAACGAGCGTATATGTACTGGATGAGGACTCCTGTGGAGCTTAATTGGGCTGTGAAAATAATTTTAATACGAGACAGCGAAAATTTAACACGAAAAGAGGAACTAGCAGAACTCGAACCAACTACCAACTATTTAAACACGAGACATTCTAGTTACTACTACAACCCATCAGTTCCGGATGTGTAATATGGATAAGGAATGTATATGTATCAAACGAGATCACATGTGGAGCTCAAATAGGCTGCAGATATTGCGGTCCCTTTTGCCTGCAGTATTTTTCTAAAACATATAAACATGTGTATTATACAAATGTGTGTATTACATATTTGATTTTCAAAATTACAATTCAAAAATATAATGTTAATTATACAAACATTTCAATAATTATATGCACATTTGTATAGTTTAATGTTTGTATAATTAAAATATTCATAACTTAAAATTTAAACTGTTAATGTGAATATTCAATTGTGGCCAATGTTTCAGTTATATTTTTTAAATACAAGTCAAGATTAAAAGTTATACACAAGTGAAGGTTCATAAATATTTAGCAAATGTTTGCATTCATCATTTTGTATAATTAAATATAAACCGCAAGTGTATATTTTTTGGACTCATTAAACATATTAATTTAATAAACATTTTCAATGTCTGCATTAACTAAATATTTTTAAATAGTACACAAGTTTATATTTAAATGTTTTTATTTACTAATCATCGTTTGCAAGCATAGTATTTTCAACACACAAATATTTGAAACATAGTTTTATTACTTATGTTGTACAAATACCTTAAAAAATAGCTTGCGCAAAATGCGCTGCAGTATCCGCAGCCCAATTAAGCTCCACATGAGCCCTCGTCGGTACATATATCCTCGTTATCAATACTGACCATCCTGAGCTTAATGACTTTTTTTAAGCCTGGACCATAGAACAATTGTTCTACGACATTTTCAATTATATTAATAAAAAATATTTACAACAATACAAAAAAGAAAATCATCCAATGCCCTCTTTAGGAAACATGAGAAATAATTATAGGTTTTGTTCTATCCAACTGTCAATCTGTGCTCCTTTGTGTTCTTTTGATGGGAGCCGAACTATCTGCAATCCTTCCTTGAGGTAGTACTTCCAAGAATTTATGTGTGGTGGGGCATGTCTGAAGATCTTATCATTCCTAACCATCCAAGTACTCCATCTTCCCATAATAATGATCTCCATAGCAATATCTTTAGGTAGCTTATCCATGGTCAGTAAACCTCATCATATGAAGATATCCCTCTATGCTTCGTAGGCAATATGCTAGTCCAGCAGGTCAGTGAGAAAGAGCAATTCCAGAAAAGGTGAATGAGTGTTTCAACAGATCCATCCGCACACAAGGCACATGAATAATCTGGAAGGAACATATTTCTACGTTGAAGGAAGTTCCTTGTGCTAACTCTGTCATGCAGTAAAAGCCAGAAGAAGATCTTGTGCCCAAGGCTACATGAGGTTTTCCAAATCTGCTTAAAAAGGGAGTGGACTTCATTCTTTGCACATATGTTCTTGTACATTCTCATGAAAGAGTATTGCAACCTAGGCCAAGAGTAGCACCATTTATCTTGTTCAACAGATGGAGGGATGCTCTGAATGTGGGCCTGAAGGGAGTTGTATTGGTTGAAAGCTTGGAGAGAGAGTGGTCTATGGAAGATGTGGCTGAGTTTCCTGCTGCTCAATGACTTGCTTCAGTGTGATCTTTGTATTGATGACAAATGAGAACAGCTTGGGAAATTGAAGTTACAGTGGCTCACCCATCCATTTGTCCTGCCAGAAGAGAGTGGTATCTCCTTGACCTGGTTTGCGAATGGCATGTTGCTTGTAGGTGTGCAAAGTTTTCATGATGCCCTTCCACCAAAAGGACCCAACCAGCCTATCTCCAGGCAGAGAATCTTGATAATATGCTCCCATACAATTTTCACCCATGCGGTGTCTTCTTTGTTAAAGAATTTATGAAGGAATTTCATGAGCAAAGCTTGATTATGCAAATGGACATCTAAGACCCCCAGTCCACCTTGTGCTTTCGGTTGACACACTTGATCCCATGAAATCAACACTGACCCTCTCTCCCGAGTTCCATATATGCGCCAAAAGCAATTCATGAGATATGTGTTGATTTGCTTGATTACTGTCTTGGGAATCCAGAGAGTGCACATGAAGAATGTAGGCATGCTGGAGAATACAGACTTGATAAGAGTAAGTTTGTCCCCAGAGGATAGGAGAGTGGAGCAACCCAACAATCTATTTTTCAATTCTCTTTACCATGGGCATATAATCTTCAACCTTGGGTTTGGTGTAGCAGAGTGGTAAGCCCATGTATTTGTTTGGCAGAGTGCCAATGTTGCATCCTAGAAGGTGAGACAACTCTGTCATCTTCTCTATGGGAGTGTTGATGGCAATGAGGGTTGATTTGGAATAGTTGACCTTGAGTCCAGTGTATGATGCATAGTGGAGTAGCAAATTCTTAATGTGCTCAATTTTCTTCTATCAGCATTTGCTACTAAGATGGTGTCATCCGCATACTCAATGGTAGGGTAATCTGGATAAGACTGGTGAACCGGAGGAGAATGAATCATGTTGTTATGCATGGCCTTATTCATCATGGTTTGTAACACATCAGCAGCAATCACAAAAATTAGTGGTGAAAGGGGATCACCTTGCCTGACTCCCTTATTGCACAAAAATTGTTTGCTTGGTACCCCACTCAGCAGCACAGAGGAAAAACCAGTCTCATATATCATTTTTATCCATTGGATCCATCTGGGCCCAAACCCCTTGGCTTGCATGATTTGGATGATGGTATCATGATTTAACATGTCAAAAGCCTTTTCAAAATCAAGTTTTGAAGGACCAGTTCTTTTCTGCTATGGAAGCACTGATGAGTGTATTCATATGACCAAGCCAGACAGTCCTGGATGCATCTATTGTTAAGGAACCCATATTGATTGATATGCACCATTCTAAGGATCACTTCTTGAAGTCTATTTGCTAGGAGCTTGGTGATAATTTTGAGAGTGCAGTTGAGTAGTGAGATGGGCCTGAAATCAGCAGGACTTGAAACAACATCAACTTTGGGGATCAATGTGATGAAGGAGCAATTAATGCTCTGAATATTGACAGTGCTAGAGTGGAAATCCTGCGGGAGCTGATAGAAATCAGGAGCAATGATGTCCCAGCAGTGTTTGGGGAAAGCTGCATTAAACCCATCTGGCCCAGGAGATTTATCAGAGGGCATTTAGCTAATGACCTTGTCAATTTCTTCCTTGCGGAATGGGGCCTCTAGGTCAGATAGATCTTCAGTGGAGTTGAGTAGGGTATCCAAATGGAGAGGGTTTTCTATTGGTGAACTGGTGCCCGATCTCTCTTTAAAGGCTCTATATAAAATAGAAGCTTTGGTCTGGTGTTCATAGTGTTCCTGATCAGATTCATCTTGGAGCATGGCAATACTATTATTCTTGAATTTAATTGTAGCTTTGGCTTGAAAGTATCTTGTGTTAGCCTCTCCTATCTGAATCTGTCTGATTGTAGCTCTTTGTTTCCAATAAATCCTTTGGTGTTCCAAAAGCTAGGCTATGTGATTCTTGAGTATTTCCCTTCCATTAGTTTCCTCACTTGACAGAGTTCTATAGTCCTCAAAGTAATCATAACATAGGATCATGAAGTTGGTATCAGCAATGATTTTCTTGAGATCAGATAATTGCTTGGACCAAATCTTAAGTCCCTTCCTAAGCCTCTTGAATTTAGCAGCAATGATCTCAGCACTGTCTCTTTCATCCACTGGATGAGTCCAAACAGATTTGACCACATCTTTAAATTGTGAGTTCTGCAACCAGAAATTTTCAAATCTGAAGATTTTTGATCTGGGTATGGAGGAGCCAATTTTTATATTGATGGGCACATGATCAGAAGTAGTCTTAGCCAAAGGATAAAAAAATGTGGCCGGGTATTTCAGGGTCCAGGCTGCATATGTGAAGCACCAATCTAATTTCTCCAACAGGGGTGCTTCTTGCATGTTACTCCAAGTATATTTCCTTCCTTTCAAAGGAATTTCAACCAATGACTGCTGACTAATGGCTTCATTAAAATTGAGCATATCATCTAAATTTCCTCCAGCTCTGCTTTTGTTATGTGGATATCTGATGTAGTTAAAGTCTCCCAGAAGGATCCAATTGACTTCATCTTCCATGTGGAATTTTTTTAGCCAGTCAATAAAAATTTGTCTTTCTTGATGCTCACAAGGACCATAAACATTAGTGAGCACCTATTGATCATTATTATGTTTGGAAGTGAACTATAAAGTGATGGCATAATTGTTTCTATGGATAACTTGCCCATCAAAGGCCTGGTCATTCTAGGCCACTAAGATACCCTGATGCTCCAATGGAGGGAAGATAGTCAAACTTACTAATTCTCTTTGGACAGAAGTTCTTTAAGTAGGAGCTATCAAAAGTTTCTATTTTAGTCTCTTGTATACAAATAACAGAGCACTGAGTTTTTTCTATTTTATTGGCAATGGCTGTCCACTTATTGGGGTCATTGATACCTCTAATATTCCAGTTAAGAATATTCCATTCTCTATTCATAGGGAAACAAGAAAACTGGACTGTAGGTGGGCCTCTGAATGTGTCCTGGAAGTGGGATACTGTGACAAGATATTGTGCTTGAGAGAGATAAGATCATAAAGGTGCTATCCATATAGCATACATCCCAGGATAAGATATTTATAGTACCACAGTTGTTACAATAGACCAAAAGAGTATCATCATTGTCAACACCCATATTGTCTACGATTACAAGTTCATTACAGGCAGAGTTCATCATAGACTTAAAAAAGAGGCAGAAGAACTAAATCCACTTCTTGGCCTGCTACTTAGTGGCCTTGCTTCCTGCCATATTTGGGCAGGTGTCCTTGCTTTTCTTATTCCTCTTTGCCAGAATCTCTTCAGTGGTGTCCTTCTCACTCACCTTGCAAAAAGAAGTGTTTAAACTTTTAACCACTTTGGCAGATAACATAGGAGGTTTAACATTATAGGCCAAACAGTCTTTGTCCACACAAACTAACTGCTTAAACCCCTTTGCTATCTTTTGAAGTCTGCAACTCCTTCTTACCTTTGTTTCCACCAGAGGAATCTTGCCTTTCCTCTTCTTATGATTGTGAGGTGCTGCAGTGGATGAAGCAGAGGTCACATCCTAGTCTGTATCAACAGAAGGAGAGCCAATGTCAATGTACTTAGAGCCCTGCTGGGAAGATGGAGCGGAGCAGAGTAGAAGCTCATGAGATGGACATTTTTCAGGTATAGAAAAAGGAAGTGTGGTTGTGCAGGTTCAGCTCTGACTGGTAATATCCCAGACATGAGTGAGCAAAACTGATGACCCATTCAAATTTGTCAGGTGTCAAGAAGTTAACTGATAGAAAATTAACCCAATCAGTTGGTACATGGATAATCTCTTTGCTGTCCAAAGTTGGGGCAAAATGAGTTCTCCAGACTTCTGCTCCCTCTTTACCAATAAGCTCCACTGCTGACTGCAGCTTGGATGGAGCATCTGCACTTAAATGTTGATCAAGCTCCCGATTGATAGTAGGGCAGACAGTGTGGTCATTATTAAAGTAGGCTGGGATATCTGAGGTCTCCCCCTCAACCACCTTAGTGTTTGCCTCACTGACCAAGTTCTGATGTTGATTGTCTTGAGGGTCCGCCTTAGTTGCATGAACAGTTTCAGTTTGAACAGTGTTAACAGAATTGGGTTCAACCTGTGGAACTTCCAGATGGTAAAGAGAGTTATTGGTGAATGACTGATATTCCAGTTGCATGGCGTCTAATTCTCTGTTGACATGAACATATTCTTCCTTTTGCATAATGATCTCAATGCCTAGATCCATTATGGGATGGTACTGAAAAGCTGGTGGATGTAGCTCCATATCTGGTACTTGTGGGGGAATGTTGTCTGCCTCAATAATTGGTTGTTGGGCCTGAACTGGAAATGGGCCTGGCCCAACAGGTCCAACAGCCACATTTAAATCTGACAGTCCTGGCTGTATTGGCGCCAAAGGTCCATTGGCAGAGGCATCTGTGCCAGCAGAATTGTCAGAAGGGCCATCAAAAATGGTAATGCTACTGTTAGCATTGTCTCCTTCAGCCATGACCTCTGCATCAAATGGCTCCATAATATCATTAAGAGCTAATAATTACCTAATGAAGCTCTTGGTCAATCAGTTCCTATGGCATGGCCCACTAGCCCCAACCTGGTAAGTTTACTTCCTCTTCTTCCTCAGCATCCTCTGCATCCATCATATCAGGGTTATTACCCTCATTATTCAGAGCCAAATGCAAGTTAACATTGGCTTCATGTCGATGTATGTCATTATGCTCATGTTGCTGCAAAGGCCCTAGGAAATGATTGTGCTGATTAGGATGAAAGACCTCTTGTGGTGGGATTGGATGTGGGTTGCCATGGGGTAGGATGGGGTCTTCATCATGTGGGACAGCCCCAAGAATTTGGTGTTGCAGAATGACAATAGGCACAGTGAGTGAACCAGACTGAAATCTATCTCCTTCCCCAAAGAAAATGCTGTTTGGAATGTCAGAAAGTTCCTCCACTCTGACATGAACCATGAGGTTGGCTCTGGTACTACGAACTTTGCCCCACAGGAGGAACTTGCCGAATTTGTTCACAACATTACTGACCTCTTGAATATTCCTTCTGTCAAAAGGGTACCCACAAAGCAGAATCCACACATCTCTGTTCAAAACTAGGTTTCTCCAGTTCAGGCCCTAATTGTGTTTTTGGAAATTGACATGGACATCTATGAACTGATGTGGGCTATTGGATACAAGTGCGTCTCTATCAAAGACACTATTTATCTTGATGTAAGCTTGGCCAAAAGGGCAAGGTTCAATCTCAGAAAACCCCAATCTCTTGTCTATGAGAAAATCATAAAGTACCTCTCCGGTGGTGTTGAACACGACTGGCAGATTTGGCATCGGAACAATCGTGGCAATCGCCCAGTCTTCATGAGTAGGTTGAGCAGCTCCGGTAAGAACTCGAATCCTTGGTGTTCTCCCCGCAACCTGAATGCTCTAATGATTTGGTTGGAGGAATGGGGTGGGGTCGAAAGGGAATGAGGCCATTGTCGTTGCGGCAGGTGAAGATTGGGTGGGGTGGAGTGGCAAGGGAGAGAGATGAACAACTGCGGCTTGCAGTTTTTATGCAATGGAGATTTGGGAGGTCCGGCGATGGTGGCTACTCTCCGGGGAAGAGTGGGAAATAGCATTAACTGAGGACTCTGGTTGGTCGGCTGATTGATAGCCCGGGTTGTCACAATCGCGGGAACTGTAACTGTCTGCCTTGGAAACTGAATCGCCAAGGGATCCTTTGGGCTCGGAGTGGTCTGTGGGCTGCGATGGGCCGAAGAGAAGCAGTCCTTTTTGATATAGCCCCAGTGTTTACAGGAATGTCAGTTAATGCGATTGGGGCAGCTGGGCCGAGAATGACCATTGAGTAAACATCGAACGCAGAACGCATTTTGCTCCTGTGTTTGAATGTGCGATGATCCCGCCCTCCCTGTAGTAACTGCATCATTAATGTTATTCAAGCCAGATGAATGAATTAGCTCCGGATCTGATGCCGAATTCGTATTGCATGCAGGGGTGATCTGGAAGCAGCATGAGACTAATCTTTGAAGATCACATGTGATCTAAGAGCCTGAAGATATGATTTGCTAGGATGCTTACGGAAGATATGAGCCCATTCATCCTCTTTTTCTTGCAAATATTGATCCAATTCCCAGCAAGAATTAGGCCCTCCATTACCCCAGAGAAGGAAGTTGATGAGTAAAGATGTGGATATACTACCTCCTTTGATAATCGAGAACCCAACTTCCTTAGACGATACCAAAAATTTGAAGGACCAGTTCTGCAGGCGTTGCACATTGAAGAGTGATGCTCGGCCCCCAAAGAAAGCAAGAAGGATAGTGCTTACATATTCTTCCATTAGCCGGAGCTGCGATCTTTTGAATTCCGCAACCAGAAGGAATTCCTCTAGATCTTTGCCAGCTTCAAAGTTGATCGGGACCCCCCACTTCTTCCAAACCTCTGATGCGAAATCCTGACCGAAGTCGAAGTTGAGATCGGCCAAAGCCATGACGTAGTCGTTGTTGGAGACCTAGAGATGATGATGCAAGGACAGCGGGGGCGGAGTGGCCACCGGAGTGGTGCATGGACGCCGGGGCCGGGGTGGCCACCGGCGGGCTAGGAGCGGGGGCTAGGAGCTTAATGACTTAGTGGCTAGTGTGTCTCATGCTAAATCAATTGGTGTCTGGTTATTAAATTTCGCCATATACTCCCTCCATCCCAAAATTTGTGTCGTAGATTTGTCTAAGTACGAATGTATCAAGTCATGTTTTAGTATTAGATATATCCGTATCTAGACGAATCTAAGACATTTTGGGACGGAGGGAGTATGTGCAGTAGTGTGGTCCAATTTTTCTCTAAATAAAAAATGTGATGGTGTTTTGTGCAAACATGCACCGCTGTGGTTGACCTTTTCCACAGATTAGAAAAAATGAGGATGTTCTATGTAAGAATACGTCAAGGCTAGCGCCATCAGTCATTGAAAAGTGGGTCCACACACATGGATACGCCTACATACACGCAATGTGACCATATCTGCACGCTTAAGTCAAGTTAGGTGACCACAAAACCGTATTGTCAAAGTTTTAGAACCAAACTGAACATGCGGCGCAAGTTATATGACTCCTGGTGATATTACCTCAATATAAAAATGTGGCACTGAACAATTGTGCAACAACAGTGAATATATTCTGAGGAGATTATTTTGTAGTGATCAAGCTTTGTTGGTTTGATCATGGACGATGTACGGGAACCAACCAAAACGGTGGGCGCAATAGCTCCATCGCGGTACCTTCACGCTCGTGCTCTACCTCCTTGTTTGAGCCGATGTCGTACATGTGCAAGCATTTGTCGAATTCGCTCATCCAATACAAAGTGTTGGGACGCAACCTGAACTTGTTTGCTGGACACCACGACGCGCTCGTGCTCCTAACACTTGCATGTATTGCCCGAGCGCCTATGTTGTTCACCCTGACGCATCTTGACCTGGCGAAACCCATCTTATACACGGCAACATCAATGACCGTGCGCATATCAAAGTCAGCGAAGAAGAGACACACCATGTGGAGCTTGCCATCCAGATCCAAGAGATAGTGATACGAATGCACACAGGAGGGAAGGTAAGTTTGATCCCCTTTGTTTTCACAGTGCTCAACATCGGCTCCGGCGAGAACTCGAGCACGCCGTACATGCTATGGTGGATTGGGTAGTAAAACTTGCCATTGTGCGGTGTAAGACAGAAGATGTGCTCCTTTTGCCAGTACCGGAATTCTTTGATCACCACCAACTTGCCCCCAAGATCATACTCGTGCCGCACCCACTTCGGCACCGTCGAACCGACGTGGCAGTACCACAGGACGCTTTCATCTGGCTCGGTTAGGACCACGGTGCAGCCGTCCGGGCCGGTGGGATCGCCGGACAGCACGCAGTCGGAGCCCATTGCCGGAGCTTGTGCCAGCGACGGCAGAGCGACCCGGAAGTGCTCCGGGTCCCGCGGGTCCCAAAGAAAGGTTGCTGTGGTGTCTAGGTCTCGGGCGAGCACCCACCCATGGGCGCTGACCCAGTTCTGCTTGGTTAGGAGCACGTCGATCTCACACGGGCGGTGTGCGCCATCGGCGGCGCCGTACAGCGTCGTCGGCCGCTTGTCGCCGTACTCGAAGACGAGGCACGGTAGCGACGGGTTCGCCATGATTGGCCGATTGCCGCGCGCGCTTCGCCAAGACCTGGCAGGGCTGATTGATATCTCTCGATCGATGAGCCGTTGCCTTAAGTAGGTGCCCGCCGGCCTGAGCCCTGGCGAGTCCGAGTCGGTTTCACGTACCGACGTGGCGTAGCACCTGTTCGATTCTAAATCTCCGAAATAGGGTTTTTCCCGCTTTGTATTTCAAAGTAACCAACCGATACAGTCAATGATAGATGTTGGGACGGAAACAACACGATCAACCCAAAAAACGAAAAAGAAATAACAAGAGAAAAAATGCCGACAACGACGGATCGACGGAAACAAAGAAGCTTCATGACAACTGCGCCCACCTTAGAACTCCCACCAAGCTCCAAGGCTCCAAAGCACCAGTACCAATCAACACTTCCAATGAGGACCGCGACGATGACGACGCTGCTGCCAAGGGTTTCCCCGGTATGCGACGAGGCGAGAGGAAGGGTCGCCCCCGACGTCCTCCAGAAAGGTCCGGCGGCACCCACCGGCATCGCCGCGTCGGTGTCGGACAGGCCGACATGGGTTTCCTACGATCCCAACTGAGGGAGTCCTGGATTAGGGGGTGTCCAGATAGCCGGACTACCATCATCAGCCGAACTATCATCGGCCGGACTATCATCATCGACCGGACTCCAAGACTATGAAGATACAAGATTGAAGACTTCGTCCCGTGTCCGGATGGGAATTTCCTTGGCATGGAGGGCAAGCTTGGCGATACGGATACGTAGATCTCCTACCATTGTAACCGACTCTATGTAACCCTAGCCCTCTCCGGTGTCTATATAAACCGGATGGCTCTAGTCCGTAGGACAACAACAACAACCATTACAATCATACCATAGGCTAGCTTCTAGGGTTTAGCCTCCTTGATCTCATGGTAGATCCACTCTTGTAAACATCCACAATATCAATATCAATCAAGCAGGACGTAGGGTTTTACCTCCATCAAGAGGGCCCGAACCTGGGTAAAACATCGTGTCCCTTGTCTCCTGTTACCATCCGCCTAGACGCACAGTTCGGGACCCCCTACCCGAGATCCGCCGGTTTTGACACCGACATTGGTGCTTTCATTGAGAGTTCCTCTGTGTCGTCACCGATAGGCTTGATGGCCTCTTCAATCGACAACGACGCAGTCCTGGGTGAGACTTTTCTCCCCGGACAGATCTTCGTATTCGGCGGCTTCGCACTGCGGGCCAACTCACTTGGCCATCTGGAGCAGATCGAAAGCTACGCCCCTGGCCGTCAGGTCAGGTTTGGAAGCCTAAACTTCACGGCCGATATCCGCGGGGACTTGATCTTCGATGGATCTGAGCCACAGCCGAGCGTGCCGCGCTGTCACGATGGGCACGACCTAACTCTGCCGCCGGACAGCACCTTGGAGGCCGCACACGAATCCGCTCCGACCCATAGTCCGGAGCCGATCGCTCAGATCGAGGACGGATGGCTGGACACCGCCTCGGGAGCTGCAACTTCTACGGCGATGGAGCCGAACACTTACCTTGTCCCGCATAAAGCTCATGACTCCGAGGTGCCGGACTCTCTGCCGGACTCCGAACCTCCTGCGCCCCTGCCAGTCGAATCCGATTGGGCGCCGATCATGGAATTCACCGCTGCGGACATCTTTCAGCACTCACCCTTCGGCGATATCTTAAATTCGCTGAAGCATCTCTCGCTATCCGGAGAGCCCTGGCCGAACTACGGCCAGGATGGTTGGGACGCGGACGACGAAGAAATTCAGAGCCCACCCACCACCCACTTCGTAGCCACCGTCGACGATCTAACCGACGTACTCGACTACGACTCCGAAGACATCGACGGTATGGACGACGATGCCGGAGACTATCAAGAACCAGTGCCTACAGGACACTGGAAGACCACCTCGTCATACGACATATACATGGTGGACACCCCAAAAGATGGGGACGGCGAAGAAGCAACGGAGGCCGATTCCTTAAAGAAACAGCCCAAGCGCCGACGTCAGCGGCGCCGCTCTAAATCCCGCCACAGCAAGAATGGAGATTCCGGCACAGGAGATAATAACACCCCAGAAAGTGCCGAAGACAACCCCCTCCAGCACGATCCAGCGCAGGAGGAGGCAGAAGCAAGCCCTCACGAGAGGGCGGCAGACGAAGAGGTCGAGGATGATAATTACTTACCTCCCTCCGGAGACGAGGCAAGCCTCGACGACGACGAATTCGTCGTGCCTGAGGATCCCGTCGAACAAGAGCGTTTCAGACGCAGGCTAATGGCCACGGCAAACAGCCTAAAGAAAAAGCAGCAACAGCTTCAAGCTGATCAAGACCTACTGGCCGACAGATGGACCGAGGTCCTCGCGGCCGAAGAGTATGAACTCGAACGCCCCTCCAAAAGTTACCCAAAACGCAAGTTGCTCCCCCGACTAGAGGAGGAAGCGTACAAACCTGCATCACCAGCGCACAATACGGCAGACCGACCACCTCGTGGCCGCGACAGAGAGGCGTGCAAGCCCTCCACCAAAACCGTACCCCGGCATCGCTCAAAAAGCATGAAGCCACGGGGGAACGCGCCGGACTTGCGGGATATATTGGAGGACAAGGCAAGACAATCCAGATCTATCTATGGATCACGTGGGCGCCCCAAGACCCACGACGAATACCGTCGCGCCGGATACAACTACTCCGGCCGGGCCGAACACAGCAGACAACGCTCTCTCGAGCTACGTCGCGATATTGCTCAATACAGAGGCGCCGCACACCCACTATGCTTCACTGACGAAGTAATGGATCATCAAATCCCTGAAGGGTTTAAACCCGTTAATATCGAATCCTACGATGGCACAACAGACCCCGCGGTTTGGATTGAGGATTATCTCCTCCATATACATATGGCCCGCGGCGACGATCTTCACGCCATCAAATATCTCCCGCTCAAGCTTAAAGGACCAGCTCGGCATTGGCTTAACAGCCTGCCCGCAGAGTCAATTGGATGCTGGGAAGACCTGGAAGCCGCATTCCTCGACAACTTCCAGGGCACGTATGTGCGACCACCGGACGCAGATGACCTAAGCCACATAATCCAGCAGCCAGACGAATCGGCCAGGCAATTCTGGACACGGTTCTTAACAAAGAAAAATCAAATCGTCGACTGTCCGGATGCAGAGGCCCTCGCTGCCTTCAAACATAACATCCGCGACGAGTGGCTGGCCCGGCACCTAGGACAGGAAAAGCCGAAATCCATGGCAGCCCTCACATCACTCATGACCCGCTTCTGTGCGGGAGAGGATAGCTGGCTAGCTCGCAGCAACAACCTCAGCAAAAACGCTGGCAGTCCGGATACCAAGGACCGCAATGGCAGGTCGCGTCGAAACAAAAACAAACGCCGCATTAACGGCGACAGCAATGAGGATACGGCAGTCAACGCCGGATTCCGAGGCTCCAAGCCCGGTCAACGGAAGAAGCCATTCAAAAGAACCACTCCGGGCCCGTCCAATTTGGACCGAATACTCGACCGCTCCTGTCAAATACATGGAACCCCCGAAAAGCCAGCTAACCACACCAACAGAGATTGTTGGGTATTCAAGCAGGCAGGCAAATTAATCGCCGAAAACAATGACAAGGGGCTACACAGCGATGACGAGGAAGAGACCCGGCCGCCGAACAACAGAGGACAAAAGGGATTCCCCCCTCAAGTTCGGACGGTAAACATGATATACGCAACGCATATACCCAAGAGGGAGCGGAAGCGTGCACTAAGGGACGTATACGCGATGGAGCCAGTCGCCCCAAAATTCAACCCATGGTCCTCTTGCCCGATCACTTTCGATCGAAGAGACCATCCGACCAGTATCCGCCATGGCGGATTCGCCGCATTGGTTTTAGACCCAATCGTCGATGGATTTCACCTCACGAGAGTCCTGATGGACGGCGGCAGTAGCCTGAACCTGCTTTATCAGGATACAGTGCGCAAGATGGGCATAGACCCTTCAAGGATTAAACCTACAAAGACAACCTTCAAAGGCGTCATACCAGGTGTCGAGGCCAGTTGTACAGGCTCAGTTACACTGGAAGTGGTCTTCGGATCCCCGGATAATTTCCGAAGCGAGGAGTTAATCTTCGACATAGTCCCGTTCCGCAGTGGCTATCACGCTCTGCTCGGACGAACCGCGTTCGCAAAATTCAACGCGGTGCCGCATTATGCATACCTTAAGCTCAAGATGCCAGGCCCTCGTGGAGTCATCACGGTCAATGGAAACACGGAACGCTCCCTCCGAACGGAGGAACATACAGCGGCTCTCGCGGCAGAAGTACAGAGCAGCCTTTTAAGGCAATTTTCGAGTCCGGCCGTTAAACGACCGGACACGGCCAAACGCGCCCGGAGCAACATCAACCAAGACCACCTGGCACGTTCCGAGCACGCGTAGCAATGCGGCCTCAACCCCAGCCCTCGCACAATTGTAAGACAAACTCTCCGCGTACATAATTACGCCCTGGAGATACCATGGGCATAGGGGGAGAGGCACAACCACAACAGACCCAGAGTGCGGTTCGACCACACCAGGGGCTCCCAAGTGTGTCGCTCTTTTTATCTTTTATTTCTCTCTTTTTTATACAGAACTCTGTCCGGCGGCGAACCTGCCGAACTCATGATGCAACAGCCAGGGAGGGACAAAGGCTGCGACGAACACTCAGGTGGTCTCCATTACGAGCATTAAATTTGTTAAATACACCATTCCGCGGCCTACCCCTGGAGGGAGACGCCTTTAATTCGTCCAATCCCTTGCTTTCCGCACTATTTGTATCATTCCGCACTCATAGCAGATCTTCTCGAATAAAATGCAGCACTTTTTGCCCATAATTGCATTACCTTATATATATATGTTCATTTACGACATGTTGCATCCGTACATTTTGGTACGGCCAAATACACCAGGGGCTTATGTTCCCCGCATTATGGTGTGATAAAGTCCGAACACTTTCACAAGTGCGGCACCCCGAACTTATAGCATTATATGAATCGGCTCCGAATCATGTCTTGGGTCAATAGTTGGGTTTGCCCGGCTCCCATGTTTGGCACCTTACGTTCCGTTCTATCGGCTAAGGTAGCACTGGGAGAACCACTGCGATTGCGCCCCGGTTGAGCCGGGTTAACGCCTCAGTGGAGAAAGCTAAAACTGACTGTCATGATAAGGCGAGAGACTGGTCGCTGTTCGAGAGGTCTTTTCGGGTCCTTAAAGACCTACGCCGCTTCGAGCGAAGTTCCGGATAATGTCCGACGAAGGCGTGGATAGCGCCCCGAATTCGGTCTTCCGAATACTAGGGGCTTCGCCGAAATTTAAAATTATAGAATTCTATGGCTAAGTGAGAGTGTTCAAGCACTATAAGTCCGGTTGCCTTGTTCGTTGTGTTGAGCGCCTCCCTAGATGGACCCAAAAATGGGAACAAGAGTGCTCAAGTTTATCCCGAACACCCCAGCACTCGTGGCATGGGGGCTGAAGCCGACGACTTGCCATCTCTCAGATTTAATAAACGGCCGCACAGAAGGTAATATTTTAAATTAACAAGCGTTGCTTAGCGCATATGAACAAAGTTTTCAGCGCACAGGATAACACATTGCGAATTTACTCAATAATTACATCCCTGGGGCACTCATCCGCAATCTTGCGGGCACCCTTCAGGACAGTCTTATAGTACATCTCGGGCGTACGATATTCCTTGCCCGCTGGTGGCGCGTCAGTGATTAGCTTCTCCGCATCCAGCTTGCCCCAATGCACCTTTGCGCGGGCAAGGGCCCGACGAGCACCTTCAATACAGGCGGAGCGCTTGATAACCTCCACCCAGGGGCACGCATCCACCAACCGTCGCACGAGGCCGAAGTAGCTCCCAGGCATGGCCTCTCCAGGCCACAGCCGGACTATGAGGCCCTTCATGGCCTGCTCGGCCACCTTGTGGAGCTCGACCAGCTGCTTCAGCTGGTCGCTAGGGGGCACCGGATGGCCGGCCTCAGCATACTGAGACCAGAAGACCTTCTCCGTTGAGCTCCCCTCCTCGGCTCGGTAGAATGCGGCGGCATCAGACACGCTGCGAGGCAGATCTGCAAACGCCCCTGGAGAGCTCCGAATTCGGGTAAGTAACACGTAATTTACATTCACATGCTTGCTTTGCATGAAAAATGCCTTACCCGCCGCTATCTTCCTCACCAACTCAATCTCCTGAAGGGACTTATGGGCATCGGCCTTGGCAGTTTTGGCACTTTCGAGAGCCGAGGCAAGCTCGGACTCTCGAGTCTTTGAGTCACGCTCCAAACTCTCATGCTTTTCCATGAGAGCCTGGAGCTCTTGCCGAACCACCGCCACCCGCGCCTCCTGCTTTTCTCGCTCTGCCCGTTCCGCGGCCGCATTGCGTTCGGCCGCGGACACGGCCTCCTTCAGGGTCGCCACCTCGTTCGTGGCCCCTGCAGTACCCATGTTATCCTTGTTATTTTTTGTTGCAACCTAAATCCTTTTCTGTAAGGTACAAGTTCAAAGTGGTGTTACTCACCTTCTTTGTCCTGGAGCTGCTTCTTGGCGCGGCCGAGCTCTTGCTCGGACCGCTCGAGCTCCTGCTTCAAAGCACCGACCTCCGCAGTCAGTGCGGCAGAGGTCAGCAGCGCAGCCTGCAACCCATATTGACATAATTTTTTAGCAACCCTGCGTATATCTTCTTTTTTCAGATCCTCAGTCCGGCTTTTCTTTCCGAACACCGAACCGAGCATCAGGGGCTACTGTCTATGCGGTATTACATTGCATATTTTTAACTTCTTACCTCAAAGCCTGATAGAAGGCTACTGCAGGCTTCGGTCAGCCCGCTCTTGGCGAGCTGTACCTTCTGAATCACCGCACTCATAATAGTGCGGTGTTCTTCCTCGATGGAAGCGCTCTGGAGCGCCTCCAACAAATTGTCCGGCGCCTCCGGTTGGACGGAAGCCGCCGGCGTCACGGTCTTGCCCTTCTTGCGAAGGGGCCGCCGGCCGGACTCCGGAACCACTGCGGGTTCTGATATGGAGTCCGGCGCAAAGTCCGGGAGGCCGCCTTGTGGCGCCTCCGGAGCCTCCCCCTGATGGGTCCCTTCTTGGGATCCCACCTCGGCGTCCTCGGTGTCGCGAGGGGTGGAGGCGGTCGGGATGGAGTCTACATCCGACGGAGCCAACGACCCGCTCGATGAAGCGGGGAGATCATCATTGGCCGGACTACAGGCAGCATGCGGCATCAGAATGACACTATGTGACACAGAAAAAGAAATTATAAATCATTCAGGAATCCGGATACTTACGATCTCGCCGGAGGCCTGGCCCTTGAAGGCCATTCTTCCTCGCCAACGTTGATGTTGGCGGAGCTGTCCGGGGGAATAGTCCTTCCCCTCTTGGACCCTTCGGCCTCCCCTGTTGGGGAAGCCTTCCTCTTCCTCTCTCCCTCCTCTGGGAGAGAGTCCTCTTTCTCCTCCTCGTTTTCGGGGGAGGAGTCCGCCCCGGAGTCGTCGGACACCTGAAAACGGGAACTCTTTCGAGCACCCGTGGCCTCCTTCTTGGCCTTCTTCTCCGGCACCACGTGCGGTGCCGGAACCAGCAGCCTCGCTAGACGGGCGTCTACTGGGTTTTCTGGCATAGGAGCCGGGCAGATAATCTGCTCCGCCTTCCTCATCCAGTCCTGTCAAAGGAAAAGGGGAAATTAAAACCCGCATAGAGTCAAACTATGAAAAGCAAGTGTCCCGTAAAGGGGTAGAATCACTTACCTCGTCGGCTTGGCGCTGCGAGCGAAATCCGCGATCTTCAGTCGCGGATGCGGGGGCTTCGGCGCCCTTAAACAGCACCCTCCAGGCGCCTTCGTACGTCGTGTCGAAGAGCCCGCTCAGCGCCTGGTGCTGTTCCGGATTGAACTCCCACAGATTGAATGCCCGCTCTTGGCATGGGAGAATCCGGCGGACGAGCATGACTTGGACCATGTTAACCAGCCTGAGCTTCTTCACCAGCTTCTGGATACAGGCTTGGAGTCCCGTCAGCTCCTCCGAACTACCCCACAGCAAGCCCTTCTCTTTCCAGGAGGTGAGCTGCGTGGGGATACCAGATCTGAACTCGGGGGCCGCCGCCCACGTAGGGTCGCGCGGCTCGGTGATATAGAACCACCCCGATTGCCACCCCTTGACGGATTCCACGAAGGCCCCTTCGAACCAAAGGACGTTGGGCATCTTGCCCAACATGGCGCCTCCGCACTCCGCTTGAGTGCCCTTCACTACCTTCGGCTTGACATTGAAGGTCTTGAGCCACAAGCCGAAGTGGGGCTGGATGCAGAGGAAGGCCTCGCACACGACGATAAACGCCGAGATGTTGAGGATGAAGTTCGGCGCCAGATCATGGAAATCCAGGCCGTAGTAGAACATGAGCCCCCGGACAAAGGGGTGAAGTGGAAAGCCCAGTCCGCGGAGGAAGTGGGGAAGAAAAACGACCCTCTCATGGGGCCTGGGGGTGGGGATGAGCTGCCCCTCGTCGGGCAGCCGGTGCGCGATGTCGCCGGACAGGTAGCCGGCGCTGCGCAGTCTTTCGATGTGCTCCTCCGTAACGGAGGAGGTCATCCACTTGCCTCCCGCTCCAGACATGACTGGGGAAGGTTGAGACGAGATGTGCGGGCTTGGGCGCTGGAGCTCGAGTGCGCGGAGATGGATAAGCAAAGGAGGAAGAAGGCGTAGGTGAAAAGGTGAATCCTTATCCCTTATATGGGCGGGCGAAGTCTACGCGTCCCCCACCGGCCTGGTAAAACTCGCTTATCCCCCAAGCGTCACCATCAATGGCGCGGTTGGGTTACCCACGTCCGTATTGATGAGAATCCCGGATTAAGGGGGAACACGATCTCTGCTTCGACAAGACGTGCCAAGGAAACCGCTTCGCTAAATGCGCTGAGGTGGTAGAGTAAAAAACGATTCAAGTAATGGCTTGGTAGTGGCGTGACGTCATGCCGCAAAAAACGTCAGCAGATTGAACTTGTGTATATATTATTCTCTCTACGGTGGAATGTGGAATTTATTTTGCAGAGCCGGACACTATCCTGGTGTTCACAATCTTCTATCATTCGGAGGAGGAACCCGCCTTGCAATGCCAAGCAATATACGCGCCGGACTTATCGTCATTGAAGCCTGGTTCAGGGGCTACTGAGGGAGTCCTGGATTAGGGGGTGTCCGGATAGCCGGACTACCATCATCAGCCGAACTATCATCGGCCGGACTATCATCATCGACCGGACTCCAAGACTATGAAGATACAAGATTGAAGACTTCGTCCCGTGTCCGGATGGGACTTTCCTTGGCGTGGAAGGCAAGCTTGGCGATACGGATACGTAGATCTCCTACCATTGTAACCGACTCTATGTAACCCTAGCCCTCTCCGGTGTCTATATAAACCGGATGGCTCTAGTCCGTAGGACACAACAACAACCATTACAATCATACCATAGGCTAGCTTCTAGGGTTTAGCCTCCTTGATCTCGTGGTAGATCCACTCTTGTAAACATCCACAATATCAATATCAATCAAGCAGGACGTAGGGTTTTACCTCCATCAAGAGGGCCCGAACCTGGGTAAAACATCGTGTCCCTTGTCTCCTGTTACCATCCGCCTAGACGCACAGTTCGGGACCCCCTACCCGAGATCCGCCGGTTTTGACACCGACATTGGTGCTTTCATTGAGAGTTCCTCTATGCCATCACCATCAGGAAGGATGCCTTTTCTCGAGGAGTTCCCGGTTACGGTGGGTGGCCGGGGGCTGAGCGATGCGCGTTTCTCTCATACACGTACGCGCGTGTGTGTGAGGCGTTGGCTCTAACTGAACCCGAGCAATTGCACTGCAGGCTATGCATTACTGAACCCGAGCGATCGATCGATGGCTGTTAACTGAACCCGATCGAGCGATTCCTTCGCTACTGCTGCTAACTGAAGACGACCGATGCTGCCTCTCTGGATGAACAGTAAGCGTTGCGGGGGGGGGGGGTTGGATGAATAGTGAGCGGTGGGGTGGATGAACAGGACCCCATGGCATTGCCTCTGGATGAACAGGACCCCGATCGATCGAGCCGGTTGGGGCTGGATGAACAGGACCCCGTGGAGGGCTGGATGAACAGGACGACCCCGTGGAGGGCTGGATGAACAGTAGACGATGGAGGGGTGCCCGTGGAGGGGTGGTTGAATAGTAGCTGATGGAGTAGCGCGCGGTGGAGGCTGGATGAATAGGAGCCCGTGGAGGCTGGAGGAGGTCGATGGTGGAGATGAACAGTATCCCGTGGAGTCCCGTTTTGCGGTACGCCACACCCCTCCTGATGAACAGGACCCCCGTTTCGACCGTAGCGCTCCAACACAAGTCTGCTTTGTCTGTTTTGCGGTAGCCACACTCCTCCCGATCAACAGGACCCCTTTTTCGACCGTAGTGTTGGAAATATGCCGTAGAGGCAATAATAAAAGCATTATTATTATATTTCCTTGTTCATGATAATTGTCTTTATTCATGCTATAATTGTGTTATCCGGAAATCGTAATACATGTGTGAATAACAGACACCTACATGTCCCTAGTGAGCCTCTAGTTGACTAGCTCGTTGATCAACAGATAGTCATGGTTTCCTGACTATGGACACTGGATGTCATTGATAACGAGATCACATCATTGGGAGAATGATGTGATGGACAAGACCCAATCCTAAACATAGCACAAGATCGTATAGTTCGTTTGCTAGAGTTTTCCAATGTCAAAGTATCTTTTCCTTAGACCATGAGATCATGTAACTCCCGGATACCGTAGGAGTGCTTTGGGTATGCCAAACGTCACAACGTAACTGGGTGACTATAAAGGTAGACTACGGGTATCTCCGAAAGTGTCTGTTGGGTGACATGGATCAAGACTGGGATTTGTCACTCCGTATGACGGAGAGGTATCACTGGGCCCACTCGGTAATGCATCATCATAATGAGCTCAGAGTGACCAAGTGTCTGGTCACGGGATCATGCATTACGGTACGAGTAAAGTGACTTGCCGGTAACGAGATTGAACGAGGTATTGGGATACCGATGATCGAATCTCGGGCAAGTAACATATCGATAGACAAAGGGAATAGCGTACGGGATTGATTGAATCCTCGACATCGTGGTTCATCTGATGAGATCATCATGGAGCATGTGGGAGCCAACATGGGTATCCAGATCCCGCTGTTGGTTATTGACCGGAGAGTCGTCTCGGTCATGTCTGCTTGTCTCCCGAACCCGTAGGGTCTACACACTTAAGGTTCGGTGACGCTAGGGTTATGAAGATATGTATATGCAGAAACCCGAATGTTGTTCGGAGTCCCGTATGAGATCTCGGACGTCACGAGGAGTTCCAGAATGGTCCGGAGGTAAAGAATTATATATAGGAAGTGCTATTTCGGGCATCGGGACAAGTTTCGGGGTTACCGGTATTGTACCGGGACCACCGGAAGGGTCCCGGGGGTCCACCGGGTGGGGCCACCTGTCCCGGGGGGCCACATGGGCTGTAGGGGGTGCGCCTTGGCCTAGATGGGCCAAGGGCACCAGCCCCTATAGGCCCATGCGCCTAGGGTTTCCACCATGGAAGAGTCCATGTGGTGGAAGGCACCTCTAGGTGCCTTGGGGGGAGGGAAACCTCCCCTTGGCCGCCGCCCCCCTAGTAGATCTCATCTACTAGGGCCGGCGCCCCCCCTGGCACCCCTATATATAGTGGGGGGGAGAGGAGGGATTTCACACCAGCCCCTGGCGCCTCCATCCCCCCCCCCCGTTACGTCTCTCCCTCGTAGTCTCGGCGAAGCCCTGCTGCTGTGACGCCCTGCATCCACCACCACGCCGTCGTGCTGCTGGATCTTCATCAACCTCTCCTTCCCCCTTGCTGGATCAAGAAGGAGGAGACGTCTCCCGTCCCGTACGTGTGTTGAACGCGGAGGTGCCGTCCGTTCGGCGCTGGTCATCGGTGATTTGGATCACGTCGAGTACGACTACATCATCACCGTTCTTTTGAACGCTTCCGTGCGCGATCTACAAAGGTATGTAGATGCATCTAATCACTCGTTGCTAGATGAACTCCTAGATGATCTTGGTGAAACGAGTAGGAAATTTTTGTTTTCTGCAACGTTCCCCAACAGTGGCATCATGAGCTAGGTCTATGCGTAGTTCTTCTTGCGCGAGTAGAACACAATTTGTTGTGGGCGTAGATTTGTCAACTTTCTTGCCGTTACTAGTCCTTTCTTGCTTCAGCGGTATTGTGGGATGAAGCGGCCCGGACCAACCTTACACGTACGCTTACGTGAGACCGGTTCCACCGACTAACATGCACTAGTTGCATAAGGTGGCTGGCGGGTGTCTGTCTCTCTCACTTTAGTTGGAGCGGAATCGATGAACAGGGTCCTTATGAAGGGTAAATAGAAGTTGACAAATCACGTTGTGGCTTTAACGTAGGTAAGAAAACGTTCTTGCTAGAACCCTAATTCAGCCACGTAAAACTTGCAACAACAATTAGAGGACGTCTAACTTGTTTTTGCAGCAAGTGGTTTGTGATATGATATGGCCAAAGTTGTGATGAATGATGAATGATCTATATGTGATGTATGAGATGTTCATGCTATTGTAATAGGATTCACGACTTGCATGTCGATGAGTATGACAACCGGCAGGAGCCATAGGAGTTGTCTTTATTCTTTTTATGACCTGCGTGTCATCGAGAAACGCCATGTAAATTACTTTACTTTATTGCTAAACGCGTTAGCCATAGTAGTAGAAGTAATAGTTGGCGAGCAACTTCATGGAGACACGATGATGGAGATCATGATGATGGAGATCATGGTGTCAAGCCGGTGACAAGATGATCATGGAGCCCCAAGATGGAGATCAAAGGAGCTATGTGATATTGGCCATATCATGTCACGTTTATTATTTGATTGCATGTGATGTTTATCATGTTTTGCATCTTGTTTACTTAGAATGACGGTAGTAAATAAGATGATCCCTCACAATAAATTCAAGAAGTGTTCCCCCTAACTGTGCACCGTTGCGACAGTTCGCTGTTTCAAAACACCACGTGATGATCGGGTGTTTTATTCAGACGTTCACATACAACGGGTGTAAGACAGATTTACACATGCAAACACTTAGGTTAACTTGACGAGCCTAGCATGTACAGACATGGCCTCGGAACACAGAAGACCGAAAGGTCGAGCATGAGTCGTATAGAAGATACGATCAACATGAAGATGTTCACCGACGTTGACTAGTCCGTCTCACGTGATGATCGGACACGGTCTAGTTAAACTCGGATCATGTAATACTTAGATGACTGGAGGGATGTCTAATCTAAGTGGGAGTTCATTAATAATTTGATTAGTTGAACTTAATTATCATGAACTTAGTCTAAATATTTTACAATATGTCTTGTAGATTAAATGGCCAACGTAGTCCTCAACTTCAACGCGTTCCTAGAGAAAACCAAGCTGAAAGACGATGGCAGCAACTATACGGACTGGGTCCGGAACCTGAGGATCATCCTCATAGCTGCCAAGAAAGATTATGTCCTACAAGCACCGCTTGGTGACGCACCCGTTCTCCCTGCAGAACAAGATGTTATGAACGCTTGGCAGGCACGTTCCGATGACTACTCCCTCGTTCAGTGCGGCATGCTTTACAGCCTAGAGCCGGGGATCCAAAAGCGTTTTGAGAGACATGGAGCATATGAGATGTTCGAAGAGCTGAAAATGGTTTTCCAAGCTCATGCCCGGGTCGAGAGATATGAAGTCTCCGACAAATTCTTCAGCTGTAAGATGGAGGAAAACAGTTCTGTCAGTGAGCACATACTCACTATGTCTGGGTTGCATAACCGCTTGACTCAGCTGGGAGTTAATCTCCCGGATGATGCGGTCATTGACAGAATCCTCCAGTCGCTTCCACCAAGCTACAAGAGCTTTGTGATGAACTTCAATATGCAGGGGATGGAAAAGACCATTCCTGAAGTATTTGCTATGCTGAAATCAGCAGAGGTAGAAGTCAGGAAGGAACATCAAGTGTTGATGGTCAATAAAACCACTAAGTTCAAGAAAGGCAAGGGTAAAAAGAACTTCAAGAAGGACGGCAAGGAGGTTGCCGCGCCCGGCAAGCAAGCTGCCGGGAAGAAGCCAAAGAATGGACCCAAGCCCGAGACTGAGTGCTTTTATTGCAAGGGAAGCGGTCACTGGAAGCGGAACTGCCCTAAGTACTTAGCGGATAAGAAGGCCGGCAAAACAAAAGGTATATGTGATATACATGTAATTGATGTGTACCTTACTAGTGCCCGTAGTAGCTCCTGGGTATTTGATACCGGTGCAGTTGCTCACATTTGTAACTCAAAGCAGGGGCTGCGGAATAAGCGGAAACTGGCAAAGGACGAGGTGACGATGCGCGTCGGGAATGGTTCCAAGGTCAATGTGATCGCCGTCGGCACGCTACCTCTGCATCTCCCTTCGGGATTAGTTTTAAACCTTAATAATTGTTATTTAGTGCCAGCTTTGAGCATGAACATTGTATCGGGATCTCGTTTAATTCGAGATGGCTACTCTTTTAAATCTGAGAATAATGGTTGTTCCATTTTTATGAGAGATATGTTTTATGGTCATGCTCCTATGGTGAATGGTTTATTCTTTATGAATCTCGAACGTGATGCTACACATGTTCATAATGTGAGTACCAAAAGAAGTAAGGTTGATAATGATAGTCCCACATACCTGTGGCACTGCCGCCTTGGTCACATAGGTGTCAAACGCATGAAGAAGCTCCATGCTGATGGACTTTTAGAGTCTCTTGATTATGAATCATTTGACACATGCGAACCATGCCTTATGGGTAAAATGACCAAGACTCCGTTCTCAGGAACAATGGAGCGAGCAACCGACTTATTGGAGATCATACATACTGATGTGTGCAGTCCAATGAGTGTTGAGGCTCGCGGTGGCTATCGTTATGTTCTCACCCTCATTGATGATTTAAGTAGGTATGGGTATATCTACTTAATGAAACACAAGTCTGAAACCTTTGAAAATTTCAAGGAATTTCAGAGTGAGGTTGAAAATCAACGTGATAGGAAAATCAAGTTTCTACGATCAGATCGTGGAGGAGAATACTTGAGTCACGAGTTTGGCACACACTTAAGAAAAAGTGGAATAGTTTCACAACTCACGCCGCCTGGAACACCTCAGCGTAATGGTGTGTCCGAACGTCATAATCGCACTCTATTAGATATGGTGCGATCTATGATGTCTCTTACCGATTTACCGCTATCCTTTTGGGTCTATGCTTTAGAGACTGCCGCATTCACTTTAAATAGGGCTCCGTCGAAATCCATTGAGACGACACCGTATGAATTATGGTTTGGGAAGAAACCTAAGCTGTCGTTTCTAAAAGTTTGGGGATGCGATGCTTATGTCAAGAGACTTCAACCTGAAAAGCTCGAACCCAAGTCGGAAAAATGCGTCTTCATAGGATACCCAAAAGAAACTATTGGGTACACCTTCTACCTCAGATCCGAAGGCAAGATCTTTGTTGCCAAGAATGGGTCCTTTCTGGAGAAAGAGTTTCTCTCGAAAGAAGTAAGTGGGAGGAAAGTAGAGCTTGATGAAGTATTACCTCTTGAACCGGAAAATGGCGCAACTCAAGAAAATGTTCCTGAGGTGCCTGCACCGACTAGAGAGGAAGTTAATGACAATGATCAAGATACTTCTAATCAAGCCCCTACTGAAATTCGAAGGTCCACAAGGACACGTTCCGCACCAGAGTGGTACGGCAACCCTGTCTTGGAAATCATGCTGTTAGACAACGGTGAACCTTCGAACTATGAATAAGCGATGGTGGGCCCGGATTCCGACAAATGGCTAGAAGCCATGAAATCGAGATAGGATCCATGTATGAAAACAAAGTATGGACTTTGACTGACTTGCCCGTTGAGCGGCGAGCCATAGAAAATAAATGGATCTTTAAGAGGAAGACAGACGCGGATGGTAATGTGACCATCTATAAAGCTCGGCTTGTCGCTAAGGGTTATCGACAAGTTCAAGGGGTTGACTACGATGAGACTTTCTCACCGGTAGCGAAGCTGAAGTCCATCCGAATCATGTTAGCAATTGCCGCATTCTATGGTTACGAAATATGGCAAATGGACGTCAAAACGGCATTCCTTAATGGTTTCCTTAAGGAAGAATTGTATATGATGCAGCCGGAAGGTTTTGTCGATCCTAAGAATGCTGACAAAGTGTGCAAGCTCCAACGCTCGATTTATGGGCTGGTGCAAGCATCTCGGAGTTGGAACATTCGCTTTGATGAGATGATCAAAGCGTTTGGGTTTACACAGACTTATGGAGAAGCCTGCGTTTACAAGAAAGTGAGTGGGAGCTCTGTAGCATTTCTCATATTATATGTAGATGACATACTTTTGATGGGAAATGATATAGAACTCTTGGACAGCATCAAGGCCTACTTGAATAAAAGTTTTTCAATGAAGGACCTTGGAGAAGCTGCTTATATATTAGGCATCAAAATCTATAGAGATAGATCGAGACGCCTCATAGGTCTTTCACAAAGCACATACCTTGATAAGATATTGAAGAAGTTCAATATGGATCAATCCAAGAAGGGGTTCTTGCCTGTGTTACAAGGTATGAAATTGAGCTCAGCTCAATGTCCGACCACGGCAGAAGATATAGAAGAGATGAGCGTCATCCCCTATGCCTCAACCATAGGTTCTATTATGTATGCCATGCTGTGTACCAGACCTGATGTTAACCTTGCCGTCAGTTTGGTAGGAAGGTACCAAAGTAATCCCGGCAAGGAACACTGGACAGCGGTCAAGAATATCCTGAAGTACCTGAATAGGACTAAGGAAATGTTTCTCGTTTATGGAGGTGACGAAGAGCTCGTCGTAAAGGGTTACGTCGACGCTAGCTTCGACACAGATCTGGATGACTCTAAGTCACAAACCGGATACGTGTATATTTTGAATGGTGGGGCAGTAAGCTGGTGCAGTTGCAAGCAAAGCGTCGTGGCGGGATCTACATGTGAAGCGGAGTACATGGCAGCCTCGGAGGTAGCACATGAAGCAATATGGGTGAAGGAGTTCATCACCGACCTAGGAGTCATACCCAATGCGTCGGGGCCGATCAAGCTCTTCTGTGACAACACTGGAGCTATCGCACTTGCCAAGGAGCCCAGGTTTCACAAGAAGACAAGGCACATCAAGCGTCGCTTCAACTCCATTCGTGAAAATGTTCAAGATGGAGACATAGAGATTTGTAAAGTACATACGGACCTGAATATAGCAGATCCGTTGACTAAACCTCTCCCTAGAGCAAAACATGATCAACACCAGAATTCCATGGGTGTTCGATTCATCACAATGTAACTAGATTATTGACTCTAGTGCAAGTGGGAGACTGTTGGAAATATGCCCTAGAGGCAAGAATAAAAGCATTATTATTATATTTCAATGTTCATGATAATTGTCTTTATTCATGCTATGATTGTGTTATCCGGAAATCGTAATACATGTGTGAATAACAGACACCAACATGTCCCTAGTGAGCCTCTAGTTGACTAGCTCGTTGATCAACAGATAGTCATGGTTTCCTGACTATGGACACTGGATGTCATTGATAACGAGATCACATCATTGGGAGAATGATGTGATGGACAAGACCCAATCCTAAACATAGCACAAGATTGTATAGTTCGTTTGCTAGAGTTTTCCAATGTCAAAGTATCTTTTCCTTAGACCATGAGATCCTGTAACTCCTGGATACCGTAGGAGTGCTTTGGGTATGCCAAACGTCACAACGTAACTGGGTGACTATAAAGGTAGACTACGGGTATCTCCGAAAGTGTCTGTTGGGTGACATGGATCAAGACTGGGATTTGTCACTCCGTATGACGGAGAGGTATCACTGGGCCCACTCGGTAATGCATCATCACAATGAGCTCAGAGTGACCAAGTGTCTGGTCATGGGATCATGCATTACGGTACGAGTAAAGTGACTTGCCGGTAACGAGATTGAACGAGGTATTGGGATACCGACGATCGAATCTCGGGCAAGTAACATATCGATAGACAAAGGGAATAGCGTACGGGATTGATTGAATCCTCGACATCGTGGTTCATCCGATGAGATCATCGTGGAGCATGTGGGAGCCAACATGGGTATCCAGATCCCGCTGTTGGTTATTGACCGGAGAGTCGTCTCGGTCATGTCTGCTTGTCTCCCGAACCCGTAGGGTCTACACACTTAAGGTTTGGTGACGCTAGGGTTATGAAGATATGTATATGCAGAAACCTGAATGTTGTTCGGAGTCCCGGATGAGATCTCGGACGTCATGAGGAGTTCCGGAATGGTCCGGAGGTAAAGAATTATATATAGGAAGTGCTATTTCGGGCATCGGGACAAGTTTCGGGGTTATCGGTATTGTACCGGGACCACCGGAAGGGTCCCGGGGGTCCACCGGGTGGGGCCACCTGTCCCGGGGGGCCACATGGGCTGTAGGGGGTGCGCCTTGGCCTAGATGGGCCAAGGGCACCAGCCCCTATAGGCCCATGCGCCTAGGGTTTCCACCATGGAAGAGTCCATGTGGTGGAAGGCACCCCTAGGTGCCTTGGGGGGGAGGGAAACCTCCCCTTGGCTGCCGCCCCCTAGTAGATCTCATCTACTAGGGCCGGCGCCCCCTGGCACCCCTATATATAGTGGGGGGGGAGAGGAGGGATTTCACACCAGCCCCTGGCGCCTCCATCCCCCCCGTTACGTCTCTCCCTCGTAGTCTCGGCGAAGCCCTGCTGCTGTGACGCCCTGCATCCACCACCACGCCGTCGTGCTGCTGGATCTTCATCAACCTCTCCTTCCCCTTGCTGGATCAAGAAGGAGGAGACGTCTCCCGTCCCATACGTGTGTTGAACGCGGAGGTGCCGTCCGTTCGGCGCTGGTCATCGGTGATTTGGATCACGTCGAGTACGACTACATCATCACCGTTCTTTTGAACGCTTCCGTGCGCGATCTACAAAGGTATGTAGATGCATCTAATCACTCGTTGCTAGATGAACTCCTAGATGATCTTGGTGAAACGAGTAGGAAAATTTTTGTTTTCTGCAACGTTCCCCAACACGTAGGAGGTCCATTTCCTCCGTTTTGCGGTACGCCAGACCCCTCCCGATGAACAAGATCCCGTTTCGAACGTGGCCGGTCAAACACAAGGCCGTTTCCTCCGTCCGGCGGTACGCCAGGCCTCGTTTCCATCGGCTATTCCGTCCAAGCCCTCCTAATGAACATGACGACGCATTTCGTTCTGACCCAGCCGATTGGCTCCCCATGAACATGACGACGACTATGTTTCTCCGTTCCGACCCAGCCATGTACAGGAGCCCTGGCCATACGTATGCGCGAGTAGGAGTTCGAGACCCCACCCGTATGTACACATACGTGGCCGTATTTTCTTTCTTGCACACTGGCTGATGTACATACGTGTACATGCTACGTGCGCGCCTCTAGTACGACACGTACACACCTCTACTACGACACGTGCGCACCTCTACATCCACCAGTATGTATGTACACGTTCGCGACCAGAATGACAACGCTATGTACGCTTCGACCAGGTGGGTCCCGACTGTCAGGCACTTCCTTGCGTGCGAAGATGTAGCTGGTGGGTCCCAGCAGTCAGGGGGGAAATCGTTTTTTTCGGATGCACTTCCTTGCGTGCGAAGATGTAGTTGGTGGGTCCCAGTAGTCTGGGGGAAACATTTTTTCACGAAATACAGTGGCCCGTCCGGTGGGTCCCAGCTGTCAGGTGGAGGAATCATTATTTTCCGCGTAATAAGGAGGCACTTCCTTGCTGCGGCCGTGGACCCAGCTGTCAGCCTCTCCACGTATAGTCCACGTCCGATGGAAGTCGTTCCTTGACCATGTTAACCATGCCACGCCGAGAGCACCACGGCAGTGGACGACAGCGAGGCCTAGGAAGGGGACGATGCAGAGCTGGGGAAGACGCAGCAGTGGATGCACACGCAGAGAGGAGTACGAGGGTTCACTGGTTTGGCTGTGGTGTGAGGCTGCCATCGCCGCAGAATAACAGGGGGTGTGGGTGAGTGGAGGGATGGCCTGGCCAGCGGTGGGAGTAGTAGGGGGCGGTGAGGCCTCCGCGGCAGCACAGCCGGCCATGGGAGGCAGGAGCAGGCGACACGACCGGTGCTGCTTTGGGTGGCTGGAGCAAGAAGGCCAAAGGTTGAAGAAGCACGACGGCCATTGGATGGACATCGTATGGTCCTTGCAGTTAGAATCGTTTATATTGACTAAGTTGACAAAGCCCTTGGTACGTCAACTTAGTAGGACCACAGGTCAGCTTCTGAAACGGTGCGCCCCAGATGTCAGGGGGAGGAATCATTTTTTGGGTGGGTGAAGCTAGAATATCCGAGATTGAAGAAGAAGCACGGCATCCGTTGGATGGACAACCAACGTCCACTGCTGCTAGAACCGTGTGTTGACTATAAGTTCACAAAGCCTTGCATATGCGTCAACTCTCTTTTTTTAGGGGACGCGTCAACTTAGTAAGGCCAGAAGTGTGTGGCAGAGAACTTATAGCCCATTTGAGATTTGTAAGAATGTGCCACCCATTTTTGAATTCTAATGGAATTTACTACAGCCCGTTTACAGTTTGTTAAAAGTACAACCCATTTCAACCAACCGTTCAAAACAGAATTCAATAAAATTTCCCACATTTTGATGGGATCCAAAATATTTGTATCCCGAAATTTCTAGTCAGATTAAATACAATTTCAATATAAATTTATATTACGTAAAAATCCAACAAAACATTACACTCACAACAATTAATGAAATTAAAATTTTCAATATCCAAAATATATATTTTATAAAGTAATTACGTGTTTGGTGCATTTTTTTATAGTTATCGTGTTTTTATAATTACATCCCATTTATTATTTCTTAAAGCCCATTTTCTTGTTAAGCCTAATGCATCCCTCATAGGAAAGATTTGCAGCCCAGCGGGACGGAGAATAACAACTTGACCTTGCCTGGGTATTCTTAAAAAAAGTATAGCTGGGCTAGCCATTTTTAGCTTGAAAAAAATTATTATCCGGGCTGGATATCTGGCCTGGGCTAGACGGGCCACAACCCGCGTAGTTAATACCTGCAGCGATGTTTTTGTTATTGTTCAGAGGAGAAAAATTAATATCTCGGCTAAACATCAAAAAACTCTGCAGTGCTCACACCTCAAAAAACCAAATACTACTCGAGCTGCTTGGTCCTAGCTGTCGGTCGCTTTTTGTGCAATTCTCTCTTTTATTGACTACTCCTTCCTTTCCGGTTTATAGTGCTCAATTCAAAAATCTCACCAATCAAGGTAGATGGCGAGTGGTGGAATACTTTTTGTAGTTTTGCAAAAGCACCTAATTAATGCTCTTGTTATCCTCAAAAAATTATGTTTATCAATGCATTAATTGCAATGCATGCATGCATAAAGTACATGCATTGGTTAATTTTCTCTTAATATTTGCATGCAATGATTTAATGCACCTTGGAATCTGAACATGTGATGGAAAACAACCAAATTGAGCCTTATAAAATGGAAAAACTAAAATTTTGAGATAAGCCCTATAAACCGGAAAGGAGGGAGTACATAGGTTGACAATGGTGTGGGACCGTGATGTCAGGAAACCAGGAGGAATCAAAATAAATTATAGTTATATATATATAGTAAGGAGGCACTTGCGTACGTAAGGCTATGGCCCTGGTGGGTCCCCATTGTCATCCCCTCCAAGTAAAGTCATCTCCTCGCGCGCGCGCTTTCCGCCCGATACAGTCAGCGCCGCCCGCCCTGCTTCCCGGTGCAGGCGATTGCTCCACCTTTAGACGACACAAGTGCCGTCCGTCCGTCCATCTGTCACCCACATTAATGATACGCGGTTGCCGAGGCGGCTACTCCGGTGCCACATGTCCGTCCCTCCGCCGCCCACCATTGCTATATAAACTGCTGTGCCGGCCATAGCCATAGTCATCCGCATCCGTTCCCTTTCTCCTGTCCACACCACTACTGCCCACCATGGCTTCCTCACGCTCCAGCGCTCTTCGGGACGGGCCGACGATGGACCACAAGGAGACGACAGCCATTGCTGCCGACCGGCTGGCCGGCAGGCAGCCAGAGGACGATGACGTCCTAATGGAGAACATGGTAGTCGATGATCCGGCGCCAACCCCCTCCTCCGCGCCATCCTCGCCGATGCATTGCACCATGACCATCGGCGAGGCCCGTGCCCAATATATGGACACGGTGAGGCAGATACGTGAGGAGCAGTTCCGGGAGGCACAGGCTGATGCCGCCTACAACCACCATCTCCTCCAGGAGCACCAGCAGGCAGAGGAGCAGATCGCCGCGGAGCGGGCGGAGCAGAGGCGCTGCTCGACTCGTACCGCTCCGCCCGCGAGGGCCGCCTCGAGCGCTGGCGGTACCACATGCGCTTGGCGGAGGCTGCGACCACCTACAAAGAGGGCGATGAAGCGGGCGAGACGCTGTTTGGTGAGACCGAGGACGAGGCAGAGGACAATGCCATCTCCAATGAGTGCCCGCTCCGCTGGCGTCGACGAGGCCCTGCTCCGCCGAGGCCCCGCGGCGCCAACAATGAAGCAGAGGACACCGCCGGCTCCGTCGAGGCCCCGCCCCGCCAACAACGAGGCAGAGGACATCACTGGCTCAGCCGAGGCCCCACCCTGCCGGCAACGAGGGGGAGGATTTCCACCGCTCCGCCGAGGCGCCGCCCGCCGGCAACGAGCTAGAGGACATCGCCAGCTCTGCCGAGGCCCCGCCCCGCTGCCAACAAGGCCGCGCCACATAGAAAACGAGGAAGAGTAGAACACGGTATGTCGTCGCCGCTCGGGTCCAAGCAAGGCCACCGCTGCTACCCTCCGGTTGAAGCCAAGCTAGGCGAGTTGACCATTGACAGCTGATTAGCTTCTTGGCGGCGACATGGAGTCGGAGAGCTGTGCTAGAGAAGAACACTGCTTCTACATAACTGCTGGTGCAGTTGGCTGACTGACACGTGGGCCCAACATGCCACATGTCAGTTATGCAACTGCACATGCAGTTAAGTCACTGAAGCTTCTGTTCGGCTCAGCGGGACACAGGTGGGTAGCTTTTGTTAATTAATTATACCTCCAGCGCACCCCTTTTTAGTTGAAGAATGTATGAAATGTAATGAAATTCGGCATGTTTATATGAAATCCGACGTGTATGAATGAATTTATTTCGATTAGTTCGAATTCCTGTATCACTGGCATTGGATGAACATGCAAAACAATACGTACTAGCATTATTCCCAGGGTGATCACCTCGTTTGCAGCAGTTTCACATGTACTCCCTCCGGTCCTTTCTAGTCTGCATACAAGTTTTGTCTGCAGTCAAAGTATCTCTACTTTGACCAATCTTATACAAAAAAGTATGCACTTTCAGAATGTGCGAAGTAAAAAGGAACAGAAGGAGTACAAAGAGTTTGAGCAGCTTTTTAGTGTTTCTGTTCATTGCAATCAAACACACAGGGCTGGCAATTCATAGAGAACATTCAAAACAATCGATGATTATGCATCTCAGCGACTCACATGTCAGAGGCAATATTTACTTCACAACTAAAGAATAAAGAAAAAATGATCGACGCTGCTGACAGCAAAGGGCGTCCCATTTGAAAATATCAAACGCATGTCTTGCTAAAATCAATGAGCAAAATTTTACAAGGTTGTCCCATTCCAAAATATCAAATGCCTACGATTGTGGAATGGGCAGAGTTTGCCATCAGTTCGGACATTGACATGGCACCTCGTGCTAAATAAACCAGCTGTTCTTTTTGTGCAGTTCCACCAAAATCAACCAAATTCGCGCGTAGCATGTATGATTTCGCCCTTATATGTTGCAATGCCTTGAACTTATCGGCACCTCCTTTCTTGTGGTGGAAATGAATGATTCGATGTATTCATGAACATTTTGTGCAGTTCCCATTGAAATCAGGCTTAGCACCCCTGTTTGCACAAATACAAAAAAGTGATTAGTATAAAGCAAACTGTATTATGAATTGACAGTTTAAATAGGCACCTACATGGTCCATGTAGAGCACACTTTTAGAAAAATGGAACTCACCAGAAAGAATCCTAGAACAACATTGTACTCGCGCATCACAGCGAAAAATGGAGATTTGTCAGTCCTTCTGAGCTGAAGTTAGTTTGGTCTTGTGGGGAGTAATGTAACCATCCTTCAACTGCTCCTTCTGATGAGAAGATAGATAGGGCTTCTTCATCCTCGCATAATCGGAACTAGTCACTTCACGTACTCCATATTCTTCTTCAGAGGAAGATGATCCTGTTGTGCAAAGACAAGAGGACTACTAAATGCTCGAAAAAAGGAAAGGAAATATTTAAAACAACACAGATGAAGCACTTCTCAAGGACAATACCACTTTTTCATGACAGTATCTAAATAGTAGCACAACATCAATAGAGATGACAAAGCTCAATCATATGGATGAAATCAGCGGGCGAGTTCTCCGGAACCATCTGTTGCTATCTACTGTGGTGGCCATGCTTACTATATACTCCTCAATTAGTTTAATGTTTCCAACATCTTCTTGTGCAGTTCCACTAAAATATATGGTATCTTCAAAGAAGATCCCTATTTGCACAAGTAGAGATAATTACATATTACATTAAGAGTGTCATCAAATCAGTGGCAAAACAATTGCTTGTTCCAGCCATAGCAATAAATTAAGATGCAAAACTATATCATTACTTGTGTCATCACAGTTCCAGTGCTTCATTACAGCACTGGGAGTTGATTTTTGTTTTTCCGCTTGTTCTTCCCCTTCATCAGTTGGTTCAATAACAGACAAGCTTCGCCTTCAATGTAAGATTTGGCATGTCAATTAGGGAGCACAAGTATAGCACTAAACAATGACATTAATTTTCTAATGAAATTGGCAAAATACAGGCCAACAGTTGTGAAATATCCTTATGTTACCTCAATGGGATATTACAGTGCACATACAGATTGGAAGTCTTGTCTCCATTTGTGCAGTTCACTAAAATCAGGCAACATTACCATACAAGTAGCACAACATTTGAAAGCACACTGCAGAATGATGTGAAAGATGGCTAGTACTGACCTCTCATGATGCGGAATTCAAACAACTCACAAGAAGAAGATCTGAACCAAATTTGCCAACACGGATATGAAGTAAGATCTCCTCTTGTGCAGTTCCACTAAGATCAAGCAATCAAGCAACGTTGTCGGTGTGACATTTTGGTTGAACTGCACAAAACACTGTTAAAACAAAAGTGTTTTGTGCAGTGCAACAAAAGGTCACAATGGCAACGAGGTCAAGTAGATAACCCTGTTTACACAAAGGTGCAAAGGAAACAACTAGTGGTCAATAACGGTGGATGACACAGAAGCCAACAAAAAGAAGCATCTACCTTATCTAGATGGGAAAGAAAGCAAGACAGTAGCATTTCTCAAATGGTGGCATTGATTAATATTAACATAGAGATTATATTAAAAATAAAATTCGTTAAACATGTAATTTGCTTTTAACTGTGGCATTGCATCAATTTTCCAGCAGCATTATTAGAGGGTGTTTGTTTACAGGGACCTTTTGGTGTAGGGACTAAAAAACTAAAGGAAATATGCCCTAGAGGCAATAATAAAGTTATTATTTATTTCCTTATATCATGATAAATGTTTATTATTCATGCTAGAATTGTATTAACCGGAAACATAATACATGTGTGAATACATAGACAAACAGATTGTCACTAGTATGCCTCTACTTGACTAGCTTGTTGATCAAAGATGGTTATGTTTCCTAGCCATAGACATGAGTTGTCATTTGATTAACGGGATCACATCATTAGGAGAATGATGTGATTGACTTGACCCATTCTGTTAGCTTAGCACTTGATCGTTTAGTATATTGCTATTGCTTTCTTCATGACTTATACATGCTCCTATGACTATGATATTATGCAACTACCGTTTACCGGAGGAACACTTTGTGTGCTACCAAATGTCACAACGTAACTGGGTGATTATAAAGGTGCTCTACAGGTGTCTCCGAAGGTACATGTTGGGTTGGCGTATTTCGAGATTAGGATTTGTCACTCTGATTGTCGGAGAGGTATCTCTGGGCCCTCTCGGTAATACACATCACTTAAGCCTTGCAAGCATTGCAACTAATGAGTTAGTTGCGGGATGATGTATTACGGAACGAGTAAAGAGACTTGCTGGTAACGAGATTGAACTAGATTTTGAGATACCGACGATCGAATCTCGGGCAAGTAACATACCGATGACAAAGGAAACAACGTATGTTGTTATGCGGTTTGACCGATAAAGATCTTCGTAGAATATGTGGGAGCCAATATGAGCATCCAGGTTCCCCTATTGGTTATTGACCAGAGACGTGTCTCGGTCATGTCTACATTGTTCTCGAACCCGTAGGGTCCGCACGCTTAAGGTTTCGATGACAATTATATTATGAGTTTATGAGTTTTGATGTACCTAAGGAGTTCGGAGTCCCGGGTGAGATCGGGGACATGACGAGGAGTCTCGAAATGGTCGAGACGTAAAGATCGATATATTGGACGACTATATTCAGAGTTAGAAAAGGTTCCCAGTGATTCTAGTATTTTTCGGAGTACCGGAGAGTTACGGGAATTCGCCGGGGAGTATATGGGCCTTATTGGGCCATACGGGGATAGAGGAGAGAGGCCGAAAGGAAGGAGGCGCGCAGGCCCCCTCTGGTCCGAATTGGACAAGGGGTGCAGCCCCCTTTTCCTTCCTCCTCTTCCCCTCTTTCCTTCTCTCCTACTCCAACAAGGAAGGGGGGAGTCCTACTCCCGGTGGGAGGAGGACTCCTCCTGGCGCGCCCCTCCTGGCCGGCCGACCCCCTCCCCCTGGCTCCTTTATATACAGGGGCAGGGGGACACCTCTAAACATAACAACAATTGATCTCTTGATCTCTTAGCCGTTTGCGGTGCCCCGTCCACCATAGTCCATCTCGATAATATTGTAGTGGTTCTTAGGCGAAGCCCTGCAACGGTAGAACATCAAGATCGTCACCACACCGTCGTGCTGACGGAACTCTCCCTCGACACTCGGCTGGATCGGAGTTCGAGGGACGTCATCGAGCTGAACGTGTGCTAGAACTCGGAGGTGCTGTAGTTTCGATGCTTGATCGGTCGGGCCGTGAAGACGTATGACTACATCAACCGCGTTGTTCTAATGCTTCCGCTTTCGGTCTACGAGGGTACGTGGACACACTCTCCCCTCTCGTTGCTATACATCACCATGATCTTGCGTGTGCGTAGGATTTTTTTTGAAATTACTACGTTCCCCAACAAAAACTCCGTGCTTGTCCCATCTAAACCAAACAGGAGGGACTTTTAGGGACTAAAAGTGGGCATTTTTGGGACTAAAGAAAGAAGACCCCGAGGGAGTCTTTTTGGGACTTTTTCCAACAGTTGCCCCTGCCACGCATTGCACCTTGTCTCTATTAGTTCGTTACTAGGGGTAACATGGTCTTTTAGCATGTCATTTAATAACCTCTTGTCCTTGTTTAGTCCCTGGAACCAAACAGGTAAGGACTAGGGAGTTTTTAACCAAACAGGGCCTTAGATTAACAATAGCTAAAGAGTTGCACGGGAAAGTGGACGCACCAGCACCATGTGTGTCGGTGTCAAAACCGGCGGATCTCGGGTAGGGGGTCCTGAACTGTGCGTCTAGGCGGATGGTAACAGGAGACAAGGGACACAATGTTTTACCCAGGTTCGGGCCCTCTTGATGGAGGTAAAACCCTACATCCTGCTTGATTAATATTGATGATGTGTGTTACAAGAGTGGATCTACCACGAGATCAAGGAGGCTAAACCTTAGAAGCTAGCCTATGGTATGATTGTTGTTCGTCCTATGGACTAAAGCCATCCGATTTATATAGACACCGGATAGGGCTAGGGTTACACAAAGTCGGTTACAATGGTAGGAGATCTACATATCCGTATCGCCAACCTTGCCTTCCACGCCAAGGAAAGTCCCATCCGGACACGGGACGAAGTCTTCAATCTTGTATCTTCATAGTCTTGGAGTCCGGCCGATGATGATAGTTCGGCTATCCGGACACCCCCTAGTCCGGGACTCCCTCAGTAGCCCCCGAACCGGGCTTCAGCGACGACGAGTCCGGCGCGTATATTGTCTTCGATGTTGCAAGGCGGGTTCTCCTTCAAACTTCATGTTCCTGTCGAATAGTGTCCGGCTTCCTTATAAATGTTGCGCTCCTTGGCTTCTACGCCCAATAATGGCCTTCTTCCACGTGTCGTATGAATGCGAAAAGCTAGGGTATTTTTACATTTTACCCCCTAGCCGTGCGAACGAGCCGCCTATAAGAGAGGCGAGGATCTAGATCCAGCTCACACCATCCTCCATCGCAAGTTCTCATCGAAGCGCCTCTGACAAAAATCCATTCCATCATGGATAGTCGACGCGGCTCCTCCTCTCGCGCTCCCAGCCCTAAGCCAGGAGATTGGGGGAGATGCTCAGTTCCACACAGCGAGCTAGTGGCGCTCCAAATCGAGGGATATCTTCCCCCAGCTTTCATGGTTCCGGTTCGAGCCGGACTGGCCACCTTCAAGGGTGGAAAGCAGGCGGAGAGCGTCCCCAACCCTTCCAAAGGAGAGCGGGTATGCTTCGTCCCTTATCTAATAAGGGGACTCGGATTTCCCATACATCCGTTTCTCCGGGGGCTCCTGGAGTTCTACGGACTCCAGCTTCACCACCTCACACCTGCCTCCATTTTGCACATCGCGGGCTTTGTAGCTCTTTGCGAGCTGTTCCTGGGCATCGATCCCCATTTTGCGCTGTGGAAGAGATTGTTTTGCCTCGTACCCCGTTCTTATGAGGGGTCGATATATCAAGTGGGTGGAGCTGAAATATGGCGCATCGCTGGGACCGGATATCTATCCGGCACCCCGAAGAAGGCGTCCGAAGACTGGCCTTCGGAATGGTTCTACATGGAGGACGCCCCTCTGCCGGATCCAGTTCGGATCAGCCTCCCGGAGTTCAGCAATGCTCCCTTGAAGAAACGCCTGAGTTGGCGCCCGCGGAGCCCTCAACGGGAGGAGGATGGGAGCGTCCATTATCTGATGGGCCGGATTAGGTTACTGGCCCACTCCGGATTGACCATGATTGGAATCATGGCCACGTGAATTATGCGAGGGGTGCAGCCACTCCAATATAGGGGCCACCCTATGTGGGATTTCAATGGGGAAGACAACGCCACCCGTCATGGCCGCAGAGGGCCGAGCTCGGCAGCCGTTCTGGCAAAGATCCTGTCCTGCTTATACAAGGGGGAGGAGGAGGACTTTCTCTGCATGAATCCATTGAACAGATTCTCCATGAATAACCCTCGGAGCTAGGTAAGCGGACGTTTATCTACCCGATCCATACTTCCAAAGTGAAGTATTTTACTTTGTGATTTTGACGCAGGAGCTGCGCCGGGACGTGGAGGGCATACGAAGCCTAACTCCACAGCCCGAGGATCCGGAACGATCCCTTGATCCGACCTCCGAAGAGGATCCGGACATAAAGGTGGAGCTGATTGACGGGGTGTTCCACCAACTTAGCATGGACAATTCCCTAGTCGCCATTACGGCTGACAACCCCGGTTTGTTTCCGGCCTCCGAGGTGACTACGACCGAGGTCTTGACACCATCATTTGATCCATGCTCAATTCTGACCATCCTATACTGATGGTACATCGCGGGAGGTGCCTTTAAGGCGGGAAGCCGAACCTGCGGTGGCTGACCATCAAGGGTCAGTTCGGTCCAGCAGGCAGAAGAGGAGTGCGACGCGAATCGAAACGTCACCGCAACGGTACGGCGCACCGTTGTTTTTAAGGGAAGGATCCCTAGGAGGTATATTAATGCTCATAACTTTTTCTAGGAGAAAGAGCGCTCGCCGGATAGTGTCCGGAGAGGTTGCCAATCAAGCCTCCGCTAGCCATGCTCCATCGCGTGGTCCGGAAGTGGAGGCGAACACAGGGCAAGAGCCGGATGCTCCTCCGACGGAGGATGCCGACAGGCTATCCGCCACCCGGTCTGAGGTGGAGAGCCCCATGAATCACAGGTGTCGCCGGACAGTTCTTCGTGACGCGTGTTTCTCTTCGGAGGCATTGAATGCCTTTGATGCGGGAAACGCGCACCTCCGTTCTGCTCAAGATGGTTTAACCAGAGCCACGGAGCAGTATGTGAAGGACATACGGGTAAGTAATTTTAATAGTTATATATGATAGTAGCCCCCGAGACTTAAAATAGTTAAAATAACTGATTTAAGGATCATTTATTATGCAGGATCTTATGGAGAAGAATACCCACCTGTCCCAGGAGCTCCAAGAGTGCAAGGCCCAACTTGAGGCCGCACTAGCCACCACAGGGGGAGCCACAGAGACCCCCGCTGGTAATACGTACTTCGAAAAGATAAGTAGTTAACAAAGTGTGGCGTGTGCGTAAATATGACAATAATATTGCAGAGGGCGCCGGACTGGATCCGGACAGGCAACAGCTACTGCGTCAGCTAAAGGCCGGTGAGAGGGTGCTTATGAAGGTGCAGCAGGAGAGAAACAAGCTCCAAGATGCCCACACCCAGCTAGGAGAAGAGCTGAAAGGTGTTCGGGCCCAGCTGTCTGGCTCCGTGAAGGAGAATCAGCGGCTTCGTCGCGGCATTTATAGTAAGTGCTTGAGAAAATTCCTTTGAAAAGAAGAATTCGACGAGGAAGTCGATTGACAGAAATGTGTCTTTAGGTGTGCTCATAGGTCGCCCTGCGGATGAAATGCCTGGTTCAACGGGTGACCAACTTCCCGAGCTGGTGCAACTGCTCGAACGTGTTTGGCAGGCGATGAGTGGCATCGTTCAGGCTTTATGGCCTTCCGTCTCCCTACCCGAGGGCCTTGGAGGGCTTGTTGAGAAGCTTCAGGGAGCACGGCGACGCCTCCGTCTGTGGAAGATATCGGCCTGCCGTCAAGGCGCTTGGGACGCCTGGGCCATGGTGAAGACGCGGTACCCGAAGGCTGACCCAAACCACATGGCCGAGGTCGGGCCTGCTGGGCCTGATGGGAAGGAGATCCCTGTGAGCTTGATGTACGGCCAAGTAGAACTGGCCGCGAAATATTCCCAACAGGACTGTAAATTAGACAGCCTGTTAGATGGGATTGAAGAGGAGTATAATCAGTCAGTTTGACGATGTAATTTGAAATGACATGTAAAATGCCTTCTAGCCGGATTGTAGACGTTTGTCTTTGCGGACCTTTTCGCTTCAACCTCGGGACCCAACAGTCCGGAGTGTGTCCGAATACCCTTACGGTTATAGAAGAACTAGTGCATGCCTGGAGACAAGGCGTCGGGGTCATAATTGCTTTATCAGACAAGTGCCCAACTAGCTATGTTATATTACATGGTTAGTAAGAAACATCTTCTAGGGAGAATAGTTCCGTTAAGGGTTCCTTTCCCTGGGAGGCATGCCCTAAAGTGCATGTCCGGACTGCGAAAATAGCAGAAAAAGCATCTGTGGGCAAATAGCTAAGTAAGTAATAAATCATCTTTCAAGTCACCGACCGAATATTCTCTTAAGAACGCTAGCTTTCGGCTTCACCCAGTCTGAGGTACACATCCGGCTGACCCGGCAGTAACAATCGCAGAGGTGCTCCCTTTACCTCCTAGCCGAACAATCGGGAACGTAGGGGTAAGCACAGGAGCCAGGCAACCCAGCTTGGCCAAAACTTAAGTCATATCGATGCATATAATGGTGAATAAAAGGTACATGCGGAAGTATGACACATGTGTTGGGCATGAAGCCCATATAAATAAGCTTCTGTTAAAGAATCCCCCAGGTATAATGAGTGCTAGGAGCACATCAAGTGTGTGCGAACAATGCACAAATCAGCCTATCAAAGGTATTGGAAAAAAAGTGGGAAGAAGGAGGGGGACTAGAGACAGTGAAAATGTAAAAAGGTGGACGGAGGAGTGAGACGAACTCTGAGTCCGGCGTTAGGCGTAGAATCTTCGGAGACGGGCTGCGTTCCATGGGTTCGGCTCGAGTCGGTTGTTAGATGCGTTGCGTAGACGGTATGCTCCGCCGGTCAGGACTTGGTCGATGATGAAGGGACCTTCCCACTTGGGCTTAAGTTTGTCCTTTTTCTTGTCCGACAGGCGTAGAACAAGTTCGCCAACATTGTAAGTTTTGGCCCGTACTTCTCTGCTTTGATATCTTCGGGCCTGCTATTGATAAAATGCGAAACGAGCTTTTGCCATGTCCCGCTCCTCCTCTAAGGCGTCCAAACTGTCCTGCCGATCCAGCTCGGCTTCTCTTTCTTCGTACATGCGCACGCGAGGTGAGTCATGAATTATATCGCAGGGCAGAACTGCCTCTGCGCCGTACACCATAAAAAATGGTGTGAATCCGGTAGTTCCGTTTGGCGTGGTCCGCAGCCCCCAGAGTACGGAGTCGAGCTCCTCTACCCAGTGCGTGTTAGATTCCTTGAGGGACCGCACTAGTCTGGGTTTGATGCCGCTCATGATTAGACCATTTGCTCACTCTACTTGACCGTTAGTTTGGGGGTGATAGACTGAAGCGTAGTCGAGCTTGATGCCCATATTTTTGCACCAGAGTTTAACCTCGCCGGCCGTGAAATTCGTGCCGTTGTCAGTGATGATGTTGTGGGGGACGCCAAAACGGTGTACTACCCCAGATATAAAATCTATCACAGGCCCGGATTCTGCCGTTTTAACCGGATTGGCTTCAATCCATTTGGTGAATTTGTCCACCATGGCCAATAAGTATTTGTGCTTGTGGGTTCCCCCTTTAAGGGGTCCAACCATGTCAAGCCCCCAGACTGCGAACGGCCAGGTGATGGGTATAGTTTTGAGGGCAGTGGGTGGCATGTGGCTCTGATTAACAAAGAGCTGGCAACCGACACATCGTTGGACTAAGTCCTGAGCATCTGCCCGGGCTGTCGGCCAATAAAATCATGTACGGAAGGCCTTGCCTACAAGGGCCCAGGCTGCAGCGTGGTGCCTGCCAAGTCCGGCGTGAATTTCAGCCAGGAGATTACGCCCTTCCTCTTTGGAGATACACCTTTGAAGGACTCCGGTTGTGCTTTTCTTATAAAGTTCTCCCTCATGGACCTTGTAGGCTTTAGATCCCCAAACTATGCAGCGGGCCTCATTTTGGTCTTCGGGAAGTTCCTGCCTAATTAAGTAGGCTAGGAATGGTTCCGTCCACGGGGCAATTACTGCCATTATTTCGTGGGCTGAAGGTGTTGTTTCATTTGCTGAGCCGCCGATTGTGTCAAAATTGTCTGAGTTAGGTGTTGCAGCTGGTTCCGGATTGTTATTTCCGGACTCCTCTTCCCATAATACGGATGGCTTAAAGAGTCGTTCCAGGAAGATGTTTGGAGGGACGGCGTCGCGTTTCGGGCCGATGCGTGCTAACACGTCTGCTGCCTGGTTATTATCCCGGGCTACATGGTGGAATTCGAGTCCTTCGAACCGAGCTGACATTTTTAGGACGGTGTTGCTGTAAGCTGCCATTTTCGGATCTTTGGCTTCAAAGTCTCCATTTACTTGGGATATTGCGAGGTTTGAATCCCTGCGCACCTCTAGGCGTTGAATGCCCATGGAGATTGCCATCCGGAGGCCGTGTAGGAGGGCCTCGTATTCGGCTGCGTTGTTGGAGTCCATGTACATTATTTGAAGTACATATTGGACTGTGTCTCCAGTTGGGGATGTCAAGACGACGCCAGCCCCCAAGCTAGCCAACATTTTGGATCCGTCAAAATGCATGATCCAATTGGAGTACGCGCCGTACTCTTTAGGGAGTTCGGCTTCGGTCCATTCGGCGACGAAGTCAGCCAGAACTTGCGATTTTATAGCTCGACGTGGTTTGTAGGTTATGTCAAATGGTAAGAGCTCAATGGCCCATTTTGCAATCCTGCCCATTGCGTCGCGATTGTTTATAATATCGTTGAGAGGTACTTCGGAGGCCACCGTTATGGAACACTCTTGAAAGTAGTGTCGCAGCTTCCGGGATGCCATGAACATCGCATACGCTATCTTTTGATAATGTGGGTATCGGGACTTGCATGGAGTTAAGACAGTGGATACGTAGTACACTGGTTTTTGAAGAGGGAATCTGTGCCCTTCTGTTTCTCGTTCGACACCGTGTACCGCGCTAACAACTTGATGTGTTGCTGCGATATATAGTAACATAGGTTCACCCAGGTTGGGCGCGGCCAGGACCAGATTTGTTGCCAGTATGGCCTTGATTTCTTCGAGTCCGGCCGTGGCGGCATCCATCCATTCGAAGTGTTCGGTGCGCCGGAGGAGGCGATAGAGGGGCAGAGCCTTTTCTACCAAACGGGAGATGAAGCGGCTTAGAGCCGCTACGCACCCAGCTAGTTTTTGTATTTGCTTGAGGTCGTTTGGGATATCCAATTGTGATAGAGCTCGGATCTTGTCTGGGTTTGATTCAATTCCTCTACCGGATACAATGAAGCCCAAAAGCATTCCGGCTGGTACTCCGAAGACACATTTTCCGGGTTGAGCTTAATGTCATATGCTCGGAGGTTGTCAAATGTCACCCTGAAGTCGTCTACTAGAGTTTCGACGTGTTTGGTCTTGACGACCACATCGTCTACGTATGCCTCTACTGTTTTGCCTATCTGGGTAGCCAGACATGTCTGAATCATGCGTTTTTGAGTCCGAAGGGCATTGTGTTGAAGCAGAATGGCCCATATGGAGTAATGAATGCTGTTGTGGCCTGGTCTTTTTCCACCATCTTGATTTGATGGTATCCGGAGTATGCATCGAGGAAGCACAATGAGTCTAGTGTTATTTTTCCTGTGCAGCGTACTTCTCGACTAGGGATTATTCCCCTGAAGGTTGTGCTCCTCCGCTCGATGCAGCTCCAGTCAATTTCCATTTGTTGAAGAGTTTCTTCGTAGATGAGGTTTAGTCCGCTGCCGCCATCCATGAGTACCTTGGTAAGACGAAAGCTGTCCACTATCGGACTGAGGACTAATGCAGCTGGTGCTCTAGCTGTTCGGAATTTAGGTTCGTCGCTGGCATTGGTGGTGATAGCCGTGTCACTCCATGGATTTGTTGTTGCTACTTGGTAGACTTCGGCGAGGCTGCGGATTGTTCGTTTCCGCATGTTATTTGATGCGAAAGTCTCGAAGACTGTTAATACCGTACTGGTGCTGCTGGGCTGGTTGCGCGGGGCTAAAAAGCCTTCGCCACTTTTGGCTACCTGCCGTAATATCCAACATGCTCGAAGGCTATGTGTTGGAGTGGCGCCCTCCGTACTATGGATTTTGCAGGGTCCGTTGAGCCATCCCTCCAGTACGGTTCCGTACCCTTTAGGGGTTTTTTGCTTTTTGGTTTTTAACCCAGGTGCTTGAGTATGATGCACCCTTTTATTTCGGACTGGGGTTGTATTTAGGGCCGGATTATCCCAAAATCTAGTTTCGGTTTTCCAGGCACTCTCCATCGCGCAGTATTCTTGTACAATGGTCGCTAGGTCGACGAAGCGTGTAACTTCGCGATGACTGATGGCGTTTATGATTCCCTTGTCCGTGCAATTGTTGCAGAAGATTGAAATCGCGCTTTCTTCACGGCAGTCCTTTATCCTGTTCATAACCAGGAGGAATCTGGCCCAGTAATGATGTACTGTTTCATCGGGCTCTTGCCGTATTTGAGATAGATCGCTTATGTTTGGGTGGGCGGGTGGAATCAAGTTCGGAACCCTCCCGATCTGAGGCTCAAAGGCCAAGAAGCTTCCGAATTCGGAAGCTTGGTTGCTGGACACTTTCCAACAAATCTGGTCCGATGCCTGACTTTAGGTTCAATATTTGATTAGCGTCCATCCCTCTGCGGGAATCCGGCATGGATGGATCGGGAATCCGGACATAGTTGGTTTTTAACATAGAAGAGGAGTTGCCGCATTGTTCCTCTACCACAACAACGTGGTGGGTAACCTGGGGAGAGTTAATTTCTCTTAGATCGGTTTTAAGCCCAATCTGATCGTAGTCGGTAGCGACTCCCAGGGCGGCGATGCAATCCAAGAGCTCGTTTACGGAGGAGAGCTCAATTGGATCTAGCTGCTCGGCGAATTCCGAGCTGACGTGAAGATCACTTTTAATGACCTCAGAGGTCATTGTCGGAGCGGTGGCCGAACAGGCGGTCATAAGAAAACCGCCTAGCCGGATAGTCTGGACGGTGGCCAAAGCTCCCTTGACGACGGTGCCGTCTTTAAAGACGGGAAAAGGCATCCTTCCTGATGGTGATGGCATAGAGGAACTCTCAATGAAAGCACCAATGTCGGTGTCAAAACCGGCGGATCTCGGGTAGGGGGTCCCGAACTGTGCGTCTAGGCGGATGGTAACAGGAGACAACGGACACGATGTTTTACCCAGGTTCGGACCCTCTTGATGGAGGTAAAACCCTACGTCCTGCTTGATTAATATTGATGATGTGTGTTACAAGAGTGGATCTACCACGAGATCAAGGAGGCTAAACCCTAGAAGCTAGCCTATGGTATGATTGTTGTTCGTCCTATGGACTAAAGCCATTCGGTTTATATAGACACCGGAGAGGGCTAGGGTTACACAAAGTCGGTTACAATGGTAGGAGATCTACATATCCGTATCGCCAACCTTGCCTTCCACGCCAAGGAAAGTCTCATACGGACACGGGACGAAGTCTTCAATCTTGTATCTTCATAGTCTTGGAGTCCGGCCGATGATGATAGTTCGGCTATCCGGACACCCCCTAGTCCGGGACTCCCTCAATGTGCATCTACCGATGTACTGTGGTCATGCACAGTCTGTTGCAACAAAGAACAAACAACCAAGGAGCATATTTGTGTTGGTCCCAGTTTTGTTATCTTTAGACACCTTTCCATATGTGAGCGCAGCAAATCTAGTCCTGCTCAAACTCTATAGCCTTGTCCCCCAAAACAAAAGATCAGTTTGTTACAGATGTGCGTACTGTGTTTGTCATTGTTTTCCCTTTTCTACCAACGTAGGTGCTGGATAGCCAGTCTGTACAAGTACTTTCGCCCCTTCCTTTCCTCTTTGAACCACATCCTAGATTTATGCGATACAACTTTCCCCACTACTTTCCCACACTCCTTTCCTCTTTGAACCACGTCCTAGATTCATGGTATACATGCAGCTAGAGCAATGCATGTGGAATAATTAAATTATACCTTAAGGTTCTTGGGGCGTGGTTCGGTGGGCGATGGGACGACGGTGAAGAAGAAGGGGTCGGAGGCCCTACCGCGCCGCCGCTGGGTGAAAGTGAACAGCTGCGCCGGTAGTGGATTCCCTCCCTCGCCGACAGCGACATTGTTAAGCCTCCTTCCCTTCCCGGCGGACGGATCCTGCCGGCTCTTTGAGTAGCAGTGAGGGGAGAGAGAGGCCAACGAAGTCTTGTTTAGATCTGGAGAGGGTGAGAGAGTGTGAAGAGATCAACTACAAGCGCTGAGGCTCCAGCGTGTATATATATACTGGAGAGTGAGTGTGAAGCATGTAAACCCTAGAAAACAAGCGCCAAGGCTGCAGCTTATAGATTACATGAGGAGGTGATTATACGGTCACTACGAGATCGTATAGCTCCGTATCCATCCATTTTGACTAGTCCAAGAATTCTCCTGGCACAAATTATGCTCAAGTGTAGTTATCGAACCCGAGACCTCAAGTTTTTTTTTGAGTGGAACCCGAGACCTCAAGTTTGATGAGCGAACAGGCTAACCAGCTACACAACCCTCCCGTTATGTTCCACGAAAGGAAAATAACCTTTTATACATTCCTGCATTCGTGTGACAAGCATGCCGTGTGTTTTTTTTGTGTGTGTGTGGGAGTCATTGGGATTTAAATCATAATTGTGTCATGTGGCTTTGGTGGTAAGACTATCCACAGTGGTGCAGAAATAATGCAGCCTTAGTCACCTTACCTCTCTCCACGTAGTACGTTGGGTCCCACCATTCAGAGGGTGAAACAAACAAATTAATAAGAAAAAATAAAAGTGCCAGTGGTGTATCTTACCTCACACATCTCGCTACTGCTCAGGAACACTGTCCAATTGATCCCTCTGTTCGCTCACGTACTATTTTAAGTGAATCCTTATTATAACATGCACACAATTTTGGGCACTTGTATTCGACCTAAGTCAGTGTGCCACCGTATCTCGTACTTACTACTCCCTCCGTCTAGGTGTAATAAGTCACGTTAGAAGGTGCAGCGGGACCAAGGAGCGTGCGCGTGCGCGCGCGCGCGCGCGCGTGTGTGTCTGTGTGTTTAACAGCATGTGTGTGTTAGAGAGAGCAATAGATCGACCTACGCCTACAAAGAGATGGTGTGTAGTGTATGATTTTAGCCGCGAGAGTTGGTGCATCCTCTCGTTTTCGGGCGTGTCCGATAGAGACAGGCGGGCAGCTGCCACGCCCGCTCCTGACCAGCCTGGCCCACCCAAAGCCCCTCCATCGCCCGCGCGCACTTCCCGCCCAAAATGGTCAGCGCTGCTCCAAAGAATCGGTGCTGCATTCATGCCCTGGCAGAGAAGACACGACCTCTCACTGGCGCAAGAGTGATGGTTGCTTCGTCCGTCCAACTTACTGCTGGGTCTATGTGATTTGATGGATCATTGGTCTTTATTACCGAGGTGGTAGGACTGCTTGATGTCCCACGCTTTCGGCGAAAGGAGGTACTACTAGATTACAATTTTCTCCATTCTTACAGCGGAGGAGTGCATGAGCGGTGAAAACACGCAGGCTCAGTGATTACATGGCCCACCTCACACTATCACCATATTTTCTGGACACCATGCGACACCTAACTCTTTACATAGTACTCCCTCCGTTCCTAAATACTACTAGATGAGTTCCCGCGCATTGCCGCGGAACAACCGTATATCTCTCTGCATAAAATTATCGATTTCATAGAACTAAAAAAACTCTATAACCGCATGACAAATGTGGTAGCCAAACTAAAAAAACTCCCATCATCATGTAGATCATCCAACATAAGGAAAAAAGATCAGCCAACTCCTACTGCATAATGGGATTATATTTTTCTTTTTGACATGTTAATGGGACTTAAAAGCTCACTTACGTGCATGCTACCGGTGCATGCTTGCGTGCAGACATGTTGATGTGATTTAAAACCCACTCACATGCATGCCACGGTATTTCTGCATGCTTGCATGTGGCTTAGTGCGGAGCCTCTCAACATCTAGATCAGATGGCTATTATGGACTAATTTAGTTCATCTAACGGCTACATTAATTTTGATGATGTGGCTCAAGGAGAGGATAGTGAATTCCTAGTAGTGGGGGCTAGCTATTACTAGTAGATAAGTCTTTGTAGAGATTCCACTAGGTGAACTACATACGGAACAAAATGAATGAATCTACACTTCAAATGCATCTATATACATCCGCATGTGGTTCATGGTGAAATCTCTACAAAGACTTGTATTTAGGAACGGAGGAAGTACTAGTATAGTGCGTACTGTAATTTATCAGTGAGATAAATTTGTACAATGCTATGAAGCTTCCAGCTTCTGTTACATGTATCTTGCGTCCAAGGTTGCCCGTTGCAACATTTCATCAAATACAAAGGAGACTAACATGCATGCTATTGCATCTTAATGATTGACAGATCATAGCAAATATGTACGCCCTCCATTCCAAAATAAGTGTCTCAACTTTATGCAAACTTTAGTACAAAGTTGTACTACTACTAAAGTTGACACTTATTTTGGAACAGAGGCAGCTAAAGAAAAAGATGATCCATGCAGTCCCTAGCCCTTGAACCGTGAACCTAACCAGGCTTCAATTTGATGGCAATGTTCGAGCTTCCTAAGAAATGAAGTTTGCAACCTTTTGACCATCGGATCATTTTGTGCAGTTTCACCAAAATCGAGATGAGCATCCCTGTGGCAAAGAAATTATACATCCGAGACATGGTTTAGATTATGAAGATCTAGCTAGAGCTAGAAATGTAATGTGATTTGAAATAAACATAAAGTGGATTCAAAAAATCGAGTTCGAGTTCATATAGTACACATAGTTCATATGTAACTCGAGACTAATCATGTGGTGTGCTGTGAAGATAATACACAAATTATGGTTTAACTTGACAATAATGATGATTGTAGATCTTATTAAAACAGAGAAACGAATTCAAATGCTTTTTTTTGAAATGGAGGCAAATATTGCCTCATCTATTAAATAAGCAGAAGAGAATTGCCCAGTTAATTACGAAAAACCGGGCAAAAACCGGAACAACAAGGGCCAAGGCCACTCCCATAAACTGAGACACACATGGCAAAGCCCACCCATATCGACAACATGTCCACCTGCGGCCAAACAACGCAGCTCCGACTCTGACGAAGAACTCAGAAGAGCGAAACCAGGCACGGTTGGCGCCACGGAAGATCGCCGAAAGGGCCACCTGCAGCCAGTCATCGTACACCACAGGGCCCCGCCGCCGCAGCTTCAACTCCACAACAACAAACAAACCGAGGCAATACCGTGAACGCGCCGGAGAAGAGCCGACTATCGCAACCATTGTTGCGTCGCCGACATCGCTCCCACCATCATCGTTGCCACAGAAGTCTGGCTGCCATAGTTATTCTCTTGGGGGCGCCACCCCGACATCCACCGCTCCGTCGCGCCTAGCGCAATCAGCCGACACCGCCTTCCGGGGCCGCCGCCCTGACATACCACCGCTCCCCTCGAGCAGCAACGTCGCACAACCCAGCTGCTCGCAGCCCTTACTGCTCAGGGAAACCGCTCGCAGACCACGGACGTCGCACCACATCCGGGGCCGCCGCCCCGACTTAAAGTCAAACCGCCCCCTCTAGGGCGCATCGACCAGGCCGACGACCTCGCTACCACGCAGCACCAAGCCACCACCGAAACAATGCACAACCGCGACTCTGCCCCATAGAGCCACCGTTGCATCGCTATCCGAGGCCGCCGCCTCAGCGCAAGTCCACCGTCCAGAGCCGCCGCCCCGGCCTCCATCACCCCGACGACGACGCAACTCTGCACCACTGCCATGAGACCACCACTCCACAAAGGTCATTACTTCCAAGGCGGTGCCTCCAAGAAGGTAACGACATAATTGACGCTGCCGCTCGCTCCAATGGTCTTGGGTTTTCACCCGGAACCACCAGACAATTGCGGCAGTAGATGGACGTAGCTCCGTGATGTGCCTTCAGGAAGGAATGAAATGCTCAAGAACATCGCCAACATCGGCACCAACCAGAGAAGGTGCAAGACTTTTGCCTCGAGAATCTACTCCACCGCCGAGCCTCACGAGGAAACCAACGACATAGGAACGCAGCAAGTTGCGCAGAGTGCATCGTTGCCAACCACCAACCCTCAACACGCCGCAGCAGAACGCCTTGTCAGATCTGCGCACCCCCGACCACCTCTAGCCCAAACTGCTGCTCCATTGCACACACGGCCAGAGCAGAAGAAGAGCACACTAGTCCACAACCACCGCCGCTACGCTGTCGTGCAAAAACAGCAGCTCACCGCCACCGTCGCAGCTCACCATGAGTAGAAACCTCCACCGTCGCGGCGCCGCCGCGCCGCCATCCAAAAGCTGCGGCTCATCGCCATCACCGCAGCTCCCCCGCCCGAGGGAGGGGACCCCAGGCACCCAGCGCGCCCAACAGCCACAACCCGCTGGAGCGTCGCCGTCGCAGCACGCCGGAGCGCCTCCACCGCCAGATCTGGGCGCCGGGCGCCAGATCAACGACGGGCGGCCTCAACGCCACCCCGCACGCCATCTAGCCAAGGAAGGGGACGAGCAGCGCTGCCACCATGCCCGAGGCCACCGCCCCGGCTTGCTCGCACCAGAGAGACGCGGCCGCTGCCAGATGCGGGCCTCCGATCGGGGCCGAAGCCACGTGGCGCGCGACAAGGGCCCCCCCCACCGCCGCTATCCGCCTAGGGGGCTTTGCCCGTCGGCATCCTCTGACGGCGACTGGAGGTGCGAGGGAGGAGAGGGCCGCGGGGGTGGCGGCGGCTACAATGATTACTGTAGATCTTATTCAAATAGAGAAACAAATTCAAATTTAGTTCATATTGAAGCGGTAGTATATACGTTTGGAATGCACTAAAACGTTCATTTGAGTAGTAGGTTGCATGCATTATACATGTAGGGAAATATTTTAATTGAACATAACATGAATTCAAAGTTTTGAATGACATTTGTAGTGGGCATTGATTTGGTACAGTACATGTTAGGCTTGTTCGGGAATTTCAACCCGCGCCTTGTTGGCCCGAAATATTTAAGATATATCTTTGTCTCGTCGTGCTCCGACAACTCTCTCCATCTCAATCCGTGCCTTGCTATTCCGAAATTACAACGCGCACGAAAACTCCCACCTCCTATGAAATCCTGACACGTGAAATGCCCGTGGTAGCCCTGAACCGAAAGAACCGCCTCAAATGGTGAGGGTACTTTCGTAACTTACCCCTAATTTCGGACAAGCGCGTCCCTAAGCCATGGTTCCCCACTGCCATCCCATCCACTCGCCCATTCGTATACCAAGGCCGCGAAAACCCGCGACGAAGCCCCACACCCTACTCCGTCCGCCACCCAGCCGGAGCCCTTCCCTGACGACGTCGCCCACACAACACCTCGACGTCCCTCATCCACCGTATCGAATGAGGATCCGTCGTCGATCTCGTCATCCCGCCGGTTCAACCACCCCGTCCTCCACCTCCAAGGAGCTTCCCCGATGTTCCCTTCGTCTTTCCCGCCACCTCCATTCCCACACTATCGTCTTCACCTACACCACCGGAAGAGCATCATCATCACTGTTTCCTCGGGTGAAGCTACGGCCTAATCGGTGCCACCAAAGAGGCTGTACACGAATCACCACATTTTCTTCTTGATTCGATCTCATGGTGCTGTCGGCGCTCGATCCCGAGCCGACACGGTGCGACTCCATCCACGGCGGCGTCGCCGGCCACTTCCTCCACGGCCTCGCTCCCTCAGCGGCGACGTCCACATCAGTAGGAGCTGCTGTTGCTTTAGCTCTTGCTCGCGCTGCTGCTCTGCTCTTGCTCTCGGTCCCTTGCCTGGTCTACTCTTGCTATTGCTCTTGCTCACGTTGCTGCTCTCGCTCTTGCTCTTGCTTGTGATGATGCTCTGATTTAGCTACACTTCAATTGACTGAATCGACTTTTTGGTCAGTGGATTTTCAGGGGGTGGGGGGCTCGCCGGGGTGAAGGAAGAACCAGCGGCAACAGGGAGGGGGGCTCGCTGGAGAGGTACCCCACTATCTATCTTAGGGTTCAGGGTGGGGGCGGTGGTGGGGCGGTGGCGTGGGGATCGCCAGAGAAAAAGCTCGGCACGGGGGGGGGGGGGCTAGAGGGATGGCCGGGGCGGCGGCGGGCTGGTGGTGGGGAGTGTTTTCAGGGCTGGCGGGGCAGCGCACCGCCGGCCGCGGGCGGCGGGGGGCTGCTGTTTGGTCGGTGGTGGCTAGCAGCTCAGAGGGGGTGGAGGTTGAAGATGAACTGCAGGCCCTTGATTTCATATCCAATGGCTGCAAAATCGACTGACCAGAGATGAAAAAGTCAGTCGACCGACGTGTAGCCTCACCTTACTAGCGCGTTTAGTTTCGACAGCAAAATTCAGTTTCGACAGCAAAATTCAGTTTCGACAGTTAAGTTCAGTTTTGACAGTTAAGTTCAGTTTCAACAGTTAAATTCAGGTTCGACAGTTAAGTTCAGAGATGAGCGGCTGATGTATTTTACATCTAGCACTTTGTGGTTTTGTATTTTACATCATGTATTGGAGATGCTATTAGAATTCCACTCAGGTTAACATTGTCTCTCTTGTCCTGCTTCAGCCTCGGCGTCGTACAACTCACCGGAGATGCTCCAACGATGAAACCCTCCATCACAGCGGAGCAGTACCTCAGGCTCCATTTCCAGACGCCTAAGATCTTCTTCCCCTCCTCCGACAGTCAAGTCAGCCGGAGCATCCTCACCAGCCAACCCAATCACGCTGAGATTGACATGGCTTCGCCAAAGAGGTTGTACACTTGTTGCATCTCTTTTTTACTCTACATGTTATATATATTGTCCACTGAGCACACGTAGTAACGGGAAATACGATTATTTTATCCTACTATATGCCAAGCAGTGAGGTACCAGGCAACTTAACTTTCCGTGATGGACTCTCTTGAACACAATCATTATTTATCTCTGTGCGTTTGAGCTGTGCATTTGTCGATGGCCCTGGGAGTTGAGCTAGTAGGGCGGTGGCCTGGGTCCAACGTAATAGAAGTAGCACAAAAACATTTTTTAGTGTAGGCTTTTCCTTGCTCACGCCTGCCTACTAGAATCGCCAGTGCTTGAAAGGAAAAGTGAATGAAAAACATAGGAATTGGGAAGTTTCCTATGGTACTACTATTCATGAATTTGGTTCAAAGGAATGGAGCAAAGGAAAACTGTAGGATTTGTTCCTTTAGTGTATCCTTGAAAGAAAAAACATAGGAATTTTAATTTTCACTTAACCTCCTTTTCAAATTCCTATTCATGAAGCACAAGACTAAGAGATAGTAGCATAATAGCATTATAACCGTACATTTTCTAGTGGTTTGACTTAATCTCACCATGCTTCTTTGCATCCTGTGATCTTCCAATTGTTGTGAATCAAACACCCAGATTGGCAGAAATCCTGTGTTTTTAAATTCTCTGTTTTGCACGTGCATTCCTATCCTATTCATGTCTATTTCCTATCCCTGCATTGTTGGAATGCTCCAATTCATACGAGCTCTTACAGAATTACTTCTCTTACAGATAGTTGTCAAAGAAAACCTTGTGTGGTTTGTCCCGCTCCTGCTACACCGTCGTCCACCCTAGCTCTGCTGCTCCAATGATAGAAGGGTCCAGCACAACAGAGATCCGGCCTCCAAACTGTCTTTCGCTGCCTCAGATCTTCTTCCCCGCCGCCAGCAGCCATGAAAACTGCATTACCATCATCAACCGAGCAGATGACCTCAAGGACTACACGGGTCCGCAAGAGAGGTCACACTCTTTCGTGTCTGCTTACGTTATGCATCACTTAATATTACATGCTACTTTATCGTCCTATTCACCGATTAGACTCTGAGTTAGCTCCGAACTAATGGTCAAACTTGAGTTTCTAAATGGTTGTGGGGTACATATCGGGGCCGCAATCAATAGTATCTATCTACTATCTGGTTAATCTCCGGTGTCTACTATGAGTTTCATGTTGGGTGGGAAACAAACAGTAAAGAAGCCATTATATGTATTTTTTAACTAAAGCCATTATCTGCCTGCTATTATTGGTTTTGGGTCTATCCACGGGTTGCTACCATCACTCTGGATTTCTGCATGCACTCCTTACATAATCTCACTATGTTTTATTCCTATGCATGATAGTTATTGTAAACAATGGAACTAAACATGTAGAGCAAAAGAGACGAGCCTTGCGTGGCAATAAAATTTCATGCAGACGTCGCTCCATGGTAGGTGCGAAGGTAGCCCCCCTCCACACATTTCGGATTGTAATCGAGAGGAAGATATCTGTTCTGAGGGGGATTCAGAAGGAGAAGACAACTCCTATTTACCCCCCGAGGTCTTCGCTCTAACTTGGCATGCTGATGTTGGTTATATCATGCATATGGTGCCTTACTTTATACATCAAATATGTTATCTTCTTAGTTTAGACATCCTTTGTGCGAATGCCATCTGTTTAGTTTATTCATCGTTTATGTGAATTATGCAACGCCATCTTGTTTAGCTAGGCATCATATATGTGAATTTTGCAATGCCATCCTACTTAGCCAGTCATCTTATATGTAAATTATATCAGGCCATCCTTTTTTTGTTACATATTACATTTGTCAACAATGTTAGTACGTTCAACTGCTCTTCGTGTGCAACAGCCATTTGACACGGTGATGGCAAATTCTGGAGTGAAAACAAGGTCTTCATAGCAGACTATGCTATCTGACGAAGCGCATATCTCGCTAGTTACAGATAGCTCCTTAGAGGAGGATTAAGAGACAGATGACCATTCCTATTCCCCCCCCACCCGAGGTGTATGCTCTAACTTGGCAGGGTTATGTTGCTCATATCGTGCATATGGTGTCTCGCATTGCTATGTCATTTGATTAGTTTAGACATGCTTTGTGTGAATGCCACCTGTTCAGTGTCTAATTCCATATATCTGAATTATGCATTGCCATCTTGTTGCAAGACAGTATATATGTGAATTATACAATGCTATCTTGTTGCAAAGGCATTATATATGTGAATTATGCAATGCCATGCTGTTTAGCCAATCATCATGTATGTGAATTATATCATGCTATCATTTTTTTGTATTACGTGTTCCATTTGTCGACAACGTTTGTATATTCAACTACTCTTCCTGTGCATCAGCCATTCGAAGCGGTGATGGATGTATATGGAGTGAAAACAAGGTATTCAGAGCAGACAATGCTAGCTGCTGAAGCAGACATCTTGTTGGTTACAGAGAGCTCCTCAGAGGAGGATTCAGAGACTGATGACCAGTCCTATTTCCCCCCTGAGGTCTATGCTCAAACTTGGCAAGGTTATATTACCCATGTCATGCATGTTGTCTTGCATTGCTTAGTTTTTACATCATATATGGATTGCCATCTGCTTACTTGCTTACTATATAAATCATATATTTGAACTATATCATGCCATCATGTTTACATAGTACATACACATCATCTATCTGAATTATGACATGGCAACCTATTTAATAAAGACATCATATAGTTATATCATCTCATCCTGTTTAGTGTTTACAGTCATCATATTTTGAATTATGGCATTCTATCCGTGAATGTATGTGAATTATGGCATGCCAACCTATTTAATAAACACATTATATAGTTATATCATGTCATCCTGTTTACATAGTCATCTTTTGAACTATGTCTTTCCATCGTTTTTAGTTAGCCATCATAATGTGAAATTGTGTCATGCTATCCTGGTTAGTTAGCCATCATATATGTGAAATTGTGTCATGCTATCATGTTTGGTTAGACAACATAAATATGAATTATTTCATGCCCTCTTTTATTCCCCACTATCCATTGCACCTGTCTATCATACAATATCTATACTTTCAATTACTTTTCTTGTTTATCAGCCATTTGAATTGGAGAGGGTGATGGCAGTATCTAAGGGAGTAACAACACGGTCTTTAGAAAAGATAGTGCTACCAGTTGATGCAGATAGAACCACGGTTGTACTTGCCCAAGGACCATATCCACCACACATAACCCAGACTCTCACAGATTGTACCCCTACCCAGTTGGACAGAGAACCAGCTACACCCCTTCTAACCCCAACCCCGACAGATAGTAACCCAGTTCCACTTGACACAGCACCATCCCCACCATAGAGCACCCAAACACGAGCAATTAGTAAGGGAACTGCAGTGCCCAAAGCACGAGGACCACCACTCTGAATCCCAACTCAACGCTTAAAGGAGAAGAAGATTTGTTCTCAGGTTAGATTCTATAGCTATGGTTCATACTCCTTTGCTCTTGCATTACTGTATTTACTCATACCAACTATTTTCAAATTTGAAGGATGGAATTGAAACTCCAATGGCGCAACAAGTATGTTTCAAACCTGTTTCTTTAACTGGTTTGCTGTTGTAACCTGCTCTATGTTGATTTCAGTTTCAATTGAATAAACAGTTATGTTCTCATGTCATGCACATTAAAAGTGTTGTTATTGCTCTATAGTTTCCCACACTTATATTCTGTCTATTCTGCTTTGTCTTGAACAAATATTATTTGAACTGTGTCTCTATCTTGATTTGGCAACAAAAACTAGAATGATATAGACCATAAAGTGACCATGGTACATAGATATATGTTTGTTTCATGGTGTTATCATGTCCACTTTACTACTGAACTCATTTACCAAAATGAGTTTCATATACAACATGGTAAACCTGTGATGTGTCTGCTTGTTTCTCTTTTAGAATGCGGAAAAAATATTGGAGAACAGTACCACGTTATGCAATGGTAAAGGAAGTAATGGAGATAAGGTTCAAGATAGTGAGACATCCTTGTTGGTCTCCAAGAAAGCTGATAAAAACTATCTTGACGATAGTGAGAGAACCCAAAAGTCATGTCTTGATGTAGTGTTCGATTTACTGGCCACTACTGCTGGCACAAGCTCTTCGAACTCGCTGCCTGAATCAGTTCGTCTTCTTGAGTCTCAACATGAAGTTGAAAGACATCGATCAGATGTGTTGCGACAGGAAGCTGAAGGACCGAGGAAGTCCCTGCAGAATTTAGATGCATATTTCCTGGTGCAACAACAAGCGCTGGAGGATTTAAGCGCCAAACAAGAGAAAGTTAATAAGCTTGCTAAGCATCTTGCCAGCATTATGGGTACCCAGGATATTGTTTCTTAAGATCTTCTGAAGTGGTTTCAGTTTCGGATTTGTTTTGCTGTGGCGTTTATTTGCGCTGGTCGCCAACTTTGACAACCAGTGTATATGATATGCTGCTTTGTTCCCTATATTTGCACTGGTGGCGAACTTTGATGCCCAGTGGATGTAATATGTGTAATAGCCGTGATAGCCTAGAGTTAGTTGCTTGCTTACTTATTTCCTTGTTGTCTTGTTTATTTGTTTTCTTGTAGTCATTGCAGTTCTTTTTCCGTGGTTTGCTAGTGGCTGCAATAACCTATTTTTAAAAACTAGGCCACAATAACCATGGCTAATATTTATTGTAGTGACACTGGGCCTCCTACGGGTCGTAGAAACAGTGGGCCTTCTACGGGCCGTAGAAACAATGGGCCTTCTACGGGCTGTAGAAACAATGGGCCTTCTTCGGGTCGTATCATCAATGGGCCTTATACGGGCCGTATGATCGATTGGCCAAACATGGGCCAAACAGACCGCATTATGGCCGTAAACGGGCTAGAGTTGGAATCGTCCGTTCATGGGCCAACCATAACGGGCCATCGTTAATAGGCCGTATTTGATGACGCTAAGAAAACGGCCCAACGTATTAACGGACCACAAACAGGCTGACTGTAACCACGGGCTGAATTTGGCCCACAAGCAGAAAATGACAGTAACGAGCTGTAAGTAAACGAATGCTGGAAATGAGCCCAAGAATAAATGGGCTCTGAGAAGGCCGAAAGATAATGGAAACAGCCCTACGGAATAACGGGCTGTTAATGGGTATAAAGTGATAGATTGTTCATTACTGGCCAGTTTCAGCATGGGCCGTTAATGGGTGTAAAGTGATACACTGTTCATTACGGGCCAGTTTCACGACGGGCCGTTAATGGGCGAAGAGTTACAAAGGGCCTCATATGGGCCAAAAGACGTCATGGGCCATACATAGGCCAGAAGTGAAAACGGGCTGGAATCATATTGGATGGCCCAGATGACGCTACTGGGACTAATTCGGATAGGGCGTAACGGGCCTTGGGTTAGCGGGCTGTAAATGGGCTATATGTGAACAAGACGTTAACAGGCTTTCCATGGGCTGACCCGCCACGTTTTGACCAAGTCAAACGGGTCGGCCTTTTCATAGGAATGGGCCTCTGTTGGGCCGTGCCACGTGTCGACGTATCATAGGCGCCTTCTGTCCAATGAGTGGATGGCATCTGTCCCAACGATGAGCCGACACATGTTTCCTCCAGTCAATGATGATTTTACAAGTGGAAAATCCCCATTGGTCGGGGCTGTTAACGGGTTATCGGATCCAAAACACGACCCGATAGCTTAACGACGTTCCGTTACGGTGGATGCCACGTGTTAGTCACCCTTAATGAAAGCACTTCTATGACGCAATTTATCGTCATGGAAGTGGAAACTTCCGTGATGATAATTATGGTAATATCGTGGAACACTTCTATTACATCACAGGTATGACTATCTTGATTCTGTCATAAAATCGTCATGGATATACATGCATGACAAAAAACGCGACCTACTGTGACAAACATGTATCATCACGGAAGTGTATTTTTTTGTAGTGGGAGGGCCTCTACATCATCTCCAAGGCACCTCCGATGAGTTGTGAGTAGTGTACCACAGACCTTCGGGTCCATAGTTATTAGCTAGATGGCTTCTTCTCTCTCTTTGAATCTCAATAAAAAGTTCTCCTCGATCTTCTTGGAGATTTATTCGATGTAACTCTTTTTGCGGTGTGTTTGTCGAGATCTGATGAATTGTGGGTTTATGATCAAGTTTATCTATGAGAAATATTTGAATCTTCTCTGTATTCTTTTATGTATGATTGGTTATCTTTGCAAGTCTCTTCGAATTATCAGTTTGGTTTGGCCTACTAGATTGATCTTTCTTGCAATGGGAGAAGTGCTTAGCTTTCGGTTCAATCTTGCGGTGTCCTTTCCCAGTGACAGCAGGGGTAGCAAGGCATGTATTGTATTGTTGCCATCAAGGATAAAAAGATGGGGTTTATATCATATTGCATGAGTTTATCCCTCTACATCATGTCATCTTTATTAATGTGTTACTCTATTCTTATGAACTTAATACTCTAGATGCAGGCAGGAGTCGGTCGATGTGTGGAGTAATAGTAGTAGATGCAGAATCGTTTCGATCTACTTGTTGCGGACGTGATGCCTATATACATGATCATGCCTAGATATTCTCATAACTATGCACTTTTCTATCAATTGCTCGAGAGTAATTTGTTCACCCATTGTAATACTTATGCTATCTTGAGAGAAGCCACTAGTGAAACCTATGGCCCCCGGGTCTATCTTTTATCATATTAGTTTTCCATCTACTTTTATTTGCATCTTTTACTTTCCAATCTATATCATAAAAATACCAAAAATATTTATCATATCTTATTATCTCTATCATATCTCACTTTCACAAGTTACCGTGAAGGGATTGATAACCCCTTTATCGCGTTTGTTTCGAGGTTCTTGTTTGTTTGTGTAGGTGCGTGGGACTTTTGAGGAGCCTCCTACTGGATTGATACCTTGGTTCTCAAAAACTGAGGGAAATACTTACGCTACTTTGCTTCATCACCCTTTCCTCTTCAAGGGAAAAACAACGCAATTCTCAAGAGGTAGCAAGAAGGATTTCTGGCACCATTGTCGGGGAGGTCTTCGCTCAAGTCAAGACATACCAAGTACCCATCACAAACTCATCTCCCTCGCATTACATTATTTGCCATTTGCCTCCCGTTTTCCTCTCCCCCACTTCACCCTTGCCGTTTTATTCTCCCTCTCTTTCCTGTTCTCCTCTCTCTTTCGCTTGCCCTCTTGTGTGCTTGTGTGTTGGATTGCTTGTCACGATGGCGCAACATAATACCAAATTGCGTGACTTTTCCAATACCAATAATAATGATTTCCTTAGCACTCCGATTTCTCCTGTTAATGATGCTGAATCTTGTGAAATCAATGCTGCTTTGTTGAATCTTGTTATGAAAGATCAATTCTCCAGCCTTCCTAGTGATGATGCCGCTACTCATCTAAACAACTTTGTTGATTTTTGTGATATGCAAAAGAAGAAAGATACGGATAATGATATTGTTAAGTTGAAGTTATTTCTGCTTTCACTTAGAGATCGGGCTAAAACATGGTTTTCGTCTTTGCCTAAAAATATTATTGATTCATGGAATAAGTGCAAAGATGCTTTTATCTCTAAGTATTTTCCTCCCGCTAAGATCATCTATCTTAGGAACGATATTATGAATTTTAAAAAGCTTGATCATGAGGATGTTGCAAAATCTTGGGAAAGAATGAAATTAATGATTCACAATTGCCCTACTCATGGTTTGAACTTATGGATGATCATACAAAATTTTTAGGCCGGATTGAATTTTGCTTCTAGAAATCTTTTAGATTCGGCCGCGGGAGGCACTTTTATGGAAATTACTTTAGGAGAAGCTACTAAACTCATTGATAATAATATGGTTAATTATTCTCAATGGCACACCGAAATATCTACTAGTAAAAAAGTTCATGCGATAGAAGAGATTAAAGTTTTGAGTGGAAAGATGGACGAACTTATGAAATTGTTTACTACTAAGAGTGCTCCTATTGATCCTAATGATATGCCTTTGTCTACTTTGATTGAGAATAATAATGAATCTATGAATGTGAATTTTGTTGGTAGGAATAATTTTGGTAACAACGCGTGTAGAGGGAACTTTAATTCCAGGCCATTCCCTAGTAATTTCTCTAATAATTATGGTAATTCCTACAACAACTCTTATGGAAATTTTAATAAGATGCCCGCTGATTTTGAGAATAGTGTTAAAGAATTTATGATTTCTCAAAATAATTCTAATGCTTTGCTTGAAGAAAAATTGCTTAAAGTTGATGAATTGGCTAGGAATGTTGATACACTTTCTCTTGATGTTGTTTATTTGAAACTTAGATATATTCCACCTAAGCATGATATCAATGAGTCTCTCAAAGCCATGATAATTTCCATTGATGAGTGCAAAGAAAGAACCGCTAGGATTCATGCTAAGAAAGAAAGCGTGTTCTTCTAGTTTCCATGAAAATAATGATGAAGAAATAAAAGTTATTGATGTGTCCCCTATTAAATATTTGTTTTGCAATATGAATCTTGATAATGATGGGACTGGAGATGAGTCAACTTTAGTTAAAAGGCATCCCAATGATTCAGAGCTTTTAGATCTTGATGCTAAATTTGGTAAAAGTGGGATTGGAGAGGTCAAAACTTTACATAACAATGAACCCACTATTATGGATTTCAAGGAATTTAATTATTATAATTGTTCTTTAATAGATTGTATTTCCTTGTTGCAATCCGTGTTGAATTCTTCTCATGCTTATAGTCAAAATAAAGCTTTTACCAAACATATTGTTGATGCCTTGATGCAACCTTATGAGGAAAAGCTTGAGTTGGAAGTTTCTATACCTAGAAAACTTTGTGATGAGTGGGAACCTAATATAAAAATTAAAATTAAAGATCATGAATCCTATGCTTTATGTGATTTGGGTGCTAGTGTTTCCACGATTCCGAAAACTTTATGTGATGTGCTAGGTTTCCATGATTTTGATGATTGCTCTTTAAATTTGCACCTTGCGGATTCCACCATTAAGAAACCTATGGGAAGGATCAATGATGTTCTTATTGTTTCAAATATTAATTATGTGCCCGTAGATTTTATCGTTCTTAATATAAATTGCAATCTTTCATGTCCTATTATTCTTGGTAGACCTTTCCTTAGAACGGTTGGTGCAATTATTGATATGAAGGAAGGGGATATTAGATTCCAATTTCCATTAAGGAAAGGCATGGAACACTTCCCAAGAAAGAAATTCAAATTACCTTATGAATCTATTATGCGTGCCACTTATGAATTGAATGCCAAATATGGCAATACTTAGATCTATTCTCGCTTTTCTGCCTAGCTAGGGGCGTTAAACGACAACGCTTGTTGGGAGGCAACACAATTTTATTTTTGTTCCTTGATTTTTGCTTATGTTTAGTAATAAATATTTCTTCTAGACTCTGTTTAGATGTGCTTTTATGTTTTAATTAGTGTTTGTGCCACGTAGAACCTATAGGATAACCTACGGTGATAGTTAATTTGATTCTGCTGAAAAACTGAAACTTTTGCACGCACGAGAATAATTTTAATAAATCACATAAATGTGCTTTTGCGTTGATTATTTTTGAAGTAGATAAATAGACAAATTTCCCGGGACTTCCTATTTTGGTAGGATTTTCATAGTTCCAGAAGTATTCGAAAGTTACAGATTGCTACAGACTGTTCTGTTTTTGACAGATTCTGTTTTTCGTGTGTTGTTTGCTTATTTTGATGCATCTATGGCTAGTATCGGGGGGTATGAACCATAGAGAAGTTGGAATACAGTAGGTTTAACACCAATATAAATAAAGAATGAGTTCATTACAGTACTTTATGTGGTGGTTTTTCTTTCTTGCACTAACGGAGCTTATGAGATTTCCTGTTGAGTTTTGTGTTGTGAAGTTTTCAAGTTTTAGGTAAAGATTTGATGGACTATGGAATAAGGAGTGGCAAGAGCCTAAGCTTGGGGATGCCCATGGCACCCCAAGATATCCAAGGACAACCAAAAGCCTAAGCTTGGGGATGCCCCGGAAGGCATCCTCTCCTTCGTCTTCGTTTATCGATAACTTTACTTGGAGCTATATTTTTATTCACCACATGATATGTGTTTTGCTTGGAGCGTCTTGTATGATATGAGTCTTTGATTTTTAGTTTACCACAATCATCCTTGCTGTACACACCTTTTTGGAGAGACACACTTGATTTGTAATTTATAAGAATACTCTATGTGCCTCACTTATATCTTTTAGAGCACGGCTGTGGCTTTATTTTGTAGAAATTTTTGATCTCTCATGCTTCACTTATATTATTTTGAGAGTCTTATAGAACAACATGGTATTTTCTATGGTTAAAAAATTGGTCCTAGAATGATGGGCATCCAAGTTGGGTATAATAAAAACTATCATAGAAAGTGAATTGGATGCTATGATCAATTTGATGCTTGATAATTGTTTTGAGATATAAGGATGGTGATATTAGAGTCATGCTAGTGGAGTAATTATGAATTTGAGGAATACTTGTGCTGAAGTTTGTGATTCCCGTAGCATGCACGTATGGTGAACCGCTTTGTGACGAAGTTGGAGCATAATTTATTTATTGATTGTCTTCCTTATGAGTGGCGGTCGGGGATGAGCGATGGTCTTTTCCTACCAATCTATCCCCCTACGAGCATGCGCGTAGTACTTTGTTTTCAATGGCTTGTAGATTTTTGCAATAAGTATATGAGTACTTTATGACTAATGTTGAGTCCATGGATTATACGCACTCTCATCCTTCCACCATTGCTAGCCTCTCTTGTGCCCCGCAACTTTCGCCGGTACCATACACCCACCATATACCTTCCTCAAAACAGCCACCATACCTACCTATTATGGCATTTCCATAGCCATTCCAAGATATATTGCCATGCAACTTTCCACCGTTCCGTTTATTATGACATGCATCATCATTGTCATATTCCTTTTGCATGATCATGTAGTTGACATCGTATTTGTGGCAAAGCCACCTTCATAGTTCTTCCATACATGTCACTCTTGATTCATTGCATATCCCGGTACACCACCAGAGGCATTCATATAGAGTCATATTTTGTTCTAGTATCGAGTTGTAATCTTGAGTTGTAAGTAAAAAAAGTGTGATGATCTTCATTATTAGAGCATTGTCCCAAGTGAGGAAAGGATGATGGAGACTATGATTCCCCCACAAGTCGGAATGAGACTTCGGACTTTATAAAAAAAGGAGAAAGGCCAAATAAAAAATGAGAGAAAAAGAGAGAAGAGACAATGCTACTATCCTTTTACCACACTTGTGCTTCAAAGTAGCACCATGATCTTCATGATAGAGAGTCTCCTATGTTGTCACTTTAATTTACTAGTGGGAACTTTCATTATAGAACTTGGCTTGTATATTCCAATGATGGGCTTCCTCAAAACGCCCTAGGTCTTCATGAGCAAGCAAGTTGGATGCACACCCACTTAGTTTCTTTTGTTGAGCTTTGATACATTTATAGCTCTAGTGCATCCGTTGCATGGCAATCCCTACTCACTCACATTGATATCTATTAATGGACATCTCCATAGCCCATTGATACGACTAGTTGATGTGAGACTATCTTCTCCTTTTTTTGTCTTCTCCATAGCCATCATTCTATTCCACATATAGTGCTATGTCCATGGCTCACGCTCATTGTCGGTGGGAAACGACACCTATGGGATCACAAGAATCCCTACTATGGTTGCTGGGAGCGGGTTTGTGAGAAGAGCAGGATTAGTATTCAGCACAAAGATCGTTTACCTTGGTTCGGGCCGCGAGGATGCGTAAAACCCTAGTCCTGCTTGGTGGATGTATTGAGTGTTCTTGAGCTCTCGAACTAGCTATGGGTGCCGCGTGGTTCGAAAGAGCCGAATCCTTTTCAAGTGCGCCATGGTCCTCCTTTTATAGGCGAAAGGGGCTGCCACAGTGGCACACAGGAGGTGGAAAGTCCTTTAGTGCTGCGAGCTTATCGCTCGTATTACAGGACAAGGCGCATTTAATGTGCGGCTTAGGTGTCCCTTCACTTTATTGGGGACGGGAGCGAGGCCCGTCCCGTCCGTTGCTGCTCCTCCTCGCTTCGACACGTGCCCTGGCCAGCGATGCATGTAGTGCCATGTAGGCAGGCAAGCAGCTGAGGTGGCGCGGTGGTGGAGCCTCCACGAAGATCTGCATGCTGCCACGCAGGTGTGTGCTGGGTTGGTCTGGAAGCCGCATGTTGCCACATAGGTGCCTGCCCAGCTGGTTGGGCTGGCAGCTACATGTGAGCAGCGGTGGGGACGCGGTTGGTGCAGGCCTGGTAGTGGCCCCACTGTCGCCTTCTGCAAGGGTCTTGCTGGGTGGCCAGGCAAGAGTCTTGCCGGGTGGCCCGGCAAGGGTCTTGTCGTGGCATGCTGCCGCCCCTGGGAAGGATCCTGCCGGGGGTCTTGTGGTTTTCTTTGGTAAGAATCTTGACGAGGATTATTGCCCTCCAACCCTTATCCGATCTTGAGCATTCTTTGTCGTCACAAAGATCTGCATGCCACCATGGAGGTTTCTCGTGAGCCCTGGCCCAACGTGGTTGTTGGTGTTGGAGACCGTGGGCTCAAGGGTGGCTCGCTCCGGTGGTGTGGGCGAGCTGCCCCAGCAAGGGTCTTTCCGGGGCTGCTGAGGCTACCCCGGCAAGGGTCCTTGCTGGGGAAACCTGCTTCGTCCACCCGATCTCTGTGGCCTTGGTCCTTGACATTGCTTTGTTTGTCTCGTGCCTTCCCGGCTTCCCTCCTTTGCCCTGCTATGCGTGGCCGTGGCGCGTGGCTTTGACTACCCGTGCACAAGTAAAGGGTTCAAAAGGAGAGCCCCTACTTTTGTACACTGACAGGAGCCCCCGGGCCTAGGCCATACATAAGCGCGACACGTTGTTGGGCCAGGCCCAGAACGGTCTGCGGGCAGGCGGGGTGGATTTTACTGCGGTAACTGTTCCGTCCGCTGCGCTTCCCCCACGACCTGTGTTGAATGCGTGACGTGGGGGTCACGCGTGCGTGTGTGATCGAAGCATGCTGGTGTCATCTTGTGGTGGACAGTAAAGAGGCGGCTTGCGTGTCCTTTCGAGACCGCAGTGCCGCTGCTCATTTACTGCCCTTACTCAGGAACCGTCGCTCCACGCGTCCCACTGCGCCCATCTTTCATGCCATGTTTGCTGCATGCATGGTGCAGAGCGAATGACAGGCACTCGGGACATGGGAAGTTGCGCGCGTGCGGGGCGATTCCCATGCGCCTTCAATTGAGCGGGGAGGGCGGTCGACGGCCCCGCTCATGGTCACTTCAATGGGCCGGATTGGTTGAGAGGGGCGGCCGAGCCTCGCTCCTGCCCCTGTATAAAGAGGGGGCGGGAGGAACGGTGCCTCTCAGTCCTTTGTCATCCGCTTCTCCCCATTCCTGCTTCTTCCTTCCTTTTGTCATGGCGAGGGGGCATGGCGACGCTTCATCCGTGGTGGCGAGGGTCTCGGCTCGACAACGCATCGCTCCCTCCCAAGAGCCTGTGGTGGCGGAGCCGGCCACGAGGGGAAGAGGGAGAGGGCGGGGCCGAGGCCGCCGTGGTGCTCGGGGGAGAGGAGGAAGGGGCGGTGCGTCGGCCTCGCCTTCGCCAGCAGCCCTTGCCCCCATGGAGGGCCACGTTGGGGACAACCCTTACGAGTTCTTCGTCAGGCTGCACTGGCTGGCGCGCTGTTGTCTAAGCCTCCCGACTCCATTTGCGTGGGAGATGGAGCTGGATCCACCGCAGGCGTTGCGGCTGCATATGAGGGGTTGTGGGAACAGCGACACATGGGCCGATGTCGAGTTCCCTGCCCCTCACGTCATGTATCTCCACCGAGGGTGGAAGACCTTCGCCCATGTCCACAGCTTGACGGAGGGGCTCACTCTCCATTTTAAATTAATGGAGAGTGGCCTCCTCTCCGTCAAGACCTTCGGGCACTTTGGGACTCGCATAAGGTGCTCCGTGGAGAGATCCTCTGACGATGAAGATTACTCCTCGAGCAAGAGTGGCGAGGAAGACAGCGGCAGCGACGACGAGGGTAGCGGGCGGCAGGATGACAGGTCCGACTAAGCGTCGAGTGCCGCTCTGGGCAGCACCGGCGACCCCATCATCCGTGTCACCGGCTCCTTAAACTTCTCGGGGTCGTCTCCTTGGGCGGCTGGCGTTGGGAGGTTGTGGAAGAGGAAGAGGGTGGGTAGCAAGGCCGTCAAGTCAGAGTACGCAGGCACCAACGCCTTCGTCGCGTATTGACGTCCTGCCGCCTCGTCTTCGAGCCCTTCTCCTGGCGCCGTCATCACCAGCCAGCCTTTGGACGGCCACCGAGATGTTCTTTTGGTGCTTTCTGCCACTCGTAGCTCACCTAGGCGCCCCTTTTGCCCTTTTTCCTTCTTGTTTCATTTCCTGAGGAGAGGGACAAGAAAGGGATTACGGACACCTTATCTCTTTTTTTCATGTAAGCCTTCGGGCCTTCGTTAAATTTAGAACTTGTAATCCCCTGCTCACGTTTTTCATTCCGTATGAACTGTACCTGTACGGGATGTTTTTAATGAAAAGGGATGTTTGCCGGGTTTTTTGTTCGTGGGTGAAACCCACGACAAGGAGCGAATCCTCGTTACTATCTAAGTTAAACATTTTTCGCCCGGCAACAGGCCTTGCCGTCCCCCCATTTTGCTCGACCTTTCTCACGCTCTTGGCGGAGGCCGGGATGAGGTGGGCTTAGGCTCCTCGTTCCATTTCCTTGCTGCCGCGACTACGACCAAATTCGGACCCAGGAGATAATCCTTGGGTACGGAAAGAGGGGAGCACGGTAGCCTAGAGATAAAACAAACTTTCACATATCCCAGTCCATAACGAAATGCATGATAGAGGATAAAAGACTTATCTAGATCTGCAGCCCCCGGCAACCTTGGCTTGCCGTGGATGGATCCTTGTACTTGCAGCCCCCGGCAACTTTGGCTTGCCGGGGTCGGGGCACTGGTTTGTTCCTTTCATCCAAAAAGCTCAGCAGAAATGCTTGTGTGCCCTGCGAACCAAAGAGGACAGAGAAGAACAGAGAGACGCTCACTCGACCTCTAAGCTAAGGGTTAGCCGCTGCCAAGCACTATCAAACCTAACCGAGGAGGAGACTTAACCTAGCATGCATGCTATAACTTAGGGCGCCAACGCTTCATTTATTTATGCTCAGGGTCTGCGCCTGGCTTTATACAAAGGGTTACATGCCTTGCCGGCAAGGCTTGTACAAAAGGGTGGCTTGCCGAGAGGCCCGGCAGCCGCGCCTTATGAGTAAAACTTGCGAAGATGCTCGATGTTCCAGGAGTTGCTCACTGGAATGGCATCTTCGATCTCCAGGCGGACTGCGCCGGGCCTGGTGACTCGTGTTACCCGATAAGGGACTTCCCACTTCGGCGTCAACTTGTTGGAATTCTTGGGCGACTAAACATGCCGAAGAACAAGGTCGCCTTCCTCAAAGCTCCGGACATGAACCTTACGGCTATGGTAGCAGCGCAAGGCTTGCTGGTAGCGTGCTGCTCTCACAGCCGCCCGGAGACGATCTTCCTCAAGGAGCGTCACGTCATCCTGCCACAATCGCTCTTGCTCAAGCTCATCATAAGCGAGTACTCGAGGTGACCCGTATATGAGTTCTGTGGGGAGAACTGCTTCTACCCCGTAGATCAGGGCAAAGGGTGTCTGGCCGGTGGCTCGATTTGGCGTCGTTCTGATCGACCAAAGAACCGCCGGTAACTCGTCAATCCAGCGCCCTCCACTCTTGAGCAGCCTATCAAAAGTCTTCATTCTTAAGCCTAGCAGAACTTCAGCGTTTTCTTTCTCCGCTTGGCTGTTGCTCCGTGGGTGTGCCACGGAAGCAAAACATACCTTGCTACCAAGATCCTTAATGTATTGTATGAAGGCATGGCTTGTGAACTGTGTGCCTTGTCTGTGATGATCCTGCTGGGTACCCCAAAACGGCAAACTAGTCCTTTGAAGAACTTGACGGCTGATTGCGTTGTCACCTTCCTCACTGCTTCCACCTATGGCCACTTTGTGAACTTGTCGATTGCAATGTACAAGTACTCAAAGCCCCCGATGGCACGGGGGAAGGGGCCCAATATGTCGAGCCCCCAGACCGAGAAGGGCCGGGAGAGAGGGATGGTTTGAAGGGCTTGAGCTGGCTGATGAGGCTTCTTTGAATGGAACTGGCACGCTTCACACTTGGTTACTAGTGTCGTCACATCCTGGAGGGCGGTGGGCCAGAAGAAACCTTGCCGGAAAGCCTTGCCGGCAAGGGCCCTCAACCCTATGTGGGAGCCACATATGCCTCCATGTATCTCTGCAAACAGCTCTAGTCCTTCCTCCCGGGAGATGCACTTCAATTTCACCCCATTCGGTCTTTTTCTGTACAACACATTGTCAATGAATTGGTACAGAGCAAACCGGCGGGCTACTCTTTATGCCTCTTCCTGCTCCTCAGGAAGCTCTCCTTTTTGTAGGAATCGGACGGTGTGTTGCGCCCATGCCGAAGCCTGTGGCTCGACGACAAGGACCAAAGGCATCTCTTCTGCCACGGGAGTGGCCGTCCCTACGGCCATGGCCTGAGGCCCTGCCAGAGTCGGCTGCCCCGTGGCAAGGCTGGCATCCACGGCGGCATCTTCGCCAGCGGCCCCGGGGGCTCGGTGGGGAAGTACTAGCCGGGGCCTAGCTTCCTCCGCTTGTTCTGCCCGGCTGATGGTTTGACGGATGGTTGAGTTAGCTGAAGCACAAAAGTACCTGGTTCCATAGGTAGCTTGAGGGCAGCGCGCTTTGACAAGTAGTCGGCGATGTCGTTCTCCGTCCAAGGGACGTGCTCCGCTTGTATACCATCAAAGCGCTACTCTAGTTTCCTCACTTCATCCACGTAAGCTTCCATCAACAGGCTTTGGTAATCTTTGTTGATCTGCCTGACGACGAGTTGCGAGTCGCCCCTGACGATGAGCTTTTTGACTCCGAGGTCCACCGCTGTCCTGAGACTGGCAAGCAAACCCTCGTACTCGGTGGTGTTATTGGTTGACATCTCCCGGGGAAAATGCATTTGGAGGACATACTTGAGGTGCTCTCCGGTGGGTGCGACAAGCAGCACACCGGCACCGGCGCCTTGCAGCGAAAAGGCCCCATCAAAGTACATGATCCAGTTGCGGCTTGTTTCCTTGCCGGGGAGAGTGGTCTCCTGTACCTCTTCGTCAGGCGTCGAGGTCCATTCTGCAACAAACTCTGCCAAGACTCAACGCTGAATCATCGAGGAACTTTTGAACTTTAAACTGAAACTCGACAGCTCCAGGGCCCATTCCACGATCCTCCCCGTTGCATCTGGGTTATGCAGTATCCGTTGCAACGGGAGGCAGTGTCACAACCGGTTTTTCAATAAAAATATTTATTGAGAAAACCAATCTTTAAATCCCAGTATAGGAAAAGTTATCCTTTCTGGTAGACAAAATCTTGATAAACAGAGAACCAGTAGCATCAAATATATTACAGGGTTGAGCTGAGGTTGCTCAACAATTTATTACAGACTCGCCAATATTTTACATATGGGCGGTTATGACACAGGGGTGGGGTGGCATGCTACTAGCTCGAGGGAAAAGTGTTGGTGGATAACTTGACTTCTACTAGTAGTACATCGAGCGTCGAGGTGAGGCTTGATGAATTTATTCGGGGTTGCGGGAGCGGATAATACAATGACCAAGACAGGATCGCACGGGACTGACTGGGACTCCTCTAGGCGTCGGACTCGCTATCAAACTCTTCATCCATGAGATCGCCTTCATCAGCATCTGGCCAAATCAACAAGCCAGGTGAGTACTTGAAAGTACTCGCAAGACAGTTCGGACAAAAATATAATCAATGAATGCATGAATGCGTCATGAATAAAGGATGATGCTCATATAACAATGGTAAGATCTACAGGACTTGATAAATAAAATAAATAGCTGAAAGACCGACCGGGTGTCTGGAGCGACGCCTCGAAAGGTAAATAAATAAATAAAACATGCCGCAGTCGGGCGTCTAAGCAACACCACCTAAAGGGCTTAAAAGAAATGCCACAGTCGGACGTCTGGGCGACATCACATAAACGACTTTAAAAGAAATGCCACAGTCGTACGTCTGGGCGACATCACATAAAGGGCTTTAAAAGAAATGCCACAGTCGGATGTCTGGGCGACATCACATAAAGGGCTTAAAAAGAAATACCACAGTCGGACATCTGGGCGACATCACAGACAGGGCCTTAAAAGAAATACCACAGTCGGACGTCTGGGCGACATCACAGACAGGGCTTTAAAAGAAATACCGCAATCGGATGTCTGGGCGACATCACAGACAGGGCTTTAAAGGAAATACCACAGTCGGACGTCTGGGCGACATCACAGACAGGGCTTTAAAAGAAATACCGCAGTCGGATGTCTGGGCAACATCACAGACAGGGCCTATAACAAAAGTAAATAACAGGTCCGCCACCGTCGGACGTCTGAGCGACATCGTAGACAGGGCTTATAAAAAAGTAAATAATAGGTTTGCCACCGTCGGACGTCTGAGCGACATCGCAGACAGGGCTTGTAATAAATGTAAATAAAAAATTAGTCCATCCACAAGAATAATCTTTTAACCGGATTTATCACACATAAATCCCACCGGAGTTTTGTCACTGAGGCTGATACCTGACAAGATAAGATAATTATAGTACTCGAACAAAATACAAGATAATTGAAAGATTGAGACTCTGAAGAGTTTGGAAGAACTGAACACAGCCAACGGATTTCCGTAGTCACGAAAGACTAGTTCCGTTTACGGTATTTCAGTAGAAACACATTTAACTAGTACACACCCATTTCACCTCATGTTGCCAGGAATCACCCTGGCCAACGTCCAAGAAAAACTTTGAGATGGGGAGGCCACAACCTCGAATAGCATCGGATCAAATTTCTATACGCGCGCTCTAAGGGGTGCCCCCCTCTTGGTCCCAACCGGAAACACCCATGCCCCCTGACCGGATGACGGGCTTTAATCCAGGGCCATGGAACCCTCATCCCGGCCTCTCCACTTGGTGTGTACCAGGAAAACGATTTGCAACTTACTATGCCATATTCCTTTCGGAAAACATGTGACAGTATAGGATGGAATGAATGGGAATGTGAGTTGTGTCATGATGACACGGAAGTCAAATAATCTGGCATAAGACTGGCATGTCACAACACTGCCATCTTACCCATCCTCATACCAACACATGGCTTTGCAAATATGTATCCAACAACATAATGCTTTCCGAAACTTACTTTCCGATTATGTGCATGAGATATATCATGCAAAGTGATGTTCATAAACATGCCATGACTATACTAAAATGCAAACATGCAACAACACTCATCATATCAAGAGTTCAAACATGCTTGCCTGGTTCGGAGTAGTCGGAGTCTAACTGTGCGAAGTTTGCAGCTCCGTCACCTCCTCCGGTATCTACGGTATAAGAAAAATACATACGCAACGTAAATACCGTGAGTGTATAGAAAAGTGTTCCAAATATTTTTCAAATAAATATGATAGAAAACTAGACAAAAATCTAAAGAGAACAGAAAAAGAATTAATCAAAAATACTTTTCTGATCAAAAGTTATAAGGGTTTTGGTCCAAGGACCCATCTGTAATGAAACAAAAAACTTCCAGGGGGCTTTGCAAAAGAAACCAGAAAAACGGTTCAGAGAGGAAACGTATTTGCCAGAGTACGCCTTCTGCAAACGATTTAAAAAAACACAAGAGAGGCTGACGGGCGGGTCCCACCCGTCAGGTTTGAAAGTTCAAACAGGGGAGTCGGGGCTCGTCGGCGCCCGAGAGCCGCGGTGGTCGCCGGCGGCGATCCATGGCAAGGCAGGGAGATCGGAGTGTACCTCCGTGATCAGGGCGCCATTCCGCGTCTGCGGGAGGTGGTGGTGGTCGCCGGCGAGTACCACGTCGGCGGCGATGCTTGCTCCGGCGGACGGTGATTCGGGTGGTCGTGGATCTCGCCGGAGAGAGCTGCGGAGGTGGAATTGGTGAGGGGGTTAGACTTGCGATAGCATGAGGAGGTATCTGGCGAGGATAGGGCGCCGGAGATGGCCTTATCGGAGTGAATCATGGTGGGGGCCGAGGCTGAATGGAGTGGCCGGAGTCGGGGAAGGAGAGCTCCTCGTGGCTCGTTCAGTGGCTATGCGGGGTCTTATGAGGTAGAGGAGGTGTGCCGGGGGTGAGAGCAGGCTCGGGGTGCTATATATAGCCGCCCCGAGGCGGTTGCCGAGAATGGGGTTCTCCGGCGAGTTGATTATGGCGGCGCTGCGGTTGCACGGGAGGTTTCAGAGGATGAACGTCGTCGTGGGTGTTCCATGGTTCCGTTTTGGTGCTAACCGCGTCGGGATTTGGGGGTTTAGGGGGAGCTCGACAGAACGAGGCGGCGCGGGCCCGTCGGTGGCAGGGAGCGCGCTCTATGCATGCCGCGCCACGGCGACGGTGCTGCATGCGCGCGCTAGCAAGGAGGTGGCCACGCGGAGCCACCAGGATGCTTGGGCGGCGCCGAACGGCATTTTGCCGCCGTTCCGCTTCCTGTCGGCCGCTACGGCGCTTTGGCCGCCGCAAGACACGCCGGTGCAGGTGGGCCAGGGCGCCACTGACGCCAGGAAAGTGCCAAGCACGCGTGTGAGGCTTCGGACAAGCAAGCCTGGCCGTGAGCTACGTGCCAAGCGCACTATGAGCTCGTGACTGAAGTTACTGTCGAAGATAGACACTGAACTTCTGAATTTAACTGAATATGACTAGAACAGTGCATGCAAGGTGTTTGACAGAATGATCCAGGCATGTATGGATTTTTCCTTGAGCTGGTTTTTGGTGGAGGGGCCTCTCATTGCATCTAGAGGCTGCCTGAATATTTGTGGAATTTTTGGAGAGGTGTAGATATGAATTTCAGCAAATTTGGCAAATCTGGTCCAAACTTGCAGTGAGTGCAATTTGAAATATTTGAACAGGAGAAGAGTGGATCAAGATGGTTCTGGGTTGTGGGTTCAAAGAACTATCCAGGGGTGTTGAGTTGAGGTCAAAAATCAAAAGCATTAGGGCACTTGCTTTGCAATACACCTAGGCTCAAAAGGATAGACAGATTTATTTTGGGAGGAGAAACAGTTGGAATAAAATCCAAAAATGGATTTTATTTGTTTGGACAGAATGTTAGGGTTGAACTATAGTGGGAGGAAAGGTTTTGGGAAAATTTCACCATAGGAAGCATGGTGAAATTTTTGAAGGGATCAAAACCAAATAAAAGCCCAAAACTAGAAGGGTTTTTCATTTTAAATGAAACCAAATCCAAGAAAAGGATTTTTGAGAGGGCAAACTTAGAAGATGGTTTTTAGGAAGGGTTTAAATGACCTCCTTTCAAACCAAGCAAGGCTCTTTTGAAAAAACAAACCACCTAAAATTTTGGAGTGTCACAGCACCTACCCCCTTAGGAAAAATCTCGTCCCCGAGATTTCAGCTGATCCTTAAACAGGTGTGGGTGCTCTGTCCGAAGAAAATCCTCGCTCTCCCAAGTTGCTTCATTTTCGGTGTTATTGCTCCATTGAACTCTGAAAAACTTAATGGCTTTCTGTCGGGTCCTCCTCTCAGATTCTTCCAATATTTTTATTGGGTGCTCCCGGTAAGTGAGGTCTGGTTGCACGTCAATATACTCATGTGAAACTTGCTTCTCTGGGTTGCTTATGTATTTTCTCAATTGCAAGATGTGAAACCCGTTGTGGATACCGGATAAGTCTCCAGGCAGGTCCAGCTAGTAGGCTACCTTGCCTTGTCGGGCCATTATATGAAATGGTCCGATGAATCTTGGTGCTAGTTTCCCCTTAATCTTGAATCGTTGTAGACCCTTCATAGGAGAAACTCTCAGGTATACCAATTCTCTGGGTTCAAAACTGATTTCCCGATGCTTTTGGTCGTAATAACACTTTTGCCGACTTTGAGCTGTTTTCAGTCGTTCTCTAATTGTCTTAACTTTCTCCTCGGCCTCCTTGAGCATATCTGGGCGAAAGATATGGCTATCTCCGGTCTCTGACCAATTTAGCGGGGTACGACATCTTCTCCCATATAGAGCTTCAAATGGTGCCATTTGCAAGCTGGCTTGATAGCTGTTGTTGTATGTGAACTCTGCATATGGCAAACTTTCTTCCCAACTGTTCCCGTAGGTGAGGACACAGGCTCTTAGCATGTCTTCTAAGATTTGGTTTACGCGTTCCGTTTGTCCATCAGTCTGGGGATGGTATGCGGTACTGAAGGCTAGTTGGGTTCCCAGTGCCTGTTGTAGGTGATCCCAAAATGCAGAGACGAACTGTGTGCCTCTATCGGAGATAATAGTCTTAGGGACTCCATGTAGGCAGATGATACGGGCAAGATAAAGTCTGGCTAGTCTCTGAGTGGTGTAAGTTGTTTTTACCGGAATAAAATGTGCCACCTTGGTTAATCTGTCGGTTATGACCCATATGGCATTGTTTCCGTGTTGTGACCGAGGCAGTCCAACGATAAAGTCCATTCCAATCTCGTCCCATTTCCACTCAGGTATCTTATTTGGCTGTAACAGTCCGACTGGTTTCTGGTGCTCGGCCTTGATTCGTTGACAAGAGTCACAGCATGCAATGAACGTGGCTATATCTCTCTTCATACCGTGCAACCAAAATTTTTCCTAAAGGTCTTTGTACATTTTTGTCCCTCCAGGATGGATTAAATACGGAGCTGTGTGACTTTCAGTTAATATCTGCTGTTTGAGGTCCTTGACATTTGGTACGCATAGCCTTTCTCCGTACCACAATATTCCTTGCTCATCTATGTTGAATTCTGAGGCTCTTCCCAAACTCACTTTTCTTTTTATGCCCTCAATGCTGCGGTGTCCGTGCTGGGCTTCCTTGATACTTTCCATTAGGGTAGGCTGTAGTTCTATATTTGACACACTGCCTTCGGTAACCATTATTAGATTGAGTCGGGCAAATTCTTGTTGAAATTCTGGCCTCAACTTTGGGATATTGTCATTGTCCGTGTTGGGATTTCGACTAAGTGCATCTGCCACAACATTTGCTTTTCCGGGATGATAGTGGATTCCAACATCATAATCCTTCACCAACTCGAACCAGCATCGTTGCCGTAAATTTAACTCTGGCTGTGTGAAAATATACTTAAGACTCTTATGGTCTGTGTATATCTCGCAACGATTCCCAAGTAGGAAGTGTCTCCATTCCTTGAGTGCATGGACGACTGCTGCCAATTCCAAGTCATGAGTGGGATAATTTTCCTCATGCTTGCGTAGTTGTCTGGAGACATACGCAACTACCTTGCCTTCTTGCATTAATACGCATCCGAGGCCTTTCCGAGATGCGTCACAATATACCTCAAAGTTCTTGTGTATATCTGGCACAATTAGTACTGGTGCCGTTGTTAATTTTCTTTTTAGCTCTTGGAAGCTTTTCTCACATGCTTCTGTCCATTCAAATTTCTTGCCTTTCTTGAGCAATTGTGTCATGGGCTTTGCTATACTGGAGAATCCTTCAATAAATCTCCGATAATAGCCTGCCATTCCCAAGAAACTCCGTATGTCCGTTACGTTAGCTGGCGGTTTCCAGCCAAGTACGGCCTTGACTTTTTCCGGATCTACTGCAATACCTTTTTGGGTTAGCACGTGGCCCAGAAAACCCACCTGCCTTAGCCAAAATTCACATTTGCTGAACTTGGCGTATAGTTGATGTTTCCTGAGTTCTCCGAGTACAATCCTGAGATGTTCGGCGTGCTCTTCTGGTGTTTTGGAATATATCAGAATATCATCGATGAACACCACAACAAACTTGTCCATATACTTCATAAACACTTTGTTCATGAGGTGAACAAAATATGCGGGGGCGTTGGTTAGCCCAAATGGCATTACGGTGAACTCATACAGCCCATATCTGGAGGTAAACACGGTCTTGGGAATATCTTCTGTTCGTACTTTTAACTGGTGGTATTCTGATCTCAAATCAATTTTTGAGAAGACTTTGGCCTGTGTGAGCTGGTCGAATAAATCATTTATTCGGGGCATTGGGTATTTGTTCTTGATTGTGACCATGTTGAGAGCTCGATAATCAATACACAACCTCATTGTTCCATCCTTCTTCTTGGCAAATAAAATTGGAGAACCCCAAGGTGAGGAGCTGGCTCGTATGTATCCTTTCTCCAATAATTCTTTTATTTGCTTCTTCAACTCTACCAATTCGGATGGTGCCATTCTGTAAGGTTTCTTGTAAATAGGAGTGGTCCCGGGTGCTAGCTCAATGCTAAATTCTATCTCTCGGTCTGGTGGCATGCCTGGTAGTTCTTCTGGAAATACATCTGGAAATTCACATACCACTGGAACCTTGTTCAGCTCAGAAACGTCCACCTTGTTTAATCTAGGTTGACGAGGTATTTGTCTCTCTTTGGCTGAAACTTTTATTTTCTTCCCTTGATGGTGGGTGAGAATCACGGTATGGTTGAAGCAGTCAATAAAACCTTTGTTGGTGGTCAACCAATCCATTCCTAGGATGACATCCAGTCCTTTGCTTTCCAGTACAATAAGGTTGGCGTAAAATTTCAATCCTTCAAATTCAATAACCACACCTTGACAGTAACTCTAGGTCACCTGCTTAATCCCAGGGGACTTGACGATCATCGATTTTTCCAAGGGAAGCATCGAAAAATTATTTTGCAAAGCAAAACTTTTCGAAACGAATGAGTGAGAAGCTCCAGAATCAAACAAAACCATGGCAGGTATTGTGTTGACGGGGTACGTACCGAGTACAATATCTGGGGCGTTCTGTGCTTCCTCTCGGGTCACGTGGTTCAAGTGACCTTTCCGGTGGTTGTTGTTGGGGTTGAAATTGCTTCGCTTTGGTGCTGAATTATTTCCACCATTATTGAGCTTCGGGTTTGAGTTCCTTGGCCTGGGACACTGCTTGGCATAGTGCCCTTCTTCTCCACAAGCATAACAGGTAACGCCTAGGCGATAGGTGAACTCTTTGTCTCTTGCATGGAAATTCTTGGTTGGACGTGAATTATTCACCGGGGTTTTGTGTGAATCCCCCTTCTGAAATTCCTTCTTACTTCTGTGATTGCGAGAAAAATTAGTCTGGTCCCTTTTCCGTTTGCGGATATCTTCCAGGTTACGTCGTTCATTTTCCAGGGTAATGGCCTTATCCACCAGTGTTTTAAAATCTGGAAAGGTGTGCACAACTAGCTGGCACTTAAGGGCGGGTGCCAGGCCTTCCAGGAATTTTTCCATCTTCTTGCTCTCGGTCATGTGTTCCTCATTGGCGTAGTGAGACAGCAGTGTGAATTGGCTGTTGTATTCTGACACTGTCATGGCTCTTTGCTTGAGTTCATCAAATTCCTTCTTCTTGATTTTCATGACGCTCTTAGGAATATGTGCCCCACGAAAACCTTCTTTGAAATTTTCCCAGGTGATTTCATTTTCATTGGGGTGCATGTGCAGAAAGTTCTCCCACCATGATGCAGCTGCACCTGTGATATAATGTGGTGCATACAGTACTTTTTCACAGTCTGAACACTGTGCGATAATTAATTTTCTCTCCATGTCTCGAAGCCAGTCCTCGGCCTCAAGAGGCTTGTCAGTATGAGAAAATGTTGGAGGACGCGTCTTTTGTAACTCAGATAATTTGGATTGCGGTTGATAGTGACCACGGTTACTTCCCATATTAATGAATTGGTTCATCATTTCCTGGTGTTGCTGCTGACTCTGTTCATACAAACGACAAACTTGTGTAAACGCTGTTTCACTGTCCTGTTGACTTGTCTGACCCTGAGTGAAATTCTGGTTCTGCGGTGTGCCATAATTTTCTTCTGGCTGAGTTGGCATGGAGCGCGTCCAAGGACGAGACATCTTTCACTCTAGGGATATATTTTTGTGAACTTGTAAGACAAGAAGGAGAGTCGCAAAAGTCAATAAAATCACACCCAAAGGACATTTTTAAACTCCAAGGTATTTTGAAACACACGATTGCGTGCGGAGAAGGACTAGTGCATATCTTACACGCGGGCATAATTATACATTACATCACTCAGGATATGCGTACATAATCCTGACATGTTATTTAAACTAGTGCACTCCTCCAGACCCTAAATGGTGCGCAAACAGGCTACTTCTCACAACCTATGTACATAGAAACATATTACACAAGTTGATACATCGCATGGCGTCTATGCGTACTTAGTCGGAGATGGCGAGGATCTCCCTTGGCCTGCCGAGGGTGAGACACAGAGACGCTGGGGAATCAACCTCCTCCTCGCTAATAGGTTCCAGACGAGAAATGTTGTGCTGAGTTGATGGAGCAGGTTCCTTAGGCGGAATAACACGAATACGAGTGGGTGGAATAGGTGGGGTAGCACGTATGGGAGTGGGTGCAACAAGTGGTGCAGAGCAGACGGGAGTGGGTGCAATAGCCTGGTTAAATTCCTCTGTGGTAGGCAGACGACGAGCAGTGGTGAGTATGGTAGGTGAGTGAGAGGCTGTGGATGACACAAAAGTCAATGGTGGAGCGGTGTGCAGGAGTTCCCTCCTGTTAGCAGCACAACCATGAACTGAGTCCATGCATGCAGCTACGAGGTCATCCACCATGCAGTCGAATGCTGCCTCCAAGGCTCGGAGGTACTCGACAAGCATCTCAAAGGCTTCGTCTCGCTCTCCTCTGGGGCAAGAGAAGGAGTAGTGACAGGTGTAAGGCACATGGCATGGAAGGTAGCGGTCGTGATGGGTCTTCATTGCCGGAAGAACATCCCAAAGACGGGCTATCGTCTCGCGGGCAGCCATCTGCATAGCATGCCTTTCTGTAGGCATGGCTCTCCCCACGAATCGGAGGCGGCGTACTTCAGCATGGCCTCCCCTGAATTGCACAGCGGCCTGGTGCATAGTCAGACTGTCGTTGATCTTGTGTGGATAAAGCGTAAAGACTGGGCGCACGGATGGCCCCATCGCGACCTGAACGATGAAGGAGAGGAGTTTGATGAACCCCTCAGGCACGTTGGCGAACATCTGAGACTCGTAGTCGTTGCCGGCCATCTACAAAAGTAGGCAAAAATTCTGAGTGGTCAGATCATAAATTTTATGCTGACTGTCAGAAAATGACTACATTTGTAAAAACATGAATAACTCTATCATGCTAATAACCAATTAGCGATCACACCTAGTGGCTTCCTACAGTCAGCCTGGCTCTGGTTACCAAGTCTGTCACGACCGGTTTTTCAATAAAAATATTTATTGAGAAAACCAATCTTTAAATCCCAGTATAGGAAAAGTTATCCTTTCTGGTAGACAAAATCTTGATAAACAGAGAACCAGTAGCATCAAATATATTACAGGGTTGAGCTGAGGTTGCTCAACAATTTATTACAGACTCACCAATATTTTACATATGGGCGGTTCTGACACAGGGGTGGGGTGGCATGCTACTAGCTCGAGGGAAAAGTGTTGGTGGATAACTTGACTTCTACTGGCAGTACATCGAGCGTCAAGGTGAGGCTTGATGAATTTATTCGGGGTTGCGGGAGCGGATAATACAATGACCAAGACAGGATCGCACGGGACTGACTGGGACTCCTCTAGGCGTCGGACTCGCTATCAAACTCTTCATCCATGAGATCGCCTTCATCAGCATCTGGCCAAATCAACAAGCCAGGTGAGTACTTGAAAGTACTCGCAAGACAGTTCGGACAAAAGATATAATCAATGAATGCATGAATGCATCATGAATAAAGGATGATGCTCATATAACAATGGTAAGATCTGCAGGACTTGATAAATAAAATAAATAGCTGAAAGACCGACCGGGTGTCTGGAGTGACGCCTCGAAAGGTAAATAAATAAATAAAACATGCCGCAGTCGGGCGTCTAAGCGACACCACCTAAAGGGCTTAAAAGAAATTCCACAGTCGGACGTCTGGGCGACATCACATAAACGGCTTTAAAAGAAATGCCACAGTCGGACGTCTGGGCGACATCACATAAACGGCTTTAAAAGAAATGCCACAGTCGGACGTCTGGGCGACATCACATAAAGGGCTTAAAAAGAAATACCACAGTCGGACATCTGGGCGACATCACAGACAGGGCTTTAAAAGAAATACCACAGTCGGACGTCTGGGCGACATCACAGACA